>NC_141677.1:74824323-75424323 GCF_028749965.1 Puma concolor
CTCGGCTTGTAGACAGCCACTCTCCCCTATGTCCTCATGTGGCCTTTCTTTCCTCCGTGCTTTTGAGGAAAGAGAGAAAGCTCTTGTGTCTCTTCCTCTTCTTATAAGGACACCAATCCTGTCAGGGACCCACCCTTCTTTCATCATTTAATCTGAATTTATCTCCCTGAATACAGCCACATTTGGGGGCTTCAAGATACGAATTTGAGCAGGGGCTTGGGATACAGTTCCATTCATAACAGTGTGATATGATTTTTTTTTCTCATTCATTAATTTACTGAGCACCTATTAACTGCCAGATGTTTTGTTGAGTGTCTGGAGACACAGCAGCGAAAAAGTCAAACAAAGGCCTTGCTTCTTAGATGGGAAGCTCCCATCACCTAGGAGGAGAAGAGGGCAACAGGCAAGGAACACACGAGGTCGTTAAGCAATTAGATCACTTCAGACGGTGGTAAGTGTCGAGGCAATAGTAATAGGGACTATTTTGCCCAAGCAAATATGGAACCGGGGGAAGAGTTTCCCGGGCAGAGGAAAGATAAGTGCAAAAGTCCTGAGGCAGAAATATGTAGTGTGTTAGGGGAGCAGAAGGAAGGCTGCCCTGGCTGAGTCAGGGAGAGGAGAGGAGGAGAGAGGAGGGTTTGGAAAGGGAGGATGGGGCCAGGTCATAGAAAGCTTCATATGTTGTGGGAAGGAATTTCGTATTCATTCTAAGAACAATGGGAAGCCATGGGAAGGTTTGCATTCTGATTTATGCTTTCAAAAGACCTCTTTAGTTGTCCCCCTAGGAGGGACCCCACTGAGGAAGCTCTTCTTCGGTTCACTGGCACATATTTACTGAGCCTCTACCGGCCAGGTAACGTGCTGGTACCCACCCCAGGGAGCTGAGGGCCTCCCGTGTGGCAGGAGGAGACTCCTGGACATGGTGGTCCCAGCCCAGGGCACTTGCAACCTTCCGTTAAAGTGCCAATGAGTAAAGACATCCCTGAGGGCTGAGCTTTGTGGCCCAGGCTGCAAGTGGAGAAGGAGTTCAGAAGAAAGGAAAGGCTGAGTGAGTGAGGACTGCTGGTATGAAGCATGGCTTCTCTGCAGAGGTGGGACTCAGCCGGGCATTGAAGGCTGGGCGTCCCAGAGAAAGGGGTGCCTTCCATCCATGGGGATAGGAGGAGAGGCGCACGGGTGGGATGGAAACACCAGCAGCAAGAGCACGGGCTTATTTCGTATAAAGGTTCATTCAACACCTATTCAGCAGAGCACACGTTCTGTCCCTGCAGGCCCGGGCTCTGAGGGGTATGTGAAGAGTACTCAGACCGGGCTCCTACCATGAAGGGATTTCCACCTAGCAAGGAGGATAAGGCAGGCCCATGATGATGCCGCACCCCAGAAAGTGAGGTGTTCCAGGATCCGAGAATCAGAGGCATCACCGAGCAGGTGTACGCGAGGAGAGTACACGCCCGTCACGTATAACTGCAGAAACAGGGATACATACTTCCACATCTACACATGCAGATACGGAACATGCTTCATGGTCTCCGAGCACCTTCACGTTCATCCATGTATGCGTAACAGGTGTGACGGTCAGTTTTGTTTTCCATGTGAATACATGTGGCGCTCTCTCAGCTGGGACCCGACCAGGAACCCTGGAACCACAGCCATACGACTCTCCACTTCCCTGACCCACCGCCAGTGGAGAGCTGCTGGGGAATGGACACGCGGGTGGGGGCAGTGGGGAGAAGTGGGGAGACTCAAGACATTGAGAGAAGGTCCAACGGGCAGGACCCGCTGTTGGATTGAGCATGGCGGGGAGGGAGGGAGAGGAGTCAAGAATGTTGCTAAGATTTACAGAGGACAGAGAAAACAGAGATGGAGGGATAGTGGGGGGGAAACAATTCAGATACAGCACTAGGTTGGTGACTGAGAGGCTGAGGCGAGCACTTCCTCCTCCAGGGCCTCAGTTTTCTCATCTGTCAAATGAAACTTTTTTTTTTAACCATAAGACACTCTTTTTTTTTTTTAATGTTTTGTTTATTTTTGAGACAGAGAGAGACAGAGAATGAGCAGGGGAGGGGCAGAGAGAGAGGGAGACAGAGAATCCAAAGCAGGCTCCAGGCTCTGAGCTATCAGCACAGAACCCGACATGGGGCTCGAACTCACAAACTGTGAGATCATGACCTGAGCCGAAGTCAGACGCCCAGCTGACTGAGCCACCCAGGCACCCCTGTCAAATGAAACTTTTAAGACCAACAACTAAAGTCCTGTGTGTGTGTGTGTGTGTGTGTGTGTGTGCGCATATATCAAAATTTATGAAAAGGAGATAATGACCATCCCTCAACATGAGACAGAGAACAGCAACATAATCGAAGGCCCTTGGTACACCTGTTCCCACTACACTCTCCCCTCTTCCCCCACCTTAGATGGAACCAGACTTCATGCCATTGAGTTTGGCATGTGTCACCTCTAGTCACCTTTCAAGGGTTAGTGATTATTCGGTTGTTTCCCTGCATCTTATGATCTCCTAATGCCTCTCACTTTGTTTTTGGTGCCATTGATTTTCAGTTGACAGGAAGCTTCCGTAGAGGCCACCTCATCGGTTTTCCACTGAAGTCCTAGGAGAGGAGCTGACCGGGGAGGGGGCCCTCCAGCTTTTCGGATGAGCAAAGCAAGGTTCACAGTGGGATATGCCATAGCACTTATCATCTTGCCCACGGTTTCACCCCAGCTCATGCCTCGCTTTCTAATGCGGGTTCTCTTTTCATGCACATTTGTACCCCAAACTAGACCAAGTTGTCGAGAGCAGCGATCTCTCCCCCGAACTTGTGACCAGTGTGGTGTGGTTACAGGGTTTGGGCTTCGGTCAAAGAAACGGTGACGAAGGGCAAGCAGCCCACATGATGGGGAGGCTTCTAAAGCCACAGGTAACACAGGGCAAGGGATGTGGGCACTGGATCTAAGGAGAGGCATGGCCCAAATAGTGCCTGACGGAGTAGTCAGGAAAGAGTGTCACTGATCAGAACCCATGACAAAGCAGGCACAATTGGGCTCTGACAAGCCGAAACCCTGATGGCTGAAAAGCAAAATAAATGAAGCTTCACTTGTCCATGACAAGAAGCCTCCTGTGATCTAGGAGTAAGACATGTGACTGCAATATCCACAGAGTGGACATTCTTCCTAAGGATGGGGCAAGACTGGGAAGAACCATAGGGTTGGGTCTTCGATGGGCAGTGCTGGTCCCTGGATGCGATCACTAATGCAGAGCACTGAAGGCTTTACACGCATCCTGTCATTTAAGCTTTCTAACAAATAATAGGGTGCTATTACTTTTATTTCCTTTATCTTTAGAGCTAAGGCAACGGAAGTCCAGAGTGGTTAGTAACTTGGTCAGAGTCACCAACAGAGCAAATGGGGGAGTCGGTATTCAAACACAGATCTGCCTGCGTCCAGAGGCTTAATTTTTAAATGGATTTCCATGTCATCTCCTACAATGGCTCTCCTGTTCTCCAGTAAGACCTGGGCCGTGAACTATTTCTCTACTAGCCTTGTGAAGGTAGACTTTCCCTGGATCCAGCCACTGGGACTGCAGGAGACAAGGACTATTTATTACCATCTCAAAGCCAAGCAAATCAGCATACGACCTTGGCCTCATTAGCAGGAGGCTTAATCTCCTCAGGTAGCCCGTCTTGGCCAATTACACTTTTATTATAAGCAGCTGTTACATTTGTGCTTCCCAGGTTACTCCCAGCTAAACCTGAGCAGTGAAGCGATAGCAAGTGTTGGAGGGATGCTGACAATTAGCTAGTCTCACGTCCAAGGGCAAAAACAGTCCTAAGGGCCCTACTGATTCTTTAGCTCCAGGACAAACAAGTTTTTCTGCGACTAGACCTGCGTTCAGCTCCATAACATTTTCCAGGTGAAAACACTTAGGGATAGCAGCCTGCGTAAATATATATAAAGACAGATGCTTATAGCAGATCAGGTTTTTCCTACTCTGTGGGCTTGTTCTGCTTTTATAGAAGATCTCAAGTATGACAAAATTGCTCCAGAGTTAATGTTCATCAACATTTGTCATATGAATGTTAGAAATCTTGATATGTCATAATATTATATATATATGCATATATATATATAATGTATGCATATAAAACTTAGGTCTTTTTAAAAGAGTAAACAGAAAGGAAACACCTTGGCCCAATGGAAAATAACTCAGATCTTGTGGTTCCTAACCTTTTGGGGTTTGATGATCAACAATACGATATTACAAACCTTTTAGGGTTTGGTATTCAATAATACAAGACAAAAAAATAAGACAACTATAAATAAATCCTGTCTGGATGATTTAAATTCTAGGACTCACACAGCTGGAGCAAACCCTCTTCCCCTAGCCATGGTGTGATTCTTCCTGATTGAGAATCGAGTTTCTGGGCTCTTTCTCAGAGAATGAAATTACAAAACACAAGATAGCAGATTTAAAAAAAATACTGTCGCCAGGTATCCCTGCTGGATATCAAGTGACTGGGTCAGAAACTCAGTCGGAAACTCTGCTTAAGGAAGAGCAGAACAAATCCCCCTCGCCTGGGAGGCCAAACAGAGCATTGTTTTAGTTCCGTGGCAGATAACGACAATGGAATAGAACATTGTCCCGGGTAATGGTCTCCTGCTGGTGGGGAAATGCGGAGGCAAAACCGAGGTGCTCAGCAAAAACAAACAAGAGGCTGAACTGCTACCTTCTCTTTAAAGTAAAAACTGTTGATCCAGCAAGTGAGCCCCTCCCAGCGGCTTCCATTCTGTTATAAAAGTCTTGCATTTGGAGGTGTGCTGGGCTGGGATGTTGCTGGATGGGGGGGATGGGGGGGAATGGGGGGGTGGGCGGGGTACAGAGGCTAACTGAACGACTGTGGCTGAACCTCTAGCCTCAGAGATAGGCTTTGGGGACCATTTTGCAATTCACCAGCTGCTGGACAAAACAGGCTCTCCATAAAAACACAATCAGTGCACCAGGCTGCAGGACCAGCTAAGATCCCACCCTCACCTCTATTCATTTTATGACTGCTGATCACACAGACGTACTTTGTATGGGTAAAGCTCCACATCCGTTGAAGAGAAAACCTTTATTTTGTAAGTATTAATCGGGGCTGCCTGAAGAATGACACCGGCAACCCATTCATTTGACACAGAAATCAGCACCTTCCAATGTTTTTCTTTTTTCCTCGTAAAATAATACTAAATGTGGAGACTCTCTAATGTGTCCCTTGAAACATAATTAAATCAGATAACAATGTAAATACAATAGCAATGTAGGTAGAAAGTATTTAAAATGTGAAATTTTGGAAAATAAACATGGCTTCATATTTGAGACAAAAATAAATGAAAATTCAGGACCAAAGTCACCCTTCAACCCACTGAAACTTTTGTAGAACACACAGCTCAAACTCTACCACACAGATGGAAAATAGTCCGAATACAAGCTGGCAGTATTCTTTCATTCCACAAACTTCTACAATCTCCATTAAAGCTGCATGGCATTCAGAAGTTGAGGTCCAATTCATCTTTGCTGTTAATGAGACATTTTACAAGCGTATTTTCTTCTTGGGAAAAATTTCTGAATTGGGTAAAACAAGTGGAAAGTGGATATTTGAAAAAAAAAAAAAAACACAACAGGAAAAAAAAAAAAAAAAAAAAAAACCTCCTGCCCGGACTGGTGATTGATTTGCTTAGAATTCTCTGGGCAAGCATTTCGTTTCCTGATAATGGCCATTTCCCCTCCAGTTCCAAAATCTCTCTCCTTGGGGCTGATACAGAACATGCAAATACCAATTCGTGATGGTGGCGTTCCCTTCGTGTATTTCAATAAGAGAATTATTTCAGATCAGCTGTTGGGGTATCCCTCTAACTTTTGCCTTTCCTCTATAAGATCAGGTTTTTCTACAAAGAAGGATATCAGGTACATTGCTAGTAATAGGAACTAGGCGTTCAGTGTCACAAGTACAACCTTTTGATGTTTTGCATGGCCACAATCTGTGTTTTTTAGTGTTGCTTAGTGGACCTGAATACCCAGTGGAGGGTGACAATTTATATTATCATTATGATTATTACAGTAATTAATCTGGTATTGCTAATTTAAAGACATTCATTAGGAAAAACAACAACAACAACAACAACAACAACAACAACAACAACTTGACGATGAGATGGTTTTGCCTTCAGTTACCTGTATGTGATTATCTCTTATTTCTTCCTCACCTTTCTGGGCTGACAAGAGCTCCTTGGTGAAAAGATACTCCAGTGGGTGATGAAAGGCATCAGTTAGTTTTCAAGGTGCTTTGGAAATTTGGTCAGTAATGTAAATTGCCATGCTGGAAACCTTTGGTCGAGAGAATAGATGGGGAGAAGAACAAGAACTAGTTTGAAGTACAGGAATAAAGTTAAGGTGGGGGGGGGAGTAAAAATTATGTAGGAACAGAAAAACTTGAATTTGATGATCTAGTTACTAACGAACAAAATTAAAAGGAAGGGAATTTGGGTTAGGCAGAGTCCCTTCAAGTTGTTACAAATCATGTGGGGGGAAACCAAAGCAAACAGTTTTCCGGTAAGTCCCCAGGTAGTCGGGGCTGGCCGAGCAAAACGAGCTATGGAAAAGGGATGATAACTAGTGATAAACCTGAAGGCATGGAGACACTTTGGACAGTTCCGATCTCAATGCCTCCTCTGCCTCAGTAGCTGAGCGCTTCATGCAAAATGAGGAACCCTTACTGAATTTTGTCTTCATCTTGCATGAATCTGGCCAGGACTTTTTGCATTTCTCTCAACTTGTCAGCCTACCTAGAATATTTGCTGGGCATTACACTGGTCCCACATCCCAAACCCTGTGCACCCTGATAGGTGTGGGGTGCCTAAACCTGCATCACTCTAGGACATGCCCTAAAGCAGAGTTCTCCTGGAATGCACATTTTTGCCTCCTGAAAATCCGCTTCAATAAAAGCAAGGTCCAGGCACCCAGGGGATGCTCAGCTTAAAGAATCTGGCAGGGAAATTGGTAATTTTGAAGGCTGTGTTTCAACTCCCATTTTTAAAAGAGTCCTAGAAACATTGCATTTAACGTGAAATTTCTCTAAGAAAAAGTTCATGGGAATTATTTTAAAGTTTCAGAAAAGTCTATTCGGTAAGAGTAGAAAGTTTTCAACTTCGGAGGCTATTTTTTTTTTAAAGGAAACAAATTTCAATCACTTTAATATACACTTTAAAGGCAATTTATGATAACTGTCGCCCTCCAATGACTAAGGCTACGGCAAACTCTCCAGGCTGAAGCATTCATCCTTGTCAAGAAAAGTCCTCTCAACAATTTTGAAAAATATTAAAAATATGGAAGCAATTGTCAAATCACTTTCACCTGTGCAATATCCTTTTTCATGAGGAGCTCCAAATTGCATAGCTAGGGTTACAGATTTTCACGCAGTTTCATTTGTGATAGTTATGTGGCTGTCATTCCAGGTTTGCTATTTATTTCACTCTATTGAAAGGTATGGGGTTATCTTCGCCTTATCTTCCTCCTGTTACTTAAACCATCCAAGAAAATGTCAAGAAATCAAGTAAGAGGAAGGGGAAACAGGACGTAGAGTCTTCAAAGGACTGACCCCTCCCCCCCCACGAGAAAAATTAAGTTGATAATAGTTGGGGTTACCTCCCTTCTCCACGTCCTCCACCTGCACAAAAGGGGCTAAAGTCCCTGGGCTGGACATGTCTGAGGACGAAGAACGAAGTCCTCAGCCGCTGCAGAGATGCTAAGAAAACAGCCAACTGTCTCCTGACTCAGAATATCTGAAAGCTCTCTGGCCTCTCCCAGGACGCGGTCCACATGCACCCGGTGTCAGTTTGCCTTCCAGAAGCGACAGGATGCGTACACGGATCTGGGCAGTGCTTACACTTTGGGTTTATGGGGTCTGTTTGGAACTCTCGGCGATAAAACTGCAGAAGCGTAGGGGCGGGGGACGAGGTGGGGAGGAAAGGAGTCGGCGGAGGAGAGGAGAGTCAGGGAGACAAGCAGGGGGTGGAAACCCTGGGAGGGAAAGGAAAAGCCCAAGGCGGAGAACGCAGCCAGACGAGGGGATGGGGGAGGTGCGGGGTGGGGACGCGAGCTGCGCCCGGGGCCAGAGGGCCGGGCTGGGCTCTATTGGAGGTCGCCGCCGAGCCCGGGGCCGTCCTGCAGCCGAGCTGGGTCCCCTCGCCGGCCACCGGCCACTGTCCCCACCCCACCCCCAGCCGCAGCCGGTGCGGTCGCCCGGGGGTAGGTAGGAGCCGCTGGGACGCTCTGCCCGCTTCTCTCGGCCGCCTCGGCCGGGGATCCGCACGCTGCGAGACTGAGCCGCGGCTGGGGCAGCCCCGGGCCGGGTGGCTCGCCAAGCTGGGTGGGGTGGGCGCATTTCACTGGAGGTGGCATTTGCGGGAGGGGAGGAGACAGGGCCATCAGAGCCCCGGGAGCCGGGCCGGGCTCGGGGCCGCGAGTGAGGATCTGCGTCGGGCCCTGCGTTCTGCCTCTTGCGGGTGGCAGTCGCGCTCAAAATGCAATCGTGCGGGCCCGCCCGTCCCCTCCGTCGCGGCAGTCCTTCCTCGGCGCCGCGCCGGGGAGGCGCCCCCTGTCCGGAGTCGCCGCGTTTTCCGGGTCCAGGCGCCGACCCGCACGTGGGGCCCGGGAGCCGAGCCCCGGAGGGAGGCGGTCCGCGCGCCGACGGCTCTGAGTGCAGAGGCCCCACCCGGGGCTGGGGTCCCCGCCCGCCCGGACGCCTCACCTTCGTGTCCCGCCCCGCCTCGGGCCGCGAGGATAGGGGCCGGGCGAGGGCTCCGAAGTGGCTGCAACCCCAGCGAGCCCAGAAGCGCCTTCTCGCCTTTTCCTCCCGGTCCCGGGGCCCTAAGCCCCGGAACCCCGCGCGGGAGGGGGCAGGGAAGACAAAACAGTCAAAGCTTTCCCGCTCGCGGCTCCAGAGCACTATCTCGGTGGCGCTCCAGGCCCGGGGATGTCGCCTTCCCTAGTGCCTTGTGTGGGTGGGCGCCAGGCTGGGCCTCTCGACAGTTTCACGCCTGCTTATAATTTCCCCTTGGCATTGCACAGGGGTAGCTGCGCCCTTCCTCTGGAGAAAGTGGCCGCGGCTGCACCCAAAGGTTACTCTCAGGAATGGGGCAGTCCCTCGGGCCGTCAGCGACCGGGGCCAGGAGTTAGAGGTTACTGGTTCATCACAGAAAATAGGCGGCATTTAAAGCAAACTTGTAGGAGGTCTGGGCCTAAATTTAATTTAAAAAACAAACTTCAAAGATCTCCAAGTGTCCAGTTTTCTTTTTTTGGTTCAATTTAAAAATTAGTAACTTTTCCAGTGGTTCAGAGGAGGGAAGAGATGATGCCTGGGCCACCCTAGGCTGGGGTCTAATTTGCCTTCTTGTCCTTGCTTTCTCTCCTAGCTGTGTTAACAGTGTGTCCACATAAAAGATTTTCTTCCATAGAACCCTTGCACAAAAACGGATTTTTCTGTTTGGCTGGTGCTACGTCAAAAAAGATTTGCAGCGACAGCCGGCATTGCCAATGATGAAAGGGAGGACATTTCCTACCATAAGGTAGAGTCCATGCAGTGCCTAAAAGCCATTGATTTCCATCCCTGTGTCCTCAGCTTGTTGTTCACTTTCTCCTAAAATTATGACAATAATAATCATCATCATCATAACCAGGACACAAACAGCTCTTGAGAAGTCCTTGGTAACTACCTCTTCTTGGAGGTGAGAAACACACACACACACACACACACACACACACACACACACACACACACACCACCCTGTGGACCTATGTTTTATTTTTGCCAGAGGAGCGCAGAATTGCCCGAGTTTTTTTTTTTTTAAATGATCTATTTACAGACTTGCTAATGCCTCCCCAGAAATCCTGTTTATCGGCCCAATAGTTGTGACAGGGTTAGGAAACCAGTTTAAACTGTTAATCGGCCACAAAAAGGGTCCCAGATTGACGCCTTTCACTTACCTTTGAAAGGCTATAAAAGCGACGCAGTACATTGGGATGAAATTAGCGACAAAATCATTACCTTGACTTCCCACAATAAAGACAGCTTTAAAGAGGGGCTATTGATGGTTTCAAATTACATAACGGTGGTTTATAAGTTCTTCCTCTGGGCTCACAGAAAGCAATTTTAAGGTGTGAATTCTTCAAAGCACAGTCTCTAGCATTCAAACACCGACATGCAGCTGCCTTATTTTATTTTATTTTTTGCACAGCGGCTATTAGAAAAAAAGAGAAAAACCAAACCAAACATTCTAGACCAAGCAGGCCGTACCCAAAGAGAATCATGTCCCGTTTAAATTTCACCAAGCTTCCTGTGCTCACACTTGCCTTCCCCCCCGCCCCCCTACCCCTCCCCGGGCCCCCCCCCCCCCAGCCTGGAGGGCTCGACCTCTTCCTCCGGGGCGAGACAGGCACTGGACTTCAGATACCCGCGGGGGGAAAAGCTCGGAGCGTGTCACCGGTCTGCCCACTGCTGCTGCGGGGTTTAAAGCCAGACACGACCTCCTCTAAGCTAGAAGGAAAGGCGTTTGCCTAACACGCCACGGATTCCAGGGGGTGGGCCTGGGGCCGGGTGCTGGCGCGAAAGGTCAGCCCTCCCACCCCGCCCCTCTGGGATAGCTCCAACCCCGCGGAGGACGGGCCTTCGCCTTACAGCCGACCTTTCCTCGGACGGATTTCCACGGAAATCTGCAAGGCTATGGCACGCAGACGGCCCACCTCGCACGTCCTTTCGCATTTCAAAGGCGCGTCTGCATTTTCTCGGGCTGAGAAGTCCCCTCAAAAACCGTCTTGCAGGTAACCCCACCCCTGCGCGCACTGCCTGCAGAACCCGACGGGGCACCCCGCCGCCCCAGCTTACACTTTCTGCAGGGCCACGTCGGTGGTCAAACACCAACCAGGTGGCTGCTGTCTTTTCCCAGCAAGGGCGTCCCGGCAGCCGGCACTGATTGCGGCGCGCGGAGGAAGAGGAGCGCGCCCCCTTTAGCGCGTTATGGGTCCAGAGGGCTGTCGGGGTCAGAAACGTTCTAGGAACAACTTTGCAACGTTATTGGAGAGACTGGAGGGGTGTCCGTGAGCGTGCTGGCCTGGGCTGCAAGCTGGGCCGCATTCGCTGCGCAGCACTGCCCCCTGGTATCCGGTGTTGAAACTGCCCCGCTCGGTGGAGGGTCTCTCCCCAGCGCTGCTGGGACAAACCTTTTCTCCCTTCCAGGCCACAAGCCCCTCCAGAGCTGTCCCGGAGGCCTCAAGAAAGCCCTCTTGCCCTGCTCAAAGCCTTCCTCACCCTCCCCGCTCCTCAAGCACTCACCTCCCCAAAGAGACCCTGGGCGCCAGTGGTCTGAGCCAGGCCCCCAGCGTGTTAACTCAGGCACCAAGTCCTAGGTCATGTCTACCGGTGGGGGCCGCAGGGAGGCCTGGACTAGAAGGCCTGGGCAAGGAGGAACGGGGAAGGCTTGTGCCTACAGAGACTCATCTGAGGTTGGGCACGTTCATTCTTTAATGCCAGCTCCCTTTCCAGAGAAGGAAGGGATGGCAGGGCCTGGCCTCTCCTCACACCCTGATTTGGGAGAGGTGGGCACAGCACGTGGTGACCCACACCGAGGAGCCAGGGTGTGATCCCTGAGGGATCTCCCTGTGCACCTGGTTGGGGCACAGCCCAGACCTTCCTTTCCCACTGGTCCAGGCCGGTCTTTACTTCCTGAAGCCTCCAGGAGGAAGACTGCCCCCACCCCCCTTTCCAACCCACTCTGGGCACCAGAAGCCAGGGTGGGCAGAGGGGGCCCTGGCCCCAGGACTCCTCATCCTTTCCCACTCCCAATTAGATGGTTGGTCCCAGGCTTGGGAGCTGAGCTGATGGAGAGGTAGGTGACTAAAAGAAGGAGCCCAGACTCCGGAATTAGATGGAATTGGGGTTCCACCTTGGCCACACACTTGGCTGTGTGACCTTGTGTGAGTTACTTGGCCTCTCTGTGCATCAGTTTCCTTGCTTGTTTTTCAGGGCTGTTTGTGAGGATTAACTGAGATGATGTCCTCATGGTGCCAGCCTATTGTGGATTGCAGGGGTTTACCCCGGAGGGTGGCCACCGGTGGCGCTGCACCGAGGCATCCCCATCTCAAGTTTCAAGGAGGAGTGGATACTGAGCAGTGCTGGACTTAAAGACTGCCACCTGGACGCTTCCACTTCCCGGGTCTCTTCCACCGGGACCCAGACTGTACCTCCGGGAGGCCTTGCATACCTCTCAGTTCTAAGAAGCTAATCTGCCTCCCTTATGATTGCGTCTGGCTTCCACGGGGATGAGAACACTGGGCCTAACGGCTCCCACACAACCAGCCCGACGACAGAAGTTTGTTTTTAAATCTCCATTTTACAAAGCAGGAAACTGAACCTCAGAGAGGTTAAGTATGTTGCCCAAGATCACACAGCTGAGAAGAGGTAGAGAAGGGATTTGAAGCGAGTCTTCCTTCAGAGGTCAAGCTCCGAACCACACAAAGTTGCGTGAGGTGAGGAAGCGCAAGCTTTGGCTCTTGGGTTTCCACTCACTTTGAGCCGCACTTTTGTCTTCCTTGCGCTGGCACTGGCCTTGGGCGGAGAAATGCTCCCGGGAATCGCGGTCTGCGGCGCGCACATCCACTTGCCCAGTTAGTGCCAGGAGCGTCCTGAAGACTCTGTGTCGAGCCCCCTTCGGTCTCTGGTCCACTCGGCGGCCTCAGATCATACTGAGCCGCCCGAGCACCTTGGGCCAGCAGCCGGGACAAGCCGGGACAAAGGTCGCGGGAAGAAACCTTTCTCTCCCCTCCCTGGAGACTCAGCTCAGCGGTCCGGTGGAACAGTTGAAGATCGCAGCTGAGGCCATGAGTGCTGAGTCCCGGGGAGGCAGGAAGGGCCTTGCAGCCGGGATACTCCGGGCCCCCTCCAGGTGGTGCCCACGCCTCGCAGGGGTTGCCTAGCTCCCCTACCCCAAACGGAAGCTCACAAGGACCGGAGTCAGTCGGGTGTGTGACTCCCGGGTTCGCGCTCGCGGTGTGGGGCACATCACTAGGAGGCTGTCAGCTACCGAGGCTCCAGAGAGTGCACTTGGACTCCCCAGAGCTGTGCCGGAGCAACCCCGGTCAGCAGATACTTAACGAGCGCCTAATGGGTACCAGGCCCTGCATCCAGCCCTCTCCCCCGGTCACTGTCAATTTCCAGGCCACCCCCGCCCCTTTCCTGGGGCCCAGATGGCCGGAGTGAGCATTCGGGTGGGATCCGCACTCCCCCCGCAGCTCACCCTTCACCTGCTGCCGCCACCCCCGCCCACGGGCCCCTCTGGGCTGGGCTGGGCGCCCTCTGGTGGCAGGAAGCAGAGTGCACTCCTGGTCCGAGGGGCTGGGGACCTGGCCTGCCCGCCGCCCGCGCACAAGCGTCTCCCTCCCGCGGAGGTGGTCAGCCTTGTCGCCAGAAACAGCCCGGGAGACGCCCGAGGCTTTCCGGGACTGCGCCAAACCCGCCACGTTTCCCAGCAGCAGGCCTGGTCGTCCTGATTAGAGACCACCAATGTCAGATAGACCCACCCAAGTTCAGAGGTGAAGGCGAACTATACACACTCGGATTTTAAAAAAGAAATCGCCCCACCCCACCCCCACCTCCCCACCGCCAACCGCACGGTGTCCCTGCCCCTTGCCTGTATCTTAAGAACAGGAAGGGCAGCTGTGCCTCAGCCTCCTCAGTTGTCACACGCCTGTCCCCCGTTGCCCATGCCTGTGCCCACTTCTCTATGTGAAACAGTTTCTCTCCCTCAAAAACTTGCCAGGCAGACCCGATGGAGGGAGAACCAGACTTAGGAGGCAAAGGGCGCCAAGGGGGCCTCAGAAACCCAGCGAGCGAGGGGGGTTGGGGGGGAGGGGGAACGGGGAGACCAGGGGCGCGGGCACCGCGTGGCCTAATTCTCCAAACACCCTTGGTGGGATTATTGTTACCACGCCTTCCTCCCCACTCCTTTTTACAGACTGAAGGCCCAGGAGAGGTTAACTAGCCCCAGGCTGCAGAGTTAGCAAGTCAGGGGGCTGGAATCAGAATTGAGCGGATTCTTACCTGGCCTGCTGTTCTGACTGCTCTGTGGGAGTCGGCTTCTGTCCATGTGTCTGCAGAATGTACTGGGTGCTTTTTTATTGCCAGCTATTTGGGTGGTGGGACTCGATTATATCTTTAGTGATTCAGATTCTTTAAATCCAATTTGAACATGTTTAAACGTTTATTCTTATTTATTTTGAGAAAGAATCCCAAGCAGGCTCCACACTGTCAGTGCAGAGACCCATGCGAAGTTTGAACTCACCAACCATGAGATCATGACCTGAGCAGAAACCAAGAGTGGTGGCTTAAGGGACTGAGCCACCCAGGCGCCCCTGGTTGTTCAGATTCTTGAACCAGAGCCATACCGCTTTGGATTCTATAGGAAAATATAACTGTGATGCTCTGTGGGATGTGGAGTTGAGGAATGGGCACTGGAACGTACCCCAAACTTACTTGTTTTGTAAAGCATTTTATGGTAAATTTCAAAAGTACACAAAAGAAGACACAGTTTCATAATGACCCCCCCCCCCCCCCCCGCCATGCTCCCATCCCCAATCTGCAAGTAATCAACTCTTGGCCAGTCTGTTTCCCTCCCTCTCCCAGCAGACTCTAACCTGCCCCTGTCCCACATTCAGAGAGATTATTTGGAAGCAAAACATAGACGTCGTAGTATTTAGTCTGCAAACATTTTCAGCATGTATCGTCAAAAGACCACTCTATTTCCCAAACTACGATACCATCAACACAAAAACAATACCCAGATACTCCCAGAAAATGCACATTCCTAAACATGGAACATCCAGTGGTCAGAACTTCATTCCTGGTTAGAGCTTCCACATTTTCATGTCTGTTGCAGCTCTCGGGTCAGAGCGACCTGGATCTGAATTGTGATTTTGTCACTTAATCGCTGAATGGTTTCGGCTTAGCCTCTCTCTGAGCATCAGTTTCCTCTCCTACTACAATGGTGTTACCTCCCATGCTGTAGTAAAGATAAAACTTAATGCACATAGGGGCGCCTGGGTGGCGCAGTCGGTTAAGCATCCGACTTCAGCTCAGGTCACGATATCGTGGTCCGTGAGTTCGAGCCCCGCGTCGGGCTCTGGGCTGATGGCTCAGAGCCTGGAGCCTGTTTCCGATTCTGTGTCTCCCTCTCTCTCTGCCCCTCCCCCGTTCATGCTCTGTCTCTCTCTGTCTCAAAAATAAATAAACGTTAAAAAAATTTTTTTTTTAAAACTTAATGCACATAAAGAATTTAGCATAGGCCAGGGAATGGAACCTTGATTATTTCTCCTAAAGCTGGAATTCAGTGAGACTTTAGCCGATGAAGGTTTGACAACTGGGTTTGAGTTGGCGCATCAAAAGTTTTCAAATAGCTGGAGGAAGAGACTGTAGCCAGAGATGTTAGTTTGAGGTCAGCTTTTAGTCCTGGCAGGGCTGAACTCACAAAGAGTGTCAGGTGTGGCAGAAGCTAGTTATCAGTGAGAGTAAGTATGCTTGTCAGGTGCTGGGGGTTAGGACACTGAGGTTCTCTAAGCACCCTTCCAGGCTTACCAGTTTTCTTGAACTTGTCTTGGGGGTAGTGTTGGTCTGTCCCCTCCGTATTCTCCAGCTCAGCATGGGGCCAGGCACTGGGGTCAGTGCAACCTGCTGAATAAAGAGTTGATTTGATTATCCCATCATGTAACTTTACACAGGTTAGTCCCTCTCCTGGGACCTTTATGCTTTCTCCTTTGCTTCATTAACTCCCTCCCTCTCTGAGTGGGTCAAATTCCCCTGCCATACGCTCTCAGAGGACCGTTCAGCTTCTCTTCATACGACTTACCACTGTTAAAACTACATTTATTCACCTGATCGTCAGATTGGAGTGCGAAGTGTGGGTAGAAATAGGTAAAGGGACCAAGTTACAAGGGATGCTCACGCTACCCTCAGGGCTGGCAGCTAGGTCGTCCCCTAAATCAGGCAGCCATTGGGGACATCCATTATGGTCCCAATTGTGTTCTGCTCATTGGGTTCTCATCATTTCTCTGCTCTAAGCTCCATAAGGGCAGGCATCCTGGCTGCTTTCTTATCACTGTATCCTCAGCACTTAATGCAGTGGATAATTGTTGAATGACTACGAAATGGGTTTTTTTAATAGGTCAATTCAAAACCTAGTTCAATTTGATCCCTTGCCCTAATTAGCAGTCATAGTAGGTAATTCACAGTGTACTATTTCAGTACGTTGTGAAGGAAATTTAGCTTCCAACATCACTGCCATGCAAGCTATCCTGGAGGTGACAGAATAGAAAGGCTCATAGACCACGATGTGTGAATACATTGAAAACACACAGCAGGAAGGATGACAAAAGGGATAGGAAAGGTTAGCACAAATACGATGAGGTGTAAGCAGGTGGGAGCACTGCTCCTGAATCCTGGGTTATGTAAAATTCAATGATTTACTCACCATCCATGTAAATTCTGTGTCTCACAGGCTGCTTGTTCCTCATCCTCGGTACTGAACACATCCTATGACTTTTGCTTATATTTCGTAATCTACTGACTTGCTTACTATCTATACCTCGCACTTCTCATGAGTTTAATCTGCCCTGTTTGCTTTTCTTGTCTTCCGTAGCACGATTGAATATTCTCAAATAATGCGCCACGCACACGTTGTGCAACACATTTATTAAACGCCCACCATGTGCTAAGCATCATTCTCGGCAGCCTTCCATATAGTGGAAAGACACAGTCAAATAATCCTCACAGTCGTGTGTGAAATAGGACAAAGGCTGGAAAGTGGGGGCAGGGGAAACTGCCGTCCCAAGAATTTGGGGTGGGCTATCAGGGAGAGCTTCCCAGAAGAAGAGGCATTTGAGTAGAGGTCTCAAAGAAGAGCGCCCCAGTCCTGGGGGTTTCAGAAATTCCTGATGAATAAACATCAAGATCTATCGCTTCCACCCCTTCCCTTTTGAGCTATTTGGCCTATTTTCCATCTGCCTTTCCCAGGGAACACTAACCTGTTCTAGTCCCCCAAATGTGCAAATGTTATGTTTTCCACAACAATAACAATGAAAACACACCTATTGGCAAGACACTGCAGAATAGTGTTTAGGCTTATAAATGGCTCTAACTGGGATCAACAGCCTATAATTAGACTTTAACAATCCAAGAGAGGAGTAATATGCACCCTGCAGCACAGATTGGCGTCTTTTTCTTTCGTTCTGCAGGTTTGGTGGGTAGATTGGCCCCCAACTTGCCTCCTACAATAACTGTCCTACCGAGGTAAACATGTCACAAACAAGAACAATGAGATCACCAATAATATAACACTAATACTATAAACAAAAGAAACACCACCTTCGGCTCTGGTGGAATGAAAAACACAATGTGGACCAACTAACAGAGCTATTTAAAAACAAATTACTCACGGCCAAGCTTCTTAGCTCTCCAGACGCAATTTTCCCAGAACCTCGGTGTAAGTTGAAGTTTTTCCTGAAAAGGGTCCGCCTCTGCTGCTATTTGGAAGACGCTTGCTTACAGATCGGAGGCTTTGGACAAAGAAGAAAATGCCCCGCACGGACCCACCTCGCTGCTTATTCTCACTTATTCCTCTGTTTTTTTCTCCCAAATGGAGACAATTTTAGGGTCATAGGTTACTGTAAATGGAGAGTGTGCAAACACATCTCCATCAATGACATTTTTCTGAAACTTCTGGCTTTTCCCAAATGCCAAAGCCCTGGGGTCACAGGCCACGCTTCTTGGATAAGGCCATTTTTCTTTATTTTCTTTATGAATGTAAAACAGAACGTTAGAATTGTAGAGGATTTCTGGGGATCGCTTGGTCCGTCTCTTCCACGTTGTAGACTAGAAGCCACGAAAGGCCTTGCTGGGCAGAAGGTACAACATACCTTTGTACAAATAAGTTAAAAAAGACACATTTGGTAGTGAACAAGATGCCTCATTGCTTTCTTCTGGGCATTATAATTCGCCCTCAATCCATGAATGAACTCATCTGACCAGGGGATGAATCACCAGAATCTTCAATTAGCTTCCATGTGGCTTGGCAAGAGGGACACAGACAAGGAAATGGAGTGAAGGTTTTTATGGAAATGGGATGATTAGCCTTTGTGATGGAAGAGATATTACACAGGGTGGCACATCTGAGCCAACTCAAAGTGGCCCAAGAAATAAAGGCCTTTGTGGGATCACATCCCCCCAAAGTCCAGATGAATACTGAATACTGATTTCAGAAATCAGTATCATATCCGGGGACCAATGATATCATCAACTAGCCACACTCTGTCTCCCGGGTTCCTCGTGGCGACAAGATTGCTGCCAGACACTCCGGGTCTGCATCCTTCCAGATTTAAGTGCCTCTCTCTTCATGATCATAAAGGGAGTCTCAATGCTTCTGACTGGGCCATGTACTCATGCTACAATCACTGTGGCCAAGAGAAAGCAACGCTCGAAGGGTTACGTGTGAATTACATGTCCATTCCTGATGCATTCCTGAGAACCTCATGCAGAGTGGTTTCTCTTAGGAAAACTGAGGTATGAGGAGAAAGCAGACTGGGGGCTGGGCGGCAAAAACAAGGTACCCACCATAGATGTGAAGTTGGCCACAAAATGTTATTTCGAGCACCAGCCTTTCAGGTGCACCTGGCCATCCAAGTTCTGGAATCCAGGTCATTATACAAAGATCCCGCAAGTTAAGGCACAGCTACTTGACCCACATGAAGTGCCTTGGATTAGCATTATCTCTTCCATGGGCTATATAAGGTCAATAGTTTGATTTTAGGACTATCAGTTCTGCAGTTTATGATCCGGTTCCCACTTCCCCATAGACTTTTGAAAGCTGGCAAGCCTCAGTGTCCTCATCTGTCTAATGGGAGTAATACAACAAAAGAGAAAGCTTTTTGCAAAACAAAGAATACCACTCAGGAAACACGAAGGTGGCTGGGGGAGGCAGGGTTCGTGGTCACAAAGCCAATGGCACAGAGGGGCTGGGCCATTTCAGATGAAGCATGAGCTGATGTGTGGATAAGAACCATGGCTGAGGGGGGTCTTCTCATCTCTGAACCAAAATCCTGTGTGTGTACCACCTCAAAGAAAGTCTGAGGTTTTTGACCAAGCATGAGAAGAAAGGGAAGTCACGTGAACCCTTCATTCACGGAGCTAGAACCCAGATGCCACCCAGAGGGCATCACCCACCCAGCTCAGGTGTGAATCGTGAATGTCACATGAAGCCTGGGGGGCAGGACATAAGATGCAAGACAGCAGTGGCCCCCTGTTTGACCTGTCACCTGACTTGGCCAGCACTCAGAAGGTGCCACTCGGGGAACCCCTGTCAGCGCAGGCCGGGACAGGGTCGGCTGCAGGGTGAGTCCAGGGTGGTGGCTGGCATTACCTCTTCCAGAAGAAGCCCAGGGGATGCCTGTCTTTGGTAGCTTTTCCAGACTTCTCCAGAAGCAGCTGCCATTACCGAGTGACGGTCACGAACTCCTCTGGTGTCCCCTGAGGCCATGCTGACAAGTCCACTTCCCCGCTAACCTGCTGCTGGCCTCCTCCAAGTCTGTAGCTCACAACAGTGATTTGTGCTGAACCCCCAAACCTGAACGTCGGGAGCCATTTGCTCTGCTCCCTTCCCACCACCAGGTTGCCTCCTGAGTTCTGCATAAAAACCAAAGGAGATCCCTCTTTACAGCTCTGTCTCCAAATGCGTTAAAAAAAAAAAAAAAAAAAAAAAAAGGAAGTTCTGCAGGAGCAAAATAATCCTGAAAAGAGGGGAAAAGCGACTGTGACACCCTCACATGGTAATGAGGAGGAAGCATTGAGAATTGCAGCTGTTCTAACCCATGGGCGATCGAAGGGGGGGCTCCGTCGTGCCCTTGGATACAGTGCGGCGTCTTTTCCCTGGAAAACCTCAGCGATTCGTCCAGCAGGAGCACGCCAGCTGCTGCATTCCATTCCCAAATGGGGACGAGGTGCACTGAAAAGGGGCACGTGGAATCCAGCAGCCGGAAGTAGTTTCCACGATTTCAGGGCGTCACCTCCGTGCTATCGCACGTCCGCAGGGCAGTGTGGAGAAGAGCAAGGAGCCTGAGGGGTGGGGCTGGCCCTCCTGCAACCGCTGGAGACAGAGTCGGGGTTCAGTTCTGGCTGGAAGAGTAGTTCCGGAGGCTGTGCGTCGGGCCGGGAGAACGCGGGATTCCTCCCCGGAGGGAAGAGTGTGAGGCAGGGCCGGGGTCCGGAATATTTGTGGGAAACTCATGGTGGAGGACCGCTATTCTGTAACCCTGCAGATCCAGCATCATTCTATCATGTGTACTTTTCACAAAATAGGAGTGAAATTGAAGTGTCAAGGGGTTTGGGTTTCCTGGAAGCAGAGAACAGCATTTTCCTCCCCACTTCCTTCGTAAAGTCCAAGGAAGCAAAATCCAGACTTGTGCTTAGAGCCCCCCCTGGTGACACGTGCCCCAAATAAGCAAAGCCCTCTGGGATTTGCAGGGGGTTAGTGACACAGAGGCCTCCTGGGGACTCATTCAGTAAGAAGCAGAAGGAGGAAAGATCTCTACCCTCTCAGGGATGGGGCACAGGATCCGTAGGCCCCCTCTGCAAGGTGGCCGCAGTTTGGATTCTGGGCAACTGGAGTTCCTGCGGGTGTCTGACCCTGCCTCTGTGCACGTGTGTCCTGGGATGAGTGATTTGTACAGAGGATTTAGCTGCCACTTTGGCGCTTGACCGGATAGTCTAGCCTTTCTTAGACTGGCCCCAGCTTCCCCACTGGCCTGGCACCTTCTCCAGCACTGAGATGGCATCTGAATCATCTTTGAAGGATGCCTCCCTCCCTGTAGCATCTTGCAGGGGGCTTTCCTGACTGGAGTGCTTTCTGGAGGAACTCTGGGCCTCAGGCAGGTCACGAGGGGACCTGCGGTATGTCTCTGAGGCTCTGAGTCTGATGCTGGGTGACCGACCATGTCAGCTGCTCCGCCGGCCCCATGCCGTGTGCATTCTCATAGGTCTTGACAGATGGTGGCAGTTTTGACAGCTGTCAGCCCCACGTGGACACTTGTCCCCAGTCACTGCTCTTGGACTGCCAGCTCTGATTCCAAGTGCTGGGCTTTTCTGCTAATGCTTTAGGCTTGGGGGATGGGTGGGGGCAGCGGGGTGGGAGTGTGACGGCAACCGTGGGGTTCGCAAGGACATCTTCCACGGGAGTAACTGTGAGAAGTGCTCGTGTCAATATGCAGATATGACTTGCACTGAACGTTCGAGAAAAGCTCCAGAGAGCGGAAAGCTGTTGTACCAAGAGCATCAGACAGGAAAACACTAGACCTAGTTCCAGGCCTGCCTCTGTGGTCCTGGGCTGGTCACTGAACTTCTTTGAATGCAGTATCTGTATTTGTGTAACAACCTTGCTGAACACATTTTCCAAAGATTCTTTCCCAGATACGTATTCTCTCCAATATAATATATATTTTAAGTGGCTGATGATGTGTTCAGCGGCCCGTGGGTATTTGCTACCACTTCTGATGATGAAAACAAGAACCCCAACTCAGGATTTCTGCTGATTTCCTCCTTCACTGGTGAGGCCATTGCCTGGACACAACTGCCCCCTTGTGGCAGAGAATCGCATTTTATAGCGTAGTGATTAGGTATTTGACCGTTGATAAGTCTTTATAAACTTGGATTTATGAAGGGATAAGTGAACGTTGGATAATGCATGTCCCCAAAGCTTTACTCATGCCTGGAAGAAGCACATGCCTATAACTAGATCAAATGCCTTAGTCGTTTACCTCCTTAACTCCATTCCCTTACCTCAAAACAGTAATTTAGAGGCAATCTTTAAATGGATTTACAGCCAGATAACTAAAATCCACTTGTAAACGGACTCACAGAGTAGCATTTGCAAGCTTCTGAGAACTGATATAGCTCCTACGTCAGAGTGGCTTCATTATAAGGGGAAATGACACAAAGACCAGATGGCCCTTGTAGGTATTAAACATCAATTTGTGTGAACATTTCTTTTTTTGTTTTTATTGGGGTAAGAACTGGGTAACATAAAATAAAACATTCTGTTTTATTTTATTATTATTTTTAATGTGTATTTGTTTTTGAGAGACAAAGAGTGCACGTGAGCAGGGGAGGGGCAGAGAGAGGGGGGCACAGAGGATCTGAAGCCGGCTCCGCCCTTACAGCAGAAAGCCAGAAATGGGGCTCAAACTCAAGAACCATGAGATCACGACCTGAGCCGAAATTAGATACTTAACTGACTGAGCCACCCAGGCACACTTTATTTTATTTTTTAAATGTTATGTGTTTATTTTGAGAGAGAGAGAGAGAGTGCATGAGCAAGAGGAGGGGCTGAGAGAGGAGAGAATCCCTACACAGGGCTCAAACTCACGAACTGTGAGATCCTGACCTGAGCCAACATCAAGAGTCAGACGCTTAACCGACTGAGCCACCCAGGCACCGCCAAGTCAACCATTAAAAAAAAATTCTTTTTAATGTTTATTTTTGATAGAGAAACAGACAGAGCATGAGCAGGGGAGGGGAGAGAGAGAGAGGGAGACACAGAATCTGAAGCAGGCTCCAGGCTCTGAGCTGTCAGGCCAGAGCCCAAGGCGGGGCTCGAACCCACAAACTGTGAGATCACATCCTGAGCTGAAGTCGGGCACTCAACTGACTGAGCCACCCAGGTGCCCCTCATTTTATCATTTTTTTTTAAATGTTTCCATTTATTTTTGAGACAGAGAGAGACAGATCATGAGCAGAGGAGGGGCAGAGAGAGAGGGAGACACAGAATCCGAAGCAGGCTCCAGGCTCCAAGCTGTCAGCACAGAGCCCGAAGCGGGACTCGAACACACGGACTGCGAGATCACGACCTGAGCTGAAGTCGGATGCTCAACCGACTGAGCCACCCAGGCACCCCCTAGGTGCCCCTCATTTTAAAATGAACAATTCAGTGACCTTTAGTACATTAATGATGGCATCTTCATCACCCGTGGAGGATGCCTCCTTCCCTCCAGCATCTAGGAGGGGGCTCTCCT
Source organism: Puma concolor (assembly GCF_028749965.1). Classification (NCBI taxonomy): domain Eukaryota; kingdom Metazoa; phylum Chordata; class Mammalia; order Carnivora; family Felidae; genus Puma; species Puma concolor. The sequence goes on from NC_141677.1 coordinate 74,847,452, forward strand.
GATCAGGGTGCTTCCTGGAGGAATTTCTGTAACCATCTAGCTCCAAAACACTTTGACAATCCTAAGAGAAACTTCCTGTACCCATGTGGTCAGTCTCCCTTCCCCGTTCCCCCCAGCTCCCAGAAAACCACTAAGTTGCTTTCTGTCTCAAGGCATTTATTTATTCTAGATATTTCATAGGAATGGAATCATACAGTATTTGTCGTTTTGTGTCTGGCTTCTTTCACTTATCATAAACTTTTTGAGGTTCATACGTGTTGTAGCAGGTGCCAGTACCTCACTCCTTGTAGCTCAATAATATTCCATTACACATACGCAACATTTTGTTTACCTACTCATCCACTGATGGGCATTTGGGTTGTTTCCACATTTGGGCTATTGGGAATAGTGCTTCTAAGAACAAACAGTATTTGTTTGGGCCCCTGTTTTAAATTCCTTTGAGCATATAACTAGGAGTGGAACTTCTGGGGCATAGAGTAATTCTGTTGAACTTTTTGATGAACTGAATCTTTAGAATGATATATCATTCTTTAAAAATTTTTTATGTTTGTTTGTTTATTTATTTATTTTGCGAGGGAGAGGGGCAAAGAGAGGGAGACCCAGAATCTGAAGCAGGCTCCAGGCTCTGAGCCATCAGTACAGAGCCTGACGTGGGGCTCGAACCGACGAGCCATGAGATCATGACCTGAGCCGAAGTTCGGATGCTTACCCGACTGAGCCACACAGGCACCTTAAGATGATATATCATTCTAAATGACATGCTCCAAGATGGGCACCTCCTTGTTTATCATCCAGGATCTGCCTCCGATTTGTGGGCTGGCTGGGACGGTATGTCCTATGAAGTACGTAATTTACTTTCTCTATGTCATATTTACATTGTGTCAAAGACATTCATGATCTTGATGCAAATGTGTTCGCGCGGTGGGGCGTTTGTTGGTAGAGAACTCACATCACAGGGCTGGGCAGCAGGTGTCCCGCCCGCCGGGAGCTCCTCTGGGGAAGCTGGGCTTGCACTCAGTGGAAAGCTTCAGGCTCCTTTAACCCAGGCCTCTTAAGAGACAGGAATCGATAAGGGGCATAAATTATTCACCTCCAGGAACATTCTCAGAAATGAACAACAGTCCTTTTCAGTGTTTGGACCTTTTCTCACCTTCTGAAAGGCCGGGCATTTCTAACTATTACAAATTCAGGGGAGAAGGAATCTAAGTCGTATGGAGATTCCCATGCAGCCTCTCCCGTGGGGTGAGGCGAAGGAGTGGGTGGGCTCAGCCTTGCTCCTCAGTGGCGTGACCGAGGCCACTTCTGTGGTGGGACCTCAAGGCCTACCCTCTGTTCAAAAAGATCTTCTCTACCTGTTGGCTGAAATATCAGAAATTCATTCTCTCTCTAAAATCCATTCTGAGGGCTTTGTCTCTTTGGAAGACTTCTTTCAGAATGCAGAAACTCAGGAGGGGAGGTGAACTAACATTTATCAAACACGGACGCATCATCGGCGCAAGATAAATAGGGTTTTACAAACCTGCTTTATTGGGTTTTCCCTTTGAATAACAAATATATCAGAGAAATAGATAACACTAGAAAGTGAAAGATAAAAAAAAGAATAAGAATGCCTTGCCTCCCAGCTGTCAGAGATCGTCTTTGGTGATGTGCGGTGTAAAATCCTACAGATTTTTCTCTATACTGATACATGTCTTGGCATCTTACTTGACGTATAAGTGGCATTTGACGGGGTCGACTACCCCATGTTGTCCCCCTGGCTTCAGAGGTGATTTTCCTCCTCCTGTTCTGGCTGCCCTCCCTCCGTGGCTTCTGTGGGTTTCTGGCCCATCTTCTCTGTTCACTCTGTAAATACCAGGAAGTCCTGTTTGGTCCTTTACCATCCTTATGCACCATCACGTGCCATCCACCTAACTACGGAACTGATATATCCACATAGTATGATATCAACATTTTATGAAATCCGAGATGCGTGGCTGTTGGTACTTTTTAAACCGTCGCAAAAGGCGTCGACGGAATGTTTTTACCACACAGTCGTCTCGTAATCGTTCCATGGAAGATCGCCTTTGAAAGATACTGTTGGTTGAAGACTTCATCCTGATTTCAGAGAAGGGTAAGTGTGAAAGAGAATGCGGATCTCAGAGTCAATGAAATACAGAAGCTTAAGAGTCCATCCATCCATTTCCATCTCTGTCCCCACTAGTCTAGTACAAGTCTTCTTCCGTTTGGACTTCCTGTTTGCTCTCCTAGACCTCACGTTTACTCCTCTTCAAGCCTTCTTTTCTCCCATTCATCCACTGGCAACTCCTGTCTACCTCCAAAATATATCTGGGTTCCAATGACTTCTCAATACTTCCTTTCTATGACCCTTGTCCAGGCTCTGGTATCTCTTGCGTGGACAACTGGTCTCCTTGCCTCCTTCAGCAAGCCCACAGGGATCTTTCCAAACAGTAAACCAACCCCTTCACCGCTCGTGTCAAAACTCTCCAAAGGCTTCCAGTTGTACCTGGAGTACGTCCAATGGCCAGGCTACCTGATGATCCCCTGTCTGCCACTCCATGTTCGTTGTTCTCCATTTGTCACCTTGCTGACTGTGCTCCAGCTACCTGCACATTTTTCTCTGCCTCAGACACGCCAAGCTCATTCCCATCTCATTGCCGTTCTGTTGGCTTCAGAAGATTTTGTACTTGATCTTTGCAGTTACTTCCTTCTCATCAGTGATGGGTCAGCCCAAATGTGAGCCCTGGGGAGATGCCTTTCCCAGACCAGCCTCCAGTAAAGCTGCCTTTCCGCCTCTATTCCCGTCCCCCCGTCCCCCCCAACCAGTCACTGTCAGTTAGTGCCTAACAGTATTTGAATTATGCTTTTATTTCTCTTTCTCCCCTCACTAAAACGTAAGCCTCTTGAGGGCAGGGAGTCTGTTTCCTGCTGCCACCTTAGCACCTTCAGGCTTAGCACAGAGTAGGTAGCCAATAAGGATTGATGGATTATTTGGCTGATGTAATATCCTATTCCCTACTTTCTCTTTTGTCCTTCTAAACTTGATTGCCAGACTGACCTTTTAAAAATGAAAGTCCTGACGATTTACTCCCCTACTTAAAACCCACACCTGCACACTGCAGCACTTCCGCAATGCTGTAGAGGCATCCTGCTATATCTGATCTGTTGTATTTTCATTTACACTCACTTCAGAGTGCTCTCCAATTTCCCTGGTGACTTCTTTTTTGATCCATGGGCTGCTTAGAAGTGTGTTATTTAGGTTCTAAATACCTGGGGACTTCCAGATATCTTTCTGTTACTGATTTTTAATTTAATTCCGCAGTGCCCAAAGCACATCCTTTGTATGACTTGGATCCCTTTACATTTATTGAGACATGTTATTTGACCTCAGATATGATTTCCATAAATGTTCCATCGTGCACTTGAAAAGGATGCATATTCGGCAGTCGTGCGGAGGGATGTTCTACAAATGTCAATTATTCAATTTTGGTCAATAGTGTCATTCAAGTCGGCTCTATTCTTGCTGATGTTTTTGCCTACTCATATTAGTCATTTAGAGAGGGATATTGAAATTGCCAACTATAATTGTGGATTTGTTCATTTCTTCTTGAATTTTATCAGTTTTTATTTCAGGTATTTTGAAGTTCTGTTATTTGGAGCATACCACTTAAGATTGTTAGGTCACTTTGATTACTTGACTCATTTCTCATTACAAAATGACCTTCATTATCTCTGGTAATGTTCTTTGCTCTGAAATCTACTTTATCTGGTATTAATACAGCCATCACAGCCTTTTCTTCTGACAAGTTTTAACATGGTGTATCTTTCTCCATTCTCCTAACCTATTTGTGTCTTTTTTTTTTTTTTTTTCAACGTTTATTTATTTTTGGGACAGAGAGAGACAGAGCATGAACGGGGAAGGGGCAGAGAGAGAGGGAGACACAGAATCGGAAACAGGCTCCAGGCTCTGAGCCATCAGCCCAGAGCCTGACGCGGGGCTCGAACTCACGGACCGTGAGATCGTGACCTGGCTGAAGTCGGACGCTTAACCGACTGCGCCACCCAGGCGCCCCCCTATTTGTGTCTTTATGTTTAAAGTGTGTTTCTTGTAGACAGCACCTCGTTAGGCTTTGCTTTTTTATCCAGTCTGACCATCTATCCCATTTAATTGGGATATTTTAACTTAACGTCATTATGGTTATGGTTAGGTTTCAGCCTCTCATCTTGATATTTATTTTTCATTTGTCTCATTTGTTGTTTTCTTTGTGGATCACTATCCTTTGTTGTCTGATGTCCAGTTTATTATTATTATTATTATTATTTTATTTAAGAGAGAAAGAGCATGAGTGGGGGAGAGGGGGAGAGGGAGAGAGAGAGAATCTTAAACAAGATCTACCCTCAGCATGGAGCCTGATGCAGGGTTTGATCCCAGGACCCTGGGATTGTGACCTGAGACAAAATCAAACGTTGGATGCCTAACTGACTGAACCACCCAGGTGTCCCTGATGTCCATTTTTAAAAATATTATTTTATATAATTTTTCTTTTTTTTCTGGTAAGAGGGTAAATCTTATCCCTGTTATTCTGTTTTGACTGGGCCTGTTGATTGTCTTTGAGTTCATTAATTCTATCTTCTGTTGTATCCAAGTCTTTAGTTAAACCTATTCAGTACATTAAAAAAAAAAAAAGACTTTTAGATTCATAGCAAAAGTGAACAGAAAGTACAGAGGGTTCCCATATACCCCCTGCCCAGACACATACACAGCCTTCCCTACTATCAACACCTTGCACCAGAGTGGTACATTTATTACAATCAATGAGCCTACATTGACACATTATTTTCATGCAAAGTCCATAGTTTACATTAGGGGTCACTCTTAGTGTTGTACATTCTATGGATTTTGATAAATGTATAATGACACGTGTCCACCAATACGGTATTACGCAGAATAATTTCATTGCCCTAAAAATGGTCTATGCTCTGCCTATCGATACTTCCCTGCCTCCTAAGCCTTGGCAACCATTGATCTTTTTACAGTCCCTATTTTCCAGAATGTCATAACTGATATTTTTTATTTTTATTTATTTATTTTTTAAAAAATTTTTTTTTCAACGTTTTTATTTATTTTTGGGACAGAGAGAGACAGAGCACGAACGGGGGAGGGGCAGAGAGAGAGGGAGACACAGAATCGGAAACAGGCTCCAGGTTCCGAGCCATCAGCCCAGAGCCTGACGCGGGGCTCGAACTCACGGACCGCGAGATCGTGACCTGGCTGAAGTCGGACGCTTAACCGACTGCGCCACCCAGGCGCCCCACTGATATTTTTTAGTATGTAGCTCTTTCAGATTGGCTTCCTTCACTTGGCGATGCTCATTTAAGGCTCTTCTATGTGTTCTCATGACTTGATAGATCATGTCACCAAATAATATTCCATTATCTTGGATATATCACAGTTTATTTATCCATTCACTGACTGAAAGACATCTTAGTTGTTTCCAAGTTTTGAAAATTATGGATAAAGCTGCTATAAACATCCAAATGCAGGCTTTTATGGAGACACAAGTTTTCAATTTCTTTGGGTAAATACCAAGGAGTGCGATTGCTGGATTGTGTGTTTATTTTTGAAAGAGAGAGAGAGAGAGAGAGAGAGAGAGAGAGTGAGAGACCATGAGCAAGGAAGAGGCAGAGAGAGAGGGAGACACAGAATCTGAAGCAGGCTCCAGGCTCACAGCTGTCAGCACAGAGCCCGACACGGGGCTCGAACTCACAGACCGTGTGATCATGACCTGAGCCGAAGTCGGAGGCTTAACTGACTGAGCCACCCAGGCGCCCCAAGAACATGTTTAGTTTTATAAAAAAAAACCACTAAGCTGTCTTCCAAAGTGGCTGTCCCATTTTGCATTCCCCCCAACAGTGAAAGAGAATTCTTGTTGCTCCACATCCTGGCCAGGATTTGGTGTTGTCAGTGTTCCATGTTTTGGCCACTGTAGTAGGTGTGCATTGGTACCTCATTGTTTTAAGTTGCAATTCCCTAACAACACACAAGGCTGAACATCTTTTCATGTGCCTGTTTGTCACCAGTGTATGTTCTTTGAAGTGTCTGTTCACATCTTTTGCCCATTTTTAAATCAGGTTGCACTTTTTTTAAATTTTTTTTTCAATGTTTATTTATTTTTGAGACAGAGAGAGACAAAGCATGAATGGGGGAGGGTCAGAGAGATGGAGACACAGAATCTGAAACAGGCTCCAGGCTCTGAGCTGTCAGCACAGAGCCCGACGCGGGGCTCGAACTCACGGACTGTGAGATCATGAGCTGGGCCGAAGTCGGCCACTTAACCGACTGAGCCACCCAGGCACCCCCAGGTTGCACTTTTTAAAAAAAATTATTTTAAAATTTATTTTCTTTTATTCCCCAGCTTTGAATCCAGGTATGTGCTTTTTTGTTCATGTTAACCTTTGGTAAGCTTTTTCTCCATTATACCCTCACACACTGCTCACAAGCACATTCCTCCACAGCCTTGCAAGAATTACTTACTGACTTCGTTCTTTGCCCTTCCCCCCGCCGCCCAGTACTAGCTACGGGAACCAAGGAGAGAGGCTACCTGTTAATCTCTGTTTTACAGACACAGGGTCCACATGTAACGTACTGAATGGGACCCAGATGTCCAAAACAGCGCACAACCTCAAAAGTTTTCAGCCTCCTCTTGAACGTTTTCAAGGCCCACCCAGTTTCTGCCCTAACCCCGCACACCTTGCTAACCTCATATAAACTATCCCAAGGCTCCGCAAAGACAAGGCAGACTTGGGGCCAATCCCCTGCCTTCTCACTGGGCTACCTTTCTGATAAAAAAAATCTTTCTCTGCTTCAGACACGGTGACACAGAGATTGGCTTACCACAAATCACACATCCACACATCTTATTTCAGGATTCGGTCACGGTTTGGCCAGCCAGTCAGGAGGCCGTGTGCTAGAGGCGGACCACCCTGAGCAGTGGAGTGACTCGGGGGACTCCACGAAGCTGCTTGGACCACATATTGAGTCCACGGGAGTTCTGGCAGCCTCCCCAAGCAGCATCCACTGTGCTCAGCGTCAAGCCACAGTTGGGAGTGGAACAGCCTCTGTTTGGCCACGGGTGAGGGACTTGGCGAAGGGCGAGTTTCTGGAGTGCGGAATCAGTGACTCTTCCTATTTGCTTTTGGTCCTTTTGGGGACATTTTCTGACAGGGCGTTGGTAAGAGGGACGCTCATAGTTTGAGAGATGGAAAAAGTGCTCCAACTACCCGTGTTCAATTATGTTTCCTCCTACAAGGCCTTAATTGTTGTCTTTGTGTGTTGTTCATTTGTCTCGCTTGCCCCATGTGGAATGCGGATTTGATTCGGGACTATAGCCCCTTGGGCTGCATATTCCAAAACTGGTTTAGGTTACAAACTGATGAAAAAGAAAAAGATGATCTGGGGCACCTGGGTGGCTCAGTCGGTTGAGTGTCCGACTTCGGCTCAGGTCATGATCTCGCAGTTTGTGGGTTCAAGCCCCGTATCAGGTTCTGTGCTGACTGCTTGCTCAGAGCCTGGAGCCTCCGTCAGATTCTGTGTCTCCTTCTCTCTCTGCCCCTCCCCCGCTCACGCTTTGTCTCACTCTGTTTCTCAAAAATAAATAAATGTAAAAAAAATTTTTTTTTTTTTTTACAGAAAACGATGATGTTTTTTGGTAACACTGCTTGGCTATAATATTTAGGACACTCTGGAGAAAAGTGGAACAATTAATAGATCCACAAATTATAATGCTGTCTTGCAATTACCTTTGTTTTATAAAAGGGAGATATTTGGAAATTGAACCTTTAATATCCTCTCCACAAATACTAGTAAAACAAAGGCTAGGTTTTGTCTGCATCTTGTTTGTGGATATAGGTCTATATGGGTTATAAATATGAGATATTTTCTCTACCTCGGTTGGTATTGCTAAAATTAATTTGTAAGGAGGCTCTATTTAATTGGCTTAAAGGCAAACACGTGTAAAAACTGGGCATTCTAAAACTCTGATAATAACTAACCCCAATGTGTTTCAAGTTCACGTGATCTGGAAAAATATTCAGTATTAAAGCAAATTCAAGGTTGTTGGTTTAATTAATAGGGACATGCATTTAGAGTTATCAGCATCAAACACAGAATTTCTATTCTACCAAGATTTACCGTGGGTCAGATGAGCTCATGATATGCTACTACAGACTTTGTGGACAAAAAAAGTAACCTAAGAATGATGGGTAGCTGTTTTGGGGTGTCTGGGTGGCTCAGTCGGTTGAGCATCCGACTCTTGATATCAGCTCAGGTTGTGAACTCGTGGTCATGAGATCGAGCCCCAGGGGGCACTGCGCGGAGCATGGAGCCTGCTTGGGACTCTGTCTCTCCCCCTCTCTTTGCCCATCTCCCCTGCTCACATGGGCTTTCTCTCTCTCAAAATAAATAAATAAATAAATAAATAAATAAATAAATAAATAAACATTTTTTTTTTAAAAGAATAATGGGTTAGCTGTTCAGTGCCTTAAAAATTTCATGACTAATCTAAACATAATTGTTAAGAATAAACAGATGAACTTTAAAGTTTTGCTAAGTTAAATGATGAGTAACGTTAAATCCATAAAATATTTAGATCATTTGCAAATAAGATAAAGTCCTGAAACAATAATTACTAAACATATGTTTATCTGCTTTGGGGTTCCTATTGCGGACAAACTAAAGATACCTGGGTCTGTTAGTAAACATGTTTTATGCTTTATTTAAAAAGTTGTGCTATTCAAAAACATGTGTTTCTAGAGATTATGAAATATAGTCATAAATATGCCAATATAAAGAATTCTGGCATAACAGACACTTCACAGTTGATGACTACTTAGTTTTCACCAGAGACTGAAGTTTCTAAGAACTAAAAAAAATGAAAAAAAAATTTTTTTTACATTTATTTATTTTTGAGAGAGTGAGACAGAGCATGAGCAAGGGAGGGGCGGAGAGAGAAGGAGACACAGAATCCGAAGCTGGCTCCAGGCTCCGAGCTGTCAGCACAGAGCCCGACCCGGGGCTCGAACCCACGAACCGTGAGATCATGACCTGAGCCGAAGTTGGATGATCAACAGACTGAGCCACCCAAGCGCCTAGACTTAAAAATTTTCAATAAATGTAATTAAGACTGCTGGAAATGATAAGGGAATGAACTCTGCACATAGGGAAAGTAGGGTATGTGTTTTTGGTAAGAAAGGTATGAGGAAACAAGAGGCATTTTCGTTTACGGAAAAGAAATAATTTTGTCCTAGAATAAGAGTGGTTATGTTTAATTAATTAATTAATAGAGGGATTGAGAGAGAGAGAGAGAGAGAGAGAGAGAGAAAGAGAATCTTAAGCAGGCCCCATGCTCAGTGCAGAGCCTGATTTGAGGCTTGATCCCACCACCCTGGGACCATACATAACCTGAGCCAAAATCAAGAGGTGGACACACAACTGACTGAGCCACCAAGGTGCCCCGAGAGTGGATATTTAAAGAGGGAAAACTTAGGGCAATATCTAAATGTAAAAAAGAAGGTTGTGGAAGATTTATGAGAAGGACATCTTTGGAAAAGAATTTTACGCATGGTCAGGATGCATGAGAATTTATTTTTGAATTTATTAGAATTTATGAGTTTGAATATCAAATTAGAATTTATGAGTTAGATCAGAATTATTAGAATTTATGAGTTTTACTGTCAAAAGCACACTGGTATAGAATTGAAATTTGGTTTTTCTTCTCTGTTGAAATGACAGAGTGTTCTTAGATTATCGGTCTACTCTTTTTTTTTAAATTTTTTTTTCAACGTTTATTTATTTTTGGGACAGAGAGAGACAGAGCATGAACGGGGAGGGTCAGAGAGAGAGGGAGACACAGAATCGGAAGCAGGCTCCAGGCTCTGAGCTGTCAGCCCAGAGCCCAACGCAGGGCTCGAACTCCCGGACCGCGAGATTGTGACCTGGCTGAGGTCGGACGCTTAACCGACTGTGCCACCCAGGCGCCCCAGATTATCGGTCTACTCTTAACAAGTGCAGAGGTGCTGACAACACTGACTCCATCTTGTTCGCGCTCGCACAGTGACCCCCCCCCCACACCCCGCTCAGGGCTGTGCTCCAGTCCCCCATGGAGGTTAATGTATGCCCGGACTGGAAGGGGAAAAGCTTGTTCTGATCTTCCCTAAAGGGTTGCACAGAAGGCTCCACTTTAGGTAACTAGCAGAGACCCACTGGCGCACAGATGGCCCCACTTTAGATAACTACCCCATGACCTCCCCACCATGCCCCTCGCTCTATAAAAGCTAGGAATTAAGGGCCGGTTTGGGTGGTGAATAGGGGCGGAGTGGGGGGGCTGCGTGCAGCCTGGATCCTGCCTGCTCCTGTCTGTAAGCTACCCTGAATAAGGAGGCTGTGTAAACGTTATGGAGTGGCTTGCTTCATTTTTCAGTGCTGGGACGCCTTCTCAGTCTGGAGGATACATTACTGACTCTCTTCCACCTTCTAATAATGAGAAATTGTAGGGGTGCTTGGGTGGCTCAGTTGGTTAAGTGTCAGACTTCAGCTGGGGTCATGATCTCACGGTTTGTGAGTTCGAGCCCTGCCTCTGGCTCTGTGCTGACAGCCTGGAGCCTGCTTCAGATTCTGTGTCTCCCTCTCTCTCTACCCCTCCCCCACTTGCACTATCTCTCTCTCTGTCTTAAAAATAAACATTAATAATAAGAAAATGTAAACAAAAGTTTTTCTTTTCTTTTAAAGATATCTGCCTAGAAAAGCAAAGTTCCTAAATTTTGTGGTTATCAGGTCTTTGATTACTTAAAAACGTTGAATCTTGTTAACATTAAAAGAGTTAGTTTTGCTAACAATTGCATAACCCTCTGTATCTGCATTTAGAATCTCTGGTTACCACCTTGGCTAAATAGATAATTAAATATTAAGTTTTTTGGGGGGCGCCTGGGTGGCTCAGTCAGTTGGGCATCCGACTTCAGCTCAGTTCATGATCTCGCGGTCCGTGAGTTCGAGCCCTGCATCGGACTCTGGGCTGACAGCTCAGAGCCTGGAGCCTGTTTCAGATTCTGTGTCTCCTTCTCTCTCTGACCCTCCCCTGCTCATGCTCTGTCTCTCTCTGTCTCAAAAATAAATAAATGTTAAAAAAAATTTTAAAAATATTAAGTTTTTTTGTAATTTTTAAAAAATGTTCACTTATTTTTGAGAGAGAGACAGAACATGAGTTGAGGAGGGGCAGAGAGAGAGAAGGAGACACAGAATCCAAAGGAGGGTCCAGGCCCTGAGCTGTCAGCATAGAGCCCCATGCAGGGCTGGAACTCGAGAACCGCGAAGTCGTGACCTGATCTGAAGTCGGACGCTCAACCGACTGAGCCACCCAGGCGCCCCATAAGCATTAAGTTTTGTAATGATCTGTGATCCTATTTAGGCATGTGCTTTATAACCTTCTAATATTTTTGACAGTATTCCCAAAATTAAAATTCTAAATGAAGTCTCTATGACTAATTAGGCTTCTATATTTGATATGTCCAATTACATGGGAAGTATGTTGGACAAATGATGATAAATCTTCTTAGGATAGATTGCATGAGTGAATGCTTTAACTGTTCCAGAAATTATATAAAATTACTAAGCTGTCCTAGTATAATGTCCTAGTACATAAAATTCCTGATCTGTCCTAGTATAACGTCACCGTTTGTAATTCTACTTATTAAAGTGTTGTGTGTCACAGAAATAACCAAATTTCTTTGTCAACTGCATATTGTTCTATTCTGATGCTCTTGCAAATCTATTTCAGCTTCAAAGAGATTCATGGAAAGGACTTTTGACAAAGAGGTTTCTCATATCTGTAAGGTCACAAAACTAAATTAAGAATTTCTGGAACTAATAGGAAAGCTGCATTCAAGCAGGACAAGAATTAGTAACATGAGACTAAATAGAAGACAATTATAGTTTTTATGACTTTTGTTTAAAACGCTGCTGGTTCTCCAATGTTTTCTCTTCCAGAGTTAAGGAAATTTTCTCTCCCAAGATACCTACGACTTACAGAAATGTGGTAAAATATTCCTTTGTAAACAAATGTAAATATTTATCTTGTCTCCCTACCTGAACCCTTCAGAATTTAGAAACTCTCAGTGAGTATTCTGTCTTTCACGGCACTTATGGTTGCTTACACAAATTCACCAGAATCCGTTCCCCTTGTAACAGGACACCATTGGAAAGGCTTTGACTGGAATGTCATATTTGAGAGAGACAGGCATAGACTCAAATATGACCAGACAGCTTTAAGGAATGAAGGTTGACTTTATGGAGTCCACAGAGTCCCTTGGAAAGGTTGGCCTGATATCTTGCTTACAGAGTTCCCAGCAGATTTACCAAGTAAAGAATTCCTGGCAGGTGTGGGAACTTCCAGATATTTGGGGGATTCTGGGAAGAGAGGACGTCACCCAAAGCAACAGGTATTACAGGTGAATCTGACAGCGAGTACTTGGCTTAGCTTCTGGCCTTGAGAGGCTGTGAAAAGTTTAACCTGAAATTCCTTATGAAAGGTTCCAGCGAGGCAGGTTTTAAAAAAGCTCATATGGGGGCGCCTGGGTGGCTCAGTCGGTTAAGCGTCCGACTTCGGCTCAGGTCATGATCTCACGGTCGGTGAGTTCGAGCCCCGCATCAGGCTCTGTGCTGACAGCTCAGAGCCTGGAGCCTATTTCTGACTCTGTGTCTCCCTCTCTCTCTGACCCTCCCCTGTTCATGCTCTGTCTCTCTATGTCTCAAAAATAAATAAACATTAAAAAAAAAAAAGAATAAAAAAGCTCATATGGTCTCTTGCTGGTTTCGGTGCACTCATATAAATAATTAGGCCAAGTTGTTAAAACTGCACTTGACTTTACAAACAAATTAGTCCTAATTTGGCCATCTTTGGCACAAATGAGGGTGTTTTTAGAGAGACAAAATATGTTTCAGTAACAGACCTTTATGGATGTTAGATTCTATTTCTGATTAATTATCTTGGAATGTTTCTTTGCCTATAAAACTGGGCTGGGTCCTGGAGCCTTCTGGTTTCCTCAGATATCCAGCTAAGACTCTCCAAAGTAAGGTTTCCAATTTTCTCCCATTCTCTTGAATTGGAATCCATGAGAACCCAAACTGCCTTTTTTCCTAAAGCCCTGCAAACTGAAGCTAGATAACTTACGCTTTAGAGAAATTGCTACAAGAGTTCATATGTAGTCAATCTTCATGGCTGCTGCTTTTCAGGCCACTCAAAGGGATCACTGGGGATATTTGAACTACAATCCAGAAAAATTTATCAGATTGCCGCTGCCCCCACCCCCGCCATCGGAGGATGCTTTGAGCCTCACGTCTAGCAAACTTCTCACCGGCAGTACTCAAGACTCAGACACTAGATTTAGAATGTGCCCCAACCCATGGGGCACCTGGGTGGCGCAGTCGGTTAAGCGTCCGACTTCAGCTCAGGTCACGATTTCGCGGTCCGCGAGTTTGAGCCCCGCGTCAGGCTCTGGGCTGATGGCTCAGAGCCTGGAGCCTGTTTCCGATACGGCGTCTCCCTCTCTCTCTGCCCCTCCCCCGTTCATGCTCTGTCTCTCTCTGTCCCCAAAATAAATAAACGTTGAAAAAAAAAATTAAAAAAAAAAAAAAAAAGAATGTGCTCCAACCCTTAACCTGTGTTTTTCTTTTGTTTTCATAAAAAATGTCTTTTATTAATTATCTGGCTGCTTGTACAACACCGGCCTACCTTTGAGAGCCCACTAGTAGGGTCATCTTCTGAAATGAGGCAACTGTTTAACTGAACTGACCTATTTTTCTTTTAATGTTTATTTATTTATTTTGACAGAGAGAGAGAGAGTGAGAAAGAGGGAAAGAGAGAGTCACCATAAGAGGGGGGAAGGGCAGAGAGAGAGAAGGAGAGAGAGAATCCCAAGCAGGCTCCATGTTCTCAGTGAAGAGCCCAACACAGGGCTCGATCCCACAACTTCAAGATCATGACCTGAGCTGAAACCAACAGTTGGATGCTTAACCGACTGAGCCACCCAAGCGCCCCTGAACTGACCTGTCCTTAAGACTAAGACTGGTTCATGAGATATAGAGTAGGATTTTTATCTAAGATCTAGAACAGAACAGTTAAACTCCAGCCGGCAGGAAACAATTGTTAATATAGGATATAGGATGTTTTCCTAAGAAAAATAAATCATGTCAAAAGGGTGGAATGTTAATTCCTGACCACACCACAAGGACTTTTGATAAAAATTTATTTCAGATATGGGACAGATTCTTATACAGGCCTCCTACTTATGATAAATTAAGTCAGGGGGCTCCATTATGCGAAAAACAAGCCAATCGTAGTAAATACTGAACCCTTTTTCTGGATTCCCTGATGGACTACTGTTATAGAGACTACTAAGATCTGGGCTTATGTGATAATTAAATGTGGTTTCTTAATATTTTGGTCACGCAAAATGTACACCTTAAGCCAAGTATCAGAGAATATTTTTAACAAGATGCAAAGTTGATTTGTTTCTCAAACCCAACCTTTGCCCCTTTTCAGCAAGTAGCTGAGAACAGTCACCACCCTATTCCCCATGATTGAAGAATTAAAAACCGGAGTGGAGACCAGAACCGGGTATGTGCTTCTTTATTCATTTTAACCTTTGCGAGGCAGGATTTTTCTCCATGATATAAGCACATTCCTCTACAGCCTTGCAAGAATGATTAAACTTGTAGATTGTTCTCCGCCCCCCCACCCAGTACTAGCCACAGGAACCCAAAAGGGAGGACATTTGATAATGTCTTCTTATGCAGAGACAAGGTCAACATGTGACATATCAGGACCCCTTGATGGATCCTGGATGTCCAAAACAGTACAAAATCTCAAAACTGTCTAGCTTCCCCTTGAAAGGTTTCAAGACCCAACCAGTTTCTGCCCTAACCCCCACATACCTCACTAGCCCCATATAAACTGTCCCTAGGTCCAACCAATCATTAATCAGATAGGGCTGTTTTTTTAAATGTTTATTTTATTTTTTGAGAGAAAGACAGGGCACGAGTTGGGGAGGAGTAGAGAGAGAGGGAGACACCGAATCTGAAGCAGGCTCCAGGCTCTGAGCTGTCAGCACAGAGCCCGATGCGGGGCTCGAACTCACAAGCTGTGAGATCATGACCTGAGCCGGAGTCAGATGCTGAACTGACTGCACCATCCAGGCGCCCCTCAGATATATCTTTTGAAGAGATTTTCTCTTACTTTGTAACTTGTCTTCTCATTCTCTTGACATCTAGTAAATTTTAAATTTCATCTACTTTAGTCATAAATCTAGAATATCCTTTCGTCTTTTATAACATATAGATCCTATTAAAAATTTTCCTTCATCCATTTTTCAACCTTTTCCTCTACTTTCTTTAACGTATTATATCTATGTTAAACTGTTTGTCCTCTAACTCCCTCATCTGGACCATCTATGGGTCTACTTTTTGTTTCTTTCCCCATTTGATGATGGTCACATTTTCCCCTCAGTGTGTCTGTTGGTTTTTTATTGCATGCTGAACCTGTGGGAAGGGAAGTGTGGGCACCTTCAGACCCCAATGTTTTAGAGTAAGAAAAATAACCAGCACCACCAAAACATGAACAGCATCGCTGAGTTTGGACCATACTTTGGAGTTTTCCAAGCACTTTCTCATGTATGCGTCTTTTGGCTTTCCTCAGTCTACCTGCCACCAACCAGGAGAACTAACTGCAGGCTATAAGAAGTCCTCTCTGAAGGGTGATTTTATGAAGGGCCTGGACAAAAACTCAGAGACGTGAGTCTCCATCCAACGTCTGCAAGGATGGTATCTCCTGCTGTGGTCTTGGTGGGGTTGTGGTCAGTTATATCCTCCTAATCAATTCCCCTCTTCTTCCCGGGCAATGGTCACCTGCTAGAGGTTACATTTTCTAGCTGACCTTATGGCTGAGTATGGCTGTGACCAAGTTCTTATCAAGTGAATATGAGTACACGTGACATGTGCAAATTCCACCTTACAGGCTCCAAAGAAATTGATTGCCCTGACTTCCTCTTTCCCTTCCCTTGGCTAGAACAGAGGTGAGCTGAAGAGGCCAGTTTTAAGTGTGTAGGTGACGAACGTGTCCTAGGGTAGTACCAGGGTAGTGCTTCTCAAACTTCAGTATGCTTTAGAATCACCCGGGGGCCTTGGTCAGACTGCTGGGTTCCACCCCCAGAATTCCGAATCCTATAGATCTGGGGTGGGTCCCAAGAATTTCCATGTCTAAGAAGTTTCCATACAGTGGTCATGCTGACGGTCTAGGGACCACCCTCTTAAAACTGCTGCCCTAGGATAGGGTGGAACGACAAGATGGAAAGACCCCAGGCCTGAGTACTTAGTGCCTGGATGGAGCAGGGCTGCCCCAACAACATGCAACTCTTGCTTTTGGAGTGCTATGTAAGAGATCAATAAACCTCCATCTTTTTTAAATAATTTAAAAAAAATGTTTTAAATGTTTGTTTATTTTTGAGGGGGGGGGGCAAGGGCAGAGAGAGTTGGAGGCACAGAATCCGAAGCAGGCTTCAGGCTCTGAGCTGTCAGCACAGAGCCCGACTCGGGGCTGAAACTCACAAACTGTGAGATCATGACCTGAGCCAAGGTCGGGTGCTTAACCTACTGAGCTACCCCGGCGCCCCAAACCTCCATCTTTTTTGAAACACTGTGTATATTTGTGGGTTCTCTTGTTAAAGCAACTTTGCCTTCACCCCAAGCAGGACACACGTGATTGCCAAATTAGTCAGGGTTTTGGTCAGTGACAGCCCTAACGTTCAATCTTCCTCTTTGGTCTGCATGTTTACCTCTCTTTGAAGGAGTCATCCCTTCCCTGTAGGCCTTACTGTGTGGCTGGCAGGCCACATGGCCCTAAGCCTGGGGCAAAGCCACCTGGACCACAGGTGGAGACCTAACCTGAGATGTGCCCACCCAGCATGCAGACGTGGGCTGGATGAAGCAAACAATCTTTGAAGGCCTGGTTTACACACCCCACCCCCGCCTCCCTGCCTCCTCTCTGCCAACCTTTTTGTATTAAGACTTTCTTTCTTCAGTTCCCACACTCTCCCCTAAGTGGTCAAGTCTGTAGGTCGTCAACACAAAGTGGGCTGTACGACTTGATTGTAACACAGCAATTTGATTCTAGGAACCAATGCCATGTTTAATGTAGGAGTGTAATTGGCTCCCCATTCTTTTTAAAAGAACTGGTGGGTTCTTTGTGACTGAGAAGCCCCCACCCTGCCCTGTATGCTTGTCCTCTCTCAAGAGAGAGAGATAGAAACACACACACACATGCACACACGCACGCACGCACACACACACACACACATTCATGGGGAGAGAGCATGGCAGCCATATCTTCCTCCAGGGAAGCCTGTGCCAGAATTCACATGGGCCGGTGCACCTGAGGAGGCCAGCCCTGGTGACACTCTTCCTCCTCTGCCTGGGTTAGAAGGACTCCTTCTTGGCTGCTGGAATAAACCATCCCCCTCTTCCACTATTTGCATACACTGTACCTGCCTGAGGTGAGGTACCCTACTAGGTCTTAGGAGACCAAGAGGCGGCTTTTAAAGTTTGATTTTGCTTTACCTGCATCTTGTGTTCCCGTGTTGTCTGCAAAAACATCACTCATTTAGAGAAACAAAAACCCTTGCTGCTATTTCCACCCACCGCCACCTCCAGAACTAGAAGATTTTTGCCTCAGTCAAACCTATTACCATTGATCTGCTCTCAGCTGGCCATTATTCTGCTTCTCCTTGGACAACTTTTGAACTCTTCTCTTCCATGAGGCTGGCCTAGGCTGCTTGGACTCACAGCATTTCTTTCTTCTGACTCCATAAGCCACAGAGTGTTTGCCTGTCACTTCCTAATTCATGCCTTATATTTAAGTATATGAATCCATGGATCTCTAGTCTCTTTTTCCATGGATGGTGGGGGCCTTTATTGCCCTCAAATCATCCAGCCTCTCTTGGGCCCTCGGGAAGTGCTTTTTGGGCTAGTTGACTGATATCCATCTGACACCTCATTAGGAGAAAGAATTAGACTTCAGGAAGAAGTCTCTTGATAACCTGTCTCCCTTCTTCCCTAGGAAAAGGGGCTGGATAATGTATAGGAAGTAGAAAAATTCCTCTCTCCTAAAACCTAAAGAAACTCAGTCACCTCAGAGGTGAGGAGAAGTACCCGGATCTCAGAACCCTGACTTTCTCCACAAGAGTCCCTTCTCTTGTGGGTTCTCACCTATTCCCGCCCCCACCATCCCACTGGCCCAAATGTGGGCAAATGACCCTTGCACACTGATTAAAAACTATATAACATTGAGTCACCTACAACTGGATAATGTGGCTAACGGGCTCGAGCTCACCTGTCCTCAGTTTGTGTTTTATCACAAGGTCTTTCTCTACCCACCACCCTGTCTCCCTCCAGATGGTTCATGGCATCAAGGGTAATGGGTACAAAGGCACTTATTATGTTATTTTCTACAGTATTCTAGATGCTTGAAACATGCCTTCCAAAAGAAGACTTAAAAAGATGATTGAAATACACTTTCTGACCTCCACCATCTAATGCTTTCATTTCTTAACGCTGCCCCAAGCACAGTAAATAGCACTTAACAAATGACTTATGCATTCTTTTTTTTTTTAATTTTTTTTTTAACTTTTTTAATTTTTGAGACACAGAGAGACAGAGCATGAACGGGGGAGGGGCAGAGAGAGAGGGAGACACAGAATCGGAAGCAGGCTCCAGGCTCTGAGCCATCAGCCCAGAGCCTGACGCGGGGCTCGAACTCACGGACCGCGAGATCGTGACCTGAGTTGAAGTCGGACGCTTAACCAACTGAGCCACCCAGGTGCCCCTACATTCTTATCTTAAAATGTTGGTTCTTGGCTTGAGTAAGGCATGATGGGAGCACATTAAAGTGTTGTTCCAAAGAAATGGCCAGGAGAAACATACCATGTTCATGGATTGGAAGGCTTAACACAGTAAAGATGTTAAATGTCCTCCCATTGGTCTATGGGCTTAATGCAGTTTCTATCAAAATCCCAGCTAGGTTTTATGTAGACGTAGATAAGATTATTTTAAAACTTCTATAGAAAGGACTTAAAATAGCTCACTCTTAAAAAAGAATAATAAGGTAGAAGGAATCACTATACCTCATATTAAGGCCTACTACACAGCTATAATAGTTAGACAGTGTGGTATTAGTGGAAAGATAGACCACTATTTGATCAGTGGAACAGAATAGAAAGCCCAGAAAGAGATTTACACAAATTTACTGAACACATTTTTCATAAAGATGAAAAAATCCAACAGAGTGAAGACAGACTTTTCAATAAGTGGCACTGAAACAATTGAATATCGTTGGCCAAAAACAAACAAAGATGAACCTTGGCTGAAATGTCACACCTCAGGCAAAAATCAACTCAAATGGATCACAGATCTAAATATAAGCTTAAAAAATATAAAACTTGTATAGGAAAACAGAAGAAAATCTTGGGGACCTAGGGCTAGGTGAAGAGTTCTTAAACTTGACCTCATCTAGGAGGCTGCATACAGATGTCGGGGTGAGGGTAGGGATGCGGGGTAGTTGGCTTGTTCTAGGCTTGGGGATCATCTCTTTCTTCAGGGCAGCGAAGAAGCAGAATTGGATGCTTTCCATTTCAAACTGAGAATTGCATGAGCACATGCCTTTACTATCTTCCATCCCCCAACTCTGGGCTCTGTAGGGTTGGTTAGAGGCTCTTATCCCCAAAGGGGACATATTCACTAGGAAACCTAGTAAGGGGTCCATTAAACTACACTCTCTGGCTGCTGCCTGGGCATTCTGGGATCTTCACATCCAGGAGCCAGAAAGCAAGGAAAGGGGTGATCATCTTGTCGAGGGCAACAGACCTGGTCAGAGGAAGGAAGTAGAGCTGTTTTCACACAATGCGCACTGGAAGGAATAGGAACAGAGCTTGGGTGACTCACTTGGGTACCTCTTGGTACTCCTTACCCAACTGTATTTGTGAATGGACAAACCCAAACCACTCCAAACTGAAGAGTATGTGGTTACCATGGACTCAGAAGCCCTAGGAATGAGGATTTGGGTCGTGCCATTGGGCAAGACATTGAGAGAATAGAAGAGTTAGCAGAGGGTGAGGGGAATTTAGAATAGGTAGTGAAGGAAGGAGATGATGAACATTAGTTGCAGGCCTAAGGCCAATTGCAGCAGAGGCTGTGTGCTCTGTCCTACTAACCTCCCTCTTCTAAGTTTGCCTTCAGGGGACTAATTTGACTTCATGATAACCATCCAAACTTGTTGTCCTTGCATTTATCCTTCCTCCAGTATGTTTTAAATGCCTGAATCGTTGCACTAGTCAACACCTTCCACCTGCTCACCGTTCTACTTCACCACTGGCGGATGTTTAACAACTGGATAGCCACCTTGAGCCAAGAGCTGTCTCCACACCATTTCCTGACCAGCTGGGTACTGAGCGACCCAGTAACTTTAACTTCCATCTTAAAGCCTGCTCTCTCGGAACACTTTGGCGCCAACTGCCACAGGTTGGATCTTCTGCTGGGATCTTTACTGGGACGCAGGATGGGACAGAGAAAGCCTTCAGATCATGACGCAGAGCTGACAACAATCTCTGGCAGACCAACAGGGAGTTCTGGAACAAAGCCTGCAGGTTGGAGGAGTCCCTCCGGGGGCGGACAGACCTGGGTAAGCTCTTGTACCCCCATCTTGCTCAGTCATTGCTCAGGGCTTGCCAGAGGAGAGGCCTGGGAAGCTGAGGGACGCTCTGAAAGAATGAATAGCGGAGGCTGTCATGACCCAAGTCCTTTGAAGCCTCACAGAACATCCTTTTATGAAGGCGGGCGGGGTGGGGGAGGGGGTTTCATGTGCACACATCTCCATGTCTGTCACCGGGCATATTCTTCCCGTGGCAGAGACAGGGCCCAGGGGAGCAAGTTCCGCTTCACCAGCACATTTCCAAGCCCCTGCTTACTTCCGGTCTGTTACCACCCGATTGGTCGGAGCAAATCACGTGCCCTACGTCAACTCTAGGGGGCCTGGAATTCTGCTCTGCCCTCGGAGAGGCCACCGCAAAGGAGGGTATGCTACAGAGGAGTGGAGAATTATGACCAACAGTTGGATCCACGCAGGATAAAGGCCCTTTGTAAACTTGTAGAGCTCCCGCCAGACTCATTGCCATTATTACTACCTGTCCAAGACAGGTAGCCCAACCTCCGGAAGGACGGTTGCTTGACTAAAAACCAAAAGTCAGACTTGGCACCTGGAAGTCAAAAGTCGCAGCTTCCAGATGGGAAGGGCCAAAGCACAGAGCAACCACCCCAGCGCCTGCCCAAAGCCGCCCCAGGGCCGTTCCCAGGCTGATGGATCAATAGCAATTTGGGGCGCTGGGGGCGGGGGGCGGGGGGGGGGGGCGCCATCTAAGTAACTGAACGTGATGAGTACCGGCTGCTTCCCAGTCCTTGGGGGAAGCGCACGCACCATCCACTTAGCGCTGGAGCCTGGCCATTCTCTAGGCACTCCCGTTCCTCCCCCTCCTCCTCTCCGTCCTCCTCCTGCTGGGGCCCCGCTCCTGCCTCGTCCATCAGCAACTCCTGTTCTGGGCGGGCGCTCCTGGGAGGATGGAGGCTGCCGGGCCACCCCAGGCCGGGAGGTGCTTTCAGGAGGCCCTGGAGAAGCTGTTCCCTCGCCTCTGCTTCCTCTGCTCCTTGGTGACCTACGCGCTGCTGGGTGCTGCCCTCTTCTCGGCCATCGAGGGCGGCCAGGACCTGGGGCCAAATGACCCGGAGTTTGAGGAATTCCTGGGGGAGCTCTGTGGCATCTTGAAATGCAACCGAACAGGTAGGTGGCTCCCCCGGGGACAGGGCAGCCTTTTCCGGGTGGGTGGGGGCAGCCCCAGGGAGCAGAGGGCGGGGTGGGGCAGGGGCGCCCCTACACTCTCTGCTCCTATTCTCCCCATTCCTGGGCGGGACCTTAGGCAAATGACTTCTCTCGGAGCCTCAGTTTTCTCCTCTGTAAAATAGGGACAGTAATGGCCTGTCAGGGTTGGTTGCTGTGCAGAATGTAGGGAAAGCCCTGAGGACCCACTAGGTGCTCTGGAAAGTCCAGCCCCCTTCCCTTTGCCTCTGCGCCCAGCCCCACCCAGACCAGCAGGTTCTGAGGAGGGTGGATTGCTGGAGATTTGGTGAGGTTGGATGGGCGGCATGGGTGACCGGATTTGGGGCTGGGGGTTCCTAGGCAGGTCCTCCGAACTCTGCCTGCTTGGCCCCGTGACTCAGTTTACAAAGATTAGAATTCAAGAGCAATCCAACTGGATTTGGACCCCCAGGAGGAGCAGCCTGTCCCCTTTCTCTCTCATTTCCTGTTTCCAATGGCTTTTCTATTGTTGGGCTCAGGGGAGGGGAATTGGTTGTGGGAAGAACCTGGGGTCCCGGTTGCTGTGTGATCTGCGGGAGAGCCCTTGCCCTCTCTAGGTCTCAGTGTGCTGGACAGAGGCGGCCCACAATCTCAGGCCTGCCAATCACAGAGACCCTGTGGGAAGCAGATGACATAAAGGACAGGAAGCCTCTTGAAGGCACTTTATGGCCTTACTGCATTTCATTTGTCTTTAGTCACTTATTTCTACACTGCCCTGTTCCCCAAAGCTTGCAAATATGTATTTAGCAGAGCAAAATAAAATATAGAGAGTAAATAACTAAAGACAAAGGAAAAACAGAGCCTACAGGTGAGGGGAAGAACAGGATGTTCCCCAGTGTGACATGTCCTCACGTGTCCCTCTGCTCGGGCTGCTCACAGCCCCTCCCACCGCCCAGCCCCGCTTTGGGGGCAGGTTCTTCTGGCTGAGGCCGCCTGACTGGAGGCTGGTCACAGTGTCTCTCCACCGAGGAGGGTCCCACTCCTTCTGTCTACATCTACCAGACAGACACACGCCAACTCAGATGACCCAGGAGATGTCCTCTGCCATTGCTACTGGGACTCTGAGCCATCCCATCTAGTCTCTCGCATGTCAACAAGTTCAGAGCTTCCCAAACCTGACAGGTCACAGTCATCCAGGGAGCTTGCCTGAAATATACATTCCCAAGCTCTTCTCCAAACCCACTTCATCAGGATTTCTGGGGCTGGGTAGGGAATCTTATTTTTAAAGTCTCCTGGATGATCCTGATGCACAGAACACGACGGGAATACAGAGCTGGCCCAACGCCATTTTGATTTTGTTACTGTTGTTTACGTAATCCCTCTGCCCAAAGTGGGGCTTGAACTCACGAGCCTGAGATCAAGAGTCACACGCTCTATGGACTGAGCCAGCCAGGCGCCCCTCCAACCTCGTTTTGTACTGGTTTTTGTTGGAGATTAAAACGCTGAAGAGGTCTAGCTAAGTGCAGGACCCTTTGCCGAGCACGTTTCGGTGCATCACCTCACGTAATCCTCATGCCAGCCCAAGAGGGTTGTATGAGTTGTCCCCTTTCATGGATTAGAAAACAGAGGCTCTGGGAGTTGAGCAGCTTGCCAAGGTCACAAGCTAGAAAGTGGAGCCAAGGATTCTACCCTAGGCATTGGGACTCCAGAGCCCAAGTTTTCACTGCCACACCATGCCGCCTCCCTGATGGGGAAACTGAGCCTCAGAAGGAAGCGTCTTGTCCACAGCTTCAGGAGCCACTCAGGCTCCTTTTAAATTTTTTAAAAATGTTTTTTATTTATTTTTGAGACAGAGAGAGACAGAGCATGAGCAGGGGAGGGGCAGAGAGAGAGGGAGACACAGGTGGAGACTCAGACCTGGGTCTAGAGTGCTCGTGTCTGGACTCCCAGGTCAGTGCCCATTCAGAGTAGTGACTTCCCGCCATGTGCCAGAGTCTCAAGGTGGCTTCTGGGGTCTCAAAAGCCACTGGCCACCAAGGCCAACGGAACTATTTGGGAACCTCCCTGAGGAACCAGGACCCCAATCCGGCTCCGTTGACCCTGGGGCAGATGTTTGGAAAGCCAAGGCTTCCCAGAAATCTTCAGGCGACTGGTGCGCACAGATCCCAGTATGAGCACCAAATTCCATCAGGCTTAATAACCTCCGGGAGTGGTTATGGTTTGCATCCACATAACAGCTTACAGCTCATAAAACCCATTTTGCTTTCAATGCTCAAGAGCCCCGTGGGAGAGACTGAGCAGAAGTTAGTATGTTTCTTTGCAAGTGAAAAATGTAGAGGCTCAGAAAGTTCAGAAAGCCCCCTAAGGCCACGCAGCAATGCTATGGCTGAGCTCGGGCCGGACCCCTGAGGGCCTCTCCCTTGGGTGCTCATCTCATGGGGTATGTGGCCTCTTAATCTCCGCAGGCACTAAATGCAGAGATGTGCAAAAGCAGAGCCAAGTTCTGGTGTTGATGACGCCACAGGGCAGGGGCCATCCTGGTCCCTGGGGAAGACCCTTTTGCCTGGGTGGGACCTGTCTTGAGCAAAACCCTCTCCTTCACTCTTTCCCAGTTGAGGAAGGCAGGAAACAGGATCTCAGGGTGCTGCTGCAGAAGGTGAAACCCCACTGGTTCAACACGTTTGCAGACTGGTCCTTCCTGAGCTCACTCTTTTTCTGCTGCACAGTCATCAGCACTGTGGGTAAGTCCAAAGGCAAGGGCAGGCCTGGGAGAGAGACCTGGGGGAGGAGGGGGGAGAAGAGTGAGGCTGAGGACCCTTGGTGGGGAGGCGGGAACGTTCAATTCATTTGGTCAAGAAACAGATGTGAAATGCCTACCTCGTGCTGGGTCTTCTTTGCTGAGTGGCCGCTGCTCCTTGCTGGGGGTGGTGGATAGTGGGGGAGGGGGGGATACAGCAGTGAGCAGGACTGATGTTGGGTCCTTGGTGGGGATTAGGAAAGAGGGCCCTTGCTTCAGGTGGGTGCAGCCCCGTGCCCGGGTGTGGACCCCAATGAGCAAGGCAGGGGCTGCATTTCAGCCGCCTCCCGCTCCTTGGCCGAATGCTTCTGTACAGAACACCTCTTGCCAACGGTACCTGCCAGAGCCCAGACTTCGGGGCAAGACAGAAGAACTCGGGCAACCAAACGTGGTCAGCCTATGAGGCCTTCAGGGTACTCTGGGAGCACAGAGAAGGGGCACCTGCCGCAGGCTTGGAGGTGGTCCAAGAGGCAATGCTTAAGTGGTAGGAACATTTTATTTTTTTAAATTTTTTTTTTCAACGTTTATTTATTTTTGGGACAGAGAGAGACAGAGCATGAACGGGGGAGGGGCAGAGAGAGAGGGAGACACAGAATCGGAAACAGGCTCCAGGCTCCGAGCCATCAGCCCAGAGCCCGACGCGGGGCTCGAACTCACGGACCGCGAGATCGTGACCTGGCTGAAGTCGGACGCTTAACCGACTGCGCCACCCAGGCGCCCCGGTAGGAACATTTTAAAGGCTCCCTGGTGGGATTGGTGGCCTGCTGAGTCCGACAGGGAGCAGCGTGGGAGAAGGTGGTCACGAAGAGGGACTCCAGGCCAAAGGAATGGCAGGCATTGTCAGGAGGTTAATCCGGGGGAAGAGACGTGGGAGGGAAAGGAAGCACCAGTCCCCGGGAAGGCCAGTGAGCCAGGCCGAGGAGGCTGGGTTCATCCCGAGGGCAGTGGGGAGAGTCCGGTGGGTTTTAAGCAAGGGAAGAGCATGGTAGCTCAGCATTCCAGAAAGATCACCCCAGCTGCAGCATGAAGGTGGACCAGAGAGAGTAAGGCTGGCAGCACGGAGAGCCCTAGGGGCCTTTCTGCAGCAGCCTGGGTGGGAGATGATGGCAATGGCCTCATCCAGGACAATGGTCATGAGAACGAGAAGAGGGGTGGATTGAACGAGGACTTTGCAGGAAAAGTCTGCGGGGGGATGGGGAAGACACCACTGTCTCTAGCTCTGGTGGGCTCGGCAGGCTGGGGGGAGGTGAGGACGCTGGGCCTGGGGATGGAGGTGATGATTCAGGGCCAGTCAAGGCCAAGGCTCCAGTGGAGATTCTAGGTGGAGACACCCATCACTGCCGGAAATGTGGTTCTGGGGCTCCAAGCTCTGGGTGGAGTTAGGGAGGTGGGTTTCAGAGTCACCAGCATGTAGATGACAACTGTACTCCCAGGGAATGGCGGGGAGCACTGGGGAGGGGTGGGGTATGGTGTGGAGAGGGAGGACGGTGTGCCAGAGCAGGACTGGGAGCACCAATGGTGAGGTGAGGGAGGAACTAATGGGCAGTGACAGGAACTAACAGTTACCCTTGGGGACTTTAAAATTTTTTTTTAATGTTTTTATTTATTTTTGAGACAGAGACAGAGCATGAGCAGGGGAGGGGCAGAGAGAGAGGGAGACACAGAATCCAAAGCAGGCTCCAGGCTCCGAGCTGTCAGCACGGAGCCCGACGCGGGGCTCGAACTCACGGACCGCGAGATCATGACCCGAGCTGAAGTCAGACGCTTAACCGACTGAGCCACCCAGGCGCCCCAACCCTTGGGGACTTTTAAAGCTCACAGTGGTCTTATGAATCAGGTGGGGGAGCCTGAGCCCAGAGGGGTGCTGTCAGGGGCCAAGGGCATGCCGTGAGTAGGGCTGGTACCCACAAATAGGCCGTGAGACTCCACGTCCAGTGCTCTTTTCCCGAAATAGTCTGCCAGCCTTGCAGGTCTGTGGGGTGCTGCCGGGGCCCTGCCCACCCCTGCCCACCCCTGCCTGGGCAGCCCCAGGGAGAGTCTGGCTGTGCCTGGGCGGCAGGGGCAGCTCAGATTCCCAGAGACCCCTTGTGTGGCTGGGTCGATATCAGTGGCTGGGAGGGAAGGTCCTTGCAGGGAAGGAGCCGGCTTCTCCCCATTTCCCCGCGTTCCCTTTATGCGTGTCTTCAGCCCCCAAACAAAGGTAAGATTCCTACGTGAATGTCACTGACCCAGACCAGTCCCGTCCAGAGTCCAGGGTAGAGGGGAGGCTGCAGGGGCAGCGCTGCCCTCTACAGTGACCATTTGCTCATTTGAAAAGGGGCTCTGTGGACCCCCCCAAGCCACACACCCTCTTCTTGGCCGCCACACAAAGTGTGGGCTCCTGAGTGACAGAGCTGAAGGATCTGGAGAGGTGAGCCAGGCAAAGAAGGGCGAGAGCCTTCCGGGCAGAGGAAACAGTCGGACAACACTCCGAAGCTTCGAGGTGCTTGGAGGAACAGACCTCTGTGGCCTGAGAGCAGGGATCAGACAGGAGAGAGGGGGACATGGCACGAGCAGTTGCCTCTTGAGCTACGGGGACAAGGCTGCTCTTCCATTCGGGCACCGTGTCCCTGGGCCCTGTCTGAGGGCGCTCGCCCAACTAAGGGCCCCTGGCTTCCCTCCGCGGTGGTGCAGCAGGACGGGCGGGTAGAAGGGGCCTCCCCGGGGCGGGCAGGAGTCTCCCCTGCTGGGAATAGGGTCACAGGAGCAGAGATGGTGGGGCTGACCTCAGCCACAGCTCAGAAGCTTCTGGGTCAGCATCTCCACCAGGAGTGGAACCCATTGCTCAGCCCCTACCCCTCTCGGCCAGTGAAAAGGACTGAGGCCCCATCTTCATTCGAGAAGAGTACCGGTCCCTGAGAGGGATGGGCCCACAAGGGTCACAGGGCCCCAGCCGTGGCTGGGTGCTCGTGCTGAGGTTCCCTCACACTTGGGGGTGGGGTTGGGGAGCACGCTGGCCAGCTGTGGACTCTGGAGGCTGGCCGCCTGGGGTCAGCCTTGTGTGACCTCCAGGGAGCAATGTGGCCCTTCTGAGCCTCGTCCCCTCATCTGTAGCTCCTGCCTTTCAGATCAGCGTGAGGATAAACCTAAGTGGCCGTCAGGATCCTTCCAGATGCCCCTACCACAAATTGCAACCCTACTGGCTTAAACAGCCGGGAAAATGTGTAAATGTGTTCCCTCTGGAGCGCAAGTCCAGTGGGGGACAGCTCTAGGGCTGGTTCATGTGCAGCTAAGCCATGACATTGAGCACCAGATACTCTCCCGTCCTGCTCAGCAGGTCACAAGACGGCCACCAATATCCACTCCCATTTGGGCATAGTTGCATCTCGTAGACAGGAAAAGGGCTGGCTGTCACCACCAGCAAAAAAACTCTAGAAACTTCCCACCCCGAGCCAGTCCTGGCAAGGGGGTTACGTTACCAGAATGATTTAGACCAATTGGATCTATCCCTAAATCAGGGGGTCGCGTGGGGCGGGTGGGGGGGGTAGTGGTATTCCAGGAAAGATGAAGGAATGTTGTGGGGGGGAACGGCCAGCGTCTGCTTTATGAATGGGCACACGCGTGTGTCCAAGGGCGCCCCCATGTGGCTTCCTTCAGAACTGGTCCTTCACCTAAATTGCCTGTGCAGGCAGGGACTGGTCATGGGCAGAGAGAGTACCAACAGTAACCGCAGCACCGAGCATTTGCCAGCACTGGGCATGATGTTCACAGGCTTTATATGCGTTATTTAATTTTCATGACGTGACAACCCCACGGGGTAGGTGCCGTGACATTTAGCGGTGAGCTAAGGTTCTGGAGAGGGAAGTCACTATTGGGAAAGCAGGGGTGGGGCACAGCTGGACTTTTTCAGGGAAACCCACGGCTCAATGGAACAGCGGTTACAGGGATGCTGCAACTCCAAGGAAGATACTGGAGATGAGCAAAGGGGTTCAGTTTGTGTTCCTTTTCCTCAAGGACTTCGGGGAATTGGCCTAATGCAGCTTCTCAGCCTGGGCACTATGGGCATCTTGAACTCGATGGTTCTTTGTCGTGGGGGCTTGTCCAGCAGCGTCCCTGGCCTCTACCAACCAGAGGCATCCACCTCTTCCCCTGCGGTCTCCACCAGTCAACAGTGTCTCCGGACATTGCCACGTGTCCCTGGGGGGGGGGGGGCAAAATTGCCCCCCTTGAGAACTGATGTAATGCAGTGGTTATCAAGGTGTGGCCCCTGGACCAGTGGTATGAGCATCACCTGAGAACTTGTTAGAAATGAGAATTAAGGGGCACCTGGGTGGCTCAGTAGGTTAAGCGTCCAACTCTTGATCTTGGCTCTGGTCATGAACTCACAGATCATGGGATCGAGCCCCACGTCAGGCTCTGCACTGAATGGTAGAGCCTGCTTGGGATTCTCTCCCTCTCTGCCCCTCCCCCACTCATATTCTCTCTCTCTCTCTCTCTCTCTCTCTCTCTCTCTCAAAATAAATAAACTTAAAAAAAAAACAGAAATGAGAGTTAATTCTCAGGCCGCATCCTAGCCCTACAGAGCCAAAAACTATGGATGTGGGGCCGAGCAGTCTGTATTTAACAAACTCTCTAGGTGATCCTGATGCATGCTGGCATTTGCAAAGCGCTGACCGGATGTGAAGATTCTCAGCCCTGACTGCACACTGCAGTTATCTGGCTGTCTTTTATAAGCTCCCAAGCCCGGACTCCATGCCAATCAAGTCAGAGTCGCTAGGGACAGACCCAGGCATCAGTATTTTTCAGAGCCCTGCAGGTGATTCTAACGGGAGTCCAGGCTGTGAACCACTGATCTAATGGAAATGCATTATCTTGGTTTAAATCCCAAGAAGGCGATGCTCCTATCAAATCAATTAGGACGTCACGCCGTCCAGTAATTACAAGTGGAAGAGGATGTTGGAGAGGCTCTCCACGGCCTGTAATCAATACTGTGTTTCAAGTGCTTCCTGCCCTACATCTCTGGGCCATTCTTAATGCACCTGGCCTTAATGCTGAAAAGGGGACACCTGGCAGGTGTGAGGTTGGCCAATCCCCAGTCATTTCCAATTGGGTCAGTCCCCTTGGATTAGAAAGTAAAGTGCACGGGCTATTAAATACAGCCTAAGTGGAGTGGACTGACCGTACTGGAATATATGAATGCATTATAAGAAATGGTAGGATTTTCCGTTATGCATGTCAGCATTTGGTAATTGGTACGGTTAATACATTTCCTTCACAGGGGCCATGCACTGTCTGATATTTGCTTTCTTTTTTTTTTTAAGGTTTTTTGTTACTGGGGAGCCTCTCCTGTCTCTCCTGGGGGTGTACAAGAATTAGGGGGCTTATCCACCATCTAGAAAACAGGGTGGTCTCAGTCTATGGGACTTTGTGGCTGCTGCTAACATCCCTAAGGACTGATGGCTCTGTGGGGCCCGTGACAAGCTTTGGTACAGGAACCTTTGCTGACACGCGGGGCCTGGGCTCCACCAGGACCCTGTGGCCAGGCCTCTCTGAGCTCCTGCCCCTGCAGGGGAGGTTCCGGGTGCCCTCCTCCCTCACCTTCCCCGCTCCAGAGAATCTTTCCACACCTTCCTTCATGGCTGGACCGATCAATCGCCAGTTTGCCTGGGACTACCACAGTTTTAGCATAGAAAGTCCGGTGTCTTGGGAAACCCCTCAGCCCCATGGCTCCCCCCTGTCTCTCCTCTCCCCCTTAGGTCCCCACCCCCACCTGCTTCTCCTTCATGGTTCTGGGCTTTCACTGAAGCCCGGACAAGGAGCTGAGGCCACTTCTGCAACCTCTTCTCCTTGAGGGGAGAGCCGGAACTGCTCAAGACCCTGAGGGAACAGGGAAGGGAAACAGAGGCACTTGGAACCGTCAGCGCTCTCTCGGCGAGTCCTGGCCCTGGAACACACCTGGGTTTCTGAACGGGAGGTTTAGGCAATGCGGCCCCCATTCCCGCCCCCTCGTGCAGATACCTGTTGGGTCCTCGTCACAGGTGGAGGACTCCCCTGGTGGAGAGCTGAGCTCAAGGCCAGGGGTCCTAGAGGGCAGGACCTCTGCCTGCTTCCCGTTGTGCCCCCAGCCCTGCCCACAAGCGCCTGGCATAAAGTAGGCGCTCAGTAAATGCGAATCCAGGATAGATGCCTTTGTTCTCAACGCTCATAGGACAGTCTGCTCTTACACATCCTGTTATCGGTCTCCAGCTGCTATGCATATATCACTAGTGTAGTGACTCGATTCATATCTGCCTCTCCCACTAAACCAGAAGCTCAGCGAGGTCGGATACCATATCTACTTTGCTCAGCACTGTGTATGCAGTAAGCACTCAGTATGCGCACACATATGAACGTAGAATTAACTGTCCCTCCTACCAAAAGGTGCCTCGTGGAATCAACCCAGTGTGGCGTAAAGTGCCCTGGGATGGGTGCCCATTGATGAGCCCCTCTGAGGTCCACAGCCTTCTCCCAGGACCCTGGTGAGGGTGGGCAACCTGAACGCCTCTGTGCTCCTGGAAGGCAGAGCCTGAGGCTGGAGTTCGCCACAGGGGACCGTAGCCCCGGAGGAGGCTGGGGCATAGCCAGCCTGGGAAGTGCCTTCAAATCAATTTACATAATTGGCCTAGGTTTTTCTGTATTAATCCTCCTTTATGACATCAAAAATTAAACACAGGCATTAAACACAAAAGCTTTTCCCTCGTTTTGTTGAAGTCACTGAGCTTGCTCACTCCAGAAGATCCAACTCTCTGTGCTGTGGGGGTTTGATAGCTCTCTGCTCCTGCCCTGCTGTAGACGTGAGGGTGGGGGGGTGGTATTGGGCGATGGACGGAGAAGACTCCTGAAGAGGACAGAAACCTCAGCCCGCCCACCCCCTTTGCTTGGCTGACTGGTTCTTAATGATTGGAAGGTTCTGCCCCCTTGGGTGCTCCAGACCCCGTGGGAATGAATGCTGGCATGGGAGCCAGATGGTTCTGGGGATTTGACTGCCAAGCCTATCACTGAGCGCTCTTGGCCAAGTTACTTCATTCCTCCAAGCTTCAGTTTCCCCGCCTGTGAATGGTGACAACCACGCCTACCTAGGCAGGTGGGCTGACACCAGCCCACAGTAAATGCTGCTGGCTGCTCTTATGGGCTCCTGAGGGCAGGGACGCTGACGATTCTCGGCTGCCCACTATGGGTCAGGCACTGGTCTCGTGTCATCTTCCCAGCGAGTCAGGACACAAAGCAGAGACCGCCGTTCCTGTCTTGCAGCTAAGAAACTTGAAAATGTGAGCCGTCAAGTAACTTTCTAGAAATGCCAGAGCTGAGGTTCGCACTCAGGTTGGAAGATTCTAGATGCTGGGAACCTAACCCCTTCACCAGCACTCGTGACCGCGTCTGTCCAATCTATTAAACCACAATGGCCCTGAGGGCAGCAGCTGTATTTTAGTCCTTCTGTCCCCTCTCCCTCCTTCCATGCACACTGCTGTGCTCTGATGGCACATAGTAATAGCCTGTTGTATAGAAACAAACGAACCAAGAGGCCCAGACATCCCAGGGAGGACAAGCGTGGCTTCTTAAAAACAGATGCCTTCGTGGAGGATGAAGGAGGCGGTGGGTATGACGGCAAAGCCATCCATGGCCTCTCGCCTGCATTCATCCGGTCACACGGATGCTTAGAAGTGGCCGCAGCAAAATGAAAAGCAATCAGCCCACTCCCAGACATGTTTGTCCCCTGCCGAGGACATCTTGGGTCACATATCTAGACATGAGTTGCTCCTTATCCTGAAGAGTAGCTGACTTTCACCTCCTGCTTCCCCCACCAAAACGGGCCCAATGCCAGATGGTGGATGGGTTTTTTTTTTTTTTAATTTTTTTTAATGTTTATTTTTGAGAGAGAGAGAGCGAGAGAGTGCGTGCATGAGCAGGGGAGGGGCAGAGAGAGAGAGGGAGACACAGAATCCAAAGCAGGTTCCAGGCTCCGAGCTGTCAGCACAGAGCCCGACGTGGGGCTCGAACTCACAGACCGTGTGATCATGACCTGAGCCAAAGTCGGATGCTTAACCGACTGAGCCACCCAGATGCCCCCGGACGAATGTTTTAAGATGAATATTTTCAAACACGTTGTGTAAACCATCACACCGAGGAGGAGAAATGGCAGAAGGTCTCTTTAAAACTTTCTTCGGGAAGGGGAAGAGCAGACCAGCATCCCAGGGTCTGTCCTCTTTTTTCAGGTTACGGCCACATCTACCCTGTCACCAGGCTCGGCAAATACTTGTGCATGCTCTACGCCCTCTTTGGCATCCCCCTGATGTTCCTCGTCCTCACGGACACGGGTGACATCCTGGCCACCCTCCTGTCCACGTCTTACAATCGGTTCCAAAAACTCCCATTCGTCCGGCCCCACCTTCCCGAGTGGTGCTCCCGCCTGCTCTGCGGAAGGCCTGCCACCAAGCCTGTTTCTGCCACCACGCCTGCGGCCGGAGCCGTCCCCAGGATCGTCATAGAAACCCAAGAGCTTCCGGACCCCAAACCCGGCACGTGTCCCTCAGCCCCAGGCAGCAACGTGGATCTGTTCGAGAGACTTCTTGCACGGGAGAAGCAGAACACGCTGCAACCGCCCCCGCGGGCCGTCGAGAGGAGCAACTCGTGTCCAGAGCTGGCGTCAGGGAGGCTCTCCTACTCTGTCATCAGCAACCTGGACGAGGTGGGACGGCAGGTGGAAAAGCTGGACGTCCCCTTCCTGGTCATCGCCCTCCTCGTCTTCGCCTACATTTCCTGTGCAGCCGCCATCCTCCCCATCTGGGAGAAGAAACTGGACTTTGAGAACGCCTTCTATTTCTGCTTTGTCACGCTGACCACCATTGGGTTTGGGGACACCGTTTTGGAACACCCTCACTTCTTCTTGTTCTTCTCCATTTATATCATCATCGGGATGGAGATCGTGTGCATTGCTTTTAAGTTGCTGCAAAACAGGCTGATTCACGTCTATAAAAATCTCATGCTGTTCTTGGCGAGAGGGGCGTTTTACCATCCCGTTAAAAAGTGAGATCTCCACCATCTCTTGTGGGACAGATGCCAGATGAGCCGCTTTCCTTGCCTCATCTCTTGAGGGCAGTGCAGTTGGAACGGGTGGCCCTGCCGCTTGTCACCTGAGACCGTGGGGCTTGGAGACAAATCCTGCACGAGAGCTGATTTTGGTCTCAAGGCCCTGCAGAAATGTGGCCAATGCCTTTCACATCAAGGCATTGGACAAAAACTCTCCCCATCCTCCGAAGCCCAGTTCATTGTCCTGTCTTCGTCTGTCAAAAGCCCCACCTTATGTAAATGAAACCACCTTATGGATGTCATAGCTTCTCTTGAGACACCAGAAAAAAAATGAACCTTTGTTTTTGCAGTCCGTACTTTCACCTAAATTAAAACGTACCCTCGGTGAAACAGAGCTAGTCTGAACGACCTCTCCTCTTGAATGACTTCATGCATGTGTGCGGGGTCAGCCCAATCTCAGCCCATGTAAGGTACACTGGTGCCACGAAACGTGACTGTCACCTGTGTTCACGGGGGCCTGGGATAGTTCAACTGCCAGATTCTGTGTAGACCCGTGTTCCCACCAGAGTGGCTCCTGAATGAGCGGGCATGTGAAAATGTTGACTTGGGTGATCGTTGGTGGAGGAAGGGGTCGGCACTCCCCAGTGGAATCGAGCCTCGGTTACTTATCAGCACCCCCTGCATTGGCCCTCCTTCTTCTCCGTGTCGTTTCTCCATTCCCCTTGAGATCACCCCCAAATAACCCACTTGCACACAAATCCTTGTCTTGGAGTGACCCCCCCCTGGGGACCCCGGCCGGGGAGAGGATGTCACAAGTCAGTGTAGGAACTAGTTGGCACATGCATGGAGCACTGCAAGGGTCTTCCCATTTCCTTGGTTGGTCATGAGAAATGTCTGATTGCAGAGAATCAAAGTTTCTTGACAGCTTCTTTGTGAGAATCTTGGGAATCCTGTGATTAACAAAATTAGTCAGACCCTGGGTAAGTGGTAGCACAAAAAATGCAAAACCCAATACAAAGTCCGGGAGGTTCCAATTAGAAAGGAAAGGAAACACCTATCTTTTGAAGCTTCTCTGGTCTGCTTTGGGTTCAGGCCAGTGCCAAGGGCCAGATCTCAGATGGGTCTTGGATCTTCCTTTCTGGATCTTTCCTCCTCTTTCCCCCAACTATTAGGTTTCTGCCCCTTCAACTCATTAAGACCCACCTCAGGAAATGGAATTTACAGGATGTGAGCGACAACCCCTGAAAGACATAAATAGCCCCAAAAGTGGGATCTCAGGCAGCAGCTACCAGGACTAGTGTTTCCATGGAGTTTCTCAACATCCCTGAATTCACAGCCGCCCAGATGCAGCAGGGAGCCTTGAACTCAAAGGTAAATCCAGATTGGCCACTCAAATGAGATCAGCGATGGGACCGAAGGGCTGTTCAAGGTTCGTTCAGTTCTACAAACATTCATTGAGTGATTGCTGCTTTCCAGCCTCAAAGAGGATTCCAAACACGAATCAGGTATGTCCTCTGAAACACGGAGGTATTTACAGGCGGTGTCCAATCTCTCAGCCACGCCCTTCTTGAGGCTGTTCAAATGCAAATGTACAGTTTTATGCAAATTCAACCTCATGATCATTGGCTTATTTCACTTGCTAGTGGGTATTCTTCCACAGTTCTGGGAAATGGCCCAGCCTGCCTTCCTGCCTTTCATTTCTTGCCTGTGTGCGCCCCACATTCCAGCCGCCTTGGGCTATGTACAGTGCTTCCTGCCTGTGCAGGAATGTGAATTCATTCCTCCAAGGCTTTGCTTGGGGCTTCTCAACCTTGCCTATACTCTGAAACCCAAGGGGCTTCCAAGACTTCACATGTCTCCCTCCACTCTCCAAGAGATTCAGTCATTGATCTGGGGTGCCGGTGGGTTTGGGGTGACCCCAGTGTGTGGTCAGAGTGGAGAATCACGGCACTAGCCGCGTTCTTGGCCTGCATGCCCTTCTCTCTTCCAGGATGGATGGAGGCTTACCTTCGAGGTGCAGCCCCCATGGCACCTCCTCCGGGTAGTGACACCTGACTCCTGGGAGTGGTCACCGTGGTCTCCCCCGGGCTCGCACTGCACCCACTGTGATCCCTTCCTCTGTTAGAGTACTGCAGCTGGACGCTCTCCAAACCCGGGGTCTAAATGATCGTGCCCTGTCCATCATTATCGTTCTTACTCCCTGTAATCCCCCAGCCCCCCTCCGCAGCGCCGGCCTCATATCGGGGAACTGCGGGCAGGTCTTAGGTGCACACAAATGCCACGGAGGGCGGCCACCCCTTCCCGCACACCCACCACATCCGGGCCCCCGCGCTGAGTCCTCACGTGCGCCATAGTATCTGACGCTCCCCGCAGCGCTGAGAGAACGGTCCCCATGTTACAAGTGAGGAGGCTGAGGTCAAGGAATTAGCTCCGGGACCCCCCGCTAGTAAGTGGCGAAGCCAGGAATGACACCCAGGTCTAGTCCGACTCTCGGTTCTCAGTGGACCGCTTGCATCAGCATCCCCGGGGGGCTCGTCAGACATGCACGTTCTCCGACTCCATCCGAGACCTACTGGATCAAAAGCCTGGGCAGTGAGCTCAGCGGTGTTTTAACAAGGCCTCCAGATGCTTCTGATGTTTGACTCAGAGTGTTTGATTCTCAAGGTGGGAAACCACGCCTCTAACTACTGTATTCACAGCCTCCCTGATAGTCTGTGGGGACAGCCACCTGGGGGAAGGCATAAGGTCTCCTGGAAGGGGAAAGGGTACTGAAGGGGCAGTCCCCCTGGTCAGGAAGGCCTCCTGCAGACTGGAAGGGACCTTGTCCCCCAAGGAGCTCTCTGTCTTCTCCACGCGCAGGGTGTCTGTTGTGATCAGAGGCGGCTGCTTCCCGCCTGGCGGGGCCTCACCTGGGGGATCGTGATCAAACTCCCCGGCAGCACGGGGCTCCAGAGAGGGCTGCGGGGTCTCAGCTGGGCTAGAGTCTGCCTGGGGAATTAGAGGGCCTGGAAGGTGCCTCGAAGCTTCTGGACAGGAGGCAGAAGGGGGTACTTCGGTGAGCACCTCCTGCGTCTCGCACTCAGGGGGCAGAACCTCTCTGGCCCAGCTCACAGCCTGTCTCCCACCTCCGGGCACCTGGACCAAAGCCTTTGGTGGGAGGCGCTGACCGTGCAGCCGGGAGGTGGTCCTGTCCAGTTGTCCCCCAGCCCAGCACAGGGTGGCGTTAGCCCTGCTCTCCCCTGCCCCCACTAATTTTTGTTTTAAACGGAAGAAAATGGAAGTTCTCTCCCAGACCTTAGCGCGGCGTCTGCCTGCGAGGCTGCCCCGGGGTCGGCCGGCCAGCCAGCCCGCGCTCCCCAGAGTGGCCAGCAGGTGGCGCCACCAGACCGCGCGGGTCCCGCGCTCGGAGGCCAGCAGGTGGCGCGCCCGCCGCTCCATGCCTGGGAGGAAGAGGCCTCCGGGAGGGATTGTCTGCAGGGGTGGTCCCCCACGAAGGGGAGCCTGGGCCCCTGTCTTCCGCCGTGGCCCTCTGAGATCGGGTGCCTCGGACTTCTGTCCTCACCGCGGTTCCCAAGGAGGAGGCTCCTCAGACCTCTGTCCCCCCGCCGCGGACGTCTGGAGAGGGAGCACCTTGGATCTTCATCCTCGGAGCAGCTGTCTAGAGAGGGCACTTTGGACTCCTGTCCTGGCCATGACCCCCAGAGTGGGGGCCACCAAGGACCGCTGTCCCCAGCTCCTCAAAGCACACGTCCTGCCAAGCTGATGTCAGGGCCTGAAATGTTAGCACTTGAGTCCTGGCCACTTAACAGGTGTTAATAATTCCACCATGAGTGTCCCTTCACCTTGGACACTTCTTTCCCGATCTACCAGCCTCACTCCGGAAAACAGACTGTCTGAAGCTTGCGAGAAAGACATCTGGAAGCTTCTACGATGCGCAGATGTCCTGTCTCCGCTAGGTCGGAGGCTCTGTGAGTGGTGCCCAGGAACAGCTGTGTTGCCGGGCTGTGGTTTGCTTTGTGTTTCTCACACCACATTCAGGTAATTCTCATCTGGTGGGGTTAAGAACTATTGTCCTAAGCGGGGAGGGCCAGGGCCAGGCCACCTGGGACAGGAAGACCCTTGGGGAGGGTCTCTGGATGGGCCACTGGGGACAGAGGTCTGGGAGTCATGAGACCTCGCTGAATGCTAGTTCTGGCTGTTACCCTGCTCTGCTCAGTGACTCAGACAACTGGAAGCCTCCTTCTGGGTCCCTTGGAGGAGAGGATTGGTCAGGACAGCCCCGGTGGTCCTGCTTACCTCTGGGGTTTGAGTGTCCTGCCTTGTCACCGAAAGAGTAGCTGCTGCTTGGATGGGGGCGGGGGGGCAGGAGGAGTGACCTGCTTGGATGGGGGGGGGCAGGAGGAATGACTCCTACGACACTAGTCTGTGGGCTGCTGGATGCATTGCTCTGACCTGGGCCGCAGCTTCTGAGGGTGCTCGGCAGATGGGAAGCAGGGAAGGAAACCGACATTTAATGAGCAGCTAATATGTACCAGGCTCTCTGCCCACGTTACACATCTAAGCCTTTTTAGCTCTATCTGTGTGGTTCATCATGGCGATATACCCCGGGCTCGAGTACAAGGCTGGCTCGTGGTAGGTACTCAGCAAACATCTGTTGTGTGGATAAATCCCTGTGAGTAGCCTACAGAGAAGATAAAACTCGGTGTTTGGGACAGAGCCTTTGCCCCTGAATGCTTGTACCAAACCACTGGGGTGGGCCCAGCTCAGAACTACTGGAACGTTCCCTAACACTGCTCCTTCCCCAGTTGGGGTGGGCCTGCACCACGTCCCAGAAGGTAGTGCTTGGAAAAAAGGATCAGAGCCTTCCCCCGACTCTGATCAAGGTCAGTGTATGAAGGGTAGAGGTGATTTGTGCGGCAGCTAAGGGAACAGGGTCCCTGGCTTACTCGGGACCTGCCGTGGCCGGGAGAAGCTCTGACAATGGGCTTGCACAGGTGCACATTGCCGTATTTGTCAGCATCGTAATTTGTTATTTTTTTCTCATTCTCAACAAATATTCAAGTTCACACTTAGTTTTGAATGGGTAATTTTATATTCTTTTTAAGAGGGTCCCTTAGGCTGAATAAGCACCCGGAAAACCTGACTCCCCCTCACCCGAGCCGGGAGGTACTAAACAGAAGAAAGTGATGTCCAATCCTGCTGACTTTTCCAACATCCAGAGGTCCAGTCCCGTCTCCACTGGGCATCAGGTCCCCTCCCAGCGCATCAGCCTGTGCACACAGTAAAATAACCTTCGGGTGGGGTCACAAACTAACAAAATCCGTGCCCTGGTTTCTGCCAGGTAGTAGGGCCCCTCCGTGTCATGCTGGCCAGGAAGCGGCAGTGGCTTAGCGGTTAAGACCTTTGTGCGACAGGCTGCTTGGCCAGCCTTGAATCGTGGTAGTTTTCGTCACCTGTCAGTTCGACATAAAAGTAGGACCTACCTTAAAGGGTTGTCACGAGGGTCAAACAAGAAAACGAGATAATCCACATCAAGTGTCGTAGCCCAGTGTCCAGTTTTGCAAGCATTAAGAAAAAAATCAGAACTGGGGCACCTGGATGGCTCAGTCAGTTAAGCGTCTGACTTCAGCTCAGGTCATGATCTCGCGGTTTGTGAGTTCGAGCCCCGTGTCGGGCTCTGTGCTGGCAGTTCAGAGCCTGGAACCTGCTTCAGATTCTGTGTCTCCCCCTCTCTCTGCCCCTCCCCTGCTCATGCTCTGTCTCTGTCTCTCAATAATAATAAATAAACATTTTAAAAAAAGGAAAAAAATCCAAATGGTCCCCATTTCTATGAGTAGGAGGCAAAAAATGGCACATTTCAGTCTTTTCCAGCACCCCCTCGCTGCCTGTGATTGGGAGAAAGGGTGAATTTAGCATCAGTTTGCAGGACGTTCTCAATGAGCCCCCTACCTGCTGATTCGGGGGTGGTTGGGATCCTGGGGGCTCAGGCAGTATGTCCCCACGCAGGTTGGGCACATTCTGCAGCTAAAACCCCAGCGCACCAGGGGTGGGAGGCTTTCTTTCCCAGCTCCCCTGTTTGTGCTCTGGGGTCCCTGTGCTCAACTGTGCACTTTCCAGCCCGTGCATGTCACTTTCTCTTGGCTTCCGCTGCACCACGTGGCCTTCGCTGTCCCCTGTGCTCCAGAGCTCACCCCTGAGACCCTTCACTTCATTTCTCCCTGGCTCCACTCCCTCCCTTTGGTCTCATCCCCTCTCGTGGATATGAACACCATCTCTGGGCCTGGCTTCACCCCAGAACCCCAGATTCATGTCTGCTTCTCCAGCAGCTTAACTTGCCACGTCCCAGACGGAAGCCAGCCTGCCTTCGGGTCCCCCTCTTCCCCGTCCAGGGAGGGGCAGCCCCAGCCTTCCAGTTGCTCAAGACAGAAGCCTGGGAGGCTGTCTTCACCTGGCCTTCCTCTTCTCCGCTCTGACTTGAGAGGCACGTGTACAGCTTTTGAGAAGCACCCCCCCCACACCATCTTGAACATACCTCCCAGAGATTCGGATGCAGCCAGTTGCAGGCAAGGCTCCTCATTTCTATGTTTTAGAAACTCCACTGACTCTGGTTTACCTGCACATCCATCTGCTTGTTCACAAGCCCTTGTTCAGTGATCACTGTGGGCTGGACACTAGAGGCCTAGCCCTTACAGAGAACATTCCTGGGGCGCCTGGTGGCTCAGTCGGTTGAACGTCCAACTTAGGCTCAGGTCAGGATCTCACGGTTCGCGTGTTCGAGCCCCGAGTCAGGCTCTCTGCGGTCAGCACAGAGCCTGCTTTGGATCCTCTGTCTCCTCCTCTCTCTCTGCCTCTTCCCCACTTGTGCTCTCTCTCTCTCTCAAAAATAAATAAACATTAAAAAATTTTTGAAATGAGAAGAGCGCTTCTGATGTACAGGCACACGGTAAGTAAATATATGTCTGATCGAGGTGCTGACCCAGAACCACTCCCCTCCTCTCAACGAAGAACCAGCGGGACAGATGGATGAGAGAGGGACCAGACTGAGCGGGCCCACAGGCTCCCCACCTACCGTAGCCCCTATGACCCTGATCCAGCTCCCTGGAAGCCAGGCAGTGTGGCCAGCCCTGGGATGTCCTGGGTCGGGAGGCCCTGGGCGCTTGGTTGTTGCCATGGTGATGGATGTGCATCTGTGGGGCCGAGAACTTTGGAGTAGCTTGGGTGCCTGACAACAAAGGGCACCGCCATCTTGGATACCATTTGTGGTTTCTTTTCATCCTCTTCGGCCCTTTTATGCTCTGCTTTTGTTCTTGCCATTTAGATCAGAGAATAAAACCCTTTCAACTGCTATAAATCCAAAACACAGGCAATTAGGGGCCTCTCTGTGGTTGCAGCCCCCGTGTAGTCTCTTTAAAAAGCAATCGCAGGGGCGCCTGGGTGGTGCAGTCGGTTAAGCGTCCGACTTCAGCCAGGTCACGATCTCGCGGTCCGTGAGTTCGAGCCCCGCGTCAGGCTCTGGGCTGATGGCTCGGAGCCTGGAGCCTGTTTCCGATTCTGTGTCTCCCTCTCTCTCTGCCCCTCCCCCGTTCATGCTCTGTCTCTCTCTGTCCCAAAAATAAATAAAAAACGTTGAAAAAAAATTTTTTTAAAAAGCAATCGCCTGCGTAGTAAAACAGATGACCAAGCAGAGGCGGTCAGTATCTCCCGTGTGTTACTATCCGGCCAATACTCACTGAGCACCTAGTACGTGCCAGAGCCCAGGGAGGTGCTGGGGAATTAGTGTGGTACCAGACCGACCAGAGCTCTGCTCCATGCCTCAGTTTCCCCAGGGGGGCTGACTCGGCCCAGGGGTTTTCATATGGTGCTTTCTGAAACCTGGGCGAGGATCCCAGTCACGTACTGTGACCGCGGTAGCTTGTGGCCCGAGTAGGTTTGCTTTGCTCTGTTCTACATCCTCTATTTCCCTATAACATGCTGTTTAAAGAAAGAAGTCTATAACTGAAAACAACAACAATAATAATAATAAAAAAAGGATGGTGGGCCAGGAATGAAAACCACTGGCCAAGGATTCCCCACGGTTTTTTCCAGGTGGGATGTTCTGTGATGTTGACAGCTAAGGAGACTGCAGATTTCTCAGGATGATAGGACACATGGAGACGGATACACAGAAGCAGCGAGGTTGCCTTTAGGTGCTTACTCACCGGGATGACTGACATCCTGCCTTCCTTTGAAATAAGATGAAGAACCTTGTTTGGTGTTGGAAAGAGAGCAGACCCAGGGCTTTAAGCACCTGCCCTTCTCAGACTTGGGATCCCAGCCTTCCCCGTGGAACTTGGCCTGGGCCGGCAGCCTTCCGGGACACGCCTTCCTCGCAGCTCCCCCTGCCCGCCCCGCCCTCTGCGCACCTGCCCTGCGGCGGTCTGGGGTCTGCCCTCTCCGCCTGGCTGGACTGCGCAGTCTCAGAACTCACTGGAGGAGGTGCTTGAAGCCCTGTTTGTGCTGCTTATTTTCGGGGTCCCGCCCCTCATCCGGGCCCTTCCTGGGTGTTCTCCTGAAATGCCGGAGAGCCCAGTGGGCAGAGCAAGCCTTCTGCCGCCTTCCTTCCCTCCCCGACAGGCGACCGAAGGACGCCAGGCCCCCATTACAAAGGTGACCTGAGTGTTTCCCAAAAGCCATTTACACTGTCTGGGCAGGAAGTGGGAAGTAGGTCGAGGACAGGGTGTTTTATTGACTGTCTCTTGTCTTGAGGAGCCGCAGGAAAGCTTTGTGAATACAGCAAAACCAAACAATCTCACTTAGGGTCACGCGCCGCCTGGGCCCATTGGAAGTCCAAGCTGATATTTTTACCCCTGGGCTGAGTCGCTTTGTATTTATTTCTCTGGAATGTACATTACCTTTTCCCCTGAAGGCCAAATGGATGCAAAAAACAAAGAGAGATTCTGGATTAGAGAACAGCTCGTGTTCAAAACACCCTGAACTTGGCAAAGTCACACCACTATGTGGGGCTGTTGAAATTTTGCTCTCTTGCCTTATCAGCATGGGCTGCATCCAGAGATGAGCGGCTCCCAGGGAGCGGAGGCCACATCCCTTCTTTGCACTGCAGGGTCCCGGGTGCACCGTGGGCCTGGAGCCGAGACGGTACCTCTGCTGCTGGGCACGTAAGTTCAGCGACCCCTTGTTCTGGGGAATGTGTGGAACTGAGGTCACCAGCATTCCAGGGGAGCAGAGGGCAAGGGCCGTGTAAGACCTGAAGCTGCCCGGTGGGCGCGTATTTTACAACCTGTTTCACCTTCTTACGTGGCTGCCGCAGCCTGAGGATGAGCCCCGGAAGCGGGAACAGCTGGCGACACATTTGGAGGAAATGACACTTTCGCTTGTGAATCTCAACACAGATGGTTTCATCTAGGCCACACTGGCCCCGGAGAAGCATTCATACAGCCAGCACCAGGGGGAAGCTTCTGTGCTCACAGGCCCGCACGGCCCTTTCTAGTGTCATTTCCTTGAAGCTTTCTGGAACTCCGTGACTCTAGACGGGGTGATTACCGTCCTCCTAGCGTGGGGGTGGGGCCTGCGGACGGTGATGTCCACCCACAGCCGGGCTCCCAGGGCAGGGCCTCGCCGGAAAGAGGGCTCAGAGGAGCCTGTCTAAGGTTTGGTCGGGGAGAGGCACTGACACTCGGACCGGTGGTGAATGCCACCATTTTTAACAGCCTCATCCTTGTTTCATTTCTTCGAAGGTTTTCTTCCGTTGGTCTCTCGTAGAGAATATTCTGGCGCAACATTGGCAACTGCTTAATTGGAGCGGTGTTCAATAGACAACAGAAAATAAAAACGCAGATTTCT
This sequence comes from Puma concolor, assembly GCF_028749965.1. Lineage (NCBI taxonomy): Eukaryota > Metazoa > Chordata > Mammalia > Carnivora > Felidae > Puma > Puma concolor. The sequence continues at coordinate 74,891,075 of NC_141677.1, forward strand.
CCTTGAGAAAACAAAGAGACTTTGGAGTTTTAAAAGGAACGAGAGTTATTTTCCAGGGAGACGGGGGTGTTGAGGACCAGGAGCTGGTGTCTGTGAGGCACGGCGCTGGCAGTGTGGATCAGAGGCAGGAGGGGTGGTGTGGACACTGCAGAACCATAGGTGATTACACGTCTATGGTTTTTCCTTACCCAGTATCCTTCTAGAGCTTTCTGGCTATCCTGACCAAGGCTCTGTGACATGGACAGCTGGCCCGGACACGCCCTAGATGGGAACCATCCCTACTGGAGTTGTGAGGCTTCCGGCCCCTTCTGGACGTTGTGCTACTTGGGGCAGGATGGTGGTAATTATTGTCTCCCTTTGTTTATTTTTATTTTTTTTTTAAGTTTATTTATCTTGAGAGAGAGAGCTGGGGAGGGGCAGGGAGAGAAGGGGACAGAGGATCCAAAGAGGGCTCTGCGCTGACAGCAGAGAGACTGATGCAGGACTCGAACCCAGAAACCGAGCGATCATGACCTGAGCTGAAGTCGATCATGCCCCACCCAGGTGCCCCAATCGTCTCCTTTTGAGAGGAGGAAACACAGATGTTCAGGAGATGAGGGGAGGGGACTATGGTCTTAAAAGGAACAAACTAAAGGGAAGGGAGGATGCCAGCCAGTGCCTCCCTTAAACCCTCCTAACAACTGTGCTCTGCAAATACCAGCCGTGGAAGGTTGAAATGAGCTTTACCCACGCTGGGAAATTTCCTGATCTTTGACCCCATATCCCGCCGCATATGCCACTCCTAGGGGTTTTCCTGAAGGTGATAACTGCACGGATATGAAAAGGTGCGATCACAGGCGTTGTTCGCTGTGGCATTATCCATCCCTGACCGACAATGCGCGTGTCCACCAAAAGAGAGCAATTAGGCGAATCCTTGCGCATTCGTGCACTGGGCTCCCTTGAACCGCTAAAAGTGAAACTTTTTTTTCTAATTTTTTCAAATGTTTATTTATTTTTGAGAGAGAGAGAGAGAGAGAGACAGAACGTGAGCCACGAAGGGGCAGAGAGAGAGCGGGAGACACAGAATCCGAAGCAGGCTCCAGGTTCTGAGCTGTCAGCACAGAGCCTGACACGGGGCTCGAACCCACGAACCGTGAGGTCACGACCTGAGCCAAAGTCTGGCGCTTAACCGACTGAGCCACCCAGGCGCCCCTAAAAGTGAAACTTTTTGCAATCAATACGTGACTTCTGGAGTAAAGCAAAAGCACAATAAAAATCTTAGAAAAAAATCATTGGGACGGCTGCTACAAAAGGACCTCGTTGCTAAAGTTAAACTCACTGGGCAATACTCAAGTGTGCGAAGCCTTGTGCGAAGCTCTGTGCGGAGTCATGACTTGAGTGACACACAGCCTTGTCCCCTGGGGGTTCACAGAGAGAGGTGGGTGGGCAGGCTCCGATAGGTTGCTGACTGGGTCAGGCCATGAGGCAGCCGAGGAGAGGCAGCGAAGCCTGACGGGGAAGGGCAAAGCTTCAGGCAGACTTGGGGTCAAGTTCTCAGGTGGTGGGAGAGCCAGGTGCAAACAAAGGGCACGCGGCCTCCTAGGTGCCGGGATACAGGCGTGCAAGCAGGGGCGGGTCGGCGGCAGGGGTGAGGTTATTTCGAGGAAGGCTTCTTACTTTCCCCTCCCTCCCCCTTTCTTTTCATTTGCACGAAGGCCTTCAAAAACCTTCAAAATTAGCATTATGTGTTCATGCAACTATCTGGGAAAGCGTTTGGCATTGCCAGGGAATAGTGAAGCCGTGCCTACCCCATAGTCCAGCAGCTTCCTCCACGTACAGACCCTGGAGGAACGCGTGCACCAGGGAACAGTGCACCAGGGTGTGGGACACACGTCTCCACCGTAGCATTGCCACTGGTAGCCCCAAACGGGGGATGCCCCAGTGTCCACTCGCCGAATGAACAAAGCAAATGTGATATGGTCACGTGAGGGAATACCACCCAGCAACGAACACGGATGAACTTCAGTTATACGTGATATGGCTGATCTCACCAGCAATGGTGCACAACAGGAGCCAGAAGAAGAACATGGAAAACGTAATCGAATAGGCCGGGAGAGTGGTTACTTTCAGGGGAAGGGAGGTGATTGAGAGGGAGGAGAGGCACCCCTGGGGCTTTTACATCTTGACCTGGGGCTTCATAGAACCGCGGTTCTTTTCACCGTAAATATGTTTTGTGCTCTCTTCTGTATATACCTGTCGTAATAAAAAAATACGAGAGGGGTGCCTGGGTGGCTCCGTCAGTGAAGCGTCCGACTCTTGATTTCGGCCCAGGTCACGATCTCATGGTTTGTGAGTTCGAGCCCCGCTTCGGGCTCTGTGCTGACAGTGCATAGCCTGCTTGGGCTTCTCTCTCCCTCTCTCTCTCTCTCTCTCAAAATAAATAAATAAACTTTAAAAAAAAAATATGAGAGAGAAGCAATGGAAGCTTGTGGTAAATAACAATTCCCAAAATATAGAAGGGCATAAAATTCACAAGTGGAAACTAAAACCCTTCACCCTCCTAACAGGTTCCCGCCCCCACCCCCCCCACCTTTTAGTCCCTGGAACTGATTGCTATCAGCACCCTCAGGGGTTGAGCAACAGCCATCCAGAACTGATCTGGGGGCATTTTACACCACCACGTGCACGTAGAGCCTTTTTAATAAATGTGTGTTTTCCTAAATTGGATTGTAGCAGGCGTGCTGTCCTGTGAGCTCTGATTGCACTGAAGAATGATAGCTCTTGGATATTTTTTCCGTGGTAAACGCTGCACTACCTAGTTTTCTTAAGTGGCCACTTGGTATTTCACCGTACGGGTGACCACCACCTATTTCGGAGGCCACGATGTTCCGACACGAAGGAGGTTTCCAGATTTTTCTATTGCGCTTCTGAAATCCCACAAGAGACTTGACATACAGACGTCTTAACTAACTTTCCGAAGATTTCTCGGCCAGAGGCATTCCCTCCCACTTAGGGGGTTTGGTGAATGTTTGGGCTGGCAGAGGAGACCTCATCCATGCTGCCGTCTCAGAGGGATTCATTTTCTGCTCTCGGAGGAATTAGGGCTGCGAAATCTGGAAGGTGAAAAACGAGACCCAGAAAGTCACGCAGGTAGCAGCAGCCCGGGGCCACCTGGGCAGACAGGGTAGACCAGATGGGGGGCCTGGGTGGCTCAGTCGGTTGGGCGTCTGACTTCGGCTCAGGTCACGGTCTCACCGTTCATGGGTTCGAGCCCCGCGTCGGGCTCTGTGCTGACAGCTCGGAGCCTGGAGCCTGCTTTGGATTCTGTGTCTCCCTCTCTCTCTGCCCCTCCCCTGCTCGTGCTCTGTCTCTCTCTGTCTCCGAAATAAACATTAAAAAAAGAAAAAAAAATTAAAAAAATAAAGGGTGGGCCAGAACCTTCCCCAAAGTCTCCCGGAAAAGGGAAAACTCTTGCTCATCTGTGTGTGTGTGTGTGTGTGTGTGTGTGTGTGTGTGTGCGTGCACGTGCGTGTTTCCCTGCAGCACCCGGCGCTGGTTTTACAGGGAGACATCTTCTACAAGAAGACAACAGTCAATATAAATCCAATTGGACATAACGACTGAATTTCTCTCCCCCCACCGAGATGGTGACAGTGATTTCTCAGACGCCTTTTAGTTACAGACAAGTTTCTGAACAGAATAATTAGGTTTGGGTCTTTGCAGCCTGCCCTATTGGACTATTGATTATACGCTAAAACCTCCCGCCCTGAGGATGTCTGGGTGCGCAGTCGGAATGGCGAGCGGGCAAAGACAGCTCTGGGCGGGGTGGGGGCAGGTGGGGGTGAGCCTCCACAGAGCTGCGTCCCCACTCTGTGCTCCCCCCCACCCCCGCCGAGTCCTCTGCTGCTGAGGACCACCTGTGGGCACCCCCAGGATCAGACACCAGCTGCCCCAAACCATAAAGGTCCAGGGAGCAGAGTTCCAGTCTCCACTGCACTGGCTTCACACCCGTGTGACATCGGGCAAGGCGGTGTCCCTCTCTGGGTGTTTCCTTGTGTGGAAAGGGCAGCCCTCGGAGGCCCGGTCACCTCCAAGGCCCCTCCAGCCCTGACGTTCCATCCCAGCACTGCCAAGAAGAAATGGAATGAGGCCCACACACTTGAACCGTGTGAGTAATTTAAAACTTTCTGGCAGCCACATCCAAAGAAGAAGCAACAGGCGAAATTAGTTTTAATAATATATTTTCTGTAACCCAGGGTATCTAGAATAGTATCGCTTCAGCATGGAGATAATACAGAAGTTATTATGAAACACTTTACAGTTTTTGTACTAAGCCTTCACAATTCAGTGTCTTTTAAAATACGATATAAGGGGGCGCCTGGGTGGTGCAGTCGGTTAAGCGTCCGACTTCAGCCAGGTCACGATCTCGCGGTCCGTGAGTTCGAGCCCCGCGTCGGGCTCTGGGCTGATGGCTCGGAGCCTGGAGCCTGTTTCCGATTCTGTGTCTCCCTCTCTCTCTGCCCCTCCCCCGTTCATGCTCTGTCTCTCTCTGTCCCAAAAATAAATTAAAAAAAAAAAAAAGTGGAAAAAGAAATACAATATAAGAAGGAGGTTAGAGAGGGAGGGAGGCAAACCATAAGAGACTCTTAAAAACTGAGAACAAACTGAGGGTTGACGGGGGGGTGGGAGGGAGGGGAAAGTGGGCGATGGGCATTGAGGAGGGCACCTGTGGGGATGAGCACTGGGTGTTGTATGGAAACCAGTTTGACGATACATTTCGTATTTAAAAACAAATACAATATAAGTACTGACAGCACGTCTCAAGCCTGGGTCGCGTTCAAGCACGCCAAGGCCACGTCCAGCTGGTTCATCTGCTGCCCAGCAGATGAGGAAACTGGGGCTCAGCTGGCTGGGGCAGAGTTGGCTCTGGCCCCCACGCTCCTCACCGGGCATCCGACGCTAGTCCTGTGGCCCCACTCTCTGTGTAGCTCTGTGCAAGTTTCTTCGGGGAGACAGAGGAGGATAAGATCACTTTCTTTGCTCTCAAGGAGTTAATGATCCTGGGGGGGGGTGGAGAATGAGCCCAGGTGAACCTGTTGGCTCACTGCACCCTGGCAATGCTTTAGTGGGGAGCAGGCTCACAGGGCTTCATGTGTTCTTAGAAGTAGAAACCCAGGGAGGGTGGAGAGAGGACTTGAGCTGGGCTCTGGGGCCGAGAATATTTGGAATGAGGGATGAGGAAAACGTGAATAACGTCTGTGGCCGGGGCTTGGAGGGGCCGGTCCGATCGGAGCAGAGGGTGGGGGCTGGAGGGTGAGGTGGGGGAATTGCAGATGACCCATAAGCGCTAGGCACAAGGGTTTAGACAAGTATCAGGGAGCCACCTTAGGCTCTTGAGCTGGGGCAGGGCTCGTTGGAAGCTGTGGCTCATGGAGATCCGCTGGGTTCCTGAAGGATTGGAGGCAGCACCCGGCGCCAGGGAAGCCGGTCAGGGGGCTGCTGGAGCAGGAGTTGGTGATGGGGATTGGGGGCTAAGTGGGAAGAAGAGCCATTCCGTGGAATTGGAGGAAGCCTGTGCCGCGGCCGTGCTTTGATGGCGAAAATGTGTTCGGCGTGATGACATCTTGGGCATTTTACTTCTTGCTGGGCTCCCTTACCCAAGGGCAGGAAGGTCATTCTAGGTGGATGGATCTGCCTGAGCAAAGTCTCGGAGTCAAGAACAACAGAGGTCGGGGGATCAGGGGGCCAGGATGGCTGCAGGGGAGGGGACCTGAATGAGTCAATTACACGGGGCTTGAGTAAGCGGAGACAGCCATTCCTCGTGGCATCATAAACTGGGCTTGTTGGTGAATCAGTGGCATGGTGAGAAAAAGGGCTTTCAAGTCAAACCAGGCAGGAGGAGACAGGGCTTCGACAGGTAGAAGAAGGTGACCGTGGTAAGGGGAGGGAGGCAAGGGGCCAGCCTGGGCGGGAGAGGAGACACCTGTCAGAGAAAGGGGCAGTTCAGTTAGTTACCCTCAGATGATCCGGGACCATGAGTCAGCCACAGCCTTCACTGAATACTTATTCTGTGCCAGGCAGAGAGGCTCTGGGGCGGGGAGGGGGGGTGATGTGGCGAGCAAGACACCAGAGGCCCTGACCTCAGCTTGCACGGAGGAGGATGCAAAAGTCAGACATGAATCACAGCCTCACTGAAACTGCAGTTATAGTGAAGTGCCAGGGATGATGGACTTAGGGACCTATCAGCATCGCTGGGGGTCACACGTGCAAGGGTCCGCGAGGACTTCCCCGAGAGGAAATACTTTTCCATCCATTTGCCTTTTCTTCTTTCAAAAGTTTATTTAGCATCCAGCAAGAGGAGACTTTGTTTAACACTACAGAACATTTCAAGACTTTAGCTACAGAGGAATAGCACATTATTCGCACTTGTATGTGGCTCTCCCTTTTACGCGTGTTGTTGGCAAGCAGAAAAATAAAAACTAGCGTGGGGCTAAAAGATAAAATAACTACATTTCTATGGAATCCTTTAAAATGAGAGGTTTGGCTTATGTTAAAAGTCCATCCGTGTACTTTTAACTTACTTGTGTCTTGACCTGACACATAAAGGCTAAGGGGGAATTAAGTAGGACCCTCTAGGCCGCAGAAATGGCCTGAGCAAAGGCTCTGGGGGTGAGAAGGAGCACAGGGTGTATGGACAGATGGGAGACTAGGAATGAGAAAGATAACCAGACAAAGAGGAAGAGGAAGAGCTTCTCGGGCAGAAGGAGGGGAGTGTGCAAAGGCCCTGAGGCAGAGAACCCACCTTGAGAAGAGCCCATTGTGGCTAGAGAGGGAAGGCAGGGCAGAGTGGCCTCGGTGGTATGGAGGCTGCAAGGCCCAGAATGGAGAGGGTCTTTCAGGCCAGGTGTCCTCAAGCTGCCACGCCGGGGCCCTCGGGACTCACAAAGGCATCCAAGTGAAAGCCTAGGCGAGCATGAGGGATTTTGATTTCGGATCAGAGGCAAGGGCAGCGTGGCAGGTGAAAATGGAGGGAGTGGCTGAGGCTGGACAGGTGGGTCCCCTTGGGCCACATTGAAGATGTTTGACGCTGTCCCAAGTGCAAGGCCGCTGAAGAGGTTTAGACCAGGAAGTGGCATGACCACCCTGGTGTTTTGGGGCTCTCCCCAGCTGGTGGTGAGGGGAGTGGACTGTGGGAGGCCTGGGTGGCCGTGGGGGTGGCCACCCGCTGTGGTCCAAGTGAGCGTGGAAAAGCAAAGCCTAAAGCTAATGAAACACTGCTCTTTGCAGCTGGCTGGCCCCTCTGCAGACTTCAATTACAGCGAATGTCCTCAGACAGGTTGGTGATTCTATTAAAGTGGCCAAACCTGGAGACCTGCATTTTACAGATAATGCCGCATGAAGCCAGTTAATTCGGTGATTGAATTATTAAGTTAGAGCATCTATGACTTAATTCGATCGGCAGTCGGCAAGGCATCCTTCAAGTAAATTGACGTTTACTTGGCCATCCCCTCCTCAGCCACAATAGGTTTGGTTAAATTTTAAACAGAAAATGTTCTTTTGCAGTATGCAGAAGGACGCGGAAACAAATGGAAATGAAATGCATTGGTTTCCCCATTGTAGCCTCATTATTTATATGTATGCTCAGCAACTGATAGAGTTGGCTTGAAGAATCCGCGTGCGCGCCCCCACACACACACACACACACACACACGAGACTCTTAACTGTCTTAACTGAATGGGATGGATCCTGGCTGAGAGCTCTCCGTGAGCACTTGAAAAGAATAAAGCTTGCTATTGTTTAGGGTAAATAAATATCAATTAAGCCAAGGCGGTGGATGGTATTGTTTTGATCTTGTATGTCTGCTGGGGTTTTTGGTTTTTGTTTTGTTTTGTTTTTTGTCTAGATGTTCTATTGGCTGCTGAGAAAAAGGTGTTGAATCCCTCAATTATGATTGCGAAGTTGTCTTTTTTTCTCCCTTTAATTCTGTCTGGCTTTGTTTCCTATGTTTGGAAACGATTATTGGCTACGTACACGTATGATTGTTATGTCTTCCTCCTGCATTGATCGCTTTTACCATCACAAGAGCTCCTTCTTCCTATCTCGGTTTAAAGTTTTGTTTGGGAATCTACATGATCTGACATTAATTCGGTTACCCCAGGTGTCTGTGCTTACAGTTTGCATGGTATATTTTTCCATCTATTTACTTTGAATCCGTCTGTGTCTTTATATTTAAAGAGTATCTCTTACAGGCAACATAGAGCTCAGACTATTTCTTAAAATCCATGGGGCGCCTGGGTGGCTCAGTGGGTTGAGCGACTGACTTTGTCTCAGGTCATGATCTTGCGGTCTGTGGGTTCGAGCCCCGCGTCTGGCTCTGTGCTGACAGCTGGGAGCCTGGAGCCTGCTTCGGATTCTGTGTCTCCCCCTCTCTCTGCCCCTCCCTCACTCATGCTCTGTCTCTCTCTGTCTCAGAAATAAATAAACATAAATTTTTTTTTAAATCTATTCTGACAATTTCCGTCTTTTAATTGTAGTGTCCATTAACACTTAATGTAATTTTGGGTATGGCTGGATGTCATCTATCATTTTATTTATCGTTTTCTACTCGACTCCTTTGTGTCCCTCCTTTCCTGCCTTTTAAAATTATGTGAATACTTTCTAGAACTCCATTTAATTTTAATTTCCTGGTAGCTGTTGAGCTCTTCTCCTGTATATTTATTTTTTACGGTGATGGCTCTAGAGATGACAATATACATCCTTAACTTTTAACAGTCCATTAACAGTTAATGACACACCACTGCATGTGACGTATAGAAGTCTAGCTACTTTATTTATTTATTTTTTTTTAAATTTTTTTTTTCAACGTTTATTTATTTTTGGGACAGAGAGAGACAGAGCATGAACGGGGGAGGAGCAGAGAGAGAGGGAGACACAGAATCGGAAACAGGCTCCAGGCTCTGAGCCATCAGCCCAGAGCCTGATGCGGGGCTCGAACTCACGGACCGCGAGATCGTGACCTGGCTGAAGTCGGACGCTTAACCGACTGCGCCACCCAGGCGCCCCTGAAGTCTAGCTACTTTATAGCCTCATAACCACCCTCACCCTTTAAGTGACAGTCATTATAAGTAACACGTCTAAACATGTCCGAAATTCCTCAAGACCGTGTTATACCTTTCTTTCTTGGCACTGTTCTCCTTTTAAACAGTTAAATGTTTCTAAAGGGAAAAGGTGAGTCGTTTGCATTTAGCCAGCTATTTTAATTTACCTTTCCCAAAGCTCTTCATTCTTTCCAGAAGATCTGGGTGTCCCTTCAGTCGGGCTTGAGACAGAGCACAGCCCTGCCCGTCCCTGGGAGGCCTGGTCCACATGTGGTCCACACGTGGCCCATGTTCTCAGGACAGCCGTCCCTGCACTGAAAGCCTTTGTCTTTTCCAGGCATCCACGGAAAGGAAACGTGTGCACAGAGGACTGACTGTCTGTCTCAGTTCTGTGCACACTGCGGTCATTGGTCCTTGCCAGGCCCCTTTCTGGGTTTATTTCTACTTCTTTCCACTTTCCCACCTCATCCCTGATCCCCACGCCGGCCCCCCTCCCCCCAAAGGCACCCACGCCCCCTGCATAGCCTTGAATGGGAACGCAGCCCCAAAATATGCAGTGATGTTCCTGCACTTTTGATGAGCCAGCACGGAGTCATGTCAACAAACTTGCTCTTCTCTGCCCTCTCCTCCTTCAGGACTCAAGCCTTTGTGACTTCGGGGCGGACACGCTGGTAATCCTGTATGCCGCCTCTGATGGCTACGTGGTACTTCTCCCCATTTCACTTATTTAGTCGCTAGCGATAGAAACCAGGGTTGCCTCCAGCTGCGCACTGCTGCAGACGACACTGCATGAGCAGCCCTGATCTTGCCCCTTCAGGGATTTCCCCGAGACACAGACAGGGAGAGACGTTGTTGGATCAGAGGGTGCACGCTGACTTAATTCCACCAAGCGGTGCTGATCGTCCTCCAGAAAGGCTGTACAGTCCCCACCCTACCCCCAAGGTAAGAATCTCCGTTTCCTCACATCTTCACCCACAAATGGCAGTTACCACCGTCCTGATTGCTGCCAGGTTGATGGGTGTTGGGCTGTTTCTCACTGTGCTGTTTGATTGATCGGCACTCCTCTGATCACCACTGTGCCTGAGTGTCTCCTCATGAGTGTGGTAGCCATTTGGGCTTCCCCTTCTATGAACTGCCTGTTCCACCCTGTGCCCGGCTCTCCACTGGGTACACCATCTCCTACCTCTACCTGTGTGTTAACGAGGACATCAGGTTTTGCTAGCTTCGGGACCATTGTGTCTCTTTGGGGTGCCTTTGTTCATTTCTGCTCTGACCAGTATTTGCATTTCACGGTTTAATGCCCAGGAGATGTTTGTTTTCCTTAATTCCAAGTTCTCTCATTGTGGGAGTACCTGAGAACTTTCCCCACAGACCACCTATCCCTTCCATGTCTTTATTCAGCACGGGCACTTTTCCAATGCCAGAGAACACCTTTTAAAAATTTCATTTCAGGGGCGCCTGGGTGGCGTAGTCGGTTAAGCGTCCGACTTCAGCCAGGTCACGATCTCGCGGTCCGTGAGTTCGAGCCCCGCGTCGGGCCCTGGGCTGATGGCTCAGAGCCTGGAGCCTGTTTCCGATTCTGTGTCTCCCTCTCTCTCTGCCCCTCCCCCATTCATGCTCTGTCTCTCTCTGTCCCAAAAATAAATAAAAACGTTGAAAAAGAAAAAAAAAATTTTTAAAATTTCATTTCATTTCGTTTTAATTTCAGTATAGTTAACAGTGTTATATTTAGTTTCAGGTGTACAATATAGTGATTCAACACTTCTATACATTACCCAGTCCTCATCACAAGTGTGCTCCTTAGTGCCCATATCCTATTTAATCCACCCCCCTTCGACCTGTAACCATCAGTTTGTTCTCTATAGTAAAGAGTTTGTTTCTTCGTTTGCTTCTCTCCTTCCTTCTCTTTTTTTCCCTTTGCTCATTTGTTTTGCTCCTTAAATTCCACATGTAAGTGAAATCACATGGTATTTGTTTTTCTCGGACTTATTTTGCTTGGCATTATGCTCTCTAGCTCCATCCATGTCATTGCAAAATGGCCAGATCTCGTTCTTTTTTATGGCTGAGTAATATTCCTGTACACACACACACACACACACACACACACACACACACCACCCTTCTTTATCTATTCACCAGTCAGTTGACACTTGGGCTGCTTCCACAATTTGGCTATTATAAATTATGCTGCCAGAAACATAGGGGTGCATGTATCCCCTTGAAGTATTATTTTTGAATTTGGGGGGTTATTACCCAGTAGTGCAATTCCTGGATCATGGGGTGGTTCTATTTTTAACTTTTTGAGGCACCTCCATCCTGTCTTCTACATTGGCTGCACCAGCTTGCTTTCCCACCCAAAGTTCAAGAGGGTCCTTTTCCTCCACCTCCTCGCCAACACCTGTTGTTTCTCGTGGTTTTGAGTTTAGCCGTCCTGACAGGTGTGAGGTGACATCTCATTGTGGTTTTGATTTGCATTCCCTGATGAGGAGTGACGTTGGGCATCTTTTCACGGGTCTGCGTCCTATACCAGAGAACATTTAATGAGCGTGAACGTCTGCTGTGCAAGCAGCACGATGCAAGCATCATCTCCCTGAGTCCCCACAACAATTCTGGGAGGGGGACCTTTTATCATGCTTGAGGGACAGATGAGAAATAAGGCACAAGGGATTTAGTAAATACCCAGAGTCATAGAACTTGTAAAAGTGACCCAGCCAGGATGCCATCGAGAGCTTAGATTCAGGCTAGTTTATCTCAAATGATGCCTCTTTCAAATAGCTGCTATGTTCCTAGCAGCTCCCTATCATTCATGCCTCATCATTCCTAAATATTGAAATTCGCTGAAAAAAAGTCAACCTTTGTACCTTCCTACCCCCTATGTTTGAAAAGGGTGGGAGCAGGTGGAGGCAGGAGGCTCTGTGACCGAACACACCAGTCTGAGTTCCCGGGGAGAACAAATGGGTTACTAGGAGGCTTTCTCAGAGCCTGCTCCTCAAGGAGTAGCCTGTGGGGGGTGGAGGGGAGAGGTTGGGGTGGGGGAACAGAACCTTCGCCTTCTGGCAAAGGTGATCTCTCTCTGGTTCCCGTGGCTCTGCATCAGAAGGGAACCCTGCCTGCTCTGTGCACATCCTCTTTACAGGTATTTAATGAGATTTGGGAATCTCAGTGATGAGCAAAGAATGTCCCTTGTCCGGATACTTGGAGAGACAGAGATCATTGATCGTACTTATGGGAATATTGTTCCTCATGGATAGACAAGTTCTGGAGGAAGTAACAGTTCCGTGAGGGCTTAACAGAGAAGGAACTGTCTGTTGGTGGAGGTGGGGTCCACGAAAGGAGAGCTTTTCCTAGGAAGTGACATTAGGGCCGATAATGAAGTTTGAGGAGGTAACTAGGGGAAGAAGAGGAAGAACTTCTCAGGCACAGGGAACAGTGCAAAGGCCCTGAGGCAGAGAAGCACTGAGAGGAACCAGTGTGGCTGAAGGGGAAGCCAGGTGCTAAGTGATTTAAGAGAAGGTTGTGGAGTCCCAAAGACCCAGACCAGATTGCACTTCCAAGGCTGGATCTTCAACCTGGAATGCCAGGACACTGGGTATATATGAAGGCTTCCTGAGTCATGGGAGACCCTCAATTTACACGATCAGGCTGAGATGGACCCAGGTGGAGGCAGGAGGGTACTCCTCTATCACCTCCTCTTTCAACCGTCTCCTGTCTCCCGCTGGCTCACCTCTCACCCCACCTGATTCTTACCACCTTACTGTATTACATTGTCCTGCGGCGTAAGAATGTCCGTCCGGAAGCAACGTTAGCGTCTGTTTTATCAAAGGCTCCAAAAACCCCCACCCAACCATCTCACTCAGTCATGCATTTTCATTACATTTTTCCTTATTATGTTTAATAATTACCAAAATTCATATGTGCATGATGCCTTCATCATTTATATACTAATAATGATTGTTATGATAACATGACATTAAAGGCGATTTGAAAAATGAGAAACTTATGGCCATCAAAATATTTTTAAACTTTTTTAAATTTGAGAGTGCATGCGAGCAGGGGAGAGAGGCAGAAGGGGAGAGAGAGAGAGGGAGAGAGAGAGGGCGAATCTTAAGCAGGCTCTGTGCTCAGACCCCAGCCTGATGCAGGGCTCGATCCCACGACCCTGGGATCATGATCTGAGCTGAAATCAAGAGTCTGACACTCAACTGACTGAGCGACCCCGGCGCCCCCCCACAAACTTTTTAAAGCTAATGCATATTCATAATTTGTTACAGTTCATTTAATAGACAAGGTAGTGAATTAAGATGTTAAGTGATAAAATCATTACAGTTGGATAAAATTCTGTTGAAATGGAATGAAATATTTGAAGGCATAAAGAATATAATGTAAATTTTTTGACTGTTGAAGGAAACTTCATTGTATTTAAAAAAAATTTTTTTTCAACGTTTATTTACTTTTGGGACAGAGAGAGACAGAGCATGAACGGGGGAGGGGCAGAGAGAGAGGGAGACACAGAATCGGAAACAGGCTCCAGGTTCCGAGCCATCAGCCCAGAGCCCGACGCGGGGCTCAAACCCACAGACCGCGAGATCGTGACCTGGCTGAAGTCGGACGCTTAACCGACTGCGCCATCCAGGCGCCCCGTGTATTTTTAAGTATAAAAGGTGGTTTTTGCATCCGTGCACCATTTACGCTTTATCGGGTACATTTAATTTTGTTTAATGTTTGTTTATTTTTGAGAGACAAAGAGAGCACAAGCAGGGGAGGGGCAGAGAGAGAGGGAGACACAAAATCTGAAGCAGAATCCGAAGCAGGCTCCAGGCCCTGAGCTGTCAGCCCAGGGCCCGAGGTGGGGCTCAAACCCACGAACTGTGCGTGAGATCGTGACCTGAGCCGAAGTCGGACGCTAGACCGACCGAACCACCCAGGCGCCCCTTCCATCTGGTACATTTAAATGAGAGTTACGATGGTTTATAAGGTCAATATATACAATATAACCCAAACCATTTAAATTTATTAAAAAAAAAACATTTTAGATTCCAACTCAGATATGTGGTGGGGCATACATATTTTTAGAGGATTCTTTCGTGGGTATCCACAAAAAGTTTGGAGACCCTGTTGTGGGCCTTGGTGTTGCAGGTGTGGTGGCGAAGATCAAAGGGAGGAAACACAGACAGTAGCATTTTCCCCAGTGCCAGATGCCTCCAGCCAGCCGGGCGGGAGTCGGTGTGCCCTCCTGTGTTCTCCTGTGTGGACAACACTGCCAGCGGAAGGTACAGGCACCCCCAGAACAGCGATTTTCCTCGCTTACACCATTAATGTCTCCCCAGCATCAACCATAGTGCCTGGCACGTAGTAAGTGCTCAATAAATACTTATCGGATGCGTGAATGGCAGACGCACCAAGCTCTCCCTTTGTGCGGGGCCCTGCGTTCAGGGATTCCCATTTAATCTTCACCACACCCCTGCACCCGGCCCAGTTAGTGTCCCCATTTTAAAGATGGGGAAACCGAGGCACAGAGAAGATAAATAACTTGCCCAAGGCCACCTATCAGGGAAGTAGCAGAATGGGAGCCGGGCATCCTTGTCAGAGCCCTTAACCGTGACACCTCAGATTCTCCGGGCTCTGCAACTCCGGCGCTTTCCTGAGTGTGATACTCCATGAGCGTGATACCCTTCACAGCCATCTCGGCGGCTCCCTGCCATCTGCTCTCTCCTCCTAAGTGGTTTTCCTTCTCTCTCTGTTTAATATTTAAGGTGACACATCCTGGGACATCCCGGAGTCCCCATGTTACTGACCTACTTACTTATCCAACCATCTTTCTCACACATCAGGGGCAGCGGTGGGAAGCATGGGGGGGCGCGCCGAAGGGAGGAGGGGAGAGGGCGGGGAGCACCACTCAGCACCCTCTGCTGTGAGCAGCCTCCAGCTGACAAGAAGCCAAGATTAATAAAACAAGGCTGGGCTCCGCTGCTAGGAGGCCGCAGCAGGGTAACATCGATTCGAAGTGGCTTTCCAGGGAAACGGCTCCGGTCCCTCCCACCCCCTAGAAGGACCTCCAAAGGTCCAGCTACGTCAGGGGGACATCTGTTTGTTTCTCAAAGGTGGGTTCTTACCCCCCAGCAGGCACCGTACCTGTCTTGACCAGACTCCGTGGGCACCGTGCACAGCAGAGGACTGCAGCACACAGGGTCTGGGCCAGCTGCCTCCTCAGTCCTTTTACTGAGAGGCCTCGCACTTTCCTGGTCTCTAGTGTCCTCTGTCCAGGGTGACATACTCCTGGTGGCCCCAGAGGCCCAGGCCTGCTGCTCCTACTTCCTGAGTCCTAGGCTCCAGGGCCTGGGGTCTTCACATCCTCCCAGTGGGGGGTGGGCTGGGGGGCAGTGACACTGAGAGGTGTCCCCTTTCTTCCCGTTTCCACATCTCCTACTCGAGGGTACCCAAAGGCTCACAGTGACACCCTGCATCCTGCTCCAGGGGTGGGCGAGCGCCGGAGCCGCGGGGTGCTGAGTGGCTTCCCTCCCAGAGATCTGTCCCTGGCTCCCAACACCCTCTGACCCCCTTCCCTGGCACTCTCATCCATCAGCCTTCAGGTCCTCACGGCCAAGCTCAGGGGCACGAGGCTCAAAGAGCAGCTGCAGCCAGCCCCTACCTGGGACCAGGTGAAAGCACTCATCCCCGACTCCTCATCTTGGCCACTGACCTTAACCCCAGGACTCTTGACGTCCCGCTGTGGGGGCCCTGACTTCTTCCCTTGGCGCCCCCCTCCTTCCCCCCCCCCCCCCCCCCCCCCCCGGCGGCTCCGGATGGGGCACCGTCGGTGGAGCCGGATGGGGCGCCGTCGGTCGGGGGCGGAGAGCCGGGTAGGCCGGCGCTGGTCCGGGCGGGGGGCTGAGGCCGGGGCTGGAAGGTGACGCCCTCCCGCCCCCGTCGGCCGTGACGTCAGAGCCGGACCGGCTAAAGCGAGCGGCGGCGGCGCGGGGCGCCGGGGTGGAGACCGCTACCCGGAGCCGAGCGGACGGACGGAGCCCACGGCGCAGGGCAGGCGACCCCGAGGTAACGCGGGACCCGGCGCGGGGACAGCGGGGCCCGGCGGAGGGCGGGGAAGAACCCCAGGGGCGGGAGGGTCTCCGTCTCCGGGGCGGCCGGGGGGCGCCGGGGCGCAGGACGCACGGGGCGCGGGGGCCCGCGGCGCTTTGGGAGCGCTCGGTGGCAGGAGTGGGACCTCGAGGGCGGCGGAGAGCGGGACCGCCCCCCGCCGGCCCCGGGTTGGGGGGGCCCCGACGCCGCTCGCGGGCGGCAAGGATCCGGAGCGCAGGTGCCCCCGAGAACGCGCCCGCCGCAGGTGAACCGAGGCTGGGACGCCCGTGCGCGCGGCCCCGGGACCGTTCCTTCCGCCCCGGTGAGGTCGGGGCGTTGCGGGCGCCGGGAGCCCCCGGCACCCGCCGCGGCCCCTCACCGCGCGCCGCGCCCGCAGCCCGGCCTCGGAGCCATGGCCCTGAGCGAGCTGGCGCTGCTCCGCCGGCTGCTGGAGAGCCGCCACTCACGGAAGCTCATCCTGTTCATCGTGTTCCTCGCGCTGCTGCTGGACAACATGCTGCTCACGGTCGTGGGTACGTTCGCACCGGCCAGCCCCGCTCCCCGGGTGCCCCTTCCCTGGGGGCTCCACCTACCCGAGCGCGCCCCCCGCGAAAGTTGCAGAACACGCTTTGCAAAAAAAAAAACGCATCCCCTTCCACCCCCGAGTCTGCCGCGCTGGGCGACTCACAGCCGCGTTTTGTGGCTTCGTTTTCCTGGTGGTCAGGTCAAAAAATGTGACATCTGTTAAGACCCAGAACTTGTGTTTCCTCCTGATAATTTCCTGCTTCCCGCCCCCCCGCCTGCTTTGACCGCGATGAAAAAGATTTCTACTACGAACTGGCAATTCCCAGGGTTCCAGATCACGTTAAATAGTTACTATGCTAACCAGCAAGGTGGGCTGACAGTTTGGCTTAACATTTAAAGGAGCAAGTCAACCTCTCTCCCCGGAAAAAAGGATGTGACATTTAAATATATTGTATCGTTGCATGGCTCGAGATGGAAACATTGTAGGACCTTTTCCAGAACAGTTTGAACGGTGTTGGTTTTAGTCTTTTTCCTGTAATGGATTTTTGAGAGGCGAATTAAAATCCAGGTCTCTTAATTAGCCCTCTTAACAGCAAAGCATTTGGTATGCTTTTCCTTAAAAATGCCCACAGTTTTAGGGGTGCCTGGGTGGCTCGGTCGGTTAAACATCTGACTTCAGCTCAGGTCATGATCTCATGGTTTATGAGTTCAAGCCCCCACATCAGGCTCTGTGCTGACAGCTCGAGCCTGGAGCCTGCTTGGGATTCTGTGTCTCCCTCTCTCTCTGCCCCTACCCTGCTTGTGCTCTCTGTCTCTCATAAATGAATAAATGTTAAAAAAATTAAATGCCCGCAGTTTTAATGAGTAATTCTTTTTTTAGTTTGTATTCTCCGGGTGGGTTATTTCCCTTCTCTCCTCTCATGGATTCCTACCTGCAGGATTATCGGGATTATCAGAGTGATAGGGCTCATCTGACTTCAGAACAGCCTTGCTTCTCCTTTGTGTTGAGTGCTCTGTCAGCAGGTGCCCACAGGTGCTTTAACATCCGTTTTTCTTTGCCTGGGTGGAAGTCTCCGGAATTTCTACATCTTCCGGGTTGGCCGAAAAATCGCAGACTCCCACTCAGGTAACAGAAAGATGAAGTGGGCCTGTCGCAGAATCTCCAAATCGTTCCTTCTCCTGTGGGTTTATTTTTCCCTGAGACACATAATGAAATTTAGGTTTCTGTTTCCTCGATTCATTCGTTTGAAGGTCTGAGTCCCTCCCTGAGGAGCTCTCGTTGATCCCAGGTCGGCCCTGAGCAGAATTCAGACCACATTTTCCTTTCCTAAAATATTCCTGTAAGGGAGCCCTGTAATGAGAAACCCCACAAAGGACAAGAATCCGGGGCAGGTCACTTCTGCACAGTCACCGGCCCTGAGGGCAGACGGAGCGCTCCCAGCGTCCCGGGGCTCTGCTCTCTCTGGCCAGAGCTCAGTGCTGTGAGATTATCCCGGGGTCCAGGCAGGGGTGTCGTCGCAGGGGCAGACCTCTCTGGGCCTCGTTTGGCATTTGATGCGACTGTAGTTTTGCTGTCGTTTGTCCTGATGACAGGTGGTTTCCGTGCAGCCCTGACCTTCTTGTTCTGCTTTTGTCCCCAGTCCCTATCATCCCGAGTTACTTGTACAGCATTAATCACGAGAAAAATGCCTCAGAAGTCCAGACCGCCAAGCCAGTGCTCACGGCGTCTACCTCGGGCCGCTTTCAGAACATCTTCTCTTATTATGACAACACCACCATGGTCACTGGGAATAGCACCGGAGAGCTACAGCGGGGGCCACCGCCTGCGGCCAGCACCCAGCACACGGTGACGAACACGTCCGCCGCGCCTTCTGACTGTCCCAGCGAAAACAAAGACCTCCTGAATGAAAACGTTCAAGTTGGCCTGCTGTTTGCCTCTAAAGCCACCATCCAGCTCCTCACCAACCCCTTCATAGGACTGTTGACCAACAGGTAGGTTCCGTTATTTTGGCCAAGGAGGCTTCTATTCATGTCCTTCCCAGGTCATTGCTCTTTGGGATTCTGTTTCTCCTCCATTTATCAGAGTGCGGAAAACCAGTGGTGGGCGAGCTGGGGGAAACCCGATCTCCTTCTTTGGGGTTTCTTTCCTTCATCGTGATTTCCCACGTGTTCAGCCTTTTTTGTTGCCCCCTCTCTTGCTCCGAAAGTGAGGAAATACTAAAACAGAATAAAGAGGCCCTCCCCGAGTGGGAGCACGTTGATTCCGTCCAAATGCTGTGTCGCGTTAGTACATTTGTCAGACTCGCCCTTGGGCGGCAGGAACTGACTCTGCAGCCGCCGTGGCATCATCGTTGGGCTCCGCGTGTCACCCGCCTTTGTGTTTTCTTCTTCCTCTGGCCGTCCGCTTCCTTCTAGAAAGCCAAGGTGGTTTGCTTTAGTGCTGGTGTGGGGAAGGGTCAAGATGGCCAGGGAGAGAGTGGGGAAGACCAGTAATCCTGCTGCGAAGATGGACCCCTAAGCTCACGCCGAGGCCATGGCATGTAATGAGCCCCCTTGCCGGTTACTCAGCTGTGTTCACAAGCACAAAGAGGAGCGTATCGAGCCTGTTTTCTGGATCAGTCAAACCAGCCGCGAATGCCCCCAGATAACGCCCAAACTAGCTTTATTTTAATCTGGATGCTCTGGATGTTTTGGGGGGGACCTGCCTCCTCTTGAATAATTGTTCCCGCCTCCACTGTCGGTGGCCATCCAGCAAGTATCCTTCCGCAGCCCAGCTGGCCCAGCTCTGCCTGGTATGGCAGGGGCTGGAAAGCACCAGGCAGGGTACTTGCAGAGAAAGGGAGAGGGCAGTCCCTGAAGGTGTCGGCTGCGAAGAGCTGGTACAGTATGAGTGCTGGGGGCAGACTGCCATATAAACGTTGTAGCCTGAAAGGCAGAAATGCAAACAAACCAAAAAACAGTAGAGAGGGGAGTGCCTGGGATCCTATTTGTGAACCAGGCCCAGATGCATGAGCAGAGACCAAGGTGACAGCCGGAAAAGAGAACGTAGAAGGGTGGGCTGAATAAGGAAGGCAGGGCAAGTGGGGACGGGGCAGGGCAAGGCTGTAAGAGGCCCTGAGTGCCAGGCAGAGAGAGGAGGGGGTTTTGTTGGTGTGTGTGGGGGGTGGGGGGTGCACTTGAGAGCCACTAGAGGTTCCAAAGCCACGTTGGAGTCCGTGAACCAAGCACGGGTTTCAGTAGGTCAACCTGTGCAAGCTGGGATCAGGGCCATCCTTATGTTTCTTTGGCCTGGATTAGGGGGTGCGGGCCCAGCTCCGCAATCTGCGGGGCTCTTTGTTCAGATACAGAGTGTTTTGAGATTGTGACAACAGAGCGTTAAAGCAAGCACGGGGCCCTTGGGAGAGCAGGGGCCAGCTCTGGGGCGGGGCAGAGGAGGTCTGCGGTGGTGCAGAGGCTTAGACAGCTCTGACCTCCCCCCCCGCCCCCCCTGCCCCCCCCCCCCACCGGCACAGGCCGCCCTCGGACACACACACAGGGTGCTGGTCACATACCCACGGCCATTTGGAGGGAAGCACGTTTTAAGCTTCCGCAGTTTGTTTCTCTGGACTGGGTAGTGCCATTGAATAAATTTGAACAGTCCCAAGCTGTGTCCAGCCCTCCTGTGTCCAGCAATAGTATGAATTTGCCACGTAAAATACGCTAGGCAAATCCGCCCCGCAAGGACAGGTGCTCTGCGAGGCCACCCAGAAACACTGTCCGCCAGGTGCCGTTTCCCTCTGTTCTTCGGCAGGAAAACCAAACAGACCTCGGTAGTCGTGGGGTTGTTTTTCTTTCTTTCCTCAGCCCTTAAGAGTGCTTCTTTAACACGCATCTGGTGTAATTACAGAAAATGTCTCCGGGTTTTGTATTCTGAGAGAGCAAACAGCTCAAATCCTATATGAGGAAAATTGAGGACATGACTGTCATAATGTCTTGCCAATCACTTGGGCACGAATATTCTTAGCTGTACGGTGTAATGCAGTACTTAGAAACTCAGCCGAAATGCTGTGTTCCAGTCTTCCAAATGCAAATGTGAAAAGCTTTTTTAAAAACCCTATTCTTGTTCTTAATGCTTTGCTTATGCCATGGGGAAGAAGCTTGTTTAAAGCCGGTGAGACCGTTTGCCTATTAAATATTCCAAATGCTTTGATGTTGTAGCTACCCAAGACTCCTGTTTCGGGCTTTAAAAAAAAAAAAAAAAAAAGCCAAGAGAAACCTAATTTTGTTTTGTGATCTGTGAAATTCAGTCTATTCTTGTTTTTTATTTTATTTTTTTAATCTTTTAAAAAAATTTTTTTACATTTATTTTTGAGAAACAGCGAGACAAAGTGTGAGCAGGGGAGGGGCAGAGGGAGCAGGAGACACAGAATCAGAAGCAGGCTCCAGGCTCCGAGCTGTCAGCACAGAGCCCGACGCGGGGCTCGAACCCAGGAATCGTGAGATCATGACCCGAGCCGAAGTTGGACGCTCAACCGACTGAGCCACCCAGGCGCCCCATATTTTATTTTAGAGAGCAGGGGGGAGAGAGAATGTGCATGTTGTGAGCAGGGGAGGGCAGATGGAGAGACAGAATCTGAAGCAGGCGCCAGACCCAGTGTGGAGCCCGATATGGAGCTTCATCACACGACTGTGAGATCCCAACCTGAGAAGAAAGCCAGAGTTGGACACTCAACTGACTGAGCCTCCCAGGTGCCCCAGAGCGTGAGATGGGGAGAGGAGCAGAGGGAGACCGAGAGAGAGAGAGAGAGAGAGAGAGAGAGAGAATTTTAAGCAGGTTCCACGCTCAGTGCGGAGCCCAAGTGTGGGGCTCTATCTCATGACCCTGGGATCATGACCCGAGCCAAAATCAAGAGAGCGTCAACTGACTGAGCCACCCAGGCGCCCCAATTCTATTCTTATGATGGGTAATCCACTTTGCAATTGAGCTAGACCAAAATTTTAATCCCTACCTGGTTCCCGCCGCTACCCGGCAGATTTAAAATCCCTCCTGTAGCACTGCCTTGTAATGTGGAAATGCAGACAAATTGTCACATTGGTGTTGTAGCGTGAACTCTGTTGTTCCTTCACAATGATCATGATTTGTGTATTTTCCAAGCCCAGTGGACATGGATTTAGGGGGCTTGCAGCAGTCTGGGCTCTCGGCAGCTCTGCTCAGGGGAGCGATGCATCCCGCTTTCCTTTACAGAACTTGCCCTTCTGAGCCGCCACAAATAGTCTTTTGATGTAATTTGTGCCAATCGCATCTTCAGTGACGAACGAGATGTGTGTGACTCACATTTTCGGCGTTGCAAACAAGTGTTTTTAAAACAGCACTTTACAGTTGGTTGATGTGTTTCTGATTAAAGAAGGAGGAGTTAAAAAGACGGGGCGTCAGAGCCTGAAGAGGAGGCTGAGTGAGGGCTTTGGGGCCAGTCCTGCCACCTTCTAGGCGGAGGAGTTTGCCGCATGGGAAGAGAAAGGGACTGCCCCTGGCGACAGACAGCAGGACTAAAGCCAGTGTCCAGACTCTGTCTGTCTGGGTGACTTCCTTCCTTCCTATTCTTTCCACCTGCTTAAGTGTTGTAGTTTTGACATGGAGCTACTCAGAATCAACAGTGCAAGTCAGAAATCTGTTCTTCTTGTATCCGTTTGGGCTCTCTCTGATTGTACCAGGCCGAGCTAGTGAAAGCCCACATAGTTGTTGATTGCTACTTTGAATCAGCAGGCAGGGAGTTTAGAAACAGACCAGCCTGGTTTTTTGGACGGGGACCCTCCCTCATGTCTCCAGCCCCAGAAAAATATCTTTTTCCAGCCCCTGGTATGATCTGGCCCAGCTTGCCACCCTCTGCAGCGCTTCTGACAGAGGGGAAAAGACATCCCCGAAGACTGGGGGAGCTACCGAGAGGCTCGGCTGAAGGCCACTCCTCTCTAGAGCCTCGTGCTGCAAGCGGGACCCCCTCATCACATGCGTCCCAGCCCGGACCCTCCTATTCGTGGTCAAGAGGCTGTTGCATGAGTGGCTTTTATGGGTGGGTGATGCAAGAAGCAAGCTGCCGGTCTGTTGTTTGACGTACTGGGTAAGAGCTCTCGTTCCAAACCCTGCAAGTAAGAAATGACAATCCGTGAGAAATGTTTTGAGTGTTCATTGGGCTGCCCATATGGACACAGGCAATTCTTGATTTCACTTGGTCTCAGGTACCGTGGTTTTACTCTAAAACGTGACCAGAGACGGAGCCAACTTGATTTTGGCAAGTGTAGCGATCCCGTATCCAACAACACACTTTGCAAAGCCTGCAGGTGCCTTGGTTGACTTGATTTTTTTTTTTTTAATTTTTTTTTTTCCAACGTTTATTTATTTTTGGGACAGAGAGAGACAGAGCATGAACGGGGGAGGGGCAGAGAGAGAGGGAGACACAGAATCGGAAGCAGGCTCCAGGCTCCGAGCCATCAGCCCAGAGCCCGACGCGGGGCTCGAACTCCCGGACCGCGAGATCGTGACCTGGCTGAAGTTGGACGCTCAACCGACTGCGCCACCCAGGCGCCCCAATAACATGGGGCTTCTACAGTAGTCGCCTTTTGAGAACCGAAAGCTATCCCGGACGCGCTGGCCCCAGGGCTGGGGAAAGAGTTAACCGCGGGTGCTGGGGACAGCTCCCTCGGCTTCCTCCTTAGCTTGTCATTGTCTCAGTGGTCTGCTTTTTATCAAGCCAGCATCAGTGGCTTAATTTATTTCCATAGTTACCTAGTATATTTGAGAGCCCGTTATTTCTCGTCACAAATCTTAGCTAACATCTGAATGACAAGAAGGAAGCCACAGGGCATGAAGTCTCTACAGAACGTTCGGTGTAATGGTTTTTTTTTTTTTTCTGTAGCCTCAGCCAGTTGGTCTGAAGTGAGCTTTGTGGGAATGAGCAGTGACCTTTTCAGTTTCTCCGTGGACGGGAAACCAGCCCTTCTGGAAAGGGCTCTCCCATCCTAGATGTTGTTAGGATGGTGTTGTTAGGATATCTCGGCTTCTCCAGCTCCGAGAAGCCGCCAGTGGAATCAGGTGTTTCTAACGGGAGCAGAGCCGCCCCCCCCCCCCCAACTTGATCCCTGTGTCAGGGAACAGGGGTCTACCCACGGAAGTAAGAAGTCCGTGGCTCAGGTAACTCCCTGCCTGCACCTAATAGCTGAAAAAGACAGACCTAAGGACTAAACCTAAGAATGTTGTTTTACTTACGAACGACAGTCCGCTTCCTGGTACGTCTTAGCACGTGAATCATTCCATTTACTAACGTTCACCTCCTGTAACCGCCTTTTAGAAGGTAATCAAGAAGGGAGATGCCTCCTCTCGTCCCTTCTGGACCCCCCACTTTGTGTCCTTGCCGTTGTCCTTTCCCAGGGCAGAGGGAGCCTGGGTTTTAACAGGCCTGAGAATATGGAGCTTTGCAGTAGGCTCTATGGCAAAGGTAAACTAATTATTAAAGACAAAAGTATTGATTTTCGGTGACGATTTAGGGAAGATGGAGTTTCTCCACTGGTGTGGAGGTATATATAATGATCATAACGTTTATCGCTTGGCACTTTTGTCTAGGGATTCGATACCTGACTTTTTGTCTTATTCCAATTAGATTATCTGCTCCCTGATGCTCTATCGAGGATGACCGTGGGCTGGGATGACGCATAAGGGGATAGTAACGGGATATTTCGTTCAAGGCTTGCTGCCTCAGATCTAGCTCTGCTTAGCACGGGGACGAGAGGCTGACTCAGATGTTTATGACTAATGTCAGCTGAGTCTCTGTCCACTTAGGAGACATCGTGGGGAAAGAGAAAGGGCGCTGGTGATCTGCCCATCTCTCAGGGACCCTGGGGCATCAGACAACCTTCCTTCGGGGGTGGGTGTTCAGGGAGCCAGAAGAATTTGAGGGTGGGGGAGTCCGGGATCTGCCCGTGGCACCCTCTTGCCTTGAGGCTGAGCCCCGGGGAAAGGTGCTTCCGGCGGTAGGCACAGCGGTCAGCTTGCGCTGCAACCGTGGCTGAACCGCTGGACCTCTGAACCTCTGCTTTCTCATCCAGCATGAGGGTTTGGACTGGCCAGCCTTTGAGTTTGCCATTTGGTTATTCCATACATGCTTTATTAAAATCCGCCCCCCCCCCACAACAGTAGCTGTGGTGTTTTTATTTATTTTTTATTTTTATTTTATTAAAAATTTTTTTAAACGTTTATTTATTTTTGAGAGAGAGAGAGAGAGAGAGACAGAGCATGAACAGGGGAGGGTCAGAGAGAGAGGGAGACACAGAATCTGAAACAGGCTCCAGGCTCTGAGCGGTCAGCACAGAGCCCGATGTGGGGCTTGAACTCCTGAACCGCGAGATCATGACCTGAGCCGAAGTCGGACGCTTCACCGACTGAGCCACCCAGGTGCCCCAGCTGCGGTGTTTTTAAAGAAAACACAGCACCTAGGCTTGGTAGAAAGAATCCTACGTAAGCACATGTCTCTGTGGGTACAGAGCCAGCTGGTGTTAAATGAAACGTGGACCATCCATTCTCACTGGGTGGGGAGCCTGTGCTCCTGTAACGGGCATCCCCGGGAAGCTGTGCTCCTGTAACGGGCATCCCCACCAAAGCGTGTGCTGGCAGGAGCTGGCACACCCTAGGCACTCAAGATATGCCCCTTACCTTGAATTGGGGGCACGTTACATAAGTTTCCTAGCCCTCATTGTAGCCATCCAAAAAATGGGGATAATGCCACGACCTCATGGAGCTGCGGTGGGAATCACAAGTGACCCGCTCGCTAACCCCCTACTTACGGTCTTGGGGAATGCCAGAGTCTCCTGGTAAGAGGAAGCAACTCCAGATGTGTCCTGCCAGGTGACCTTGGCCAGTTGATCAGGCTGCAGACTGAGCATAGTTTCACTGGTATTCCAACAGCTTTGACAAAATACTGTTTTCCAAGTAGTATGTTGAAAGGGGGTGAGAAGCCTTTTATTCCAGGGCCGCTACAAATATTGCCATATTCCAGTCCCCCACCCGCACCCCCAAGATGTGCAGGAGCTGTGGAGAAGAATAAACCGCTCGTGGGTTCTCCTCGCTGAGTTGCCTGGAAGTTTCTTTGTTCAGCCTCCGGTAGTGCTGTGGAGGATGTGGTGTTGTGAATGGGGTTCTTTTGCCCGCCTGAATAAAGAGCACAGACCAGTCGGCTGCAGGTTAGTCCAGATTAGAGAAGCTACCGTTTGAAGGAGATCTGAACTGCAGTTCAACCCTGGTATCTCTCCTGGTTTGCCTGATGGGCTCTGAACCCGGACTGGTGAATTACAAGTTCACCTCAGGTCATTGTGGGGGAATTTATGCATGGGATTGTGAAGGGAGAGCTGTCTGGGAATCTGGCATGATTTCCATTTGCTACTTGTATTTTTGCTACTTAGTTTCTGAAGTGCAAGAAGCAGTTTAAAAAAGGGGTGGGGAATAGGACTAGGATCTTTTAGAAAGGTTCTATTTAAAGCCGTATTTGTCCTTCTGGGGAGGGGTGGTGAAGTGTGTAGGAAAGAGCCCTGGACTGTACAGGATGACCGCAAGTGAAATTAGCCCTAGGACATTTGACAAGTCCCTTTTTTGTGCCTCAGTTTTCTCATCTGTAAAGCGGGGAGGTGGTCATCTGCCCTTACCAAAATCATTGAGCTGAAGTGTGTAAGTACTTGGAGAATTGAATGTAACTTTATTTTTTGAAAAACATTTTTAAAGTTTATTTGAGAGAGAGAGCGTGTGAGCGCCTGAGCAGGGGAAGGGAAGAGAGAGAATTCCAAGCAGGCTCCATGCTGTCAGTGTAGAGCCTGATGTGGGGCTTGATCTCATAAACCTTGAGATCACGACCTGAGCTGAAACCAAGAGTCGGACGCTTAACCAACTGAGCCGCCCAGGCGCCCCCAGTGCGATTTTAAAAGAAGGTATTGTCTCCGTGATTTTTCAGTTGAGCCTGGAATGCAAGAGCCCTTCCAGGCTGAGTGACTGGGACTCAAGACTTCCTTGGTCCTCATTTGGTTCCTTCCGTGACCCACAGGGTCTAGGGCTGGAGGAAAATGAAGCCTGGAGAGGCTCTGGGCTGCTCTGGGTGGACATGCACCAGCTGGAAGGTGGTAACTCAGCCGGTGTCAGCCCCCTCCCTCCCAGGGTCCCAGGGGCCAGGAGGCTGCCTTCACTCTCCTGTCCCATCTGTACGTCAGGAGCCAAGCAGCCCGCTTATTGTGCGGGAACAGAGAGCAAAGAAGGAAGAGCAGAGGGAAGGGAGGAAACAGTTTCTGAAGCACCTTCTGTGTCCCGGGTGCCTGGTAGCAGTTTATCATCCACATCTCCTTGTTCCCTCACTCCGGTGCTGGGAGGTGGCCAGTGGTCTCTCCATGGGGCTGAGGGAGGCTTGCTTGGCTTATGTGTCCGGCCAGGGGTACGACGCCCAGAAGGCCAGAGTCTCCCCACCAGCCCCGTCCACCTGATGGCTGAGCCCTGTACGCACAGCGGCTCTTTCAGAGCGGTTGCGATGTTGAATTTTTGCGCTGGCCGCAAGGCCCATTTTTCTAGGCTGGCCTCGTTGGGGTCAGAGTGAAGACAGACTTGAAGACTTCCTTGCACCCTGATGCTCTCCGATATAGTGTCATCATCCCTGCTGCCATTTGAATCATGTGATGACCTTTTACCAGAATCATTTGATTGCCTTTGTCCCTTTGGAGGAGCACTAGCAAAGACCGTAATGAAAGATTTAAAAAAAAAAAAAATGATTGAAACGGGGACTGTGTATTTTAGACGTGTTCTGGATTACTTGCCAATACTGTGTTAACATTTATCCCAGAGAAACCTCTGTGCAGAGTGGCAGTGCTTGAATGGATTCACGTTGCTCCAAGACAGTCAAACACAAAAAGGTCACACAGGAAGCCCTGAGTCCATGAATTTTTAGAAAAGTCTACCAAACCCTTATCCGCCTGACCCCAAAGGGTAGGCAGGAGAGGCTCCGCCTGAAGCCTTAAAAAAACACAAAGCCGTCACCAAATGCTCCCCGTGGTTCTGTTTTGCAGAATTGGCTACCCAATTCCAATGTTTGCGGGATTCTGCATCATGTTCGTGTCCACCATTAGTAAGTGTCTGATGTTTGCCTTCGGCCTGGGGGTCATGGGATGGGCTCTGAGGACCACACACGGGGAATTGAGGACACAGCCCCGGGGTGGGGGGTTTGTGCGTTGGTAAAGGTTGCAGAAGGGTGGGGGGGGCGGCGATAGAGCTGTTGGTGGTACAGAAGCATGGTGTGGTTGGCGTGGAGATGCACCGTCGGGGTGAGGGATGGCTTCCGAGGGCCCACGTGAGCAGGGCGGCCACGGCACCAGGCTGGCACTGATGCGTGGCCGGGCCCGTCCCTCGGCAGTGTTCGCCTTCTCCAGCAGTTACGCCTTCCTGCTGATCGCCAGGTCGCTGCAGGGCATCGGGTCCTCCTGCTCGTCTGTAGCTGGTAGGTGTGCAAATACCTGAGGCAGCCATTCCCTGGGGGGGGTGTCAGTCCGTTGAGGAGGCCGCCAACCTTGCCCTGGCTGGCCAGCCCCTTGTAGAATTAGCTGGAATAATGTGGGGAATCGAGGTGTCAGTCGTGGTGCCTGGGGAGGGGTTCTTAGGAAGGGCACTGCTTTTTTCCTTTGGGTTCTGCTTGGTCTTACCTTTCTGTGAATCTGACGGGTTTGGGAGATCACAAGTCTGGGCCAGAGAGGGCAGGCGAGTCACAGGTTATTCTTTTTTTGTGCTCCCTTGAGAGCTTTGCTATTGAACGTTTCTTTTCCTGTTTAGGGATGGGCATGCTGGCCAGCGTGTACACGGATGACGAAGAGAGAGGCAACGCCATGGGCATCGCCCTGGGAGGCCTGGCCATGGGGGTCCTAGGTGGGCAAGGGGCACCTGGAGGCAGCCTGTGGGGAGGGGCTGGCGGGCATTGGAGGGCGACAGTGCTCCCTGAGTCCACTCTGGGTCTGCTCGTGCTGACAGACTCCCCCAGCTGTCCCCTTTTTCATTCCCTACTTTCATGGAGCCTTGGAAAACTGGTGGGACCTTCCTGACCCAGGAGGACGTGGGCTTCCCTGCCTCTGCATCTGCCTCTCAACCTGCTGGGTGACCCTGGGTCCAGATGTAAAACGAAGGAATGGGATGGTCTGCCAAGATCCTTCCTCTCTCACATCCTCTGAGTTACCATCCCACCTGAGGACTTCCCACCTTCCAAGTCCGCTTTCCTCACCTGCCCTGGCTGACACCCCCGGCCAGGGGACACCTATCCTCCCTGAGAGGAGCTTTGGGTCCTCTCCCTTCTCGGTCACATTTCCGGCCTTCATTTGGGAGCCCAAAGTTCCGCTGTGCTGGTTTATAAGGAGCCAAGTCCCCGCGGACCCATGTTCCTTTGCTCCGTAAGCAGCACGCCGTGTGTGGCCTGGGTCTGGCTTCTCTCTGGTCTTTACTTTGGGGGTGACCCTTCTACACTCTTGCCCGTGTCTTGGGTGTAAACCAGCTTGGAGGAAGTCCCCAGGACAACTTGAAACTACTGAAAAGAATGTAGGGCAGTCACCCCACATAGGTGTTTGAACAAAGTACAAACTCGAGAAACAAACGGATGGTTACGGTGGAGGGGGGACATCAGTCGCGGGGCCTGGCACCAGCCCTTCTTTCTCTTCCTTGCAGTGGGCCCCCCCTTCGGGAGCGTGCTCTACGAGTTTGTGGGGAAGACGGCTCCGTTCCTGGTGCTGGCCGCCTTGGTGCTCTTGGATGGAGGTGAGTCCACGCGGGCACCTCTGCTGTGATCTCACTGGTCGTGACCCGTGTCGGGTGACCCATGTCAGTAGGTGCTTGGAGCCACACGTTTTTATCCTTTTTTTCCCTCTGTCGTAGCTATTCAGCTTTTTGTGCTCCAGCCGTCCCGGGTGCAGCCAGAGGTAAGCCCCCCGGGGAAGGAGGGCGCTGCGATGGTCACATCAACTTTGTTAACCCCTGATTTTTGTTGACAGAGCCAGAAGGGGACGCCGCTGACCACCCTGCTGAAGGACCCCTACATCCTCATTGCCGCAGGTGGGGCTTCCCCCCAGTCTCCCTGGTTCTTCTCAGCCAAAGGGTGGTGGGGAGGGGTGGATGGCGAGAACCAGGGTTCACTTGGCTGCTGGAAACGTCGCGACGTGAAACGTGAACGGCAAAGAGGTTACATCCACGTCACAAGGAATAGCTTTCTTCCATCGTTAATTTCTGACCCTCAGCCAAGTTCCTTTGCTGGTTTTCATTTGGGGCAAAGATGTCTGGGTCACGGAGATGCCCCGTCACAGAGGTTTGTTTGTGTCAGCGGCCATCACTGTTTGGCCTTGAACCTCCGGAAGGAGTCTCTGGCCTCACTGTGGGCACCGTCGGTGGGCAGTCTGATTCACCAGGCGGGTATGAATAGAGGCTGACAGCAGAGCCCCCAGAGGGCCCAGGGGACAAGTCCCTTCTTGCGGAGAGGGCATGGTATGCAGCAGGGAGGCCAGTCGGGAAACCCCCTTTGGCTACAGAAGGTCCCGTGTTTGGGTTCTTGGCCTCGATGGGCTCAAAGGAAGCCCTGGGGTCCTGTGACTGATCGGGAGGATAGTGGGCCTCACTGATGCAAGAGACTTCACCCAGGACCGTCTGTCTCAGGGGCACAGGCCTTGGGCTGCCTCACAGGGGACCAACCTTACATTGCCTGGGCCCGGACACCGGTCAGCAGAGGCCCTTGGGGACAGGCCAGGAGACGGCAGCCCTGAAGTGTGGCATCAGACCCAGTTAGGGTTTATTTGTCTAAGCGGTGGTCATGGACACTGGTAGGGCTGGGGGAGTCTGGGTGAACAGGATGCATGCCCTATCTAAGAGCATTAGCCTTTTTCAAATGCCAGGCTGGCTTTGTTTAAACCTTCTGCTGCTGGATTGGGGTGGGGGGTGCCTGTATAACCCTAGTCTAGACCCCCATCATCATGCCTGCTGGTAAACCTCGTGGCTCTGCACCCCTCCTAATGCAGGGCACCTCTCTGTGCCCCCATCGAGATGCAGGGATGGTTCCAGAGCCCAGATGCCCATGGAGCCCGGGCTGTCCGAGGTGGGGTGAGGAGGTGTGTGGGGAGAGCGGGGCTCTCTGCCGCCTGCCCCCTTGCCCCCTGCCCCCTGCCTCAGGCTTTCTTTGACCCTCACTGTCCCACCCCGACTCAGGGAGGAAAGATACCCAGCATTGAATGACAGGCTACCACACTTCCAGCAGCCTCGACTCGGGGAGCCGGGGCCCAGGCGGCGTCTTATTTGTTCTGGCAGGATTTTAACCTATGAGGATGACCGAGTGGTGACAGAGGTCTGGGATGTTGAAAGAAGATTGTATTTCTTACGTTTTCCTGAGGAAAGGAGGCATACCGTGCCAATCAGGGCCATGTAGGGAAGCGCCAGGTTTTGTGGGGGGTTTGGGGGAGAAAAGGGCCAGGGGAAGGCCTAGGCCAGAGCCTTTAGTGGGGTTTGCATGGGAAAGTGAAGGCAGGGCTGGGGAAACAGCTTAGGGTCGGTGGGCTTTGAAGCCTGGAGGCTGTCCCTGCTTGCTGGGATTTAGAGCAGGGGTATCAGTTTGCTGTGTGAGAGGTAGACGAGGAGGGGTTCAGGGTTATGGGCCCTGGGTTGTAGGGGAGACAGAACGACCGCGCCAATTTGGCCCTAATTAATAGATGGGAAAGAGAAACAGCGAATCCAGGAAAACAGCGGGAGGGTGAGGGGACCATTTCAGTATCCTCTGTCTGTTCCACCTGTCACGTCCCAAAGCGTGAAAAAAAACCTTTCTGCATTACGTGAGCACCTTCATTACACTACACAGTGTTCTTTGAATCAGGATTCTAGCAAATTAGAGGTTCATGGGGACACAGCACAGGAAGCTCCCAGCACGGTGGGGAACGGCTCGTGCATCTTTTCCCCGATGGTTCTACATCTACAAAGGGTTCTGATTCACAGATAGTGGATATTTGCAAAGATAGCATATGTGTATAGTTGATTAAAAAAAAATCCCTCAACGGCACGTCTGTGCCGAACGCACCAGATTTGGGGGCATCCCAGGGCATCTTTAGAAATGTCTGTATTCCTCGCATAGTAAAACTTAGGTGCAGAAACCTCCAGTTGCTGGAGTCTGTGTGTGGTCTGGAAGTGGCCCACGTGGCTGGGTGGCCTCAGGCAAGTTCCTTCGTTAATAAATTAGAAGTCCTTCTTCATTAATAAGTTGGGACGGTTAACCTAATGACCTCCGAGTCTCCCTCCAATTCCTTTATGACTCTGGGGTGCTATTTTGAAAAAAAAAATTAATACTTTGTTTAAACTTAATGTTTAATTTTAATTAGCATTTAATCTATTTAATATTCTTTCATGATAAAAATGATGATGACAGTAGTAATAAATCCAGCCTCCTCACTATTCCTTTTTTTTAACTTTTCCTTATTTATCTTTTATTTATTTTTAATTCTCTTTTCCTTACAGAAGTAGATGTTCTGGGTATCTCAGTGGATTGTTCTGGCTGTGGGCATGTGGCGTTTAACTGTGTTTGGAAATAGTAGGTAGGGGACACTCAAGACCCCAAACAGAAGCTCACTAACCCTCTTCCTCCCTTAAAGGGTCCATCTGCTTTGCAAACATGGGGATTGCCATGCTGGAGCCAGCCCTGCCCATCTGGATGATGGAGACCATGTGTTCCCGCAAGTGGCAGCTGGGTGAGGACTGGTGTGGGTGCTTCTGATTCTAGAACTTTTGTCCTCGGGGTGGGTCCTGTCATTGTAGCCCTGACAAGCTGCAGGTGCCAGGATGATAAAGTGATTGTTTCTGTTTGATACTTAATGGGGTCTGTGCATAGGGTAGCAGTGAGCTTTGGGGCCTTTTTCAGCTCCAAGTTTTTAAATCAGAATTAGCAAAGAGGCATGAGACCTGGGCAGAAACAAGACGCAAAATACATTCAGTGTCTGCCCGTGTTTCTGAACTAGACGTTAGTAGTTATATTAAACGTACGTGGGTAGCAGTAAGATTTATGTGAAACAGGCTGACAACAAACAGTACGTAAGAGGATTACTCTTTTAAAAATATTTTTGACTTAGAAAGCAATACATACTTGATTATTTAAAAAAAACCAAAGTACACAGATCAAAGAAGTAAATTTTAAAATCCCATGTTCATCTTTTTCCTTCCAGGCCAGTCCCCTGTAATAGTCATTGTTAACAGTTTTGTGTCTCTTTCCAGATGGTTCTGCATTTATCACCATGTGTGAGATGCTTAAAAACCCAACCCGAATGGAACATTGCCATTTATATCATTGTGTGAGCTCTTGTTGGGCCATGTTTCCATGTCAGAATGGGTAGATTTAATTTTCAAAATTAATTAGATTTTTTCAGAGTTACACATGTACTTAATGTTGAAGTTAAATAGCATTATTAGAATTATAATGAAAAAGCCAGAAGTCTTTGCCCCATGCCTCCCCATCTCTAATCCCCTTTCTCAGATTTAATCACTTCAACTCTTTTAGTTGTTACTTCTGCTAATTTATGTCTCTAAATAATATGTGTAACTCCTGTTTTTTAAATCCCCCCATTTCTGATACTACCAGCTCCCTAACGTAGTAGATGAAGATTTAATGCTGTTATTACACCTGAAAATATCAAACAACCAACTTATCTGTTTTCTCAATTTCTGTTTTCCTAGAACAGTTATATTTGTTGGTCAGTTTGGCACTCAGTGTTGGCTTTATTGTGACTATGTAAAAATTGTTCAAAGATGAACTATATAGGGCTTTATGATTATTTCTTCTTACAAACTTTTGTTTTTCCTGGGGTTAATCATTGCCATCTCTTTCCATTTTCTTAGCTTTCCATGTAGCATTTCTGAATGTATTCTCAAACTCTCTGGCAAAAGTGAGAGGCCCTGTAAATACAGCCAAGTACATCAGCAAACCTAACCTACTTGTGTTTTTGCTTGTTTATGGGTATTTGTCCTACATTACTCTGTCTTGCTCCAGTCTAGACTTGTTCACTAGGTCATCCTAAGACTTTCCTCTTCCAATATCTGGGCGTCTTTGCTTCTCTACTGTTTCTTGTATCCTTCCCTTCTATATTCCTTTCTCTTGGTTTACTGTGTCATTATGATGGAACATATACTCTAGCTTCTTCCTGAGAGTTGGTGCATGGTAGATAAAGTTCTCTGAGATCTACGTATCTGCAGACATCTTTATTCTCATGTTTGGTTGACTTAGTTTACTTGGGTATATAATTCTTGGTTGGAAATTATTTTCCTTCAGTTTTTTGTGCTTATTTTTGAGAGAGAGAGCATGAGTGGGGGAGGAACAGAGAGAGGGAGACACAGAATCCAAAGCAGGCTCCATGCTCCAAGCTGTCAGCACAGAGGACAGCGTGGGGCTCGAACCCATGAACCTGAACCAAAGTTGGACACTTAACTGACTGGGTCACCCAGGTGCCCCTTTTCTTCAGTTTTGAGACAACTCTCCCATTGTGCTCTAGCCTCCAGGGTTGCTATTGAGGAGGCCAGTGTCCTTCTCATTCCCCGTCCTCTGTAGGAGCTAGAAGGATCTCTTCCTCTCTGGTTATGAGTGTCCGTGACGTTTTTTGCAGTGGGGTCTGTTTTCTTCTGTACTGGGAACTTTCTTGGTTAGTCTGTTCATCTGGGAAGCTGTTTCTTTTACTTCTGGGAAGCCATTTTGTATTATTTCTTTAATTAATCCTCTCCCCTACTCCATTTTATCTGTTTTACTGTTACTTTTATTGGTTCAGTATTGGACCCTTGGTGTTTCATGCTTGTAATTTCTTACTTTGCCTTTTCTTCTTCCCATTGATTTCTTCATCTTCATTGTCTAAACTGTCTATTGAATTGTTATAATCGGTGTCATATTTTAAATTTCAAGAGCCCTTTCATGTTCACTCTGAGTGGTTTTGTGTGTGTGTGGAAAGGTTGTTGAAATTACAACCTCTTACCACTTGGTAGGAAGACTTCCACTCACTCCCCATTTCATCGTCTTATGTAATCCCTGATCTCCATGTTGCCTGGGGTCCCTGGGCCATTTTCGTCTTCCTTCTCTAAAGAAACTGTCTCCTGAGAGGGTGAGTGTGTGAGAGAGAGGGCTGGGGTTCCAACTGGTCTTTTTTTTTTTTAAATGTTTATTTATTTTTGAAAGAGCACAAGCAGGCGAGGGGCAGAGAGAGGCGGAGGCAGAGGATCTGAAGCTGGCTCCGCACTGACAGCAGAGAACCTGATGTGGGACTTGAATTCACAAACTGTGAGATGTCAGGAACCTTGAGATCGAGGCCTGAGCCGATGACGCTTAACCGACTGAGCCGCGCAGGTGCCCTAGGCGGGGTCCAACTGCTCTTAAAACAACCTTTCAACCCTCTTTCCAGTTGACCGCCTCAGCCTTACATTCACAGTACTCAGAGCCTTCAGTTCCGGAGTGTCCCGTGTTTTGAGGCACAAAAGGTTGTTGCTTCTTTTTGGCTGCTCCGTGTGCAGATGGAAGATTCCAGTGTTCTCTGTCGTGTCCATCACTGCTGTCCCTCTGCTGCTGCTTCCCTCTCTGACTGCATTTTCTCCTATCTCATTTTGTCTGGCCTTGGGCATAGAGGAGAGAGCATGGGGCTTCCTTTACTAAAATTTGAACGGACTTTGGGATGAGAATGGCAAATGGGATAGAAAATGGGACAAGAAAACCTATCGATTTACCTGCCCTGTTAACTGGAAGCCCATTGTTCATTTTAATGGTTGGATTTTTCTATTGTAAAGTTAGGCCATAAATTTTCAACCGGTTCCTTTGGTTGGGCATTTGGGTTAGTTCCAGTTTTTGCCAATTAGAAACCATAGTGCGGCAGAGTATTCTTACCTGTATTCCTGTTCATGTTCGGAAATGTATCTGTAGGGAAGATTCCTGAAAGTCCAGTGGGTGTTCGATGTTTGGTAACCTTGCACTAACATCAGTATTCTCAGTCTTTCCCCAGCTGCATATGTGAGAAAGGTGTGGGCAGGGGACTCTCATTTTGATTTATTTTTACAAGCTTTTTGAACGCAATTGAGCATCTTTTCATATATTAGCCATGTCTATTTCCTTTACTGTGGATTTCTTATGAAGTCAATGAATAACATACTTTGCGCATTTTTTATGTGGAGATGTTTGTCTTCTAATTGATTTTAATTGTTCTTTGTATATTGACATTATTCCTTTATCAGATGTTTCACAAGTATTGCCTTTGTTGTATTGTCTTTTGACTTTATAGGTGGACTTTTGTTTTTCTTTTCTTTCTTTCTTTCTTCCTCCCCTCCCCTTCCCTCCCCTCCCCTCCCCTCCCTTCCCCTCATCATTTAAGATGCCAAGGGTTAGCCCCTTGACCCTTCATGTCTTTGTCATTTCATCTGAAGCTCAGATGAGACCTTTCCCATGCTATTATTTTTTTCATGCATGTTTCCCCCTAACTTGTGATTTGTTTTTCACATGAAACTTGGATTTACACAGACTTAGTTTAGGTATGCGGTGTGTGATACACGTCTGGTGTTACTGTTTGCTGTATGACCGGCCAGTTGCCCCTAGGAGTCCGCCTGAATTTTCCCACCTTTGTCATACTTGAAACAGCTGTGTGTTCTTGAGTCTGTTTCTGGATTCTTCCTTCTGTTCCACTTGTCGGCACGCATTCCCGCGCCGATACCCTCCTATTTGATTACTGGAGCTTTAGAACATTTTTAATATCTGCAAGGCTAGTCCCTGCACGCACACGTCTTAAAGAGTTTATTGATTATCCTTCCTGGGGATTTATTTTCTTTGCAGAGTTCTTTCAGCTTACAAATTGCCACTTTGGGTGGAGACTCTCCGTTCTGAATGAAGCTGCCGTTTTTTAGTGCCTAAAACCTTCCCTTAGGCAACCTTCTCTTCCTTCTGCAGCGGGGGTCCTGTCACATGCTGCTTCCTGGTTCAGACTTGTCCCTACCCCAGTCCTTATGGGCTCTGCACAGATTCGCCACTGATCCGTGTTCTTTCATCAAATGATCCTTCAGTAAAAAGTCCCAAATTGCTTGGGGCGGGGCAGGATGGGGAGGGACTGATAGTGGGTGTGGGGTTTCTCTCTGGGGTGAAGAAAGTGTTTTGGAATCCGATAATGCCCACGGTTGTACCACCCTGTGACTCTAGTATAAGCCACTGAACTGTGTGCTTCAAAAGGGGGGACGTTATGGTACATAAATGACGTCACCAAACCAAAACCAAGCCCCAAGCAACAAGAGTCCTTCGGTGAAGGAGGAAAAAGCGTAAAGGCTAGTCTTTAAGCAGAAACTTGGCTCTGAACCTCTTGGCGGTGGAGA
This sequence comes from Puma concolor, assembly GCF_028749965.1. Classification (NCBI taxonomy): domain Eukaryota; kingdom Metazoa; phylum Chordata; class Mammalia; order Carnivora; family Felidae; genus Puma; species Puma concolor. The sequence continues at coordinate 74,928,129 of NC_141677.1, forward strand.
CCATGCAAGGACTCCAAACTCCCAGAGCGGGCACCCCACTTCACAGAGGGAAGGCCCTCTCCTGACCCCCAGTTAATCGCAGTTTTGCAAAAGATGGGGAGACGCTTCTCAGGTCTTGCTGCTGCTGTTAGCATCACGATGCCTTCCTCTGCGGTGCTTTGGGCCTCCCGTGTGTCTTCGGGAGGCGCCCGTGGCCCTGGGGCACCGAGTCCGTGGAGCTCCTGCGTCCCTTTACAAGTGCTCTTTCCCGCCCGACTGACTTATCTTCCCCACTGAATGCGTCCTTGGCCGTGTGCAGGGCACCTCTGCTCACCTGCCCGCTCCCTCTCCAGACACAGCCTGAGGCTTTCTTTATAAAGTCCTGAAAGGCCCTCAGTGGCCTGGGCCTTCCGGGTTAGATAGCAGGCTGCGGGCCTTCTAGATTTCGTCAGGATCCTCTGTGGGGCTTATCTCCCAGGCCAGATGGTCACCAGCCCCTCGGCTCGCTGCACCTGTCCACCGTGAGGTCATTTCCTTCCGGTCTCAGAGATGGGCTCGTGTTTCGTCAAGAGAGTCCCGTATCTGTACCTGCTTTGCCGTATCGCCCCCAGTGTGAGGGGAGCACAGCACGTGTGAGGGGAGCACCGCTCCCGTGTGGGCTCTGCAGCTTGGGGCCTGCCTCCCCGGAGCCCCGCAGGCCCCCCTCTGAGCCTCGTGAGGAGGGCGCCGTGGGCGACGGGGTGTGAGGACCGAGGGTGGAAGTGAGGACCCAGCACCAGCACGGGGCACGGCTGTCCTCCGGAGGAGGCCCCGGGGCAGCTCGGGCCCCTGCTGTGCTGCAGGGTCGTGTGTGGGCTCCCTCCCGCCCTTCTGCTTCCCTTGTCATTTCTGGAGAAAGACCGTAAGATTTGAAGCCAAGGCAAAACAGTCTTATGCAGCCGCGTGGGTGGCCCGTGATTGCTCTTGTTGAACGCTGCGTGTCTGGCCATGATTTTTAGAGGAGGTAGATGGGAGCCCACCCGTGTCCCAGAGGGTGGCCGTGTGAGCCCATCCCCCCGGCCCCTTGTGCTGCCATTTGGGGGTGGCCCTGAGTTTGGGTAGGTGGAAAGAGAATCATTTCGTGGCGTCTCCCTTTACGTCAAGTCTGGGTCAAATGACACCCCCTGCCCCCCGCACCCTGCCCCAGCACCCGGAGGCTTAGTGACCCTGTTCCTGGTGACGCCTACAGACCCCAAGGGAAAACTTAAGCTCTAAGGAATGGGCCCCAGAGAAGAGTGGAGCCAAACTCTTTCTTCTGGCTCTTTAAGGAGACGTGGTGGTGCAGTGTGGGATGGAGGCTAGGATACTCTCGTGCTTGGCCGGGGACCTGCTCTGCTCCCAGGCAGCCATGACCTTGGGGGCACATCCTGTGCCAGCCTGGCTGGGTACCCAAGGACAGGATGATTGCCAGCATGCTGTGGCTCCAGGATGTGAGGACTTCAGCCTCCTGAGCCTCCCTTGGCATAGGGCAAACTGGGACTGTTGCCCCATCCTGGTTCCAGACGGAGCCCTTGGGGACATCAGGGAGGGCTCGGGAGAAGTCCAAGGACTCCTTCCTACAGTCACTTCTGGGGCTGCAGGTCCAGCATTGGCTCCTTGCAGGCTCCGTTGTGGTTTGAACCTCTCCCTCTCGAGCCCGTCGAGCCTGTGGTCAAAGCCAGGCTTACCATGAAAGCGCGGGGGTGGGCAGACGATCCCCGTGGGTGAACTTTGTGGTACGCGCAGAGGTGACTGAGGGGGGTGTAGGCACCCCGCAGGGAGAGCAGCGGCCCAGCAGAAGGACAGGCTCACTCACACGTGTGGCCCCGGGCACTGTGTGCGGCCCGGCCCGTCCACACTTCTTTCTTTGAGTCAGGGAAGGGCCGACACAGACTTCTTGTTGCCTTTGCAGGTGACACAGGCTTTGGAGGGACAAAGTTGCCCAGTTGATGACAGTTCAAAAAGATCCCCCCACAGGTACCAACGAAGTTCTGAAGGGACATGAAGGAATCCCTCCGGTGAGAATGTGGGGTCGGACCGTAGGGTTGAAGATGCCCGTGGAGACGAGGCAGGGCCCTGGTGGGGGCACAGGTCGGTGCACTACGAGCCCTGTGAGGGCTGTGTGAGCTGGGGCTCTCGGGGTGCAGAGCAGGGGCCGGCCCCGTGATACACTCGGTCCCTCTTCCCTTCCTGGAGCCGCGAGCGCTCAGGTGCTGTGCACCGGCACGGAGCTGGGCCGGGGCAATTCTGTGCACCGTGTTTCAAGGTGGAGAAGTGGCTTGAACTTGGACGGAGGAGTGGCAGGAGACGGCCAGTCCCTGGGAGCCACCGGAGCCCCGGTGGGGTTTCACTGGGGAAGCCAAGGAGAGGGTCGGCTGCATTTTCTTGCTGTGGTGGCCGGCCAGGGGCGGAGGTCGAAGGCAGTTTCTCTTGGCTCCAGGATGCACCCCAGGACCAGTGGGTGGAAGTGATGGGAAGTTCAGGGCCTGGCGTTAGGACACTCGCCCCTAGTTGGAGCCATCTTTAAAGAGCTGTCTGGGAGGGCACTGGGCTCCCAGCCCGGGTCCCTGAGCACAGCTAGACGGTCTCCTGTTGAGTCGCCAGGTGGGGTGCCGTGAGGGGCGCACCGAGGGCCGAGTTCCCAGAGCTGGTTCTGTGGGTTGCGTGATGCGGCGGGGGCCCCGGTGGCGCGGGGGATGCTGAAGCCGTGTCGCAACGGCGATTGGGAGCTTAGAGCCGGAGGTCCAAAGAGCACGTGGCCCTGCCCCCAGTTTGGAAGCTCCAGAAAGGAGGAGGACTCCGGCTCCAGACCACAGTGCAGGCTTTTACCCCCGGGAGGCCGGCAGCTGGACACACGGTGCCTGCCTTCAAGGGACGGCAGCCTCCCTCGAGACTGTCGGTCGTGGGAAGCCAATGTCCTCGCGCGGGACCTTCTCCTCTAAGCGGTCGGCTGTGTGCTGAGCGCCTCCCCTGTGCCGCCACAGAGCTGGGCTGTGGAAACAGATGAAGGGGTCCCTGCCCACCAGGAGCTCACCGATGTGGGGAAGGCCAGCCGGCCAGGGTCAGGTACAAGGAAGGTGGAGCTCTCGCGGAGGACAGGGCAGAGGGATCGGACAGGGAGGGCCATTTGCCGTCTGCTCCTCAGAGCCTTCCTATGAGATGCGCTGCATTTTGGGCCCCGTGAGGTCACAGGGACCCCCTGGAGCCTCAGCTGGTGTGTTTCGAGCTGAAATGAACCTCTTGTTTCATGGTTTACCCCCAGTGCTTTTTGCTTGAGGATCTTGAAACTGGTGTTTGTGGCCTGAGGCTGTTTTGCCATCTATGGAAAACGGGGGTGGGGGGTGCACCCACTCCCAGGTCTCACGCGTGAGCTCAGCACCCCCCTCGTGGGTCAGGATGATGGAGCTCATCTGTGGCCCCCCCGCCCCCCCCCCCCCCGGGAGCATGTTGGCGACCCTGCTTTGAAGCTGTGCCTTCAGAGATGCATCATTCTGTGCCTTGCTCCCAGCGTCAGGATTTACCCGAAATGGGGCCCCTGGCTGGGTTGTTCACAGTCCACTTCCTTGGGCCCCGGTTTACAGCAGGTGGCTCTCAGTCCGCGGACTGAGTTCCGCGCGTAGGTAGGTTTTGGTTGAATAGTATGGTGTCAACCTGCGAGCGCTTTATGTTCGTAAAAATTAGTTGCCGGCATTTGAAAAGCTCAAGAGACTTCCTGTAAGAGTCTAGAGTTCAATCTCTCCTGGAAAAATTGGATCTTCCAGTCTGGGACCTCAATCCTCCAGAGCAGCAGTTGCCTCTTTAGATGGGGTCTGGGCCCTCCCCCGCCATTTCCCTTCTGTTTCCCCGACACTGAGGCCCGATGTTGGTGTCTCTTCTTCATGGTGCCCGTGCTGTTATTTACCTTTTCCTTTGCTTTCTTCGTTCGTTTACCCGACCCTGAACCCCATACATACTCATCCTGACACAACGGCCCTCGTGACATCTTAATGTCTCCACGCTAAGCCTACTACCTGGTGTGCAAGGTTAGGCCTAATCGCCAGCTGCTTTGGGGAGCTTCTGGGTCCCCAGAGCACGGCATATGTACCTTTGTTCCGTCCCCAGCGTAGCCGCGTTCCAGCTCAGACATCGTCTGGCTCCTTCCTTTGAAGCTCTCGTGGTGGCCAGAGCCACACTGTGGTCAGTGTCTTCGCCCTGAGCCAGACCCGCGCTATCAGTAACGTTCGCTGAATCCAATTACATCCCGCAATTATTTGGCCGCCGATATTGCCAAGCGTGACAGAAATGGTTTCCTGGAACATGAAATGAGATTGCTCTTTGTTACTGTTTCCCAGATCACCAAGCCTGGAGTGGCTTGGTTTTGGATTTAGCTCCTGGACCTAATCATTTTGAAGTCGCTACTGTGCTGGAAGGCTCAGCCTCTCTGGAGAGTTTGGTGGCTTGCATTAGTGCTTATGGAGGTGCAGGGAAGGGCCACTGCATCCCTGAAGAGGCAAGGTCACACGTGTGCGTGCGTGCACGTGCGTGCGCTGCTGAGCCGTGGGGCCGAGAAAGGCCCTGGGCCCCGTGCATTTTGAGCACAGTGCATCCCAGCTGGTGGTGTTTAACCTGGGCACGTCTAGCTCGTGTGTGGCTGTGTGACTGAGAACGAAGCGGCGTTCGCCATTTGTGGGCGAGGCTTAGAATCAAATCTGGTGTAAGTGAGTTCAGGAAAAACGCTGAAAGCAGTAGTAGTTTGAAACCCCATCTTTTGGGGGGAGACCATCCTATTGTCCTGATAACAGATGGGGACCACACGGAGCTGGTATGGACAGATCCCTAGCGGCCAGGCTGGTCTGACTCGCATCGGGCTTTCTGTTCAACACAGAGACTACTTCCAAAGCAACCACTGCCACCAGCAGCTGGATATTGGCACAGGCTTGGCTGGGGACGCCGAGTCCCCGGGAGAGCATTGAACCTTAGACATGAAAACGTCAGTCGCGTGACTTGGCCACACACACAAAAAATGACCGCGTAGACGTTCATTTTTTTTAGGCCTGGCAAGATGTTCATAAAGCTAATTGAAAGAAGCAGGATGGAGGGGCGCCTGGGTAGCTCGATCGGTTAAGCATCCGACTCTTGGTTTCTGCTCAGGTCACGATCTCTTGGTTCGTGAGTTCGAGCCCCACCTTGGGCTCTGTGCTGACAGTGCAGAGCCTGCTAGGGATTCTCTCTGTCTGCCCCTCCTCTGCTCGTGCTCTCTCAAAATGCATAAATAAACATTAAAAAAAAAATAAAATAAAAAGGATGTAGAACAGCAGCACAAGAGTATAATCCTGCGTCTTGTTTTGTTCTTAAAAAACCCGAATCCTGCACGCACCCGTGTATCTGTGTGCCTGTAAACGCGTGTGTGTAAGATTACAGAGCGGGAATCACCGTGCTCAGTACCCGAGCGATGGACTTTGGGGTGACTTTAACTTTTTCTTTGTCCTTCTCTTCACATTCCCTGATCTTTCTCAATGCCCGTATCTCCTGTGGCAAAGTGACGAAGGGGTGAGGACGGGGGCGGTGCCACCGCCGCTCACCGCACGTGTGGGAGCACAGTGGCCGGGCTCCTGCGGCGGAAGCTGCCCGTGCGCGTCCGTGGGTGAAGCCGCCACCAGGCAGACACGGAGGCAAGATGAAGCCGTTGATAGAGGGACGCATCTCCTTTCTGGAGCGTCTGGCAGCTTTGTGAGGACGGAGAAGCCGCGTGGGGTCCCGTCTGGCTCCGTCAGCCGCCGGATATTAGCTGCCTGGGTGCAGGCCTCAGGCCTTCTTTCATCCGCTCTAATCGCCATTGTGATGTCTGACAATTATTACTTTTTCTAACACTTGACTGATCTCAGTACTGATAAGGTGTCCTTTCCATAAATTTACAGGCATTGCTTTCTTGCCGGCTAGTATCTCTTATCTCCTTGGAACCAATATTTTTGGGATGCTCGCACACAAAATGGGGAGGTAAGATGACTACCGTATGCTCTCGCTCTGTCGGAATGATGTCGTTCTGGGTGTTTCGACCTGAGTTTTCATAAGTAATTGTCCTGATTTCTGTTGAAAACTTGGCAGGGGTCGGGGGGTGGGAATGGGAGCGGTCGTTTATGGAAGGTGCTTTTTTTGTTCTTTTGACAGGTGGCTTTGTGCTCTTCTGGGAATGATAATTGTTGGAATCAGCATTTTATGTGTGAGTAAAAGACCTTCCTTGACAAGTGGTAGTGGTCTCGAAAGAAAACTTCCGCTTTGGGCAAGAATCACCGGGAAGCATTTTAGAGCAGAGTGAAGTTTGTTGGCTGATTTTTATTTTTATTTTTATGTTTTCAGTGTTTTTTGTTTTGAGAGAGAAAGTGCACCTAAGCAGGGGGAGGGGTGGAGAGAGAGAGAGAGAGAGGGAGGAAGAGAGAGAGAGAATCCCAAGCAGGCTCCACACTGCCAGCGCAGAGCCTGACGTGGAGCTCGAACCCACAAACCGGGGGAGATCATGACCTGAGCCGAAATGCAGAGCCGGTCACGTAACTGACTGAGCCACCCGGGCGCCCCAATATTTGGTTTTATTACATTTTTAATTTTCCTCCAATTTTTTTATCCTCTTAAACATATTGGACCAGGTTCTCCAAGGGATACATTTACATTCTAGGTCAGCTGCAGGTTATTTAGGACGGTTGGTTGCATAGTTATATTTCACTTCCCCAACCCCCCATCATCGTCAATATTACAGTGTCTTTAAACACTTTGAGCCGACTAGCCTGAAACAGTAGCAAGATTTTTTTTTTTCTAGAACAACACATCTTCTACCAACAGCCGGTATCTACCCCCAAGTGAGGCCTTCTGGCCCTTGTCGGGAATGGAGCGTGGTCCGGGCTGGTCTTAACTACAGCAGTTAACGAGGCTGTTCTTGGTGGTCACAAAACCCATTTCAGGTTCGACTTCTGAGATCTTGGAGGACCCAATTCTCCCCAGACCCCATCCTCCTCCTTCCCCCTAGTTCCTACTTCAGAAGGGAACACGCAAACCAGGCCAGAGAAGACCCATCTTTAGGCTTTTCCCAGAAGCTTTACGTTGGATGTCATGATTTTAGTGTGACGGGTATTTCCTCTTACAGATTCCTTTCGCAAAAAACATTTATGGACTCATAGCTCCTAACTTTGGAGTTGGTTTTGCAATTGGTAAGTCACCTGTAGAACTTTCTTTTCCCCATTAGTCAGAAAGATTTCCTCTTATTGGGGCAGACTATCTATCGTTCCTCAACCTAAAATTTCTAGAGCTCGGGAGGAGGCTGTGGGCTGCCAAACTCAAGTACTGCCTGTCAGTTGTCTACGGATAGATACCTGCTTTCACATACTAGTCCTTTATTTTCTGAAAGCCAGTATTTGTATAAACCCTGCTATTTACAGAAGCAAACGGATACTCTGTTGCTGCCCTTGGGCAAACAAGAGAACCCCCTCACTCAGAGCCACCTTTGTTTGGGCTCAGATCTGTGCACAGATGAGAACCCCAGGGACAGAGACTTCATGTATATTTTTATAAGGTCTGGTACAGTAAAGGTGGCCTGGTGTATCAACGGCCACCCGTGCTGCGGGAATTTTCACCGGCAAAGGGGACGGGGTCTTTGGATGTGAAGAACCATGTATGCTGGAGACAATCTTGTTAATATTTTGCATGAATAGGATACCTTTGTTTCTCATTTATAATATACAGATTGGTCGTCATAAAAGTAAGGGCTAAATCTGTCACAATTGCCAAAGGCTAGAACTGAAGCTTTGAGTGGTGCAGTGGAAAAGGCAGAAGGGAGCCTTTGGGGATTCCCCGGGCGGGTTAGGTTTGCCCTCCCACAGCACCTCATGGCTTCGGTGACAATTGGAATTCATTTTTGAGCTCTCGGGGGCCCGTCCCACTCTTCTGTCCAGTTTGTTCACCCCGTCCCCGTCCCCAGCACGCGGCACATATTAGGTGATCAACAAATACCGATTGAATGAAGGAACGTCCCTCCTCTTCCAGCCTCTAGTAGTAGGTGGAGGTGAGGGAATGGACGTTTGACTGGTCTGCTGGTGGTGCCCACAGATGGGGTCTCATTTTAGCTGATTGTTATCAGCCCCATTTTATGGATGGGGAAACCAGTGTTCAGCTAGACGAGGAACGGCCGTGCCCATCCCGCCAGGGACGTGAGCCCAGGACTCTGAACACACATGCTTTTTTCCTTTACTCTTTCTTTATTCTGCCTGTCCCTGACTGTTCACGAGCTAGGAGATTCTGATCCCGGCCTTACTGGTGGTGATTGTTTGTTTAAGCCCCCGGGTTGGCAGACCTCTTTCAGTCTGTTCTCTGAGCAGGGCACGGTGACCCCCTCAGACGCCCTCGTGTTCTGATTCCTTCCCATCTTCCCTGATACTTTCCAACTTATTCTCATAGTCCGAGTGTGAGGCTGAGGTGTAGATGGGGAGGGGAGTGTGTGAGGCTTGTAGGTGTGCCCCCTGGGGGAAGGTGAGGGGCTGTGGAACCCGGAGAGAGTTAATCTGGAAAGCACCAGCTGGAGGAAGGCGAGGGGCCACACAGCCAGTAGCCAGCACCCCACTGGATGTGAAGCCTGGTCTGTGAGTCACCAGAGGACGGGGCGCCCTCTGCTGGAAGGCGGGGCCTTCAGACGGTGGGGGCCAGGTGGGGCCAGCGGGAGAACAGGCACAGGTGGCCCGGGTTCCAGCCCCAGCCCCAGTGACCTGCAGCCTGTCTTCAGTGAAGGGTATGCCTTGGGGAGCCTGCCTTGAGACTCACAGGTGGTGATGACAGAAGGAGAGCCGCTGGCGGGGTGGGGGGTCAGGACACTGATACTTCCCGCGTTTTCGGGCTACGTCGATTTTCTGTAGACCGTGTTCCCTGCCCGTCCACAGGAATGGTGGACTCCTCAATGATGCCCATCATGGGCTACCTGGTAGACCTGCGGCACGTGTCTGTCTACGGGAGCGTGTATGCCATTGCGGACGTGGCCTTCTGTATGGGATATGCTATAGGTAAGGAAGGACCCTGACCTTTCACAACAAGCTTTTATCTTGATGCATGATAATGCCGACCGGAAACTGTTTAAACTTTGGTGTCTTTCTGTCTGGGAGGCATCTGGAGAGAGCTTTATCTCCTTCTCTGTTTCCTGAAAGGTCCTTCGGCTGGTGGGGCTATCGCAAAGGCGATCGGATTTCCGTGGCTCATGACGATTATTGGAATAATTGATATTCTTTTTGCTCCTCTCTGCTTTTTCCTTCGAAGTCCACCTGCCAAGGAAGAAAAAATGGTAAGAGAATTTTAGGACGCAACTCTAGTGTTTCTTGATCATGTTGGCATGGTCTTCTGGATGGTTCCTTCATGGCTCAGTTAGAAAGTATATTTCTGCTCCTTTGGGGCAGAACTCCCCAAACATAAAGGGTCAGAGTTCCTTTGGCGTTTATACCGCATAGGCCATGCTTCTTTTACTGTATCAAACATTATGTTTATAAATGTGAAGAATGAGGTGATGTTTTGGTACATAGATTAGCAGTCTGTATAGCTCTTTTGTCAACCAGACATGGAGTAGTTAAAATTTTTTTTTTTTCTTTTCAACGTTTTTATTTATTTTTGGGACAGAGAGAGACAGAGCATGAACGGGGGAGGGGCAGAGAGAGAGGGAGACACAGAATCGGAAACAGGCTCCAGGCTCCAAGCCATCAGCCCAGAGCCTGACGCGGGGCTCGAACTCACGGACCACGAGATCGTGACCTGGCTGAAGTCGGACGCTTAACCGACTGCGCCACCCAGGCGCCCCATGGAGTAGTTAAATGTAATTGCCTTTAGTTCTTGAAAATCTCGAACATAACTTTTTTTCCTTTCTGCACCGAGTCCTGAGATGAGCCATTTTGGGTGCCGTTTGCTTTTCCCCTAAGCCTTACGGCTTTCATTAATAGTGTTTTCGTTCTTACTGCGTAGGATTCTGGAGAGGGTTTTGGTGTAGGTAACAGAGCGTTTTGGGAAACTATCGTATATGTACCTTTGGGCACACGTGAGCATGTGTAACCTTTAAATTCACAGTTTCATAACCAGAATCATGACTAAATGATATGGTATCGAGGATAAAGTGTTTAGAACTTCCTGGTTCTAAACTTGAATTTCAGAATCATTTTAGTCATTTAGTCATTTTAACCTGATGAGCGTTCATCCCTGGTGGTGGTGTTGCTGGGTTTTAAAACCTCCCGTGGTGGCAGACCCTCGTCTAGCAGGATGAGAGTGGCAGGTTAAGTTAAGAATGAAGGAGATAACGGAGGCGAGGGGAGATGGTGTTCTTGTGATGAGTGGATATGAGGTTCACTTGTGATGTTCTCTTGGGGGCACATCAGAAGTTCTTTCTGACGGTTGAATGGAAATGGGTCTGACGCTTTGGCATTTCTTGAACTTCCCTGTTACGATTTTCCCCAAAGAGTGGGTCTAAAAACAGACACAGACTCTAAAGTTAGGTTACGTGCAGCCTTTATTTGTCTGGGGTGTTCTTTGTATTCATTAATTTGTTCAATATATTTTGAAAATATTTTCAGAAAAAGAGTATATTCAGCACCGATCACTCTATCGTGTGCCCTTTATTATATAGGATTTAACTGGATAATTTGGTATTACTCATGACCCATTTGAAAGAAGAGGAGTGGAAGGTGTGGAAATATTCCGACGGAAATCACCTCTTCTTTCCTTCCTCTTGCTTACATGGCCCCACTTCTGAGCAACCGTAGCACTTTACTGTTCATCCTACCCGTCTCCTCGCCTGAGCCCCGCATGGTAGCTTGCCCAAATCGGGGTCGGAAAAGGGGGTTACTCCCAACCCTTTTTGGACCAAAAAACACAAAGACAAAATCGCCTACAAGTTCTTTCACCCAGGAGACTGTTTAATAAGATTCTTGGGAAGTAATGAAGGGCTAGTGGTGGCCTTGGAGCCACACTGTCATGTGGGGACAGGATAGCATCTCCCTTACTGGGTTGTCGTAAGGATTCAGCCAAGAATCCCAGAGTGCTTAGCCCTGTGCTTAGTACACAGTGGATGCTCAATAAGTGCGTTACTATTTCCAGCACCACCTCATGCTGCTTTCCTGCTTCTGCCTAACGCCCTGATTTACTGTCCGCCCAGAGGGCCCCCTGGTGTCCCCCCCCCCCTTTCTCCCTCCTGTGAGGCGAGAGCTTCCTTTTGCTCCTGAGACCTCTGAACTGCTGAATGGGCTTCCTTAGCCAAGCAGCAGACGTTAGTGGCCCCTGTGCCGTGTGTCGGTGTCAGCGTGGTGGCTTATCTGAGGTGTTGGAAGAAATAAGTGAGGTCAGGGGATGGGGGGTAGAGGGGGACAACCCCCCTGGGCCAGCTGCTGCCCTGGAGTCCACGTGATGACTGGCAGAAGGCCGACCTCAGCACCCTCTCTCTTCCCTCGTGTTAAATCAGCGCTTTTGTTCATTTAAAAAGCGAAATGCCGAAGGGAGTGGAAGAGACGATCTTGAAAGGCAAGGCAGCAAAAATTGTAGGCTTCCCGAAAGGCACTTTCGCTGCCAAATGTCAAAAATCCGTAATAAGTGCCTAGCAAGATGAATCATTAAAAACCTGAGAAAATGTGCATCTCGCTGCCCGTCACTGATGCCCATAATTGAAGGCATCACATTGGATTCCATTTGACTCGCGTAATGGTAACATTTGAGGGTGGCCAACAGCAGTTGCCTATTCCCTGAGCAAGCGGGGCAGGAAGACGCCTAATGATAAGGGGGAGTGAGGCCGGGACAGCAGTGTGCCAGGGAGGAGACAGAATTGATTATTGCTCACTTGAGAGAATCCAATACCGACAAGTGCGGGCGTTCAGGATCAGCAGTTACCAAAGGCAGGCGGGCAGATAAGCCTGAGCAAATCATTCTTTCATTAGGCGGCCTTCTGAATAGCCTTCAGCTATTTTATATTGAAAGATCTAAAGCTGTTTTCATGGGTCCCAAATCACACAATCGTGAACTAGCGTGAGAGCGCTTGAGTTTTTCTTCCGTTTGGTGTCCTCGACTACTGGCTTTTTTTTTTTTTTTTTTTTTTTTTGTTCTCTGCAAGTATAAGAAATTCCACTCTGCCGTTTGAGGACAACTGTGTTCTAGTTCTACGACAGTGACATGCAGCCCGTGATTCTCAGAATACCCAGTTGAGGATGGCTGTGTGCTGGAACGGATATTTTTTCCAGGTTAAAGAATTATTTGTAAAGATAGGGCACATTTCTTACAACTTACTCTTGAAGTTTCTAGTGGTGGCCCAGACAGGAAAGTAGGGGTTTGGGATTGCAGCTTGCTTTTCCTGGGTGGCTCCGGGCTTTCTCCTCATTGTTCCAGGGTCCTTCCAGCCACCCTGTTTTCTGAATGCAGGGGCCAGGCGAGGACCTGAATATTATCATCTATTTATAGAAATGGGTCCCTCTGTGGGGCATTTATGTAGTTGATGTGCAAAACCCTCACCATTTTTTTTTTTTTTTTTTTTTAAGATACAGTAAATAAAACTTTCTAGCATTCAGGCCTGGTAGCTCTCAAAATCTCAAAGCCTGGAGGGCTTACTGTTCAGCTTTTATTGTCTCAATATTCCAGCTGTGTATTTGCTTCATTTATATACTTCATTTAGTCCAACAAGGCTTTTACCACTTTGGAGATCCTCACTCTGTGTCTGATAAGAAACCAGGCATCTGGCAGGGGCTGGGGTTCAGCTCTCAGTGACTGGGCTCTGCTCTGAGTTCAAAGAACTTCCTCCTTTCTCTCTTCAGTCCGGAGTCAGACATGCCTCTGTTGCCCAGCAGTGGCACGGAGAGCTGGCTTAAATTACCCGGCGGCCCTTGTGGCCCCCCATGCACTTGATTTACCAGCTGCATCCTGTTCACGCCTCTCTCTTCCTGGCCCTTTGGGAATACTACGTATGCTGCCTGGCTTCTTTGGTCATGTAGACGTTATTATAAAAATAGAACTGCCATACAGTCGTGCCCAGCGTTAGGTTTCGGGGGTCCTTAAGTCTGCATATATGCAGAGTCAGGTCTAATGATGGTTGAACCAAGAGAGAGAAGGTGGTTATGAAGAGGGTCGAACGATGGCCATCCGTCCCAAGGCTGTCTTACTGCCTGTGGGCCAGAGGTCAAGGTCCCTTGCCTGGCATTCAAGGCCCTGCAGTCTGGTGCCGGGTGGGCCTTCTAATTAACATCTCGCTGTGTGTACCTCATCATCAGACCTCTGTGGTGGCCAGGCCGGCTTCCTTAGTGTCCCTGTTTTACACAGTGTCTCCTTTAGTAGATGATCTATGCTGTGCTCACGTCCAGCTCCTTTGCTGTGCACACCCTTTCCGCCCTTCGAGGTTCAGCTGGTATCCTGTCTCGTACAGCTTTCCCTGAGCACTTCATCCACAGCAAGCGTTTCCCCTGTGAGCACTGTGGGACTTGCCCTTCCTATGCAGTAAGGTCACTGACCTGCTGCTATAGGACCTTGGGGGCATGCAAGCAGGTGCCCAGCGAGCCGTCGTCAGCCGTAGGGCCCTCTGTAGTTCTAGATGATGCCACATCACTGAGACAGTGCTTCTCCTAGCGTGTCGACACCATTGTCATGAAGGGTTAGGGACCCGACTGGAATTTCATGTTTAACTCTCCCTTCCCCTCGCCCCCCTGTTGATTCTCGATATTTCTTTGAGGATCACTAACCTGGGGAGAGGAGATGTGCTCTTTGGGGGTTAAACGCTGGGAGAATGGTGCTGGGGTACCATGTCTGTTGCCTCAGTTACTTAGTTTTAGACTTTGAGCTCTTTATTAAATACACGTATCAATTCACTTGGCAAAAAGTATAAAAACAGTGTTAAATTTTGCAGCTGACAGTTTGAGCTGGCGGCCTGACTTATAGGGTCACGGAAGTCCTTTATCTTAACATGTCACCCAGGCAGATCACTGTAGATTCTCTCAGGAAATGATACACGGGTTAGCACTGAGGGGAGTTACAGAAGGTCTCAAATGTGTAGAGCGGGACCTGGGGGGTGGGGGGCGGGGAGTAGTGGACAAACACAAAGATAGGTTTCAGTGGGCTCATATCAACAGAGAAATGTCTCCATGTAGATTTTCACACCGCACAACGTCTTGGGGGAATTATTTACTTGGAAGAAAAGTCCAGAAAACACACCTGATGGGAGCATCTCCTTCGGTTGCACGCAGCGTCTCCTTGCCGTGCTCTGGCCCTTTTCTGCCTCCGCCCCGGAGCCCTGCGAGAGTAGATCGCGGCATAAGGCTGCCTGGCACGCATCTGTCCCCTCCCAGCGGTGCATCCCTGGTCACGTTCTTTGATCTCTGTGCCCGCACAGGGTTACCCGCCTACCAGGTGGGGCTCTCGTGGAGCTGCGGTGTTGTGGCAGGAATGCTTAGCGTGGTCCCGGTCCGATAAGGGACGGCTGTCTTCTCAGACTACATGCTTGGTCTGCACACTTTCAAGAGAATAATGACTGCATGGGTTTATCGATTGAGGATCAATGGACTGTTTTTACATTTTTAGTGACAGTGAGAAGGCATAAGATTTTTATGGGCATCAGAGGAATTTTTTTTTTTTAAATCCTACATTTGGACAAGCGGAAGACCTCTAGGATTTGGAGGAGGGGTGCTCTGGAAATGCTATTTATGAAAACGTACGGGCCCTGTGATGTCTAGTGCAGGGAAATCTAAGGGACCGTGGCTGTGGTCTGAAAATACTGGAAGGGCAGCCTGCGAAGATGGCTGCAGTCAGAACCAGATCCACATACATACACAGTGGAGGCACATTTCCAGCGTGGGAGTTTGCCTCGTTAAGGACAGAGCGTGCCGATTAAGGGTGTTGCCACAGTGAACACCTGGCGCCGTGTGACTCCAGCATCCCCCCAATTCCGAGATTCCAAATAGAATTCCTAAACGGGGGCGCCCGGGTGGCTCAGTCGGTTAAGCGTAGAGCTTCGGCTCAGGTCATGATCTCGCGGTCTAGGAGTTCGAGCCCCGCCTCGGGCTCTGTGCTGACAGCTGAGGGCCTGGAACCTGCTTTGGATTCCGTGTCTCCCTCTCTCTCAGCCCCTCCCCCACTCATGCTGTCTCTTTCTCTGAAAAAGAAACATTAAAAAAAAAAAAAAAAAACTCTTCCTAAACGTAACCCGCATAAGCCCTTGCTGCATGGCTTTAGGGTGCCCGTGGCCCAGGCGGAAACCACTTCTGCAGTCTCTCCCGTTGCCTGGGATCCTCCTGGAGCGTCCAACCCCGCAGCTTCCGGGCCAGGCAACCTGGCAGTTGCACCCAAGGACTGGTTCCCATGGGGTGGTGTCATCTACAGCCTTCAAACTAGTGATCCTCAAAAATGGTAGGTTGAAACCATCTTATCTTTGTGAAACAAGATCACCATATGTGCACTCTGCTGTCTTTCAGGCTATTCTCATGGATCACAACTGCCCCATTAAGACAAAGATGTACACCCAGAATAACATCCAGTCGTATCCGATAGGTGAGGATGAAGAATCTGAAAGTGACTGAGATCCTCAAAAGTCGTCAAAGTATTTATTTGTACAAAACAGTGTTACCAGTGAAATGACTCCTCCAGAACTTAGTCGCACCATCGTCCCTGGCGAAAGCCAAACAACCAAAGGTTATTCATTCTTCTCCGTGGTTGTGATCGATTGCCAACAGCCTTATAAAGAAAAAGCAGCTTTTCTAGGGGTTTGTATAAATAGTGTTGAAAACTTTATTTTATGTATTTGATTTTATTCAATATTATACAATATATTTTGACGAAATATAGTGTAAATCTATAAATATTTGAATCCAAATCAAATATAATTTTTAAAAAACTTACATTCATAAACACTTGGGCAAAAGAATCGTATATTTTTTCTGAATATTGGTAATGGGTGTTTAAAATCAAAGCACACATTATCTCTGAGACACTTCCAACACTGAGAAACCAGAAGGAAGTCTGAGAAACAGAATCAAGTAAGACAGCATATTATGTAGTGACGCTGCGTGTGGTTAACTTGTAATTACTATCAACATATTTATGAGTTAAGAGCTAGTTACCTCAAATGCAGAGGACAGGAACTTGGGTCCGTCATCTTATGGACTTACCCATAAATCGTAGCTGGCATTAGTTTTCTTTGTAACCATCTACCTGGAAGCAGATGGTTTCAAATTACACGTTTACAAGTCACGTAATTTGGTAATTTGGCACTAGAGCCAGAAGGAGAAAACTAGAAAATAGTCCAAAAGCGGAGAAAAGCACCCAAAGTATAGTTGTAGAACTAGCTTTCCCTTTAAGATACATACTGGATTGTCTTACTGGATGAAAAGTGAGGGTAGAGATCCCTTATACAGACAAGATTAAGCAGGATCGCTATATTAACGTCTCGTTCAAGTTTTAGACATTTAAAAGGCTAATCGCTGCTATGATGTGAAAAAATCAGACCACGTACCTTTGACCTGTTAAGAGGCCATCCAAGTGTTTTATAGGTATCTGTTAAATTTTCATCTGTAACTATTATTTTTTAGACTTCTGAAAGTTGTTCAAGTTGACAAATTTTAAAGGAAGATGGAGGAAAGAAATCTTGAATCACATTAGGGAAAACAGGTTAAAAAAAAAAAAAGTGGTCAGGACACATCCCCTTTCAAAGACAGAAAAACCCCAAACATCTAGAAAGGCGTATGTATTCTCGTGTCTAGTGTTGTGCAACGTGGTTTTTCTAAGCATGACGACATTGATGTGCCTTTTCAACAGCAAATAACTGTGTTAATAGTATCGTCAAAGTCAGTTGACATCAGGTTTTGTAGGAGATGTGATTGGAGTGCGCAGATAGTGTAGAATGTCGCAAATACTTGTGAACTCTGTAGCTCTGTAATCAGAAATTACCTAATGTCTGTTCTTTGTTAAGCTAATACTGTGTTTCTGTTAACTTGGACAAGGAGCCAAGAACTTGAGAATGAGGACTCCTCAACCTCAACCTTGTAATTCTCTAGAAGTAGCTAATCCGGTTTCCATTTGCTTTAGGAAGCTTTTCTGTGGGGTTTTGAATGATTTGAAATCTGGTTTTCAAGGGCAGCGATGGAAGCAAATGAACGTCACATACTTGCCTTGGGCAACTTAAATCTGTGACTCTGTAAAAAGATGGATGGGGAAGCGCTCGCCTATGGCGAACCTAAAACCGCGGGATTGTTTTCTCCCACAGGGGAGACCCCCTTGGGGAACGTGCTACAGGTTTGTGGCTCTCCCTGACCACAATGCTTTATTCCAATTTTAGTCTTGCCTCTAAGGCTTCAGTTCCTTCAAGAATGACTGGCAGAGGCATGCCCACTGTTGATCTCCAGAGAGAAGACAAAAGAGACTGGAGTTTTTCAAAACTGTTTTAGCAGCAAAGGTATCCATTATATCTGAGGGGGTAAAATTGCAAGGTCTTTTATAGGACTGATATCCTGGGGTTAGCAAGACTATGAAGTGACGCTTTTTTTTTCTTCTTTTAATGTATCAGAACAAAGAACATACAGCTCCCTGAACGTTTTATTTTTTTTGAGCAGAGGTGGGTCATGTTTGTACCTGGCAAACAGATACAAAACCACTAATGAGGTAGCAAAGAATATTCAGTTCTTTCGACTGCTAAGTGTATGTGCCTGTTTTAGCTCGTTTCCTTAATAAATCTTCTGAACACTACTGTGCCTGTTTGTATTTCTTTATAAACCAGACATTATCGCTGGAATAAAATACACTTTAAGGTATTGTCTTGACTGTGAATACCTAATTAGGAACTATTCTTCTCTGCTTACAGGCATCAGGTAAATTTCACTCCAGGTTAGTCTGAAACCCTACTTTTTGGCTTTGGAAACAAAATTTGCTTTCAACTGAAATCTGTAACTAGTCACGTAATATCCTTGTGGAAAAGCCCAGTAAGTTATCCCTGCATTTCTAAGGTTAGATTGTTTTCCTGACTGCTGTGAACAAGTACATCTGATGAAAGTAACTATAATTCACAGCATAATTCTGATTCCCAAATAATGCTAACACGTTGTTCAGCTTGTCTAACCTAATCCTCCATCTAAATATCAGAAATGCAGAAAACAGTCTAATTTCTAATAGGGTTAAGAAAAAAGAAAACAAAACACCGGAACTTAATGCTTTTAGGCTGATTTCAAACTAGCAATTTTGTTCAGCAAGAGAGGACTTTGTGAAGACATTGTTTGCGTGGCCGAATTCTACCCGGCGATGATTCCAGAGAGATGTAGCCAATCCCCTCGTTCAGAGGTTAGCAAATGAAGATATTCTTGTTTTCTGTGGTAGTTCTTTTTATTATTTTTAGCTATTGATAACATAGCATGGCAGCAAGATTACATCAGGAATGTAATAGAATACAATTATTTCAGAAGCCTTACCCCTCACTACCCCTAGGCTGCTTGTAGTGACCCCCCCCTCCCCTGCACTCAAGTACAGCCATGATGCCACTACCTCAGTAGATATAAAAATATTGCACTACATTAAAGGTAGATTTTACAAATATAATCAGCAGCATTACCGAGCTTTTCGTAATTGTGGTTCTACAGAGTTAAATACTTTTGAAACAGGAGATTTTTAGGAAACCAAGATTTTGCGTTATTCCTGCAGCTCTTTTCAAACGCACCAGCTTCAGCAGCATGCCTGGCTGTCACTAAAGCTTCTGTGGTGTCATCCGTCCATCAACACCAGCCACTTACAGACACTGACCTTCCAGGTTATCACCGGTAAGTTATTTCTTTATAAAAGTTGGTTATTACGTTGGGCACACTGTTTCAAGCATATGTTACAGAACCATTTTTAGCTTTCAGAGAAGTTGGTGTATAAAGACTTCTACAGCAGCGTTCATTTAAAATGCGAGCATGCTTAACTAAACAAAACGGGATACACAGACTTTTGTTCTATAAACTTGGCCAATAAACGTATTTCCTAGTATTTCACTTCATAAAAAACAGCAAGAATGAGAACTGGCCATTGATTCTAAAAGTGGAATAACTTTTCTACCCTCAAACATGTTTCTGTGCTCCGTAAGAGTCATACTCTTTTTGAATAGCTTTTTACTGTTTGGAGCACTTTTGCCGTTCTGTTCTCCTCACGATGATCCTGTGAGGTAGT
The DNA here is from genome assembly GCF_028749965.1 of Puma concolor. Lineage (NCBI taxonomy): Eukaryota > Metazoa > Chordata > Mammalia > Carnivora > Felidae > Puma > Puma concolor. Next base: position 74,947,266 of record NC_141677.1, read on the forward strand.
TAGTATTGTCTGTTCCTACTTCGGAGCGGGGGAGACTGGCACAGAACACTCTTGTGCTTAGTTCACTCGTGGCCACTGGAAGAGTTTGAACTTAAACTTTCATCTGGAGTCCTAGGCTGGAGACCTGGACCAGAACCCTTACTAATTTACTATGCCATCAAAACTGTCCCATCTAGATTCAAAATTATGTCAGTTTTTACTGTGGATCAATTATCAAAGTAGTTCCCTACAGAAGGAAAACAGACCTATAAAAGGCCAGAACTTCTATGGTATAACCAATAGTGGCCACGCGTTACTGGGGTCTACACGACGGACCGACTATCCAAATAGATCCTTGTCATCAGAGAACTGACCCCAAGTCCTATGTACTGTACTGTTAATTTTTGTTTTCATTTTTAAACGAATGACGACAGCACTGCAGAAGCACCTGGAGGAATCACTACTCCTTTAATCTGCAGCAGGTCAGAGAAGCGATAAATAAATCTACCTTGCGTGATTCCTCTCCTTCACAACATCCTCCCGCACGAAAAGGTTTCTAAAACAAAACAGCCAAAGTCAGTTATCAACACGGTCATTTTAAGAACAGGCCTCTGAAACTTCATCCTTGACATGCTTTATTTCCCATGGGAGAACTAAAGATGGAAAAAAAAATCATAAATGTTCAGAACTTCCATTTAAAAGGAGAAAGCATCAATCAACCTTTTAAAAGATTAGATTTCAAAATCCTACCAGTTACTGTTTTTTAGTGATCTTGTCTAAAAAATTCTTGCCCAACTGCATTCTTTATTCCCTATTACATTTTGTTTTGCAATGCAACCTCTTCAAATTAGTAACTATATTCTCACTAAAACTGCACAAAAACTAGAAAAAAATTCACAGGATAGAAAGCAAGCAATATATGTAATTGTTTTTTCTTTTTTTCTTTTTTAAATACTAAATCAGTGTAACTGACTAAAGCCACAGCATCGGCTTTTGTTACATTTGGCAAAAACACCCCCCCCCCCGCCCCCCAAGCCCCAAAACAACAAAAATCTCGAGCAAGTAAACTTCCTAACACAAAGATTCAAAACCTGTTCCCTCAGTGATTGCCGTTGTCAATCTGGGCAGCAAACTCGTTAGAACCGTGATGGAAATGAAAACAGTTCAAGAATTTGGACAGTATCCTACATAACACTAACTCAGAAACTAAGATGAAGAAAAATAACACGAGACATCACACATACATAAACATGAAAAGTTAGCTTACATAATTACATAATTAGAAAAAGTTAAAAATAAATTAGTAAAAATAAATTCCCAGTATAAACCCAAAAAAGCATAGCTATAAATGCAATCCGAAACAACCATTTTAGTGAGCTGGTCATGTTTTCGCTGGAAAACCACCTTTTTCACTCTTGTTCCTACGCAAGCAAATGACTGTGGAGCAGTGGGCCGAAGTGCTTTGTAAGAGGGTTTAAAACGTGGTTTATCTGTGGTACTTTAGATGCGACTTTTCCCCAATCACTTGAGAGTATTTAAGCGGGCTGTCTGTTAAACAGACTCGGATGGGCCAAACAAGCCCTCTGATATGCTGCTGAATGGCTGGGAGTCGATCAGCTGGGTTATTTCATTATCAAGATCTTCTTCTGTATCATCTGTGTACTTGCTTATTTTTTTGGAGGGCTGGTCTAAAGACAGACTTTCTAAAGATTCCAGGTCTTCAATGCCTGCTCTGTAGTGGATCATGAGAAGTGTCAGGGCTTGTAGTCTTTCACCTGATTTCGCCAGAGCGGCAGAAAGAAGTGATTTTTTCCTTGTATCGGTTGTTTCCTTTTCTTCTCTAACAAGGGAATTATTGTGTTCCAGCTCCTGGTCAATTTCATTCTGCAGTTTATCCAGCATGAACTCAAGTTTCTGGATCCTCTCCTCCGTAGGCAAACCCCTGTACAGATCGCGGCCGATTTCTTTAACTGCAATGAAAACGCTGTCGTCCAGACCACCCTCCTTTCTCACCAACTTTATTCCTGTGTTGTTCCCCCGTTTAGAAGGACTGTTCGGACCACACACCTCTGTGTCGCTGCCTTCGTTGTCTGATGTGTTGGGTGTGTGTTTTGGTGAAGGCTCCACCAGCTCAGTTCCTGGTTCGGAAAGGCGAGTTTTAGAGACCTGGCGCAGATTTAGCAAACGGGAGCTCGTATTGATAATATGTCTTGTCAAACCTGTTGTTTTGTTGACTGACTTGCTAGCTTCAGCATCGACACGAGGAGGCAGGCCTAAGAAGCTTTCCTGTCCTTCCAGCCTGAGGTTTTTCAGGGTCCGGTCTATCCGCCTATCAGCTGCTCCGCAGAGAGGAGTCTCGGCTAGACACTTTTCCTGACATTTTTTATGGCAGACGTAAGCACAGAACATACACTGGGAGGCAGCTTTAGTCCACACTTTTTTCTTACAGTAATCACACCAAGTTGGGTTCTGGAACTGAGTATCCTGGAAACTATGTTTGTTTTCTGTCAAGCCCATCTGTCCAACGAGATGCTCCTCTTTGGGTAGGGCAGGAACCTCTTCGATCAAATGGAGGTCTTTCTCTTTCTCTAAGTTAGGGACGACAGGGTGGTCTGGCTCTCCTTCTTTCAAGTATTTGAAGTGAATAGTAATGTCACCAAAGCAAAATTTGTCATTGAATCCCTTCTGCACACTCAGACTGCGCAGGGCGGTTCTCGTGACCATCGCCTTAGGTGAGGGGGCTTCCAGTCGGAACTTTGAAAAGTATTCCATGTTTGATGTCGCCAGACATCCTAGAGCCACGTCTTCAAGTTTCAGGCTAACGTGCCCCAGACAGATAAGACCCCCTAACTTGAAGGGATCCCTGCACCACAGGGCAACGTTTAAGTACCTGTGGCAGGCTTCTATGTCAAAGAGACAGGTTGCTCTGCTTCTGGTCCATTTTCCTAGCTTATTTCGGTAAGGGATTTCTGACGATTCCCATGTCTGGGGGTCATCTGAACTGTCCTTGGGAGGGCAGGAACTTTCTGATGGAAAATCTCTCACCACGTCTTGCTTTGCTAAAAACTGCTTCGATGCAGCCGCGTCTTCCGTGTGATCTGTAGTTTTTGCTTGCTTCTCAGCAGGTTTATCTGCAGGAGGAGGAGGCAGCACCTTTTCTGGCTTTTCAGCGGGCACATCTGGTTCTGTCTGACTTGGGGCGTCGGCAGAAGGCAAAGGGACTTTCACCTGTGGTCGTGGTGGGACGGGTGGTTTGAAAGTGGATCCTTGGGTGGGTTTTGACACTTGTGTGGGGTCTGTTACCTCAGAAGCTTTTAGGGCTGAGGGTTTATTTCCTTCTTTGCATGGAGGTTTTGGTGGGGGAGGGTGACTTCCTACAGCTAATTTACGGTTTAAAACCGGTGATATCGTTCCAAGGGGTTTAACAGAAAGTGTTGTTGGAGTACGTTTGGGACTGTGACTTAATGACGGTGCCTCATCTTTGAGCTCAGTTTGTGCTCGGACATCACCTGCCAGGTCTTCAAATTCAGAGTCCAAATCTCTGTTCTCAGTATCCGCTGCCAAGGCAGGTGTCTCCTCCTCATAGTTCGGTGGGCATGAGGCCGACAGGAAGTGTTCCTCCAGCTGTCCGAAATGATCCTGCAGGGCCGTGCCCTGGCCGCTCTGGCCGACGGGCCTTTCGTAATACACCAGGACCCGGTCGCCGGCCTGCTTGATCAGCTTCAACACTTGCAGGGTAGAGGTGATTTTCACACCTGTTGAAAGATTTTAAAAGGGAAAATATGTAAATTACTGCAAGGAAAATCACCTACCTCTGCTGAATCGAACTGCCATCAGTTCAGGATTATGGAAAAGCAATACGTAATTGTGCCGCACGATCAAATTCTGAGACCAATGCTTGAAGTAAATTTAGCAAAAATACTTTATCATGAACAGCGGGCCCTTTCGCATATTTTTATTAACCCTACCCATCAAACTAAGCTTTTTGTCAGGATCAGAAAGAACAGGGAAGGCACAAGTTGCTTTAAAGTTAAACAAGCTGGTTACTATCTGCATCAATAGTATGAGCTTAAATTTTCCTTTTATTATGTTCTAATAGGTGCCACATGAACAGTTTGGAATTCAAAACGTATAGAAAGACTTAGAGTGAAAAATCTCCCTTTTGCCTCTATTTTGCAACCATACTGTCCCATCCCTGAGACAATCAAAGCTAGTAGCTTCTCTAGTCTTCTCATCTAGGTTATCTTTAAGGCTCTCTCTTTCCCGCCCTCTTCCCACCCTGCCCCAAACGGTACTTATCCAAGCTACCCCTTTCTGTAGGACTTAGAAAAGGGGAGAAGGGGTCTTTGCTTTCCAAAGGTCTTAGGGCCACCCTAAATACATCAGAGTAACATCACCCCATCTAACAACCTGACCACAGAGTTCCTCAACCTAGATCCTCTCCTACATCAGCTACTCAGGCAAGACCATGCTTTAGACCTGGTTATCACTTGGAATTTTCCACACAGCGGTCTTTCACTTGCAGTTAATCCCTACCCACAATCTCCTATTTCCCACCTCTTACGATCCTGTCTGCTAACTGAATGTTTTGAGGTGATTTCCAGGCCCAGTCATTTCTCCTTTGCTCTCCTGATTCAGCTGGTCTCCTGACACCACTTGCTTTTCTCCCCAGTACTAGTCTCAAGAGTTCACTGAGGTTCACATCAAGATTTCGGATTCTTTTGCCCTGCCCCTTTCCTCTTCTGTCACCTAGTGTTCTGAGCCAGCTTGCCAGCTCCATCTCCCTAGCACCAGCCAGCCCCCCCGAGCCCCCCGCCAAGATCTTTTATTTGGTAGGTGACCTCTCCTTATTTCCTGAAGAGATCAACAAGCAGCCACGTTTTCTCGCTCCCATTTTTACTAAGAACCCATCTGTGAGGACGGATCAGACTTGCACTCTGGACCCTACTTACTCCCCATCTCCTTCAGAACTTTGCTCCAGCAGCTATCCTGGCTCATAGTTTTCTCTTCCTTCTCCTTTAAAACTTTTTTTGGGGTGCCTGGGTGGCTCAGGTCACGATCTCACGGCTTGTGGGTTTGAGCCCCGCATCGGGCTCTGTGCTGACAGCTCTGAGCCCGGAGCCTGCTTCGGGTTCTGTGTCTCCCTCCCTCTCTGCTCCTCCCCCAACTCGTGTTCTGACTCTCCCTCAAAAATAAACATTAAAAAAATAAAACCTTTTTCTTGATTTTCCCAATTCGGTTCTGACCATCTCTGCTCTCTTTTTCTCCACCTGTATCTGCTCCTTGTACGCAAACGTCCTCATGGTTTCGTCTGACACAGTTCCCTTCCTTCTCGCTGTCTTCCTGAATCACGTTCACCGCAGTGGTTTCTCGGGTTGCTCTCCCCTCTTCTTCACTCTAGTCCTACATCCCTCACTACTTCTGGAGATCAGCACCTGGATGTTGATTGACATGACAACTGCAGCACAGTTAAAAGCCCTCTATGACCTTCTCATTCTCCTGTCTTACGGGAATCAACCTGCCAGCCTCCCCGTTAACCCAATTTGCACCCCACAGACCTTCCCTGTCTTAATCACCAAACATAGTGCTCCCCACTTTTCCTAAAGCTTTGGCTCAAAAATCTTTAGCATATGAACTCATCCACTGAAACCCAAAGCTTTCTAATGTGGCTCTTCATGATTCATCCAGGCTGCTCTTTCCCTCTAACCACACTAAGTTCCAGCAAAATTGTAGTCGGAAATGAAATACAGGTCCACCTGGTGAGCTGCAGTAGGGAAAACTTCAATCTAAACTTGTTCTTTGTGACTTAACACCTGCCCTCATCTCTGCCCCAACCACCGGGACCTTTGTGGAGACAACCACTGTTCCTCCAGGACTAATTGGCCAAATCTGGATTCCTTTTCTTTTGCTATGTTTCAAATATACACAAAAGCAGAGAAAAAAGAAACAAGAAAAATGAACTCCATCATCATACTTCAAATATAATAAGCATTTTGCCAATCTTATTTCAACTACGCCAATCCCATTACTAAATATTTAAAAAAATTATATACCCATATAAGCAAAGTATCACTATAAACCATAAATGTGTATTATACCTGCCCCTTACCTCAGTAAATATTTTGTTTTTACAAATGTTAGCTATAAAGGGTGACCTCTATTTTTCACTCTGTATACATTTATATTGCTTGGATTTATTTATTTTTGATAATATTTACTACGTATGTAACTGAAAACCTTTCATAAAAGGACATAGAGGAAAAAAAATATATATCCTGTAGGTAAAACCAGAACAAATTATACTGAATTATAGTTTTTAGCTGAGGGAGAATAAGCTGCTATGTTTCTGTTAAACAACTATTTAACAGAGGAGGTCTGTTTTATGGCTTTGCTATCCTAAGTGCCGATGACCCAGCAGTGGCATCTGGGGACTTGTTAGAAATGCAGAATCTTGGGGCCCCCTCCAGGTCCACTGAAGCAGAATCCATATCTTAACACCATGTCTGGGTGACTGGAATACACAAGAAGGTTGAGAAGTGCTGTTTATGACATGATCAGAGGATCTCCATGTGAAAACACTGACTTAGTTGGGCTTCTAGGTGTGCAACTAAATGATTTTCATTATTTTACTGTCATGATGGATTTGAATCGAAGGCAGAGTTTCGTTGACATGTAACTAAGAAAAACCTGCTTTAGGAACCGATCTACCTTGTTCATTATCTTAGCTGTCAGAGAAAGATACCACATTGTCTTTAGAAGCTCAGCTGTGACCAACCACGTGTTTAAGAAATCTCTTGACAAGCCTAGAATGGGGCGGCGGTAGGGGAGAGGTACTACAAAGGTCGGAAAAGGTTTGGACTTTTTCCCCGTTGGTCTGTACAGTGAATCCTACTACTTATTCATAAATGTGTATTATATAAATACCCAAATAATCTGCCTATCAACAGAGTTTTATGCAGTGACCAGTCCAACTGACAGGAAGGCATGCAGGTGACACATTCTTCCACCAGCAATAGTGATTTAGGCTGTACTCTAATGACAGCACATTAACAAATGGCTGGCCATGGCTGGCCCATCAGGGACAATATAGAGCCATCAATATGGGGCCATAGGATAGTTCAAGTGTGCCCTCTTGGACAAGGAATATTAGTCTCTCTCCTGTTCATTATCTAGTCCTAAGTGATGAGGGTCATAGTGCTAATACTGTCAGTCTTAGCCCTACAGTAGTTAAGGTGGAGATGATACAGAAGTAATTGTTGACCCGCCCTTTCTTTCATATTCAATAAACGTTAGAGGAGTAGAAGGTGGGAAAGAAAGGAAAATTAGAGAAGTTTACAGATGAGTGGTCTAAAGATGAAGTCTTTTAAAGATTTATACACTAGGACTAAAATGTATAATTAGGACTAAAACGTCATATGTGCTCCCTTCAGATTTTTATGAATAAAGTCCTTCTCTTTCCAATATAAAAGTAACAGGCTCATAGAATGAAGATAGGGAAACTCCCACATTTGCTAATTTCTCTATGAATGTAAAGTGTGTTGCATATCAGTACAGTTACCTCCAATAGCAATGAGTCGGTCTCCCCGTTGAAGGTCTGCGAGTGCAGCAGGTGAGTTTGGGGCCACAGTCTCAATTATGACATGCCCAGCATACCCGTCAGTTGACTGGACAAGACGAAGTGTAAGTCCGACACTCTGTAAATTCCCCTTTATTAATTCAACCTTTGATAAAGAGAAAAAAATGAAAACAGTCAATGAGCTCACGGAAGGGGAGTGAGAAAACATTAACCCACACCTAACGATACCATCCAGAACTGCTACCTATGTTGTACTTAATCTTAATAAAAAACTGAGATCCCGTTGTGAATGTAACTCTAAATCTTGTGTTTTTAAAAATTTTTTTAAAGTAGGCTCCATACCCAGTGTGGGGCTCGAACTGATGACCCTGAGATCAAGAGTCATATGCTCCACCAACTGAGCCAGCCAGGCGCCTCTAAATCTTGTTGTGAAACATAATGGGAAATATCTTCTATGTCATTAGATGTTTTTATGATGTATTGTTAAATTATCTTTGGGAGGGCAAAAGAAAAGAGTTTACATTTGTTTTATTAAGAGGTATCTTATTAATGAGATATCCTTTTCTAACTCATCAAGATCATTTTGTTTTCTAAACAAATGTCACCCAATTTATCAGTGTGTCCCAGATTCACATTGTCTGTGAACTAAAAAGACAACACCACATGTTATCTATCCTCATTCAAATTACTGATTAAAAAAAAAAAAATTGAATGCTGCATCCTTTCAAGATGACAAGAATTCAATCTGTGTTTATTAAATAAATTACAGATCAGTCTAATTGTATTGTCATTTAGCCTGTGTTTCTCAGTTCTGGTCTTCAAGATATCTCATGAGGGTCTTTGCCAAATAACCTGCTGATACCCAAATATAACACTGTCTGTATTGCTTTAATAAATAAATTCCACTTAAAAGCTAGAAATTTAATTCTCCTACCTAATGGTGTTGGCCAATAAGAGAGACCTTACTGGAACTGTTTGGGTTTTTTGGTTTGTCTATTTTTAATTTTTTTTTTTCAACGTTTATTTATTTTTGGGACAGAGAGAGACAGAGCATGAACGGGGGAGGAGCAGAGAGAGAGGGAGACACAGAATCGGAAACAGGCTCCAGGCTCTGAGCCATCAGCCCAGAGCCTGATGCGGGGCTCGAACTCACGGACCGCGAGATCGTGACCTGGCTGAAGTCGGACGCTTAACCGACTGCGCCACCCAGGCGCCCCTGGTTTGTTTATTTTTGAGAGAGTGAGTGCAAGCAGGGGAGGGGCAGAGACAGAGGAGGATAGAGGATCCGGGGCAGGCTCTGTGCTAACAGCGGACAACCCTCTGCGCGGCTTGAACTCCTGAAACTCATGAACCGTGAGATCCTGACCTGAGCCGAAGCTGGACACTTAACCAATTGAGCCACCCAGGCGTCCCTGGAAATTGTTTTTTAATATGGATGTTAACAGATTTTGCAGAGTTGCTTTTAGATTAAGGAGAATTTTAATCACATTATCCTCAAGAACTGGGAAATGAAGTCAAGTTTTTGATTATCTAAAGGTTTACAAACAAAAAACAACCCTTCCAAAAAACGTATGTATTAGAATCTCCAAAAAACATTTGTCCAACCAATTTTTGCCTTATGATATAATAAATAATTACCTTATAATGTTAATAGTGTTTTTTCACTTAAGCCCTTAAGAATGCATTCTTTCAAATCCACAAACATAAATATATTTTTAATATACAGAGTGCCAAAGCTAAAGCTTACAATGTAATTTTTTTTTCTAATATCAGAAAGTTAACAGTACCAAATGGGCAAGAAACTAAATTGTATGAGTCTGAGAACTGTAAATTTTAAAAACTATCCCTTGGAATGTGTACTTTTTTTTTTTTTTTTTTTTTTTTGTGATTTACTCTTTGTTCTTAACATGGAACTTAAGGTTGATTTAAACAGCCAGGAATCAACCAATATAATTTAACATATTAAGAAAACAAAGGAGAAAACCATATAAATAATTCAACAGGATTATTTATAAATAATAAAACAAAACAAAACAAAAAAAAAAAAAACAACCAAAAAAAACCCCCCAACATCCACTCGTGATAAAAGTCCTGAACTAGAGGGGCGCCTGGGTGGCGCAGTCGGTTAAGCGTCCGACTTCAGCCAGGTCACGATCTCGCGGTCCGTGAGTTCGAGCCCCGCGTCAGGCTCTGGGCTGATGGCTCAGAGCCTGGAGCCTGTTTCCGATTCTGTGTCTCCCTCTCTCTCTGCCCTTCCCCCGTTCATGCTCTGTCTCTCTCTGTCCCAAAAATAAATAAACGTTGAAAAAAAAAAAAAATTAAAAAAAAAAAGTCCTGAACTAGAAAAGCAAGGGAACTCTTAAACCTGATTGTGGGTACCTACAAAAATCTGCAAGTAACATAATACTGAAGGTTTTCTACCTAAGATCAGGAACAAAGAAGGATTTCTGCTCGTATTATACCAGAGGATACAGGCAAGGTGATAACATAAGGAAAGGCATAAAGATTGGAAAGAAGAAAGAAATGGTCTTTATTTGCAGATAACATGACCTTCTACATGAGTAATCCCAAGAAATCTACAAAACAACTATTAGAACTAATAAGTGAAATTAGGTCACAGACTACAATGTCAATATAGAAAAGACAAATGAGTGTCTATTAGTAACAAACAATTAGAAAATAAAAAAAAATAGGCCAAATTTGTTTACAATAGCATAAAAAATATTTAGGGTTAAATTTAATGAAAGGTGTGCAGGACTTGTACACTAAAAACTATAAAACATTGCAAAGGAAAATTAAAGAAGACCAAAATAAATGGAGAAAGATACCACATTCACAAACTGGAAAACTCATTACTGTTAGGATGCCAATTCTTCCCAAATTTATCTACAGATTCAAATGGAAATCTCTACAGGCCTTTGGAAAGGCAAAGTCAAAGAGAGGTAAAGGACCTAAATTAACCAAACCCGTCCTTAAATTGAACAAGGATGCAGGTTGTACACTCTCTGATTTCAAGGCTTACTACATACAGCACACATGACATAGATAAATCTCAAAGATGTGGAGTGAAAGGAGTCGAACCCCAAAAAACCATATGCTCTTATGATTCAATTTGTATGAAATTCTAGGGAAGGCAAAAGTATAGTGACAAAAAGCAGATTAGTACTTGTCAAGGACTGGGGACTGGAGACTGCAGACTGAGGGCCTACAGTAGCACAAATAAAATTTTCAAGGTAATGGGGATATTCTACATCTTGATTAGGGTGGAGGTTATATGACTGCATACAATGACCAAAATTCACCAACTGTATACCTGGTGAATTTACTGCATTTAAAGTACACCTTAATAAAGCTACTAAAGCAAAAACGAATAAAACCAATATACCATTTTTGTCTTATGATACTTATGTCTTTTTAAAGATATTATTAGATTACTGGTAATTCATTCGGATAGCCCTTAGTTTTCCAATTTACTTAATTTAATAGGAACAACTTGGGATGAATATAGATGGTCCTAAAGTCAATCAGGAAGGAGAGCAACATTTAGATAGTTTTTCCATTTAACTTACGTCAATCAAATGAATACTGACTCTTAAGTACAGATAGCTGGAAATACTACATTCTAGATACAAGATTAAACCAGACATAAATGTAAGAAGCAAGAACAAAATGTGTCTGGAAAAAAAACACTTAAAAATGTAACTTGGGGCGCCTGGGTGGCTCAGTTGGTTAAGCGTCCAACTTCGGCTCAGGTCATGATGAGTTCGAGCCCTGAGTCAGGTTTTGTGCTGACAGCTCAGAGCCTGGAGCCTGCTTCAGATTCTGTGTCTCCCTCTCTCTCTCTCTCTGCCCCTTCCCCACTCATGGTGTCTCGCTCTCTCGCTCTCAAAAATAAACATTAAAAAAAAAAGTAACCCAAATTTTAGTTTTATGTACTGTTATATCAAAAAAGAATATGAATAAACTTTTAATTTTTATCAAATACATGCATATGGTTAAAAAAATCAAATACACAAAATAACTTCTACCAAAATGCAACAGTCCTCTCTTTCCAAGCCCCTCACTCCCACACCACAGCAACCACCTTCCAACTCTTTTAGTTGTTTAGGGATTACTTTTTGTTCTCTAGATAATACATCATTATTTCCTAATGTATCAAATTTTAGACAATCTGCTGACTTCCTCCTGTAACAGACAAGGATGCAGCCCCATATTCCTTTCCCCAAATTATAGTAGTGTTACATCATTTTTAGTTCTATGTAACCTCTTTATAATTTTAATCAGTATACTTCTATTTATTTCCTCTTTCTGATACTAAGACTTCTATCTTTCTCCTCACCTCTCCTCTTTACACCTTCTACCTTCTAAAACTCTACCATCAAAATTGAATAGCTATTATATTAATTTTCAAACTATAATTAAGCTATCAAGTTTGATTGTAAAAGCTAAAAATTAGTGGTATTTACAATTATTATAACAATATAAATATTGTTTATTGTAAAGCTGAGCATTATCCCATTTTCTGTCTTGTACAGACTTTTTACCTGGGTTTTTTTTTTTTCTTTCAACAACACAGCTTTCACTTTAAATGTAGAATTTATGTTAAGTATGGCTTCTATGATTAGCTCTTAAATTCATCTATCCATTTGTTTACAAATTATTTAATGCTCAGTTGAAGGGAAGTTTTTTTTTTTAAGATTTTTTAATGTTTATTTATTTTGGGAGAGAGAGGGAAGGAGGGAGGGAGGGAGAGGAAGAGGGAGAGAGAAGTCTGACAGTGGTTTAGTTCCTGCTTCCAATTTGTCTCTAAGGCAGAGCTGCTCTCCTGCTAAAATCTAAGCAGGGCTTAACCCACAAAACCACGAACAGTGGCCCTCACACCTGCCTGTGGCACCCATGCAACACCACGGTATCCCCAGAACAAGCACCTCTTTTTTGCTTCAGCTAGTTGTAATAGGCATCGGTTCCAAACCAGTTCTAGCTTCCCAGGCACTGTGTTAGAGACTATCATAGACAGTATCTCATTAAACTCAAAGTGCTGTATCTATTAACCTGGAAAGCTACAAATACATCATAAAAGTAGGAAACAGTGTTTTCTCTGTGGCTTAGCCTGTGTCAATCGGCCTGAATTTTGTTAAAACCAAAAAAGTAGATTTCATCTGGAGTAGAGATATTATTTCTCATATTTTTTGAATTATATACAAAAATAAGTGTATCAACTGTCAAGAACTGCTGATGCATACTAACCAAAGAGCAATTACATGAGCTGAATCACAAGTCAATACACACAAGATTGCAGAGAGCCTGCATTTAACTTTACCAATAATGTCAAGACACAGGTTAAAAAATGCTAGCTGTATGTGCATCTATCTTGTGGAGAGCAATTTAGTAAAAACACCAAGATAGCCTTTAAGAGCTCTCACACTCTGACATCCTTCTAGCCTTTCTTGGACCCAACTGGGATGCTGTATTTTCACCTGAGGGGAAAACAACATATTGATTTTTTAATCCCTTCCTAACATGCACATAATTTCATACAATAGCTAAGAAGAAGATACATTTTAATAACATATCAATATAGCTCGTTTACAAACTGTTCTCTCCTACACAAGCTTTCAACATTGAGCAAAAAAACCCCCAAAAAATAAAACAAAAAAACCCCCCAAAAACAGAAGCACAAGAAAGGATCTCTAAGTGAAAGACCCTAATTTACTGTGACCAGGTATACTTTTGGGTATTCTTTCAGCAAATAAATTTCTGAAAAAGACACTGTAGGAACTATTTCCCAGCTTTTTTAGTAGAGTAGCAAGCGGGGCAGGGATGGGAGAAATGACACAACAATGTGCACACATATGGACACAATGCCAGTACGTAATGAAACTTCTGTCAGCAGGCTTTTAAATGCAAATGACCATTCTCAGTCTTCCTGGTCCATAGTGTAACCAATACCTTTTCTATCAGAATTCTTCTCATATTACAATTTTAAAAGATGCTAATGATCTTCACATTGGTGTATTCTGTAACTCCTCTTTGCAAGATGAAATGCAAGTAACATTTCCAGAAAAATCGATGTTGACCTAAAAAAAAACCACATTTAACAAAACCTATAGCAAAGCTATTGAGAAAGAAAGGTAATGGGAAGAAACGTACCAACTGATTCACTTACTCATTCAAATGCTTAGGCACCTGGCCTAGATGTACAGCCCTGAACAACACAGATGAGCTTCCCTGGCCTCAAGGAAACAGAATAGGTAGGTATGAACAAATAATTACCATCATACATGTGTGATTTAACAGGAATCACTTAACTAACATTTAGAGAGCAAGGAAGGCACTCCTAAAAAATTTAATTGGACACTTGCAGGATTAGTAGTTTATCAGGCCGGGTCAGGCCTGGAGGCAATGAATGTATCTAACAAGGAGAGCAGCGGGTCTGAAGGGAGGAGGTGCAAGCTAGCAAGCATATTTGAAGAAATGAAAGTTTAGTATTCCAGTTCTTTGACAAGTTCAGTCTATGTAAAGAGGGAAGGAATCTTGGTTCATTCAACTAAAAGACCTTTCAAAAGAAAGAGGCATAATATCAATTCGACCACCAATTTTATGCCCAAGATACTCAAAGTTAACAAACGGAAACTATGGTTTAAGGAGCATTTGGATGAACTACTTAATACTATAATGTGACTGCAGTCTTGAATATGAATAATATTTAATCCACACTGATCCATTCAAACCCCTTAAAAAAACACCCAGTTTCACGAATACCAGCCCCAAGAGGAAGGTTTTTTCCTGTAAAAAAAAAAAAAAATCTAAAAAGTCAAATGTTTAAAAATGTTTCAAATTGCTTCAACGTTTATTTGCTGTAAAACAGACCATTCACAAAAAAAGTTTCATAAAGATCATATATTTGTAAACCATTCAGTAAGTGCTCTGCCTTTTTATAGGTCACTGATGTAGATGATCCAAATCTCCAAAGCTCAAGTACTCTAAACCTAAAACCCAAGGCCATAAAATGGGCGACAGAGTCTGAAGGAGTCTGAAAATAGAATTCTCCCATGGATACGTTTTATTTACCTAACCAAAATGTGAATGCGGAGAAAGATGCACTTCGTAAGTTGCTAAATGAAGACTGAGGCTCTAAAAATAAAATCATACAGTTCTTGCTTTTCTCAGAGAAATCTGCCGTGGAGGTGAGCAACTGGCGCCGTAACGGGTGGCTGTGAAAGAGGATGCCTACGTATGACGGACAACGTGGTGAGAAGGACAGAAACAGGTCTGAGGTGGGCAACACAAGTGTTAGCTGCAAGTCTCCAGGCTGGCTCAGCCTCGCGGTGCTGCTCGCCCGGCTGCAGGGCCACGACCCTGTGGGAAAGCTCCGTGGACTACTTCCTCCCCACCTATCGGGGCAGACTGAAACTTACTGCCCGTGTCTCCCTTCCTTCCCCTTCCCGTGCAGTGGGTAAGGTCCACCGAGGACCCAGGACCACAGGGTTTAACAAAGAAGGGACACTCGACTCAATACGGCTCCGTTCGGGTGGCCAGAGCAGAAGTGGCCCGCTTCGGGCGGTGATGGTCTGAAACAACAGAAGAGCTTCCTACGGGAGCCTTTTTTTTTGAGAAGCATGGCGATGGGAGACAGCTAGGGGACAAAGGGCATCTGACTCTACAAGAGGAAGCCTTTGAAGAAGGGGCCGTCTACACAGTGCGGTTCCCATCATGAAACGCTCTTTGGAAGGGCATTTTCTACTCACTGCCGCACTCTACTGCTGCTGCGTTGATCTGCAGTGGTTTTGCTGCCCACATTTTTTAAAAATGGAAGACATACACTCTTTTGACTGTGAGCTTCCGCAGACTGGCTCAGGGCCTCCACAGCACAGCTTATGTGGGATACTCCACATTTCTGTCAACACCCCTACCCTGTCTTCCTCTATCTACACCTTTTCTGCACCAGGCCAGCTCTCTGGCTTCCCCCGCTTCCTCACAGGTTACGGAGATTTGACCTGCTTTCTCCTGCCACCGCGTACGGTTTTGCCTGGCTTCCTCATTCCTATTACCCCAGAAAGTGCACGATTCTTCTTGAAGGGCCCTCGTGTACCCTCTTGGGTACACATCCTAAGCAGGGATAGAATCAGAATAACAAGTGCAGAGATGCTAAAAACAATTAGCTTCTACACTGAAGTTTTTGAAATTACATGCCTGAAAGTAGAATTATTTGTTTACGCCAACTGAATACCCTGGATATTCCGGGATTATTTAAATTTTAAAAACTGTCGTCAGAAACTCTTCTACTAATGCAGCAATAATTTCTGTCAGAAAGCCACTGGAGTTTACAAAATTTGAAGTCACCGTGTTTGAGACTATACTACAGATGCTTTGGTCAGAGTAGCCCCAACTCTCCATGCTAAGATTCTCAGAGGGTGACTTACAATCAAAAGGTCAAGATTTTTAAAACCAGAACAACTTTTATATTAAGTCACTGAGCTGTTTGCGAGGGCAACTTCTGTACAACATGCTCAGCACAGAATGTGGCAGAGCTGTGACAGTCTGGTGGGTTCCCTGAACACCAGAGGTCAGGCTGGTTCGCTCACGGTTAGAGGGCACGAATGACTCACACGGCTGGGGACCAACAGCTCACCCATCTGTCTCAACCGGAAGCAGCAACAACGCTATTGAAGATCGAGGGCCGGATTTTGTATTTTCACCATCCATCACTTTAAAACACCGCCGACATAGCTGACGATCCTACCACATGGAGAAGCATCTGCTCACGTCACAGGCATTCTCCCTCCTTCTCCGCCTCTCTTCCTTTCCCTTCTCTTCCCTCAACACACAAACACACCTGAGCGTAAAGTAACACAAGTGACATCCGGCTCAATTCTGAAGTGACTGAGTTAGAGCTAGAGTACTACTACTCGATTTCTACTTATTAAGCACATTTCGGAAAGTTAGAATTCTGAGAAGTTAATAAAACAACTTCCAGGTTCTAGAATGAAAACGGAAACATGGGGAAAAGAGACAATACTGACTCTCTGAAGGGTCATTCTGAATCAATCCAACGTACTTTTTTTTTAATTCATTTTTTTTAATGTTTATTTTTGAATGAGAGAGAGACAGAACATGAGCGGGGGCGGGGCAGAGAGAGGGAGACACAGAATCTGAAACAGGCTCCAGGCTCTGAGCCGTCAACACAGAGCCCGCTGCGGAGCTCGAACCCACGGACCGCGAGATCGTGACCTGAGCCGAAGTCAGATGCTTAATTGAACCACCCAGGTGCCCCAACCCAACCTACTTTTAAGGACAGGCAGTTTTGACAACACAGAAGATGCAAACTGAAATATTCCAGGGCACCCTCAACTACTGGATAACTGTGTTTGATGCTTCCAAAGACCCAACTAAATTCTCAGTCACCTTCTATTCGGGTCTACCACCATCTAACAGAAACGAGGAGATACCATATTTATAAGCTGTCTTTTCTGAAACTGTCTTGTCTGAGCAAAGAGGATTCACAATTTGTACATAATCGTACTGTCTTTTTCACAGAAGGTGTAAGAAGGAGACAGAAATATGGCAAATACCTTGCTTTTTATCTCTTGGCATTAAAATTACAATCCTCCCCCACAGAACTTTACCAAGACCTGTTGTTAAAGTTTAACTACTTCATAAATGTTTAAATTAGAACAGTTTTTAAACTCATCAGCCAGATAAATGAACAAGAATCTGTCAGGTAAAGAGAAGTACTGGTGCAGAAGTAAGTTTTCATGCTCCTTGTCCCAGATGATGACAACGATTATTATTATTTTTTTTTTTTAATTTTTTTTTTCAACGTTTATTTATTTTTGGGACAGAGAGAGACAGAGCATGAACGGGGGAGGGGCAGAGAGAGAGGGAGACACAGAATCAGAAACAGGCTCCAGGCTCTGAGCCATCAGCCCAGAGCCCGACGCGGGGCTCGAACTCACGGACCGCGAGATCGTGACCTGGCTGAAGTCGGACGCTTAACCGACTGCGCCACCCAGGCGCCCCAGCGATTATTTTTTTAAAAAGTTCTTAAAGGGGCATATTTGAATAGTACGGCAAATAAATCCTAAATTCTCTCGCTTGGATTTTTACATGTAAACAGTCGATCAGTAGAATGCCTCAACTCTCAGTAACCAGCCCGTAATGGTAGTTAACAAAACAAAACAAAACAAAACAAAACAAAACAAAACAAAACAAAACAGCATTGGAGTCAGGGCCTCCTCAGCGCTGGGACAGAGGTGAAATTCTTCCTCGAAGAAAAGCTGCAGTGTCTGGATGGCTTGTATTCAGCATCGGGTTTGAACTTCGGCTCTAACGTTTACTAGTTCTGTGAGCTCAGACAACGGATTTAGCCTCGGTGGGTCTTAAGTGCATAAAGGGGATACCAGTATCTACCACACCGGTTGTGGTCAAAATTAAATGAAACTACAGGAATAAAGGACTAGCACAATCCAGGCACTTCCATGATCTCTCCTCAGGTGGAAGAGGAAGACTCTTTTCTGGGGCAAAACTGTAAGTGAGGCCCCTCAATCTTCAAAACAGAAAGCCAGCTTGGCCACCTCTCTGATCACCTGGTCTCTAAAGCAACGAGACGATAAATCAGGACGGCATCCTTTGGTCATCTCATCTAAAAGACAACAAAGATCTAGAAATACGCTGAAACAGTAAAGTCCATCATACAAATACAACTGACCAAAGAGATCTAAGGAACAAAAATGAAAAATGATCTTCTGCCTACGTTCAAAGGCTGTTAGGAAAGTAATAACATCCAAATGACTACCTTGCAAAACACTTAGGTTTCTTTTCTCTTTTAAATCTGACTGAAGTCTCCATTAATGAATGCTTTGATTCAAAACTAATTTAAATTTTATACAACCACTCCAGTAAAATAAAAACCTCTGAAAAGTCTGAGGTTATTATGGAAGCAACAGAATGGAACACTGTTGCCCTTTTAACTTTCTTTGCCAAATAGCTCTGATTCAGAATCACCAAGTCAACCCTCAGCTTCATAAGCGATCACTGTACTTCTGCAAGGGGGGTGGGGGGTGGGGGGTGGGGGGTGGAATTTACATCTTACTAAGGGACTATTAGAGTCTCAGAGACATTTTTTTTAACCCTTTTATCTTGAAATTTCAAACTTATGGTAAAGATGCAAAAATAGGACAAAGGGTTTCCATTTTATCCTGAATCCAGACTTCCCAACTGTTAACATTTTGCCACATTTGGTTCTCCCTCTCTCTGCATATTTTTTTGAACCATCTGAAAGTAAGTTGCACACATAGTGCCTCCTTTACTCCCTACTACCTAAATGTGTGTATTTCCTAATAAGCACATTTTATTAAAACCACAGCATGATTACCAAAGTCAGAAAATTAACATTGATAAAATACTATTATCTAATCTAAGGACTTTATTCTAGCTGGAATGCAATTTTTGAAATATGTGCCACTAGCCTTTTATTTTTGCAGTCTCTGACCAAAGAATTATTTAGATTAGGGTTCAGCAAACTGCAACCTGTGGATGTTTTTTTTTTTTTCCCAATATATGAAATTTATTGTCAAATTGGTTTCCATACAACACCCAGTGCTCATCCCAAAAGGTGCCCTCCTCAATACCCATCACCCACCCTCCCCTCCCTCCCACCCCCCATCAACCCTCAGTTTGTTCTCAGTTTTTAAGAGTCTCTTATGCTTTGGCTCTCTCCCACTCTAACCTCTTTTTTTTTTTTTTTCCTTCCCCTCCCCCATGGGTTTCTGTTAAGTTTCTCAGGATCCACGTAAGAGTGAAAACATATGGTATCTGTCTTTCTCTGTATGGCTTATTTCACTTAGCATCACACTCTCCAGTTCTGTGGACTGTTTTTAAAGAGGTTTTACTGGAGGGGTGCTGCGTGGCTCAGTTGGTTAAGGGTCTAACTCTTAATCTCGGCTCAGGTCATGATCTCAGGGTTTGAGCTGGAGCCCCATGTTGGGCTCTGTGCTGACAGCATGGAGCCTACTTGGGATTCTGTCTCTCTCTCTCTCCCTGCCCCCTTCCGGCCTGTACTCTCTCTCTCTCAAAAATAAATAAACTTAAAAGAATGGGTGTGTGTGAATATACTTGCAGAGACATTACAGACTTCTTTACAACATAAAAAAACTGGAAAAGTCTACATGTTCATCAATAAGCAATTGGTTAAATAAATTTTGGCACACAGTGCAGTATCAGGCAGAAATAAAAACAGTAACACACGTATATGGAAATAAAAATTGGCTCTCAGTATACTGTTAAGTAGAAAAGAAGGCAGGTTATAAAACACATGATCTCCTTTTATTCTTAAAAAAGAAAAACCACAGGCATAACCTGTGAATACAGTGTGTGTTTGTGTTTATAAAGGTTTTTTTTTTTCCTTAATGTTTACTTATTTTTGAGAGAGAGAGCTAGAGGGAGGGGCAGAGATGTGGAAGCAGGCTCTGCGCTGACAGCAGTGAGCCCCATGTGGGGCTCAAACTCACGAAACGGGAGATCATGACCTGAGCCAAAACTGGCCATTCAACCGGCTGAGCCACCCATGCGCCTCGATAAAGTTCTCCTAAAAAGTTAACAGCAGTCTCCCTAGGTGGTGGGATTATGGTTGATTTTTGCAGTTTTCTTTATAGCTTTCTGAATGTCTTCTTATAGGGGCAAAAATATATAGCTCCTACCAATTTCCAAACATACCACTTTTATCTTATGGAAACTGCTGACTTTATTGTTAAATATGCATTTCCTCAAATTTCACAAGTGAGTGTATCACACAGAAATTAAAATTCTACTTCATGACACCTACACTTCCTTATGCTCCACAGTTTCCCACTTAGGCTTATGTGACATTCTCAGTGTTGATCAGTTTATACTATATATGAATGAAAGATCATTCACACATCATTCATTTAGAAAATGAGCCATCTGTCCATATGCTACGAGTCACTTGATAATCTTTAGAGAAATATAATGAATTACCCAGAAGTAGTCTTATTTACAATGATTAATAAAACATTCTTATCTCTTCTAGTATAGAGCATACTGTTTATATATAAGCAACTTTCAAATATAACCACCTATTTGTCTAGTATGATTCAATATCAGTGTAAATTAACATGCTTACAAATGAGAAACACAGCTGTCCCAAAGCCACTTTGATGATACTGAGTCATGCTCAGTATCTATGCGGAGAAATACACAGCACCTTATGGAAATATTAAAAAGACTGACTTCATAGGACACAGGAGTTACGTGTGGCCATTGCTGTCCTTTCCCCTGGGCCCGTGTAAGATAAAAACTTCAACCTAGTTTTACTTCCAGCCTATACATTTTTAAAGTATCTTCAATTAGTAAGTGACAGAACTTCACATTTATAGTAAAATACAAAAGTGAGTGCTAGAGATCTCAGTTTAGTCCCCTACACTACTACTCCTTAAATGTTCTAAAACTATATTATTAATTACAGACTATCTAGGCTTTTTTCTATGCTATGACATTCACACTCTTTAGTCCTAAGAAGTTCTTTTTTCTTAAAATATTTTTATTAAAAAACGTTTTTAATTTTTTTTACATTTATTTTTGATAGAGACAGAGCACAGTGGGGGAGGGGCAGAGAGAGGGAGACACAGAATCCAAAGCAGGCTCCAGGCTCTGAGCTGTCAGCACAGAGCCCGACGCAGGGCTCAAACTCACAAACTGTGAGATCATGACCTGAGCCAAAGTCAGATGCTTAACCGACTGAGCCACCCAGACACCCCTAAAAAACTTTTTTTTTAACATTTATTTATTTTTGAGAGAGAGAGAGAGAGAGAGAGAGAGAATGAGTGGGGAAGGGGCAGAGAGAGAGGGAGACAGAATCCGAAGCAGGCTCCAGGCTCTGAGCTGTCAGCACAGAGGCCGACGCAGGGCTCAAACTCACAAACTGTGAGATCATGACCTGGGCCGAAGTCAGATGCTTAACCGACTGAGCCACCCAGACACCCCTAAAAAACTTTTTTTTTAACATTTATTTATTTTTGAGAGAGAGAGAGAGAGAGAGAGAGAGAGAGAATGAGTGGGGAAGGGGCAGAGAGAGAGGGAGACAGAATCCGAAGCAGGCTCCAGGCTCTGAGCTGTCAGCACAGAGGCCGACTCAGGGCTCAAACTCACAAACTGTGAGATCATGACCTGAGCTGAAGTCAGATGCTTAACCGACTGAGCCACCCAGACGCCCCCTAAAAAACTTTTTTTTTAAACATTTATTTATTTTTGAGAGAGAGAGAGAGAGAGAGAGAGAGAGAGAATACCAGTGGGGAAGGGGCAGAGAGAGAGGGAGACAGAATCCGAAGCAGGCTCCAGGCTCTGAGCTGTCAGCACAGAGGCCGACTCAGGGCTCAAACTCACAAACTGTGAGATCATGACCTGAGCCGAAGTCAGATGCTTAACCGACTGAGCCACCCAGACGCCCCCTAAAAAACTTTTTTTTTTAAACATTTATTTATTTTTGAGAGAGAGAGAGAGAGAGAGAGAGAGAGAGAGAGAGAGAGAGAGAGAATACCAGTGGGGAAGGGGCAGAGAGAGAGGGAGACAGAATCCGAAGCAGGCTCCAGGCTCTGAGCTGTCAGCACAGAGGCCGACTCAGGGCTCAAACTCACAAACTGTGAGATCATGACCTGAGCCGAAGTCAGATGCTTAACCGACTGAGCCACCCAGACGCCCCCTAAAAAACTTTTTTTTTTAAACATTTATTTATTTTTGAGAGAGAGAGAGAGAGAGAACACCAGTGGGGAAGGGGCAGAGAGAGAGGGAGACAGAATCCGAAGCAGGCTCTAGGCTCTGAGCTGTCGGCAGAGCCTGATACAGGGCTCAAACCCACAAACTGCAAGATCATGACCTGAGTTGAAGTTGGATGCTTAACCGACTGAGCCATCCAGGTGCCCCTGATGTTTGTTTATTTTTGAGAGACAGAAAGAGACAGAACACAAGCAGTGGAGGGCAAGAGAGAGGGAGAGAGAATCCCAAGCAGGCTCTGTGCCGTCAGCCAGAGCCCGATATGGGGCTCAAACTCACACACCTCCAGATCAAGACCCGAGCTGAAACCAAGAATCAGAAGCTTAACCGACTGAGCCACCCCGTCGCCCTCAACTGGCTGATATTCTTAAAAAATCACTACTGGGCCCTTAAGTCTTAAACAAACAGACGCTACGCCATGACTGAAGAAGCTATTCCCTCATCCCTCATGAGCTATGTCCTTATCTTATTACATGAAGGATTTATTTTTTTTTAAATTTTTTTTTTCAACGTTTATTTATTTTTGGGACAGAGAGAGACAGAGCACGAACGGGGGAGGGGCAGAGAGAGAGGGAGACACAGAATCGGAAACAGGCTCCAGGCTCTGAGCCATCAGCCCAGAGCCCGACGCAGGGCTCGAACTCACGGACCGCAAGATCGTGACCTGGCTGAAGTCGGACGCTTAACCGACTGCGCCACCCAGGCGCCCCTACATGAAGGATTTAAAAGGATATATAAAATATCAGCACTAAAATTATAGCAGCAAAGCAGGTGGCATTTAGGTCAAATTCAATAACAGTTGCTATTATAGTTATTATGTGCCAAGTGTTTTACGGGTATTTTACCCTTATACTGTTACTATTACCTCTTTTAGAGATGAACGAACTTGTTCCACAGGCACAGAACTAGAGTGCAAAGAACTCCGATCTGCACCCACCACTGGCGGGGATGATGCAGTAATTAAGAGTAGCAGTTCTGGGGTCACAGTGCCTGGGTCTGCACACTATCTTTACCGCTTGCAAACTGGGGGATCTCAGTAAGCTACTTTCTCTGTGTTTCCTCATATATGAAATGGAGATGATGGTGCCTATTCTCATGGAGTGGCTATGAGAATTAAATGGCTCTGCAAATAGGGTCTTAAAATGACTAACACAAGAAATGGCTCAGCTCTTGTTACTGCTCTTAACTACCACCAGACTGAACATGTGTGGGCAGGGAAATGTATACTATGCAGGATCTCTGGTAACACCCAACACTTTCCTAATTGTTTATTTCTTTGTTCTGCATCCCGTATCTGGGTATAGGACTCAGGAAATGAGCTAGTTGGCTAAGTGGGTTTCTATGGGGAGGTGCTACTGTGCCTTGAACAGGATGCTTTAGTTCATGACAAGGTATGGACTGAATCAATCAGTTTTATTTGGATCACAGTAGACTGGAGGGTCCCTAGGAATAGACTTCAAAAACAATGTTTCAGTTTCATTATTTTCTTAACTTGTTCTCAAAAGCTATTCCAAAAAATATTTAGATTCATACTATTTTTTGTGTGAAATGATTCTGGTTCTCTTTATCCTATTTGAAAAAGAGATCCAGGGGCACCTGGGTGGTTTAGTTCATTAAGTGTCCAACTCTCGATTTCAGCTCAGGTCAAGATCTTATAGTTGTGAGATCAAGCCCTGCGTCGGGCTCTGTGCTGGCCATGAAGCCTGCTTAAGATTCTCTCTCTCCCTCTCCCTTTGCCCCTCCCCTGCTCACACTCACTCTCTCAAAAAAAAAAAAACCAAAAAAACACAAAAACACAAAAAAACAAAAAAAACAAAGAAAAGAAAGAGAAAGAAAAAGAAAAAGAGAGACCTCTAAAAACAATTCCAAATAAAGTGTTCAACTTACTAGATGTTAAAACCTTAAGTGACAGCACTGAAAATATAAAAAGAACAAACAGTAGATCAAAGTGGCACATGACAAAAATTCCATCTCTAGACTGACCTCTGATAAACTCTGGACTTCAATGAGATCTTCTCTCTCCTCCTCCTCCTCAAGGCTCCAGTCTTTATGGCTTCCTCCCTCCCTCTCCAAAAACCCCTTACTTCCGGTGGTATCCAAGCCACATTGATTCTCTTTTCCATTTTTATTGCCACTATTCTGGTCAGACTTTCATCACCCCTCCTCTCTACTATTTCTCATCTTTCTTTGTCAGATCATCCTGGACTTACCCATTTGCTGCCAGATTTAGTAAAGCAATTATTTACTGTATACTATATGCCAGGTACTAAACTAGACATCTCACTACAGAGAATTTCCTTTACCCCTCCTACAACCGTGTGAAGCACTCTCAGTCCCTTTTATAGAGGAAAAAAGTACTTGTGGATGAGATGGGTTTCGGGACTTTGACTAAGATCATGCTGCCAATAAGTGATCCAACCAAGACTCAAATTCAGAGCCAAGACTGCCTTAAAGCAAGATTCTGATGAGACCACTTTCATTCGAAAAGCTTCCGTAACTCCTACTGTCTTACACAGTAAGAACCAAACTTCTTAGTCTGGTATTTAAAGCACTTCTATAATACGGTCCAACCCTTTTACTGTCTTGTATAGTCTACCTACACTACCATATTCTTTGGTCAACCTGGGCAACATGTATTCTTTGTCTGGGTTTACCCCATGTCCTCCACCTTGAAATGCCCTCCCTACCATCTTGAAATACTACATGTACCTGGGAGGCTTGGCTCAAATGTCACCTCCAATTCTTTCTTGGTTTTCCTAGACGAACGCTATCTCCCCTCCAGTGGAACCTCCTAGTATTTTGCTCTGAAACGCGCTTAGAGCATTCAAATGCTAATAGTAATACTCACGCTCACCAAACTGTTGTCTCATTTCCTCACTGCTTATCTTCCTTGAAGGAAAAGACCATACTCTCACTGCTTACACCTCATATTCAGCTTCTTTTTCATATTCACACAGTGCCTTGCATTCATTTGGAGAGTTGATATTTCTATATTTCAACCCAAGTTCCTACTCTTTTCACACCATTTCACAATCATATTAAACACACTAAGAAAATATGAGACAGGGAACCGCATCCCTCATTCTTAACCGAGATGAACTTTAAGAGTGGAAATGCCACATAGGATTTACTACTAAAGCTTAAAAGGCCGGTAGTTTACTTAAGAAGCCAAATTATAGAACATTACATATGGTTAAAATTCCACGGAGTCCCTACTGTATTCATAAATGCTATCAAACTGAACTAAACCAGAGTTTTCATAAAAACTGGCATTTTCAAAAAAGCTTTATTTGCTTTAATCTTTTTCTTCCTTTTGATAAGATTAAGATTGTAAATGGCAAATGGTTAAATAGGAACACCAAATTGCTATCTGCAAGGCATCTGGCCTTAAGCAAACACACCAAAATGCCAACTCTGAAGCTTCTAGCCTAATGTGTTTACAAATTTGTCTGTCTCAGATATTCTTACTTGAAATCACTTCTTTACGGAACTCATTTTTTACTTTTTCTATATATATTCAACAAATTGTGGATAGATCTGGATAGCTATCATTCAGCAAGACTTCTGAAGCTCTCCAAAACCAAAAGGGAAGTAAGGCAAGTAAAATTTTAGATCACACAGTCATTTTATCTATGCTACACTGAACTGTACACATAGAGTAAGAGGTTCTTTTAATGTTTTAAATAATACCGTTATACCATTATGTACCATATTTGTAAACTAAAACCCTCACTGTAAAAACCAGGCTTTTCCCAGAAGGAATGGTGAGCAGGAAACTCAACACAATGACTTTGTGACTAAGTCATGCTGAAACCTAGAATCTAGAAGAGAAAGGGTTGAGGGTAAGTGGAGGCTCTCATGGCTAGTCAGTCATCTTCAGTATTCGCAGAAACATTTACTGAATACCCCACTGAATGCCAATGCTGTAAGCAAAAACAATCATGCTGTCTGCTGTAAAGAAAGATCCTGGCAGAGATAACACCAATCAAATTATCATACAATATAAGTATCAGTTCCCAACTATGAGAAATATTCCCAAGGACTTTCAGGCTCATTAGGCTAGTTTCTTTCCTGAGGAATGACGACTGACTGATAGATCAGTCAGGGTCTGATAAGGAAACAGAAAACACCTAAGTATTCGAAACAGAGGGACTTCACAACAGGGCAATGGCTACTCAGTGACAGAACCAAAAGCCAAACAGGAGACAGTCAAGGGACTCCGATACTAGCAAAAGTCACAAGTCACTACCAACCTTTGGCTGGAAGGACAGAGGGAGGAAATGGTATTAGTAGACGCCAGCAGCTAGGACCCCCCACATAAGCAGGAAACATAACGGTGCTGTCCTAGAAGGAGCACGGAGCCCTGGAGGAGAGACAGCAGCTTGCCAAACATGTCTGTTGTCCAAGGCAGACGGGAAGAGGAAGAATACCGTGGCTTCCCCAGTCTACTCCCATCTCCCATCAGAGCTTCCCATTGGTCAAACGCAGCTGAGAGTCAATGGACACTAAGGCCTTCGAAATACTGCCAGCAGCGGTCAGCCCTGTCACGACGCGGTGTAGGGAAAGGCCCCAATAAGCTAAGGGCTGCCGCAGAGATCTGAAGAATGGGGACAGGCACACGTGTACACGTGGAAAAGGTGTTGGCGGAAGCGTGCACATGTTCAAAGGCTGTGCGGTAGACGGAGAATGGCAAGTGTGAAGGAGTGGAAGGTGGGCAGCACGGCTAGAGCTGGATGGAGAGGAGAAGGGAAGACTGGAGATAGAGGCCAGACCAGAGAGTATTTTGGGGGGCACATCAAGGAGGCAACTGAAGGATCAGATTTGTATTTCAGAATGGTCACTCACCCTACCCTCGCCCTCCTAGGACACTGAACAACAGGAACATACCAGGGATTCTACTACGTGCAGTACACACAGCATAAAAAGAATACAGCATCTTTGTGTCCCTGTGAAGTCTACCGGCAAGTGTGGTGTGCAGAACGGTCAAAGACCTTTTAAGTATCTTTTTTTTAGCATTTATATCACCTGATCATCATCAGGGACACAGATTTATCTTCACTGCCCCACAGACCTAGTTCCTTACTCAGTATATCTGTCAATCATCCTACTGCTTACTGTTTGTATTTACATGCTTCTATTGTTTACCCACCTTTGTATTTTCAGCTGAAGAACACTTTTTCCCATTCATTTATCTATGGCTCTGCCATATTAATTTTGCTTCTTTCACCCCACATTATCTAGCTCTCATAGATTTCTTATATTATAGAAACCAGAAATGTGCAAATAATTAATTCTATGAGAATTTCATGGTTTTTAAATAAGTGTCCTGATTTCGTGACACCCAGTCTTATGAAAGGTTGAATTTGTTTTGGAGGCACAAAGACATACGTATTTCTTTAAGGATCCTAGATCTCATATATTTTAGGCATAGTTTGGAATTCTTTCTTATGTAATTGTCCTAAGAGCTTTTTCTTCACTTTGTTCCTCTTAGCTTGGAGCATCTTAGAAAAGTCTAGTGCCATACGCAAATCTCAGTATTACATCGTACGTCCTTCTTCTTGGTCTGTGCTGTCCAATGTGGTAGACACTAGCTATCCGTGGCTACTGGGCACTTGAAGTGTGGTTAGGCTGAATTGTGATGTGCTGTAATTATAAAATATGCACCAGATTTCAAATACTTTTAAATTAAAACAAAAAAACCCTCATTTTTTTTTTTTATGTTGATCATATGTTGAAATAGTATTTTGGGGACATGGGATAAAATAAAACATTACTAAAATTAAGTTCACGTTTGTTTATTTATTTAGAGAGAAAGCATGCATGCAAATGGGGGAGGGGCAGAGAAAGACGGGGGAGGGGGGAGAGAGAGAGAGAGAGAGAGAGAGAGTGTGAATATCCCAAGTAGGCTCTGCACTGTCAGCGTAGGGCCCAATGCAGGGCTTGAATTCACAAACCATGAAATCATGACCTGAGTTGAAGTTGGACACTTAACCAACTGAGCCACCCAGGTGCCCTTATATTTACTTTTTAAAATGTGGCTATAAGAAAATTTAAAATCACCTAAATGGTGTATATTTCTATTGGGTAGCGCGGTTTCAGATCATTGGTGAAATGACCAAAGTTCTGGACTCAACCATTCAGGGTATTACACCTGGTCATCCCTACTCATAAGGCAGCTCTGTGACAAAATATTCTCCTACTAATAAAATTATATGGGAACCTTCTGTATGGCTCTTCATCAAAAAAATTCTGAAGGGTCCCCTGGGTGGCTCAGTTGGTTGGTTACACATCCGACTCTTGGTTTTGGCTCAGGTCAGGATCTCACAGTTCCTGTGTTCAAGCGCTGCATCGGGCTCTGCACTGGCAGCATGGAGCCTGCTTGGGATTCTCTCTCTCCTCCTCTTCTTCCTCCTCCTCCTCCTCCTCTCTCTCTCTCTCCGCCCCTCCCTCACTTGTGCTGTCTCTCTCTCAAAATAAATAAATAAATAAATAAATAAATAAATAAATAAATAAATAAATAATTTCTGAAAGTTGAAATGCATTTACTGTTTCCATTTCTTCTATATGCTTGTTTAGCATTGTAATATTAGACTCTAATCTAATCCCTATCTCTAGGGAATGAGTTCCTTATATATTATCACACTTTCTTCCGACTGATTACCTGCCTTCCACCATGTGTTTCCTGTATTCAGCTGCCCTAACCTTTACTCTGGAAGTATAAGGAGACTCACTGGGCTCTAAAAGAGATTGCCTCTGAGTCAGGTTCAGTTCTTAGGCAGCAACTAAGCATGGCTGATCTTATTAGGAAAGTCCTTTCATTCAAATCCCATCTCCCTACAGTTTCAGAGCTCTCCTTCTCTGTTCTAAACTGATTCCACTACCGCCACTCCCAAACTGTCTTCTAGTTATTAGACTACCACTCGGTTCAGTTCTTGTTAGGGGCAGTGGGATTTAACGCAACAAGTATAGATCCTACAGGCAAAAAGCTTTGGCTCTTTGTGTATGAGAAAAGTATTTCATACACTCATGTTACATATTTGGTTCCTATGCCTCCTTTCTTACACTGACAGTTTTTTGAAAGTAGGAATCATTTCCTCAAATGTCTCTTTAATTATAAGGGTGTGTTTAAAAAGAAAATTGAGGGGACCTAATATGACCGATCTTTCAAAATCAGATCCTTTAAAAAAATGAGGTTTTGATTGGGAAGTAGCAGTGGAGAGGAGGAAAGGTACCACCCAAGTCAAACAGAGAGATAAAGCCTAGAATCTAGGAGGCGAAATCCTCTTTCGTAACCTGGGGTGTGGCTGACCCGGTCTAAGGCCTTCCTCACAGCAGCCACCGAATACAAGCTGCCCGTTGACACCACATTGCTCCGAAGGGAACATACTCACTGTGATTAAGAGTTCCAAATGATCATTTACGGATTCTCCCCAACTGTTAGCTGAATGCTCTTTAGGGACTTCTTACTTCTTATTTTTCAGGCAGATCTAAAATATCATGACATCTCCTAATGCCTTCAACCACAGTTCCCTGTTACCTGCATATTGCGCCATAGAAGACATGAAGTGCTTCTATTTATGCTGAACACGTGACCATTCCAATATCTCTCTTCTGTCCATCCTATTGTACCTTCAGGGACCCAGAAGGTTCTTTTCTAATTCCCTGCCCCTATCAAAACAGGAAGAGACCCATATTCTTTTTAATTATGCACTTCTATCCCAATATAAGAAAAACTCCCTTAAAAAAAAAGTCCTCAGACAGATGTGAATATTTTTTTATGGTAAGACTATGGACTGGGCACATAAAATACATTCATAACCCTTTACCCTGGACTTCTACTTCTAAAAGGCTAAAAAACAATGATTGGCCATACTTCCCTGCTGCTGGGGACAACACGTGACTCAGTTCTAGCAATGAGATTTAAGTGGAAGTCCTTGGGAGGAGCTTCCAGGAAAGCATTTAAAAAGGACAAAACGTGGGGCGCCTGGGTGGCGCAGTCGGTTGAGCGTCCGACTTCAGCCAGGTCACGATCTCGCGGTCCGGGAGTTCGAGCCCCGCGTCAGGCTCTGGGCTGATGGCTCGGAGCCTGGAGCCTGTTTCTGATTCTGTGTCTTCCTCTCTCTCTGCCCCTCCCCCGTTCATGCTCTGTCTCTCTCTGTCCCAAAAATAAATAAACGTTGAAAAAAAAAAATTAAAAAAAAAAAAAAAAGGACAAAACGTGGCTGATACGTACCTTCGGCAGGCTTTAGGCCTCACCCTTTTCCTTGAAGGGTGGATCCCTAGGGGTGCACTAGACATCTTACAGTCATGAGGACAAAAATCCCACACTGAGCCTGATGGGGGAGGAAGCCAGGTAAGAGCTGGGCTCTGTTCTTACAGCCTGGCACACGAGGCAAGTCTTGTTCTTGCTTAAGCCACTATTCGTTTGCTTTCGCTAATACTTGCAGCTGATACATTAAAACTGTTCATCTGTACCTCCCAACACTTGTGCAAACACTACAAATCTAAAGAATTCGTGTAGCATTATTATTAATGATCTGCCACCATCAGCAACATGATAAGGTACATATAATGCTTTAAAGACTCACAGACACATTTAAAATATGGAAAGAATTAGTTTTTCTTTCTTTCTACATTTTCACTCAAACTACTGGATCACTTCACTGAACCCATTTCAACATTTAAAAAACGAATTTAGGGGTACGTGGGTGGCTCAGTTGGTTAAGCGTCTGACTTCGGCTCAGGTCATGACCTCACGGTTCGTTGAGTTCAAGCTCCGCGTCAGGCTCTGTGCTGACAGCTCGGAGCCTGGAGCCTGCTTGGGATTCTGTGTCTCCCTCTCTCTCTGTCCTTCCCTTGCTCTCGTTGTCTCTGTCTCTCAAAAATAATGAATAAATGTTAAAAAAAATTTTTTTTAACTAATTTAAACCTGAAAACTGTATTTATACAAAAATAGCTTCCAAACTCATCAAATACTTTCACATACTTATTTTTTACTGATATTCTTTTCTCTATCCCAATTTGCAATATATTGCCAATTATCTAATCCTATTTCTGCAATGTTTTATGAAGAACACAATAAATTCTCCTCCCCAGAGTTATTAAATTCAGACATATGTAATTTAATGCCTGGAGACACTTAACTGCTGCTGACACTTTCAACACCAGATGTAATTAGTAACCTGGAATTCTTTCTCCAAAACTACCTATGACATATATAAAGACCTAAAATTATAACTCAAGATTAAAGTCTCACTAACCTTTGCTGTAAAATATTAAAGATGTCTAATCTCATATCTTTGCAAATATAATAAAGGAAACTGAAAATGCCAACAGCAATGGCAAATTATGACCATTTCATACCTGTATAAAACAATAATGCTTTTCCATGTATTCATGTAATTCAGAACTGGTTATTTTATTCCTCTGAGGAGTTGCTTCACATTGTTTGAGATGTAACTTAGAAGAAAGCGAGGGTATGAACAACCATCAAAGAAATGGGAGACTTTCTTCAAAACCACTATTTTGACCATGTAATTCCCAGGCTCAGAATCTTCAATAGCTCCCTACCACTTTCATAAATTCACACTCTGTGGCCCATCCTCCTCTTCCCGATTTACTCCTCCCTATCTTCCCACCCTGACCAAAATCACTCTAGTTATTCCAAAAGGATTTCATACTACTCAATTTTTATGTAAGGACACTCACAACAGTTATTACAGAAAGAAATGAGAAACAACTTAAGGTCAAAAGAACGTCCAAAGAATATCACATTACCACTAAAAGTCGCATTCTTCAAGAGCATGAAAATATTCTTATAGATCTATTTAAAAAATTGAGAACTGTGACTATTTTTTAAAATGCTACAAAGAATAACATTATTCTAGGAAAACCAAAACCCATTACTACTATTATAAAAGTTAGGTAGCATAGTTCAAAAGTATTTCTTCACCATAATGAAGACGTAGTAGAGAAATAGTTTTCCCAAATACTGGCTACAAAAAATAATCACAGGATTGTCTATATTGCCACCAAGAGTTAAAGTTAATAGAAACAACTAAATATATAAGCACACCTTTAAAGAACAGAACTATAATTTATTCCTGCAAAAAACTATTGATGTGCTAAATGGATCTTGGCTTTCAAAACACTAAAAGTAATTCCAGAGAGGTTTGGGGTTTCAAGCAGCACTCTTGGAATTTTATTATTACCAAGCCCATAATATTTCAATATATGCTTAGTAAATTAAATAAACTGCTTAAAATAAGTAAATAAATAAAGGCTGTGGTTCCCTTAGGGAAGAGACTCGCCCGCCCCAACAACCCTGCCCCGATTACAGCCGTACCATTCTGGAATTCTGTTTCCATTGTGTAACTTCAGGGGCTTAATAAAGAAATTCTGTAGACAACATTTTGATAAATGCTCTAAATCTTTAATAGACTAGATTTATGCAAATTGCAAGCAGCACATAATAATTGCTATTAAAACTGCTATTCAGAATATCAGAAAATACCAACTCATTTTAGAAACAAATTAACCAATAACTAGTGACAATTTTTATTCATTTAAGAACCCAAAGAATCTAACACGTCCAATTAAAACGTGTTGAGAGTAAAGCACTATTTTTGTTTATCTTTAATTCTAACATTTAAAATATTTTAAAAGCCTTCTCAGTCTTGCAATTTAGGTTACTTTTTTTTTTAATAAAAAAACAAACCAGAACTCTAAGTCCTTCATACACCAGAAGTATATCAAACCCACTCTCTTCTATCTCCTCAGCTACCACCTGGTTAAAGTAAACATCACTTCCCTAAACACCTCCGAACGGATCTCTCTTTAGGTGCACTCTTATCCTCCTCCAATCCTTGGTCTACACAAGCAGAACATTTTGTACAAAATGTACACAAGATCACGTCACTTGTCATCTGAAAACTCTCCCACCACAAACAATGAAATTCAAACTCCTTACAAGATGACGCATGACTCTTTACCTCACGTACCACGCTCCAGAGACACTGGCTTCTGTCCTCACACACACCAAGCGTGTCCCACCTGCCTTCACACACTGGCTGTTCCCTTTGCTGGAAATGCCTTCCACTCCCTCAACCCCCAAACTCCACGTGGCTTGCTCCTCTTCATGATTCGGGCCCCATCTCCAGTGTCGGGTTGTCAGATTTAGCATACAAAAACTGGGGGAATACTTTTAACAACAACAAAAATTATTCACTGTTTATCTGAAATTCTATCTGAATGGATGAACATCCTGTGTCAGTGTCATCTTTTTAGAGGTTTTCCCTAAAGAATCTCCTTTGTCACAACCCCATTTTCTTCATAGTATCTGTCCATCTCTGGAAATTACCTTGTTCATGTCTTCGGTCTACCCATTTATTGTCATTTCTACCTCCATCCTAAACACGTAGTTCACCTCTCCCCTCTTCTAACCATCCTGCCAAACCTCTACTCCATATTAGCACCACAAAACAGGGTCTTTTCTTAATTTGAACTGTTTCCTCAGTACACAGTGCCTAGTAGAAAGTAAGCATTCATAGAGCATCTATTGAATGAAAGAATGCTCTAAATTCACTGCTAAGAGGCTTAGAATTATTCTAATTCCATCCCTGTGAAACAATTTGAAAGTTCTAGAATTAAAATCAGCCTAGGTTTCTTATGCGAGCAAGTGATCTGAGTACTATAGTTTTATGTGATTCATTTTATCACCGATGTGTATTGCAACAAGACAAATACGAGCTGTTCATACTTATTTGCACATAACCAAAAATAACTCTAGGGACAGAGAAACATTATTAAAAGCATACTTAGAAAACACAAACTTTATGAAGATGTAAAACTACGCAAATTCACTTTACCGTCTTAATCGAACTCCTCTGTTTTTCTTCCCAAACACCACTGCTCAACTCAAGCGTACAGTGAATATTTGCCTCTCTGTCATAGGATCCAAAAATGAGTAACCTGCAGGATAAAAATAAAACAAGGAGACTATTACACCAGTTCTAGGAGATAAAATTTTCTTTCTGATTATACCAAGAAGTAGCAAGTTACTCCATTACTACTTATAATTTTGGTAACAGAAAAAAAAAATTAAGTCAAACACTTAGCACACCCTCTAGTGGAAAAGGGAAGTAAAGCTAAAACTAGGTGAAATTCAGGACAAGCTTTTCTCAGCAGCTAAATCAAATAGAAAAATTGTAGATATTCACGAGGTGAACAAACTGACCAGACATCTATACATAGTAGCAGAAGCTACAGACCTTCAAATCTGACCGTTGAATTTAAAAAACAAGTCAGAGAGTGACTCATATAGTACGATACCACCTCTGTAAAAATGACACACACATAAAATAGTACAACATAGTTGCTTATGAACATACCCACATACTTCTCCGTCTACTAACATGACTTTAGGCAAATTATTTACCTTCTCAAAACCCGTTGCTTTCTCTGAAAAATTCAGGGCAAAAATAATACCACTTAGAGCTGTCGTGAGAACAAAAGAAGACAACGCATGCCAAAGCATTCAGTACAGCACCCAGCAAACAGTAAGTGTTCAATGAAGTGTTTGCTATTTCTATTATCTTGAAAATAATTGTCAAGGAATAAGCGAATCACCTAATTTTACTGTTTAATATTCATATCTAAAAAGGAAATCTCAGGTCCAATCTTGAGATGACATAAAGCAGTTTTACCACTAAAGGAAAAAAATATTACCCAGATGTCTAGCTTCCATATTACCTATCTTCTAAAGCAGAAAATAAGTCTGCCAATGTGTTTCAGGAGTAAGCTTCAGAAAAGCTTTAGAATTAATCAACATTTGACTGCTACTCTGTTACTTTATGTCTACACAAAGATCATGGGGGTAGAAGTGAGATAATCATTTTTAAAAGTAGATAAAACACATTAGATGGGCACTCAGTTGGTTGAGTGTCTGACTCTTGATTTCGGCTCAGGTCATGATCTCACAGTCGTGAGATCGAGCCCTGCATTGGGCTCTGAGCTGGCAGTGCGGAGCCTGCTTGGGATTCATTCTCTCTCCCTCCCTCTCTATCTGTCCCCCCCCCCACCTCCACCCCTGCCCTGCTTATGCGTGCATGTGCATGCACGTGCTCTCTCTTAAAATAAACTTTAAAAAGGGGCACCTGGGTGGCTCAGTGAGTTAAGCGTCCGACTTCAGCTCAGGTCATGATCTCACAGCTCGTGAGTTCGAGCCCCGTGTTGGGCTCTGTGCTGACAACTCAGAGCCTGGAGCCTGATTTGGATTCTGTGTGTGTGTGTGTGTGTGTGTGTGTGTGTGTGTGTGTGTCTCAAAAATAAGATTAAAAATTTTTTTTTCAATTAACTTACAAAAAACCCACATTAGAGTAATAGGAGAAAACTGTGTCCTAAGGCTGGAGACTTTGAGCAAATCATGTCCATACCTCACAAACCGGCTTCATAAACTAAAAAGTCCGAATACACTCATGGGAAAAGAAATCTCTACACTCAAATAGTTTTTAATCTTAAAAGGATATTTAATGGTGCTTAACAACCTACTGCCAAAAACATCACGAAGATTCATAATTATAAAATACTGAGTTTATAAAAAGCAGCTCTGCTGCCACCATCTGTTCAAAAGAGTCAACTACCTACGGGCCTTTCTGATCACGCAGAGAAGGCTCATGCACCAGCTAATGCTCCCAAATTCCCAAAAAATACTAATCTTCAGGATTCGGGAATGAGAAAGCAATTCTCAGAATCCATCCCTGAAAGCATAGAACTTTTTTCCTATTTTTATGTTTTTCATAACACCTTTTTAACATTTAAAAAAAATAACACAAAACGTATTAATTCAAAATGAGTTACGGACTTAAATGTAAGAGAAGAAAACATAAAAACAAATCTTTGTGACCTTGATTTGGACAATGGTTTCTTAAGATGGGACAGCAAAAGCACAAGTACCAAAAAAAAAAAAAAAAAAAAAAAAGATAAATGGGACTTCAATGAAATTAAAATTTTTGTACTTCAAAGGACATGACCAAGTAAGTGAGAAGACAGTTCACAGAATGGGAGAAAATATCTGCAAACTGTGTATCTCATATGGGTCTAGTATAACCCAATTTAAAATTGGACATTTCTCCAAACAAGATATGCAAAGAGCCAATAAGCACATGAAAATAGGCTCGACCGCATTAGCCACCAGGGAAATGCAAATCATAGCCACGGAGAAAAGCCACTTCGCACTCATAGATGGCTAATAAAAAAAGGAGACAACAAATACTGGTGAGGATGTAGAGAAATGAATCTTTATACTTTGCTGGAGGGAATGTAAAATGGTGCAGCCACTTTGAAAAACAGTTCGTCAGCTCCTTAAAAAGTTAACATATGACCCAATAATTCCATTCCTGGGAAATGAAATCAGACATTCGCACAAAAACTTAACATGTATGTTCACAGCAGCATCATTCATAATAATCAAACCATGAAAACAACCCTTCAGGCTCATCAACTAAGGAGAGGTAAATAAAACGTGGCATATACACACAATGAAATATTATTTGGCAATAAGAGGAAATTAAGTAATGATACATGCTCCGATATGCATGAACCTTGAAAAGATGCTACGTGAACGAAGCCAGTCACAAAAGACCGTATACTGTATGATTCCACATTTATATGGAATGTTTGGAGTAGGCAAATGAAGAGACAAAGTAAATTAGTGGTTACTTGGGGCTGGGGGAGGAGGACTAGTGGGGAACGGGGACTGGCTCCTACTGTGTATGGGGTTTCTGTAGGAGGGACAAAAATATTCTAAAATCGGATCATGGATCATGATGACGGTTGCACAACCCTGTGAATGTACTAGAACACAACAAATCGTACACCCTGCATGGATGGATCGTATGGTATGTGAATTGTGTCTTAATAAAACTGATTAAAGAAAAAAAGAATAACGCGTGATCATAACGATAGTAAATCAGTAGGGTTACACTAAAAGTTTTACACATTTGTTTCAAAAAGATGTAATAAATACTTGGTTTACCATTACTATGAGTCAATATGTTGTGACAAGATTACGTATTTCAATAAAATGTAAGCATGATTTTTACCTGATATTCAAGAACAGAAAATATTAAAAGGGTACCTTGAAACAAAATATACTCCAAATGAAAATCGTTCCAAATACTGAAATACCACAAATATTTAACATTTAATAGTTTTTCTTAACAATGACATTTGAAGGTACACAAAGCATTAACTGCCCTGACAATGTTTTTTTTAAGGTATTCATTCATTCATTCATTTATTCATTCATTCATTCATTCATTCACTTATTTTGAGGGAGAGAGAAGGAAAGAGAAAGCAGGAGGCAGGCTCCAGCCATGCTGTCAGTGCAGAGCCTGCTGTGAGGCTCGAACTCACAAACTGCCAGATCACACCCTGAGCTGAGATGGAGAACTGGATGCTTAACTGACTGAGCCACTCAGGCACCCCAAATTGCCCTGATAACCTTGATCTTTGATTTGTGACAAATATTCCAGGCACAGAAAACTTTCATTTTGCATTGCTGTCAACTGGTCCAACTGTTAAAAGTACTTCCAAAAACACTTTCAAGTTGGATGTTAGGGTACATTTTGCTTCAGATAACTTTCTCTTTTTAATAATGGAAATATTTTGATTGCCCAGAATCTGGTTTTGCCATTGAAATGGATACAGCTTTTATTAATCCTGATTTTAGATCAATTTCTGATTCTGTGTCAGAGCATCCTACATTCACGTCTTATTCCATTAAAGCACTTTACAAAGAACTGTAGCCTATGGTCAATATTCAAATATTGGAAAAAGCCGGCAAACATAAGTACTCTAACAAAGTAACTTTAGTTTCTCCCAGAAAAGTTAATAGAACACATGTCATACTGTCAATTTAAGGATTTATTTTGTTTAGAAAACTTATTTCTTGAAACAAAAAAGATATTATTTCTTACAGTTTGTATATAGTATGTACACAAATTTATTAATATTTGTTTGCAAGAACACTCCCAGTTACAAGACAAGGCAAAAGCTACACCCAAGACTGCCTGCTTAGACCATGA
The DNA here is from genome assembly GCF_028749965.1 of Puma concolor. NCBI lineage: Eukaryota > Metazoa > Chordata > Mammalia > Carnivora > Felidae > Puma > Puma concolor. The sequence goes on from NC_141677.1 coordinate 74,985,693, forward strand.
TGTTTCCTCTCTAAAGCTCCATATCTGGTCCCCAGGACACAGTTCCTACGTCAGTGTTGCCTGTGCCTGCTTGTGATGTGTAATCTGGATTCCTTCAATCTGTAATGACTCTATGTTGAATGTTAAGCTTAACGTTTTCCCCCATTTTCCTGATTTCTTGACTGGTATCTCTTGAGATTTGGAAAAACTTGTAAATTTCTGGAGCAATGCCAGGAAGGATTTCCTAGAAATCCTGGAAATTTTCCTGGAAATTACTGGAAACACAAGTACCAGCCAAGTTAGGTGAATGTAGAAAGCATTTGTTTTCATTTAAGCAGAACATTTAAAAAACACTAAAACAATTTTCATTCTACATCCCTATGCATATACAATTCAATCTTGAGTTAAACAAAGGCTTTCCATTCAAATTATATAATCACCAGAAATAAGTAGTAACAATCACTGGCTAATACATATTTTGAGTCAAATGAACACTCAATAGATGCTGAATAAGGAATAAACGGTACAAAAACTTTTTACTATACTACTTGGAAAGGGGGAAGGAAGAGTCCATATTACTGAACAAAATGGCAAAGGAAACTGCCTTTAGACCCCTCTGTCCCCTGAAAGAACTATTATTAGCTCTATGAAAGCTCTTTCCAAGTTCAAAATGTTTATTTTTTTTTAAAGGCAAAGGTATACTGCAACCTCATGTTAAATATAAACACAAACACCACCTATCGAAAAAGAGAATTTACAGCACTCAAGACCAAAAGAAAAGTAATTCCTAATGCGCCCTTCTATAAGAACCTCATTTTTACAGCGAAAGTGAAAAACAAACAAAAATTTTTTTTAATTTTTTTTTTTTTTACCGTTTACTCAGTTTTGAGAGAGAGAGAGAGAGAGAGAGAGCGAGCGAGGGAGGGGCAGAGAGCGAGGGAGACACAGGATCTGCAGCAGGCTCCAGGCTCTGAGCTGTCAGCACAGAGCCTGATGTGGGGCTCGAACTCATAAACCATAAGATCATGACCTGAGCTGAAGTCAGACGCTTAACTGACTGAGCCACCCAGGCACCCCCCCCCCATTTTTTTTAAATGATTAAGCTTAATTTGAAAAGAGTCTTGCACTGATAGGGAGTCAAATATCAACTCACAGGTTGTGAAAAGAATCAAACGTAGCTGACCTCCTCCTATATGTGCTTACCTGCCTTTACTACCTCCTCACTTCCCCCACAAAACCATCCTACTTAGAACTCAACTCTCCTGTCTGTGACAAAGACTTCCAAATCTAATGTCCAGTCCTTGTTCTTCTCCTGTTTTGCTTCTACAACCCCAAGTTTACAGGACTCTTTTCTATAGGGAAATCTAACCATGCCCTACTGCTAAAGATATATAAAGTCGCATTCATCACCCTCTGAAACAAACACATCGATTACTCCCACTTGTCCTGAAAGGCAGAAGCTATGTCTTGTTGTCTATAACCTCCGATGTCCAAAAAATAATCAATACTTGATGACCAAATCAAAGTCAATGATACCATAATCCTTAACGGTCCTTTGCCTCCCCCGCCTGAATCCACATTTCAGCCACTCAAGAAACCCTGTCCTAGTTATTCTATTTGTGCTTTTCTTTCTGTCCCTACAGATACAGATCTTTCAAGTGTGTACCTCGTCACCTTTAACCTAGAACACTACTTAGTCTCTGGGGCTTCAACCTCCCTCTTTCCCTCTGCAATCTGCCTTATAAACAGCAATCTTTTTAACACAGCACTTCTTAATGTCACTTTCAGACACCTTCCGTAACTGCCCTCTGATTAAAGGAGAACTGCCTTGGACTTACTTTGCTAGCGAATCTGGCTCTGATTTTTCACGTAAACATCTGTATTTCACTCAGACAGGTCCTGAAAATACAAATTCTCACTTTTGTCGTATTGGCTCTTTTTCTAACTGCCTACATTATCATATTAGCTGCTACTCAAATCCACCACCCGTCTGTCTGCCCATCTTGGAAGACACACCTCTTATCCACGAAGTTTTCCATAGCACTTTCAGCTCCAAAATACTTTCTCCTTGCACTAAATTTCTATAGTACTTATTCGCTAAGCCTCCTTTCAAGTAAGACAGCCTTGTGCAGTTGGCTTGTTTATGTATTTGTCTGCAAGCCCCACCTACATTTCAAGTTTCAAGAGTTCGGGCACTGGACTTCCCACTTTTCTGTATTCACCGCAGTGTGGACACAAAGTGAAGGCAGCAGCGACAGAAGAACTAGGAGCAGTGGTGGCAGCTAACGATTACTGCCGGGCAGGGCTAAAAGCTTCTACATTTATTATTTCACTCCGTTTTCACAATTACTCTATGAAACAGGCACTATTATTACCCTAATTTACAGATTAAAAAACTGAGGCACAGAGAAGTTGGGTAATTTACCCGAGATCACACAGCGAGTGAAAGTCTGGGCCACATAAATGTGAGATTAATGAATTCAAGAAATTTTGACAGAAAAAAGGGGGAAAATATTTTTCTATAAATAAAAAAACACTAGAAGCAGTGATTGACAGTTATGGCATAATGGTACAAAGAGAGGGAAAATTCAATCAAATTCATGATCTTCTTTTGAATTCTATTTTCTGACCACAGTTCATTTTACAGTTCACTTCAGTTTTGTTGACGGTATCATATATAAGTAAAGAGCATACCCAACATCACATTTAAAACATTCTGGAGTTTGGCCTTTGAAACCAGAGTTTCGGTCTTAGGTCAGCTAGTTCCTATTTAATTTTCTTAAATTCCTTTATAATTCAGACATCAGAGGAAATAAAATAGCTATGTTTGCTGTATGAAACAGCAGCAAATATATACAGTTACAAAAGAAACAGTACTATTTTCTGACACAATAACCTTAGGGAAGAGGAGGTGGGGGAAGAAAAGAAACACAGGACAGATAAATTCCAAATCTGGAATCTTCTGGAAAGTCTGCTTCTAGTTAAAAGCAACCTAATTATAGGGAGGATTATTTAACTCTACCCTAGAGAAATGTACAGAAACTAAGATTTTTTTTCTTTTCTCCCTAGAGGAACGTTAGCAGCTAATAAACACAGGGATAGTCTCAAGATCTCTATAGGAATCGGATTCATTTGGTGGGGTTATGTCAAATTCACAGACCTTTATAGTTACAGACGTATACAGCTTTAAAGACCTCTAGGAATCATATTCAGCAACAGTTCCAAGAAATTCTTTCCATTTTTCAACAGCCACTTACACAAATTTAAATTCTCATATTTGAGCTAATTTCTTCTGATCTCTCCTCCCATGAAGGAAAAGATTTCAGCCTTCGTCTAAATGATACTTCATTATTAGTACACAATTCTGTCCCACCATCTTCTTAAATTTTTTTTTTTTTTCAACGTTTATTTATTTTTGGGACAGAGAGAGACAGAACATGAACGGGGGAGGGGCAGAGAGAGAGGGAGACACAGAATCGGAAACAGGCTCCAGGCTCTGAGCCATCAGCCCAGAGCCCGACGCGGGGCTCGAACACACGGACCACGAGATCGTGACCTGGCTGAAGTCGGACGCTTAACCGACTGCGCCACCCAGGCGCCCCTGTCCCACCATCTTCTTGAAAAGGTAACATTTAAAAAATAATGACTTGCCCTCAAATCCAAACTTTGTATACTTCTAACATAACATGAAGAATTTGAGAACCAGTTTTCCTTGGTAAGATTTTTTTTTTTTTTAAGTTATAAAGAAAATAGAAAGAATGAGGGATTTTGGAGTCAGACAAACTTAGAATCCAATTCTAGCCAGGATGTGATGGGCAAGTAACCTATAGATCTTAATCATCTAGAAAGTAGATAGAATAATAGTAATCCTGTAAAGATATCCGAGAGTTGGAAATAATGAATGCAAAGTGCCTACTATATATATGACAGATAATAAATGCTATTAATAATATAAGTATTTGCAGAGTCATGTTCCAAAAAGTATCTTCAAATTTAGCTACACATTTTCCCTTTTTAAAAGAGATAAAATGTCAAACAAGTAAATGCAGATAATATAACAACACCCATTTATCAACTACTCAGGAAATAAAGTTAATACTTAGCCTTATTTGTTTCAGAAAGATTTTTTTTTAAGAGAGAATCTTTATTTTGAGAGAGAGAAAGAGAGAGCATGAGCGGGGCAGAGGCAGAGAGAGAGAGAGAGAGAGAGAGAGAGAGAGAGAGACAGAGACAGAGAGACAGAGAATCCAAAGCAGGCTCCAGACTCTGAGCTGTCAGCACAGAGCCTGACACGAGGCTCGAATCCACAAACCATGAGATCATGACCTGAGCCAAAGTAGGAAGCTTAACTAAGCCACCCAGCCGCCCTAGAAAGATTTTTTTTTTTTTTTAATTTTTTTTTTTTTCAACATTTATTTATTTTTGGACAGAGAGAGACAGAGCATGAACGGGGGAGGGGCAGAGAGAGAGGGAGACACAGAATCGGAAACAGGCTCCAGGCTCCGAGCCATCAGCCCAGAGCCTGACGCGGGGCTCGAACTCCCGGACCGCGAGATCGTGACCTGGCTGAAGTCGGACGCTTAACCGACTGCGCCACCCAGGCGCCCCTAGATTTTAAAAAACCAAAAACCAAAAAACAGTTTTAACACTTGGCATACCTGGGTGGGGATCTCACTGCTCATGAGTTCGAGCCCCACATCAGGCTCTGTGCTGACAGCTGGCAGTTCAGACCCTGGAGCCTACTTCAGATTTTGTCTCTGTCTCTCTGCCCCTTCCCCACTCACATGCTCTTTCTCTCTCAAATCTAAATAAATATTAAAAAATTAAAACAAACAAAAACCAGTTAACACTAGAGTAAAAAATAACCAAGTGAACAGAATCAAACAATACTAACCTAAATGAAAAGATTGACAATCAATGCAAGCTAGAAATACTTTGTGGTTGTAACTTCTCAAACAGACTGAATTTCAAATTCCATAATGTTAACAGCCTTCTCTACAGAAGAACTAAACATTTTACTATACAACATGGACATCAAAATGTCACCTTGAAGCTGCCTCCCCTAATACAAGCATATCTCCTTTCATAATAATGCTTCACTTTATTGTGCTTTCTATAGATACTGTGTTTTTTGACAATTGAAGGTCTACGTCAAGTCTAAATTCTAAAAATATGTGATTCATAAAACAGGAAAAATAGAAAGAAGGGGCAGAGGAGCAAAGAAAGCCAAAAAACAAAAAACCCAAAGAAACAAACCAAACCAACAGATGAGAGAAAAACTAAAGGACAAAATGACAGACCAAAATACAACTTATTACATTAAGCATAAATGAACTAAATACTCCAAAGAAAAGGCAGAGATGATCAGACTACACATAAAAGAACCGTTTGTAATATATATTTAAATATAAAGACACAAAAAGACTTAAAGTAAAAGATTATAGAAAAAAACATAGAAACCATGCAAACAATAAACATAAGAAAACTGTAGCAGCTTTATCAATATTAAACAAAGTAAGTATCAAGACAAGAAATACTGTGAGACAAAAAGGGGCCCTTCACAATGGTAAAAGGGTCAACATATCAAGAAGACATATGCATCTAATAATGAAACTACAAAAAAGAGAGAAATTCATAGTCATGGTTGAAAATTTAAATACACTTTTCACTCAGTAATTGATAGAACTAGACCAAAAAAATCAGGAAAGATACAGAAGATCTGAATGACTATACATACAGGCAGCCCTTACTTTGAGTTACTGCATGTGAGAACAGTGTCCCCACTTTCCACTGTTCTGATACGCAAGGTTTTGGTTAACACAGTTCCATGCTGAGTAAGGACTATCTGTATATGTTTTTGTATAGTTTTGAATTTTGGAAGCATGTGAATGCTATATGTATTAAAATAAGAATCAATAAGGATGGAAAGGCAGCGGTGTGAGGGAGGGAGACTGAAACTGAAAGCAAACAACAACAACAAAATAAGCCCAACCATATTTCAAATGAGTAACATAACACATTGAAGGGGGAAAACTAACCTAATTTATGAATACAGTACTTGACCAGATGCCCTTAATCTTGGGTAAAGTAGGGGAGAACTGCAAATAAATCCTGAATTCTTTTTCGTAAGTATGTTTTCTCTTTTTGTACGGACAAAGCAATTCTGAAACTATCTGAGATATATTAAAGAATTAAGCAAATGAGTAAATTGTTGATGTTATTGGGAGCCAGGGCTCAAGGGACAAAAATACGAAAGGGGTAAGAACTAATACAAGGAAAGCCCTGTGAGAATGAACTGGAATTGGAAGTACTACAACTGGGTGAATTCATGATTTCTAAATTACGTATGTGTTGTATGTATTATATACGTGTAAGTGTCTACACACATATGTATTTCCTAACTGTCTGCTAAAGGGGCTTCTGGTTATATATGAGTAGCAATGAATACATCCAACACCCAGATCTTGATTTTTTAGTTATCATTTTCTACTAAAAGAAACTAGGGCTCTTTGGAAAAACAGCTGATTCCAGGACTGTGACAGAGAAGAAACAAAATGAACCTAGAAGAGCTGTTATACCACAAAGTGATAAAGGCCTTAAAAAAAAAAGAAGAGGAAGAAGAAAAAAGACAGGATTATGTCACAGGCAGCATACAGCAGTCAGTCTGAGGGGCTCCTAGAGGCCACAGAGGACAATTTAAGCACCAAAATAATGAAGGACTGTAAAGAAAGAATAGGAATCCATGAATCCATGAATCCATGCTGGTAATAGTTAATTGGGAAATAAGGGAAGACTCTTGGTATAGAGCAGAATGTCAACTGCTGTGGTTTTCTTTGTGTTAACACTTGAAAAAATTTTAAATGATGTATTTTTGGAACCCAGTAAACCAAAACAACACTTTAGAAGCTGCTGACAAAACACAGACTTTAGAACAGTGTGACTCAGTGAAGAACTGACCTTAATTAGAATCTCCTTCGATCTATAATTAGGGACAGGTTATCCTAAATATACTACTTTGGAGTACAAAGCTCTCACACAACAAAACTTCATAGTTTTGCCTTCACCAACTATAATCTTAGTTTGTTTAAAATGTGACTAACTGGTTGATAAAACCAGCCAAAGAAAAGAAAATGTATCCATTACATCATTGTCTTAACACAAAGATGTATATGACAAATCCCTCTAGACTTGAGTGCCAGAATTTCTTTTCCTCCAAAAAACACGCACAGTATACCACGAAATAAGAGCTAAGTAGTCCATCAAGTTTCCTTTGCTGCCGGAAACCTGAGCTTTTCTTCTCTATCCAGTTGTTTTAGATATAATTTGTCTTCTATTTAAATGCACATGGGCCTATATTTTGTTTGCAAAATATCTCAAATCCTTTAAGATGGAATTTATAAAATAAATTAAAAACCTAAAAAAAATCGTAATATGACTGCAACACTAATTGGAAAGAATTTAGTCTTCTAATAGTGCTACGAATACAGCAATTTAGTTCATCTGTGGTTTGAAAGTCAGCGTTAGTCAGTGCAAAAAAAATTCAGAATGACTGTTTTTTTTAAACTCTGACAAAAAGTGTTAGAACCAATTTTTACAAAGTTGTATTTCTGCCCCCAACGTTTTACCTGGGAAATTCAAAACTATATTTCAGATAATTTGAAAAGAACTTCCCTTTACAGTGTGAGACCTAAAACTTTTAAAGTAATAAAATTCAGGGGTGCCAGCGTGGCTCAGTCAGTTAAGTATCAGGCTCCTGACTTCAGCTCAGGTCTTAATCTCCTGGTTTGTGAGTTCGAATCCCGTGTCAGGGATTCTCTCTCTCTCCTGCCCACCCCCCGCACGCAGGCGCGTGCCCTCTCTCTCTCTCAACAATAAAAACATTAAAAAAGAGAATTTACAGGACTCCCTCTGCCCCTCCTTGGCTTGCACTGTCTCTCTCAAAACAAATAAACTTTAAAAATAAATATATACATAAAAATTCCTAGCACAGTATCTCTTTATTACACCTCATCTACATCATATTAAACAAATGTATGTTGAATAAACGTATAATAAATCTTCTTCAAGGCTATCTTTGCAGGTCTGGGGATGGGTAGATGAGTAGGTAGATACAGGAGAAGCACGAAATTCTGTCCAAAACTGCTCTTCAAATGTTTGAAAGTTGCTATGATTATTTTGGAAAAAGTAATCCAATGTTATGATTCTGAATCTATAAGAAATGTAAATGTACAAGAAAATTCACTGAAAGAAAAAAAGGAACATCAGGCCAAAACTTCTTGAGACACAGACCACTTGAAAAATGTCCTTCCAGACGTCAGAAGAAGCCTAAATCTTAATTAGGTATTTAATATTCACGCTTACTATACCATATTAGTTTAGCCACTTAAAACTCAGACTTGTGCAGAGCTGTGTTTTTATGTACATGTCATTTTACCACACGACGCAGTCCCTTTTATAAAATCTACAGCATATTTAGTCCTTCTATGATTAAAAAAAATCCTCTGCAACCAGACTTTCTGACATAATGACATACAATACTGAATCATTCCAAGGTAAAAAAAACAAAGCTTAGCATACTACTAGTATATTAAAAATTAACCTATCAGCAAGGACACAAATACACTGGGTACAAAACAGAACTGTGTACTCAGGCACTTGTTTTTATTATGGGCTGGAAATAAAAATAGAAGTGATAAGTACCCAATAAGTGGTACAAACAAGTGTCACAGAAATGCAGCAAGGAAGACTGGTTTCCGGGAGCAGAACATGGGGTAAGGCCATCGGCCTGGAATAGAGTGGGCTGTGAACACAAGAAGCTTGGTTCTTTAAAATATCTATGGCAGGGAATAGTGAACTATGATCCATGGGCCAAATCCAGCCCCCTGCTTGTTTCTGTGTTGCCTATAAACTACCAACGGTTTTTACATTTTTAAATGATTGGAAAAAAAAAAAAATCAAAAGAGGAGTAGGTCATGATACACGAAAATTATGAAATTCCTATGTAGACCTTTATGGAGACACAGCCATACCACGCCCATCCGTTTACCTGTTTTCTAGGATTGCTTTCATATTACAAGGGCGAGCTGAGTAGATGCCACACAGACCATCTGAATCATAAAGCCTAAACTATTTACTATGTGGCCCTTGAGAGAAAACATTTGCCAAACTCTTTCCTGAGAAAGGCCTATGTGGCTGAGGCACTAGGAGTGAGGGGCTGGGAGGAAAAAGAAGCTAGAGAGGCAAGAGGGGCACGTGGGCCATAGCGAGGATTTGCGTCTATATTCTAAGAGTAACAGGGAAGCCCTTAAACAATTTGAAGTAGAAAAGTGACAGGAAGATTTGCATTTTAAAAAGCTCATTCTGGTGGTTACACAGGTAACCAGCATGAGGAAAAAAGTAAGGATGTTAGCGTAGTAAGTAGTTTAAGCAGGATATGAACATAGCTAAGACTTATGGGGCTGGGAAAGTAAAAAAAGGAGGCTGGGCAAGATTATTTCCGAGATGCCTTTCAGCTCTAAAATTTTAAGAATCACAGGGGTTTCTAAGTCTGGTTTTGCAACTTTTCAGGGTATTTCCAATGATCACAAACAAATCTCAAAAATGTTATACTATGTAACATTTACTATATATGTTATACATATAACAACTCTCCAATAGGAAGTTAGAAATATGCCAACAGAGCATCAAGCATCTAAAGTTTACTGAAGAATAAATGATCCTCTCCATTAGAATACTTTCTAAAATATGGTTTAAATTTTTTGCAAGCCGGAAAGGACTAGTTTTATGAAATTCATGGTCAAAGAATTACAGTTCATACATAAATGAACACAATGGGGGAACAAACACAAATGTGTGTGCATAAATTTTCACCGCACTTTCCCATAATGTAGCAATGAGGGAACAAAGAACATACCTGCTACATTCTAACAATGTAACTTTGAGACGGCCTTCGGTAAGTGCCCACTGTTGTATATGGATATGTTCTTCTTCATCTTCTTCAAATCCTTGCAAGGTTTGGAATGGAAAAAACGGCTTAAACCTGAGAAAAGTAAAGATAAGTCTAAATTTTTGAACAAGAAACACCACAGCTTAACGCATAATAACAAAACCTATCTGTAGGAAAACAACACAAAACGAAAACCTAAACTGCCCGTGCTCCATAAATCCAAAGCTTATCACACTCAACTGGCAGCAGATGGTACCTTCTCTGTGGCACCCAGACCCCCCTGGGTTTTTGGCATGCTCTCGGTGACAAGGCAGGACACTTAGAAAAAAGAACAAGAAAATCTGAAGATCCCCATTAGGCCCTAAAACTTGGGTGGGGCAGGAGAGTGATTCTTTCTGGACTAGATGGAAGAGTGTCCCTACAGTACAAGATCAAAATTCAGAATGCATTTTTCATGGAAACAATACAATTGACAGTAATTAGCACATGATAATGATTACTCATCACAACGACATCAACAACAATCAGTGACGGCAAGGATAGCATCAGAATCGTTTACTATTTGCCAGACAGTGTGCTAAAGCTTTCCAAGCTCACAATACTGAGAGGGCTGATAGACTAGCTTCCCTCCCCAGATGAGAACAGCGAGCCTCACAGGTTAAAGGATTTGTTCAATGTCACATGGTGGGTGGCAGTACCAGGATTCAAGCTAGCATGATTCCATCAAAGCCCAAATTACATAACACTTCGGTTACCTATGAATAATTCAGGCTTGTCCTATGTGCTTATTGTTTAACACTTTGGTTTTCACGGAGAAGCTTGTGCTGAGTTATGAACTGTAGCCTTTAAAATCTTTAATTTGAAACACAATTCATACTCCTCCATTAAAGCAAAGGACAAAGAAAATGAGAGAAAATTGGGCTCGGGAGTGTATAGTTTTCAATTCCCCTTATACACTGTTACTGGATCCAGCATTTGTCTGCTTCAAACTTCAGCGCTTCTCACTAACCTCACACAAAAAAGACAGTCAAAAGTCCTTGGTTTCTCACATTCAGGGTCCACCACAATTTATTTTCCCAGTGGCATTTTTCGCTATTAGAAACCTTCCTTTCGGGGCGCCTGGGTGGCGCAGTCGGTTAAGCGTCCGACTTCAGCCAGGTCACGATCTCGCGGTCCCTGAGTTCGAGCCCCGCGTCAGGCTCTGGGCTGATGGCTCGGAGCCTGGAGCCTGTTTCCGACTCTGTGTCTCCCTCTCTCTCTGCCCCTCCCCCGTTCATGCTCTGTCTCTCTCTGTCCCAAAAATAAATAAAAAACGTTGAAAAAAAAATTTTTAAAAAAGAAACCTTCCTTTCTAGCAAGTGCAGTCACCTCAAGTACCCAGAAGATACCACGCATATTCCAGCTCTCAGGTCTTTCGAACCAACTGGATGTTTTCCCTACTTCTGCAAGCCTAGACAAATCCTAAACACTTTCTATAATCGGCTTTAGGTCCTAGATCACAGCAGAGCACACGCACTGTTTTCACTCTTTATTTTGCAGTCACTTAAATTGCTGTGCATTTACGCTTTGAAATCTCAAATGTGACATGCTCACGACTGTTTGTACCCTTCATGCACACCATCAGGACTCAAGTATGTGTTCAGCTTATTTATAAAAATCCAATGCTAAAAATGAAATAAACATTTAGAAAATAATAGCCTACTATAGTTCATACGGGAAGATATTGACATAGGGGGAGAAATACTGTTTTATGGCTTCCCCGTGAAAAGGATTAAAGGAAAATCTTTTTAGGGACAGATAGATACACAAACAATGTCCTGAGCTTTTCTCCTGCTTCTGAACTAGATGGGAAACAGAAAGTCCTCTTCAGCTCCTTAATTTGCATTTGAAGTCATTTGGTTCAAACTCGCACCAAATTTTTGAAAGGAAAAAGAAAATTAGGAACTAAATTCATCATGCTAATACAATGTTGTAGCTGAGTGCTTTTAACACACAAGCCTCATGGCTCCTGTAGAACATGTGACTGTCACTCTGTGAAACATTACAAAGATCACTATACTATATACACAACCAACTTTGAATATAATAATGCAGCTAAATCAAAGCTGCTCTATGAATCAACTTTTCTTGTCATGTATAAACTTACAATTCAGCAAGAATATTTTCCCACAGGTGTGTGACTTCAATGTTCTATGGAATAAAATCTAATTTGGTTTATTAATGCTTCTAGCAGCATTTGCTAAAAGTGTTTATGCACAAAAGGACATTAAAATCAGAAAAAATGTATTCCATTTAAAAATAATACACTAAACACTGGGATAAAGCTATTTGTTCACCAAGCTAATAAACAGAATCCACACATTTGCATTCTCTAAGGACACTGTTTTCAAAAATTTGAAGTCTAAGCCTTTAAGTATCTCAAACCAATAAAGAAATCCAAACAGCAAAGCAGGCTACTTCTACCCCTTAGTTTTATCTTCCCATCCGACTGCACTATCCTTCCTCAGGATTCATTAGCCTTTCTTCTGTTAGCCTATCAAACATGTCACTGTTTTCTCACTCAAGCTCCCTGAACAAGCTACCTGTACTTCCTCCTGTGGAAGCCTTAAAAAACCAACCCAGAAAGATCAACTTCTAAAATGACAGCACGGGGGGGGGGGGGGGGGGTGCCTGGGTGGCTCAGTCGGTTAAGCATTGGCCTCTTGATTTCGGGTCAGGTGGTGATCTCACTCAGCGTCAGTCATGAGATCAAGCCCACCCCCCACCCCCTGCCCCCACCAGAGCCTGCTTAAGATTCTCTCTCCCTCTCCTTCTGCCCCTTCCCTGCTTGTGTGCACACACACGCTCTCTCTCAAACATTAAATTAATTAAATTTAAAAAATAAAATGACAGCAAAAGAGATCCACTGACCCACTCTGCAATAACACTGATGCAAGTCATTAACACAGACACAGAAACAGAACACTTCAAGCCTCAGAAATGGCCCTAATGGTAAACAGCAAAGGGAAGAACTTCTATTCATCAATTTTCTTGACTAGAAAATTTGGTTAAGAGGGGCGCCTGGGTGGCGCAGTCGGTTAAGCGTCCGACTTCAGCCAGGTCACGATCTCGCGGTCCGTGAGTTCGAGCCCCGCGTCGGGCTCTGGGCTGATGGCTCAGAGCCTGGAGCCTGTTTCCGATTCTGTGTCTCCCTCTCTCTCTGACCCTCCCCCGTTCATGCTCTGTCTCTCTCTGTCCCAAAAATAAATAAACGTTGAAAAAAAAAAAATTTAAAAAAAAAAAGAAAATTTGGTTAAGAAAAGTGAGAGTGTGTGGTGTCTAAACCAAGACGGCCCCCCGCCCCCCCACTCCAGCAGGCTGAACAAGGAAGAGATTCGTCTCCAGACCTCCAGACTGCTTGCAGCTGGGCACATGGCGGTCTCACCTCCACTCCCGAGGCCTTTCTCCCGGGGGGGGGGGGGGGGGGGGGGGGGAGAGGGAGAGGGAGAGGGAGAGAGAGAGAGAGAGAGAGAGAGAAGAGGGCAGCAGTGTTTCTCATCCAGCCCCCTGCTGCCCAGCACTGAGGCTAAGCGCCAGGCCAGTCGAGAGATGGGAGCTCCCTTCCTTGAAAGGCCCCAATCTGTGGGCCGGAGCCCACCGGAGCCCTCATCGTCCTCGCTCTGCCCCAGGATCCAACGGTTCTGTGCCCAGAGGGGCCAGGCTGCTGCCACCCCCGAGCCCCCTCGCACCCAGCTTCTGGAGTGGGAGTGGCACTCACTCACGGAGAAGCCGGCCATTGTCCCCAGCCCCAGTGCCCTGGCTCAAAAGATTTTGCTAAGGGGTAGGAAAGGGAAAGGCGGGCTTTAAAAAAGCTCCTAACCTCTTCCCGAGGAGCTAACTTCATACACCAAAGAATATGGAGAAGCTCAAACCCTACGTGTGCTCTCAAGAACGAGGGAGGTGGTGACGAAAGGCAGCCGGGAGATTCACGGATTTAACGAAGATGCAGCCTAAATAAAGGCTGCCCTGATCACAGGAAATAAGACGGGGGGAGGATCTCTCCTGAGGTCAGAACAAGTACCAAACGCTGACCTCAAAAATTATTCCTTGAAAGAAGCCACAATGTGACTGGATTCGTTGGTGGAACAGTATGTGCCCCCGGGGCACTGTTGAAAACGATAGGGTGAGGGGTAGATGGCACTAAAAGAACCCAGGCAATCACTAAAAAACAAATAAACAATAAGCCCTGGGAGAGCGGGACCGGTGCTCAAAGCTGCTACAATAGATTATCTAAATATCTGATTTCCAACCAAAATTGTGAAGCTTGCAAAGAATCGAGAAAGCATGACCCCTGAAGCAGAACAGGCAACACAAACCGCCAGGAAGAATGACCAGGTGCTGGACTGAACAGAAAAAGACTTCAAAAGAGCCATTAGAAATATGTTCACAAGACATGTTTAACAGCATGATTAAAGCAGTAAAGGGAGGTATTATGACAATGTCACACCAAATAGAGACTATCAATAAAAAATATAGGAGTTACATTAAAAAAAGAACCAAGTGGGAATTCTGGGGTTGAAAACTAAAAATGGAAATAAAAAATTTCAGGGCACCTGAAATGTAACTGTAGAGCCTGGTCTGTAGCCCCTGAGGTTGATTTGATTACCACCCAGTTTTCTGCTGGAGTAACGCACTAAACCCGGGTGGCCTAGTTGGTCGAGCATCTGACTCTTGATTTTGGCTCTGGTCATGATCCCAACCAAGGGCTGTGGGATGGAACCCTACAGCATGGAGCCTGCTTGAGATTCTTGCTCTCTCACTAAAAGAAAAAAAAGAAAAAAAAAAAGGAAAAGAAAAAAAAGAAAGAAAAAGATTTCACCACCAAAAGGGTTCTCAACCATAAATATGAACTGACAGAAGAAAAGACTTAATGAATTTGAAGATAGAGCAACAGAAGTTACACAAGCCAAAGAACAGCCAGGAAAAATAACAACAAACAATGAACTGAGTCTTAGAGAAATCTAGGAGACCATTAAGCACACTAACACACATAATGGGAGTGCCAAAGGAAGGGAAAGAGAGAAGAGAGGAGGAAAGAAAGAGGGGAAGGGAAAAAACACAGAAATAACAGAGGCAGCCAGTAAGCCCCAAAGCCACAAATTATATGATTCCATTCATATAAAAATCCAGAATAGGGAAATCTATAGAGGCAGAAAGTACATTCATATTTAGGGTTGGGGTGGTAGGGGGGTTAGGAGAAGGATAGCTGAAGGGTACGGGGTTTTCTTTTTTGTGGTGATAAAACTTCTAAAATGGACTGTGGTGATGGTCGTACATATCTGTGAATATATTAAAAGTCACTGGTATGTAAGCTTTAAAAACGTAAGTTTATGGAATATGAATTATATCTGAATAAAGCTGTTAAGAAAAATCCCAACCCAGGAGGCGCCTGGGTGGCTCAGTCGGTTGAATGTCCGACTTTAGCTCAGGTCATGATCTTGTGGTTTGTGAATTCGAGCCCCGTGTCGGGCTTTGTGCTGACAGCTCGGAGCCTGCTTTGGATTCTGTGTCCCCCTCTCTCTCCGCCCCACCCCTGCTTGTGCTCTGTCTCTGTCTTTCAAAAATGAACAAACATAAAACAAAAAATTAAAAAAAGAAAAAAGAAAAAGAAAAATCCCAACCCAGTTTACCCAGAAATAATTTCTTTTGTCATTGCTTTGATATGTAAATGTTTGGTATTTAAATAAGAAATAAAACCATAAATGACACACCTCTGTTAAAAAAAACTTAGAGCCACTTTTAAGGCTTATGAAAAACAAAGATTTATTGAATAGTCACTATATCAGGTACTGACTCAAAGCATTTATTTGCTCACCTAATACTTACAACAGCCCCCAAACAAGGCATTAGCACACTGTACATAAAGCAACAGTCGTAGAGGCCTCATATATCCTACACACTGAAGGCAAAACCGGCATTAGCCTGCTAGGGCTGCCCAAACAGAATACCACACGCTGGGTGGCTTAAACAGAAATGTATTTTCTCCTAGTTCTGGAGGCGGAAGTCCACCACTAAGGCGATAGGAGGTTTGGTTTCTAATGAGCCTCTCTCCTTGGCTTGCAGACAGGCACCTTCTTGCTGTAATCTCTCATGGCTTTTCTCTCTGCACACCCACTCCTGATGTTCATTCCTTTTCTTACAAAGACACTGGTCCTACTGGATTAGAGTTCCATCCTTATGACCTCACTTAAGGACCTTAATTACCTCCTTAAGGGCCCCACCTCAAATACCGCTGTGCTGAGGGTTAGGGCTTCAACATACCAATTCTGGGGGAAACAATTCAGTCCACAACAGAATGCAAATGTTAACTCCAGAGCCTGGTCTGTAGTCCCTGAGGTTGATCTGATTACCACCCAGTTTTCTGCTGGAATAACACACTAAACCTGGCCTGAAGGTACCCGGCAAGGACGCTCACGGTTTCACGTATATTACTGTGCTTGATCCACAAAGTAACATGGGGAAGCACAGTCTGCAAATCATTTCTGCATTTCACACAGATAAGGAAACAGGTACAGAAGAAAACAAAGAGACTGCTGGAGACTGCATCCTTTATTAAAAAGTTACATGAAAATAAATGCCAGCAAAATGAGGGCATAAACCAAGAAACAAGCGACCCAGAAAAGAGTCGATCCAAGTCCAGAAAGCAATGATCTCCTAAACCCAGATGACAGGTGTGTGGCAAGCCAAGAGACAAGCCTGGTTTGAAATGGGTGATGAAGGCTCCGAGAAGATCTCTAGGAAATAAGGGGAATGAATAAGATAGGCAGAAGGAACGAGAAGGGAGAGGTTAATTTTTCAGTTAAATCTTGAAAATTTGGTTAAGGCAATTAGGTAAAAAAAAAAAAAATTCAAACTTGACTGTAGGGACATATTGTTTTGAATGGCACAAAGATTTTGAAATTGGAATACAGAGAAGGAAACATAAAGCTGCATATTAGGTAGCTCTACAATAAAGAAAAATTATGCAGACGTAGTAACAATGTAAATACATAGACCGGTCAAGGAAGAGAACTCTGAACAGAACATAAATGTTATTGATTATGTACAAATGAGGATGCAGTTCAATGCATGAACTGCAAACAGTGATATAGCTGAATCAGGAAAAGGCAGAAGGGAAGACACAAGAGGCCATCACCTAGCTAAATCCTCACCTACCTCAGAAGGAAGTCAATCAACAGACAGTGTCTGACGTTAAATCAAGAACAGCAATGGGACATTGCTGAGCAATAAAGAGGTAACGCCATGATTAATTAGCATAGCTAACTTTACCAAGTGCTTACTGTATAACAAGCATTACAATGATTAATTCTTAATAATTCTATGAGATGTAATGAATTCTCATTTTGTAGATGAGGAAAGGGAGACACAGAAGCTATAAAGCTAGTAAGCAGTAAGAATCAAGATAAGAATCAAAGCAGTCAGGCTCCCAAATCTGTGTAATCAGCACCTCTTAAAACTTGTTAAAGAAACAGTTACAAATGGTTGATTCTGAAGAGTATGACTTCTGTTAGGAAGGTAGAGGATTTAGGGAAGTGACTGCTGACTTTCATACTAAGTCCTGTCATAAGTGATTTTTTAATTTGATTTTTAAATTATGTACATTAACTTGGGGTGCCTGGGTGGCTCCGTCAGTTAAGCGTCCGACTTCGGCTCAGGTCATGATCTCCTGGTTTGTGGGCTCAAGCCCCGCGTCGGGCTCTGTGCTGATAGCTCGGAGCCTAAAGCCTGCTTCGGATTCTGTGTCTCCCTCTCTCTCTCTGCCTCTCCCCTGCTTATGTTCTGTCTCTCTCTGTCTCAAAAATAAATAAAAAATTAAAAAAAATTGTTTTAATAAATTATGTACTTTAACTAAAATGAAAAGACAATACCAAATGTTGAAGATGTGAAACTGCTAGTGTAGACTATTGTAACTACTTTGAAAACTCTGTGGCAATATTTACTAAACCGGAACAGATGCATAACCCATGACCCAGCAAACCTACTCCGAGATACATCCAATAGAAATGTGCACAAACGGTCACCACAAGACATGTATAAGAATATTCATAACAGGGCTATCCAATGGTCCATCACGAGTAGAAGGGATAAACTGAGTACAATCACACAGTGGAATACTCCACAGCAAATATAATGAACAAACTACATCCGTGCACAGTAACATGGATTAATTTCACAAACATACTGTTGAGCTAAATAAAGAAGCTAGAAAAACGATGAGTGCACCCAGCATGGCTCAATTTATATAAAGTTCAAAAACAGATTTAAAAAAAAAAAAAAGAAAGAAAGAAAACCAACCCAAAAGCAATGGTGACAGAAGTCAAGAGAGCTACGTTGAGAGAGGGGAGGGTAGTGACTGGGTGGCATTCAAGGGACTTCCTGGTTGCTGGTAATATTCTATCGCTTGTTCTGAATGCTGTTCTGTTCACTTTGTAAAAATGCATTGAAATGAATTTTATAATAGTGCACATTTTAAGTGATGAGTTGTATTTTAGTAAAAGTTAAAAAAAACATGTTTAATTTAAAAATGTACATTACTTTGGTAACATTTTAAAAATATACAGTATTCAAATTTTACACCTACAAGAGAAGCCAAGCCTTCTTCTCATATGTGGATCCGAATCTTTTTTAATGTCTAAAATATGTTTTTTCTCTAAGATGTTTCTTCAAGAATGCTCTATAAGCACCCTGAATGCCAGCTGGTGACATCTCTGTCACATGGCAGCAATAAAACTGTTTGCAAACACTGTGATCTTTAGAGAAAAAGGGTTTACTACAAACCCAATATAAAAATAGTCTGAGGTCTAAATCTACTCTTGACTTCAGCATGGGCTCTGTGTCTTTGCCAAAGTAATAAATCTGCTCAAGTCTTCAACTCAATAAAAGGGAAAACTTCCTAACAATTAGAGCTAGTAAAAAAAAAAAAAGGCACAGCTATCTCAATGCACTGCATAACTTCTATCTCTAGAAATACTCAGGTAGAGGTTGGACGAGGCTTTGTCAAGGAGGGAAGGTGTCATGAAAAGAAACACAAAAATAAGAATCATGCAAGGCCAACTCCAAGAGATTTTTTTCAAAATAATCAGGGGAGAGCAGTGATGCCCCAAAGTGGCCATAAGTTAATGCCTGTCTGCTACAAACTATGGGGGTTTACTGAACTACTCTCTTAACTTCTGAATAAGTTTTAAATCTTCCCTAATGAAGAATTAGAAGAGATCTATTCAGTATACTAAAACAATTTCAGTTCTCTCTTCTTTCTCCTTTCTCTTCTATACTTTCTTTAGCAACATCATTTGTTCTCACTGCTTCTACAAGTTCTATATATTGGTGCCTAAAAGTAAATTAGACACCTTTTCTTGAAACTGGCTCCTTCTCTCCTGTTTTCTCTTACTGGCACCACCGACTTCATAGACACTTGAAAACCTGAAGTTACCTTTTACTCTTTCCCTTCTCGCAACCCATCCGTTCCACCTCCATTCCCTTCTATGTACTGGTGAGATGTCTCTTCTACTCTTGTTCGGTGTTCCCCATTGGCCTGGTTCGGGTTTTCACTAGTGACTTACAAGGCTAGGATTTCTGAAGTCAGGTTTCCTCTTCTTTAAAAAAAGTATTTTTAAATCCAAAACAAAAGCCTTCTGCTTCTTTAAGTAAAAAGCTACTTCATAGGACAATTACAAAGACTTAGAGAGTTCACACGTGAAATAGTGGGGCTCCCAACATGTAATAGGCACACAAAGCCTGGTTTTCTTCCTTCTCCATGCTCAAGTCTCATCAAACTGGCTTCCTCAGGGAATCCTTAAAGATACCATCCAATGTCTTGATTCAGTTCCTTCTGCTATTTCTTCCACCAAACCATACCTCCATCCCATCACCCCGTGTCTAAAGATAAACTATCCTTTACTGGTCAGCCCAAACGTCATCTCATCCCTTTCCACAATGTGCTTACAGACTCAAAAGACCACAGTCTTGTTTCAGGCTTGGGAATATAAACAACACTGCATCCTGCCTAAGGAAGAGAGTAGAACAAGCAGTTCTCAAGAGGCAACTGGGAATTGTGTGTTTTTTGCCTTTCAGTCTGACAGTCTTGGCTCTCTTGCATTAGGAACCAGAAAACCTAAGTGTGCTTTAAATTCTCCTAAACCAAATATATAAACTAGATAAAGCAGGGGTGATCATCTTCAAAACGTTTCTCTACTTACCCTTCTTCAGAGGTAGCACAGTATTCCTTTAAAAAATGACTATTTAGGGGCGCCTGGGTGGCGCAGTCGGTTAAGCGTCCGACTTCAGCCAGGTCACGATCTCGCGGTCCGTGAGTTCGAGCCCCGCGTCAGGCTCTGGGCTGATGGCTCGGAGCCTGGAGCCTGTTTCCGATTCTGTGTCTCCCTCTCTCTCTGCCCCTCCCCCATTCATGCTCTGTCTCTCTCTGTCCCCAAAATAAATAAAAACGTTGAAAAAAAAAAAATGACTATTTAAGTATCACAAAACCTCAGCTGCCCGTAACTTCCCTGGTGCGCATTATTGTGCAAACTATGGCACACTAACACAAAACTCCATGTAAGCTAGAGGGAAAACAAAGCACGTGTGGCTCAAAATACTCTTACTTTTCTATACCTACATTTCAAAGTTCCAATTTTACTTGGACAATTCAACCGATACTACATCAAAGGCCATTCGCACACCGAGCTCCCCCAAGCTTACCGAGGTCAGGACTGCCACATCATTTCTCCCGAGAGACTGCCTGCTAAGCGCTGTGATTCCCGAGGTAGTCCTGCGTGGTGAGCCGCTTTCCGCCACTCACCTCCTCTCTGTAAAGGGCAGGCTCCACCTGCTGTTGCTTCCTCGCCTGTGTTCCAAAAGCACTTTCTACACGCTTCTATTATGCCCCTAATCACCCTGTTTACATGTCTGTTTCTCTCTGGTTCTCCCTCACACCACCCCCTCCTCCCAACTAAATCGCCAGCTGCCTGAAGGAAAGAAACATACGCGACAGCTATTGGAGAACAGGATCAGGAGCAGACTCTGGAGCTTGAACAGCTTGGCTTGGGATTCTGTTCTGCCACTTGCCAGTAATATAACCTTGAGCACAGTGTGACTTTAAGCCTCAGTTTCCTCATATGAAAAAGGATAATAATTATACCTACCTCAGAGCTGTTACAAGGACTACGTGAAATAATAAAAAGCATTGTTCATCCCTCACTCCTCAGCTTCTTTTTGACGAGGCAGTTTAAAGCAGTGTTAGGCACACAGGTTTTAGAGCCGGTGCTTGGTTTTGAATTTTGGTTCTTACATTTACTAGCTTTAAGACCTTGGACAAGCTACTTCAACTCTCAAAGCCTCAGTTTCTTCATCTGTAAAAGTAAGATAATAATTATTACCTATCTTAATAAGGTTATTTTAAGGATGAGATGAGGAAGTTCACATAAAGCAGTGGGCACAGTGAGGGGCTCTACAAATACTTCCTATCAAATTTTCTATTTATCTATTTTAAGGCTGATCTCCCAGAGACTTAACACAGGGCCAACTCCTTCCCTTCCACAAAGAACCATTTCGGGAGTGTGCGTTCACCAAGTCTGATGTTCAAAGTCACAGCTGTTTGTCTTCCTTGGATTTTAGATTCCACATGGCCATGACTTCAGTCGTGATACCAGTTGGTTTTTTAAAAATTGTGCTCTTTGAGAGGATATCAACTTGCAAGTGCAGGGAAACAAATTAACAATAGCCAGTAGGGCCTCCCTACCCTAGGTGTTCCCTTTCTACCTCTGCATCATTAAACTTCATAACTTATATAACTAAAGCATATATGAAAACTGAATATAGTCAGACACCGACTTAAGGAAACCTATGGAGAATTGTTCCATTTATGGAATTCCTGCATGTGCACCACGCTGACAAATCTACACTTTGGAAAAGGACTGCAATTCCTGTATTCCCAAGGAGAAAAGAGTAGTGGTGAACAGTTATGAAACTAACAAGGACAACAAACCCAGTTATCAAAACTTCCCCCCGAGGATCTATATACCCTCAACTTCATACAAAATGTTCACTTTTATCCCAAACTCCTAATTCTGCATAGAAGAATCAAGATCTAAAATGCTTCACAACTCTCTGAGGTAGTTTTACATATACACTGAACAAAAAGAGTGGTGACAGAGGCCACAGGTCCCTCACAAGAGAACTCAATAGGTGGTGACTCAAAGGTGAGTCAATGTTAACCGATATCCTACGCACCAGAGAGACAAAGTATCAAGTGACAGGAGTCGCTCAGGGAACCAAAGCAATCCTCTTGACCACGTCTGATAAATCTCGTATGGTTTTGTGTTCACCACAACTCACAAAGTGAGGGTCCCTTACCATAGCCTGTGATTAATGAAATTGAAATCCTCAGCTTTCGCAAAGCGGGGGGGGGGGGGGGGGGAGGCAGAACCATGAGAAGAGCTGTCCTCAAATTCAAATCCCCACTCCTCTCTGCCAGCTCCCCCAACACACACTTTAGAGTAAGAGAATATAAAAGTTACTATTTTATTGGTTTCTAGCATGTCTATAAATTATATAATACCTTCACGTATATCTGTGATTCTCATGATTCATAACAACATACGGCACTGTAAGTCTTAGTTTATAGATGAAGAAATTAAGGATGAGGAAGTTCAAGTGGCTTTCTGTGATCGGTCGGTGATCACAATGGTACAATCATAACTGCAACAGATCCACTCAAATCTGTGCTCCTTACAACACCAAGATGTAAATACTATAAATCAAATGAAAATGTATGTTTGAAATGTTCATTCAAGCTGACTCAGGAAGCGAGGCAACAGAGGTTCCTCCTTTATAAACGGTAAAAATAAACACATTTGAGATTATATCAGCAGTTCTCAAATACCTGGTTCACAGGACCCCTACACATTTTAAAAATTATTAAGGACTCCAAAGACCCATTGTTTATGGGTTATATAGACATCTACCACGTTAGAAATTAAAAATAACACTTTTAAACATAAGAATCCACAAGCTCACATTCCATCAACTGTCTGGGTGATGACGTCCTCACACATCATATAACTCTTGGAAAACACCACTGTACCTTGTAAGAGAATGGCACTGAAAAAGGCAAATAGCATTTCTGTATTACCATGAGAATCGTTTTGACATGGTAGACTCCTCCTGTAAGGGTCGTGGAGACCCAAAGCGGTCCTCAAACCACACTTTGAAAACCACTCACTGAGTGGGGCGCCTGGGTGGCTCAGTCAGTTATGAGTCCAACTCTTGGTTTCAGCTCAGCTCATGATCTCACGGTTCGTGAGCTCAAACCCATGTTGGGCTCCTTCACTGTCAGCTCAGAGCTTGCTTGGGATTCACTCTCTCTCCCTTTCTTTCTGCCCCTCACCAGCTCATGCTCTCATCTCTCCCTCAAATAAAGAAATACACTTAAGAAAAGAAAAAAGAAAACTACAGAGTTAAAAACTTAACAGAAAAAGTTAACAGCTATCATGGCAATTCTTCTTCAATTCTAAGTTCTAACCTGTTATCTTACTTTAAGTACACTGTTTCTCACTACTGGATTAAAAAAACATTTAAGGAAGGAGTGTTTTATTTATTCCCTCCTACCACTAAATCTCTTTGCAATGTGTAGTGCCCTGGACAAAGATGGTACCACACATTTATGGGGTAAATTGAATCTCTTCTAAACTCTAGTGGATAGAGGAAGAGAAAACCTCTTAAAGCAAAATTATCACCTCCCTACTATGATAAAGACATGAAAAATGAAGTATATAATACAGAGGTCAGGTCTTCTTAAGCCAGTGAGATGCATCAAACGGACAAAAACTCCATTCAAGACATGGAGGAAAAGATCTAAACGAGAAACGAGGAGAAAGTTAATGCTTTAAGGTTATAACTGTCCAGCTTTCTCCTAAGTTTTCTCTATCCAAATAAAAGTAGCAAAGCATATTCTGAAGTATAAATGGTTTTAATATTATCTGTATCTCTGCTTCTCTTACCTCAAGTTGGAACTTATTAAATATTTCTTTAACTTAGTAAATATTTTTAAGAAGAATTGTACCGGTATATTTGAGAGAAATCCAAACATGAGACCTCTGCAGAAATAACAGATAAGTGAATAATAATGCCACCTCATAATTACATAATTTTTTCTAAAAATTTTAAAAACTTTAATTTTCATTCAGTCTTAAAAATAACAAGTTGCAAGACTTACCCAAGGATACACTAAATCAACAAATCAACAGTAATTTCAGAAATACAAAAGTAATTCCCAGTCATCTAATCCTACAGTTTCAGGGCAAAGAGGCTAAGCTACTTTCCAGAGAAACCGTAAGAGCACAGAGCATCCCCAAGACACCCCAACAGTTAACAGCACAGACTGTGGTCTAATAAATGCTGTTTACTAGCATGATTCTCAGAATAATGGAGTCCAAATCCTAAATTGGTAGCATTAAGAATTCCAAACATTTTGAGTAACTTACTCAAATATTTAAAAAAAATAGTTTACTAAAAAATGGCTTAAAATTTAGATAAATTGTATTCATGGGCTTTATTACAGACTAAGACTGTCAGGAATTTTCTCCTTATACGTCACTAATTTCAGAATACCTGAACTCAATTCAATCTGTACTATCTGCCACTCCAGTATTAGTAAATGAATGACACACAGTTTGCTACAAACATTTCAATTCTTCCTATGTCAAAAGGTTGCAATGGAGTCCTGACTAAAACCCAAAGTTAAATACTGAGAACTAATAACCTTTCCAAATATTAGAATAGACCAAACATCACCTGTCCTAAATCTTACAGATTATACCTAATGGTAAGAACAAAATAAGGCTTTTAGTGCATTATAAAAATGATTATCATACAGTGAAATTAGCTATAATAGAATGGCTCTTACTTCAGCCACAGCAAGTTTCACAGAACTAAAAGCTCTGAATTATTCACTTGCTTGACCAAATAACTAAGGTAGCAGAGACTGCGTAGTCAGCAACCACAATCATCCTTAGTGATGAGTATGAGCATAATCCAGTACACACAAAAGACTATCGCGTGAAAAGGAGAGTAAGCACATAACACAAACACCAGAGGCATTATTTGGTAGATATTGATGCCTAAATGAAATAGCTGTATCTAAGAACAGAGCACAGTTATTTTTTCAAATATAGATTCTTATAGCCAGCTACTAAATAAAAATATGTCATTATCACTATTTAAGATTTTACAGCAAAAATCGCTTACAATTGCAGTTTACAATTAGGAATGATGTGGGAGCTGATCCTATGAGAAATGGCTTCTAAACATCTGAGGTCACAAATACCTGTTTCACTGGCATGTACCTTGCCAGTGAACCAAGTACGCATACAGGTACTTAATACAAAGGAAAATACTCAATCAAAACATTTTTATTGTGCTAATCATAGCATTCTTGTTTTTAAGTGCATGCCAACAAGAACTAATTATGCTGGGCAGTGGGCCATTTTCTAGCTCTTTTCTCAAAGATATGCAAACCAAAGCATAGACATCTCAATACTCTACTCACCATATCATCACCTCCATTCTCCAGACAATACATGAAGAATTCATGGGCATAAATACCCAATGTACTGATTAAAGAAGAAAGAAATACATGTTCTAAAGCAGTCTGCTGGTTTCATGAAAAAATTATGCACCAGACCAGCGAAAATCAGTTCTGTTTTTCTTTATCAGTCCAAGGAAAGGATCATCTACAGTTTATCTATACTGACCTTTCCTAAGAATACGAAATTGAAAGCCACAGCTTCTGGAGGGTCAGAGAAAGTTGCAAACACATGCAGGTTTTGTTTTTGTTTGCGTGTGGAAATAGAGCTGGTGCCCATAAGGTGCCCAACAGACCTTAACTCAGAGCTGTGAACTGCTGGAGATTTTCATCAGCATTATTTGTGTTATGTGTGGTGTGATGTAGTATGGGGGGTGTGTGTGTGTGTGTGTGTGTGTGTGTGTGCGCGCGCTCCTCTTCGATACTGACTTTACAATCAGAATTTAGGTCACAAACTAGCAGCCTAACTGTGTTTATAATGACAACCTTACACCATTTTTTAAAAAAAGGTTAAAATGTTTTGTACATCTGTTTATGAAATTCAAAGGATACAGAATTCTTTAGACTGAACTCAAAATTCCAGCACTTCAGTTACATAGCTGAGGTCACTTTGTGAAAATCTATCAAGCATACTCTCAGGATCTGGGCAATTTCTATCTACACACACACACACACACACACACACACACACACACACACACACACGTCAGTAAGTTCGTACACACACAAAAAAGTTCTGCATTTAAAGGGCTAACGTGCTTTTTTCTATAGGATGGCGAAAAGACGCTATTTAGGCAGGGACAAGAAAAATGATGTTTTGAGCTCTTCGGCTGTCTGTGGGAAAAACATTCCTGAAGAAAAACCAGGAAGGCCCTTGTGATGGGCGCATGCTTGGAGTGTGAGGACAGCCAGGAGGCCAGAACAGACTAAGTGAAAGAAGAGTTATAGAAGATAAGGTCAGAACTGGAGACATGGCCAGGAGTGAAGTAAAGTGGTGAATGAGTTAGACCCACACATACCTTTGAAAGGGGAAACAAGTTTAATGTGTCACCTAGCAAATATCTGACATATCTCTAGTAAAATGTCTGACAGATATAGGATAATCAATAAACGTGTATTCACTTAGTTATTAAACCAGATACAGAAGTTTATTCAGTAGGTGTCCTATATGTGACATTTAATATCTCCAATTAGATAGATACTATTTGTTTCCATTTTACAGATATAAAAACTGAAACTAGGGAAGAGAAAGCCCTTTGTTCAAGGGTTCTTGCTTGGGAGAGTGAAGTCAGGTACATATTATCCCCAAAGCTCTATGGACTGAGACAGACAACTAAGTACTTCTCTCTGGCCTCAACCCAAAAGAATAAAATAATTCCATAGTAGTGGCAGTCTCTACTTAGCACCTGCATTTCTACTCATCTGAAGGTAAGTAATTAACACCTATACCTCCTTCTTCCCTACTACAACTACCGTAAGTATGTGGTTTTATCCGAGTCTTAGCAATTTGGCAAGGAACATTTTCAAACTAAACTTCTGTAAAACTTCTACTAATAACTAGGTAGTTGCTTTATGACTCTCCAGTGAAGTATGATGTGCTCTGATGCCATGCCAAAAGTGCTGGTAGGTCCTAGGACTCCAGAAACAGAACAAAGGGATTTAACTGCACTTGTTTCCTGGTGACATTGTTCTGAGAAAATGGAGAATACGATAGGAAGAAATGTAAGGGCAATATTTAACTTCTAAACATGGTATTGAGTGGTAGAAACTCTAACTTGAAATGTCAGATATTCTTACTGAACAACTGATTCAAAAAGGCTCAGCCTGCTGTATGGCATTTTACTAAGAGGAGAAAAAAAAAAAAGAGACTGGTCACACTTTCTTGAATAGAGGTTTTTTAGGAATGTCTGAGCCATATGAATCCTGTATACCTTCTAAGAAGGCCAACAAAATTATTAAAGTGCTTAATATTTAAGCACATTAGTTTTGTTATACTTACAGCAACAAAGTTGTACCTGTCTGTCTGTACTTACTACTCAACCTGGAGTCTAAGGACTCCAGGCAGGTTTGGAGGGGACTATAAATTTCATGAAATCAAACAAAAATCTGTGTATACATTTTTCTGCAGAGAGCCACAGTTCTTATTAGCTTTCCAAAAAGATAAAACCCTCAAAAAAAGGCTTAAAAGTACTTTCAACATATATGTACATCTGCTCCTTTTCTGTAGACATTTAAAGCATAGCTTTTGTCCTGTTTTTTAGTTTCTTCTTTTTTTAAGAGTTTAGAGCAAACTTTTTTTTATAAAGAGCCAGATAGTTTATATTCTAGAATCTGTGGGTGCATATGGTCTGTTTCATATTGTTCTCTGAACAACTTTAAATGTAAAGTTTAGAATGTAAAAACCATTCTTAACTCATGGGCCTAATACCAGCTTGTTTTAGAGATCTCTGCCGAAACAACACAGCACGGGCTTTGGGAGTCCAGACTTCTTTTTCTTTTTTCTTCTTTTTCCTGAGGATTTCAAGAAAGTCACTAACCCCCTCTTAAGTCTCAAGTTTCCACATCTTTAAAAATGAGATACTCAACTCTCCCGTAAAGTAGTTTTAAATATTAAGTGAGGCAGCAAGTATGTTGAACCGCCCACACAATGCCTGGCATATAGTTTAGGAAACTGATTTTATGATTCTTGCCCCTGCCTCATATGATAATCGTTAGTAGTACTTGTAAGTCAATATGAAGTGCTGATCAGCAGGCATGCTCCTCCCATACAAACTACTTTGTAATGATCTGTTTTGGCTATTTCCAGGAACAAACTGGAGTTTTCCTGGACAACCAGCAAACCTGCACGTTACTGATGAGAATCTAACAGTCTCCTCGTCATTACTCTTCTCCCTTCAATGTGTGAATTAAATTTCTAGAGCAAAGATTTATCAATACATTATTTTCCATCTAAATAGTTATAAGTGCCCAGATCATAATAATTCAAAGAAGCTTAAGAAAACCCAACTTGCAAGAAGTAAAACCAGCATCAGCTGAAGTATACTTACATGTACCAGGGACCCTAAGGTTACAAAATATTACACAGCCCAAAGTCATCAGCAGAGATACTGATCTCCTCTTCCTATTCCTCACAAAACTGAAGGTTTCAAATACATCCAAAATGCCATTATGTTGAGCTTCCATTGTTCTTTGTTTTCTCCAGAAAGACTAACCAGCTAACTATGTTATAACCATTTTTTTTTATTTAAAAAAAAATTTTTTTTTCAACGTTTATTTTTTGGGACAGAGAGAGACAGAGCATGAATGGGGGAGGGGCAGAGAGAGAGGGAGACACAGAATCGGAAACAGGCTCCAGGCTCTGAGCCATCAGCCCAGAGCCTGACGCGGGGCTCGAACTCACGGACCGCGAGATCGTGACCTGGCTGAAGTCGGACGCTTAACCGACTGCGCCACCCAGGCGCCCCTGTTATAACCATTTTTATCCTTCACCATACCTATCACAACACTAGCTAGGTATGACAGTCTTCAGGAAACAGTTATTGAAAATAAGTATTTTAGTTTTTTTAATGTTTATATAGTTAAAAAATTTTTTTAATGTTTATTCATTTTTGAGAGAGCACAAGTGGGGGTGGGGCAGAGAGAGAGGGAGACAGAATCCAGAGCAGGCTCCAAGCTGTCAGCACAGAGCCTGACGTGGGGCTTGAACCCACGAACCATGAGATCATGACCTGAGCCAAAGTTGGATGCTTAACCAACTGAGCCACCCGGGCGCCCCAATGTTTATTTATTTTTTTTGGGGGGGGGAGGGAGGGAGGGGCATAGAGGGAGGGAGACACAGAATCCAAAGCTGACTCCAGGCTCTGAGCTGTCAGCACAGAGCACCATGCAGGGCTCGAACTCATGGACCACGAGATCATGACCTGAGCTGAAGTCACACACTTAACCGACTGAGTCACCCAGGCATCCCTGAAAATAAGTATTTTAGAAATGATTTTATTTATCTAAGACAATAGTCCTTGAATTCTATTTATATAAAAATATTCATCTGAGCAGCAATAAAAGTAAAAGCACAATTAAAAAATTAGCTACTACATCATTATTCCAGAACAGCTAGAGTGATACAATAATGTCCTTGTCTGTACTTTCCCCAAGAATCAAAGACTGTATTTCTACTAATTGTTATTAAGTAAAACTATGATTCCTATAATCACTAAGGATTTTAGAGGCTATTTTCAAGTATTTTCTACCCTAAGACACCTTTTAAAAGTTGTCCATATATAGAAAGAGTATGAAAGAGAAAGTGAGTAAATATAGGACATTACACCTTACAAATGATTTTGACAGCTTTCAGTGAATTTACTTTGAAAAATTTTAAGACATAACTCAAAGCCATGTTTACTTCAAATAATCAGTAAAATGAAAATGCTATAATTAACAATCAGAGTAAATGTTTTTCTTCATCATCTCAGAAGACAAAAGAGAAAGGAATTCAATTACAAACCACATTACAGAGTATGAGGCTTTTCAGACCAAGCCTAATTTAGTCCTCTGAAATTAATGGTATATTTAGAGAAGATATAGGTAAATACCAACATGCTAAAAAGCTCTACCTAACTAAACACACCTGGTCTTTTGGTCCCTAGTCTATAGGAATATTTGAAAAATTTCCACAAATACAGAGCAGAATGCTTTTCAGGAGTAAAAGAACAGAACAGTTAGGACAAAAACAGTCACGTTCAGAAGATATTCTATGAACTTGAAGAGTGAAGTTTTCTCCCAAATAACTGTTCCATATGCATTCGTTAAATTCAAATCTCATTAAGTAGATATCCCCTTATTTGTCAATCAGAGAAGTATATGCTTACATAGTTAACGACTTATTTCACACTAAAGCAAAAAGCCACCAAACTTAAGTGAAAAGCAGCCACTATGTACTTACTATCACTGTACTGCAGAAACGGAAAATGTTTCATGAGATTTTTAAAAAATTTCTGGCAGAATGATTTTTTTAATTCAACATATCAATACTTTTTGTAAAATAAAATTGCTTAATGAAAGTCCCTTGAAAGATAATAATGCTTAAAGAAGGGTAAAAATAATCACCTTTTACTATCCAGCTATTAACTCTTCCCATTTTCACGGATTATGAACAGTACTGCTCCCTTTAGGGACGGTCTCAAATTCATACAATGCCGGGCCAGACAAGTACCATTAAGTAGGCGGGGACTAAAACCTAAGCCTAAGAACTTCCTGCAGCTGCTACTAGACCTCCCTCTCCATCCTGTTATTGCTAGAAGGAATGCAGGCCATTCCTTCCAATGTTTCCTAAGAGAACCCAGAATTCCATTTTTATTTTGATTTTGATTCAGTGTTTATTTATTTTTGAGAGCGGGGGAGGGACAGAGAGAGGGAGAGAGAGGGGGACAGAGGATCCGAAGCTGGCTGTGCGGACAGCAGAGAGTCCAACATGGGGCTCGAACTCATGACTTGGGCCAAAGTTGGAAGCTTAACCAACTGAGCCACCCAGGTGCCCCCAAGATCTCCCGTTTTTAGATACTGGCAATTAAGAAACAAAAAAATACAGTGAGGTCAAATAAAAAGTACCTGCAAACTCAATCTGGCCTTTCTACATGCAACTAGTGCTAAGACACAGCAATGATACCCGAGGAACAAAAACATCGTGAAGAATCTCAACTATGTGACTCCCAAATTCTAAACTCCCCCGGACTATTACTCAGATTGCACACTGAAGGTGGATTCTCCATGTAGTCAAAAATATTAGGGGTAATCTTTCTCTCCTGAAGACTAATTTTTTAAAAAGTACTACTTTAATTTACTATTTTAAAGTGTACATTTTAGGAAAAAATGAACATTTGAGGGAAATGAATTTAGAATTGTATCAGTAAAACTAGAATTATAATATGTAGAAAGTGTATACATCTTACAACTCATTTCTTAAAAAATGTTATAATGTTTTACAAACTGTGTTAGTTGGGTAAAATGAAGTGTTAATCATAGCAATCCTTAGAAAGCAACCATTTGAACTTTGAATCTGTAGATTGAGACATCAGGAACTGGCATTCCTGATGGGCCACCTTCACTTCAGCAACATTAAATGGAAAAACAAATAAAGAAGGGGAGAAGTGACCATAATGTTAATTGTCAAGGATGAATATTATATAAGTGCCAACGGATCCTAAGACCCATACAATTTTCTTTACTGCTTTAGCTCTAAGTAGATTAGACGGCTCTAAAGGATAAAATAGACCTTCTATTTGGAAACAAAATAGATTAAACATTTAAATGGATTAAAATAGAAATACTATGTATGGTAGCACCCAAAGATTTAACCCTTCAAGGATCTGCTCTCAAATGTCCAATTTAAGAGGGGTGCCTGGGTGGCTCAGTCAGCATCTGACTCTTGATTTCGGCCCAGATCATGATCACCAGGAGCCTGCTTGGGATTCTCACTGTCCCTTTTTGCGCCACCAGCATGTGCACGCGTTGTCTCTGTCTCTCTCTCTCTCAAAATTAAACTTAAAAAAAAAATTCCAATTTAAGAAAAAAAAACTGTAGTTACACTCTTCTCAGAGTTCTCAGTTAATTTGTAAATGTACTTCCACATGTCATAGTGATAGCACACTTAAAAAACACACAAACACGGGGCGCCTGGGTGGCGCAGTCGGTTAAGCGTCCGACTTCAGCCAGGTCACGATCTCGCGGTCCGGGAGTTCGAGCCCCGCGTCGGGCTCTGGGCTGATGGCTCGGAGCCTGGAGCCTGTTTCCGATTCTGTGTCTCCCTCTCTCTCTGCCCCTCCCCCGTTCATGCTCTGTCTCTCTCTGTCCCAAAAATAAATAAAAACGTTGAAAAAAAAAAATTAAAAAAAAAAAAAAAAGAATGTGGATGATCTCTTACCTTAAAAAAAAAAACAAAAAAAAAAACACACACAAACACAAAACCTTAAGAACAAGATGACAGGGTTGAAGGAAAAAGGGCAGCTCTGGCTTTATCAGGGCTGGATTTCCCTACAGGACAGCGGTGTGACCTTAAGCAAGTTTAACTACTTTGAGCACCACTCCCTCAACCATATAACAGGGTAAACACTAGCTACTTTAATTCTCGTTATGAGAATTGTGATACATCTTAAATGTATTTTAATTCATCCTCTTAACTGAAATTTGAATCCGTTCCACAACCTCAGTAGTTTAAAATACTTCTGGCAGAAGAGCTACACAGACAAGAGAACTTAACACTTTCTGAAGCAGCCCTTTTCATCCTCACACTTCTATTATTTTCTTTTACTAAACTAAAATCAGCTGCCTTGTTACTTCAAACCCCAGCCCCCACCGATCACATTCTAGTTAAGTCATAGTAAGTATGGCTAATTCAGTTCTCATTAAACTTTAAGCTCCACCAGGTTTGAGGCTGCTCAGTATTGAAGCCCTGACACTAAACAATAATAAGCACATAGTAGGTGTACAACGAATATTTGCAGTGCGAGATTTGTTCTGTGCAGTATTTACTGACTGACCACTGAAATGCCTTCTGATATAAAGAGCACAAACGTGTACATTTCTAGAGGTGATCATTTAATGTGTAAGGTTTAAAACTGGAGCTGTCATATATAACCAAACACATGCCATGTTTTTAAAAAATCCCGTAAGATACAGTAAATGAAAGCAATTTTGCTGTACCTTAGATGGTGATGCTATTCAATGATACAGATGATAAAGTGTCTTCAAAGCAATAACCCTACTAATGTCTCCATAATGCTATTCATAATTTCCTTGAGATTTAACTGCATTCCAAGTCTACATTAAAAAAAACAAAACAAAACCTCAAAATGATATCCAACCTTATTGCCACTGGCTAATCTGCACACAACCCCAAATTATAACTGAGCCAAATTTTATTATCTGAAAGTTACCCCAAAACCATCAGAGTTGAAGTTGAGACAGAATACCAAAATCTGTGACTTTTTCTTAAGACTTTCTTAGCAACACACTGCTATAAATAAACATCTCACTGGCTAAACACTAGAACTCATTTATAATTTAGTCACTTACATTCCAGAGTTAAAGAGTCGGTTTCATAAAGTATGTTCTACTTCACAGAATAGGAAATCAAACACCGTGAACATCCAGTTCGCCACCCTCTGCAAATCTATGGAAATATTTCCATTACAAAGTAAATTTCTCCTGCCAGTCAACAGTTTTAAGCTGTCACTCTGTGCCACAAGGCTAAACAAAACATAATTAGTGAGGTATACCTGCCACATACACAAGTCAATAATCCATATCGAACTGAAACATAAAATATCTCTGGATTCCCTGGGTCGCTGTTACTTGACATCGTGGAAGAAAATCAGTGAACCAGAAATATGCAACTTCCACTAAAAGGCCCTAGGTAAGGCAAGTACCAGATGGACATAGTTTTATAAGAAAGGACAAAATCCAAGAGTCAAACATTTTAATGAACAGAAAAGCAGAGGACAGAAAGCGAGATAAAAAAAATTCAGCTGATGCAGAATTGCCATGTATGACCCTTTCCGCTCCAACAAACCAGACCAAAGTAGATGAATCCCCTATCCCTACAAAACGCCTTGCCCATTTAATCAGAACAGGATACTACGTAAAATTAAGCCACCAGATCCAGGAGAGTTTCCAAAAGTTAAAATCACTATCACTAAAATTCCTTTTGCAGGGTGATCCGGGTACTGTTTGAGAAACTTGTACCCGGAATTGCCGTAAGAGGCGCAGGGTCTAGGTCTGCGTTAGGGAACCCACCGCAAAGGGGCAGAAGACATTAACACCACATCTGCGGCGAATTACGCTACGTGCTGGGTCCCCACTGGCTTTCGAGTTGCTGCGGGAAAGTAATCCTTTACAGCAGATACCACACCTCTGCCCTGAAAGTTGCCAAAGCGCCATTGCAAAAGTGGCCTGCAGTTGCCAAATGGGAGAGCCTCCGGCTATCGGCACGCTTCTCTTGCCTGTACTTTGTGTCCAGGAACAATTTCTCAACGTGGCCAAGGTGATGCTGCAAAACTGCCTCGATGCAGCAGCCACAAAAGGAACAGCTTCTCCACAGTCCCAAAGCCGCCTCCTGGGGATCAGGGGGACCGCCCTTCCACTTTCAATACGCTGCTTCTGCCCACGCCGTCAGCACCCTGAGTGCCCACGGACACGCGGAAAGGGTTCTGGCTCACATTCCTGCACTCTGGGAGCAAGCGATGTGCACCCTCCTCGCCTTCATCTAGGGTCCCGTCCTGCCAGGCTCGGGGAGCTCCCCGGAAAAGCAGGAGCTGGGGATAAGCCCTTGCCCTTGCCCTTCCCACGCAGGCGGCAGCCTCCCGCCCAGGCCCGGATTCCCGGCAGCTAGGCATCCCCCCCTACCCCTCCCCCCCCACGTGGCTGCGGGGCGTCCTTCCCCCACCCCCTCCCTCTCACCTGATCTTGTAACTCGGCAGAGTGTGCTTGCGCTTGATGATCTTCTTGAGCTGGTTGACGATGATGGAGGTGAGCTGGGGCATAGGCCGCCCTTCAAACTGGGAGCGCACCTCGAAGTCGATCAGCGGGTCCTCCACGAAGGAGAAGAACCAGTGGGTGAAGGGCACGCGAGTGAAGACGAAGCGCAGCCTCCCCACCACTCGGGACAGCTTGACGAACAGGTAGGCCGACTTGCCGAACACCAAGTCCACGTCGATGGCCAGGTGGAAGCCGCCGTTGTACTCCACCTCCGCCTCGAAGGCCAGCTCCTCCGGGGAGGTGGCGGGCAGCGCCTCCCCCTCGGGGCCGTCCGGCTCTCCGCCGGCCGAGGGCACCACCGGCCGGAGGAGCCGGATGGTCTTGATGAAGGGCACGGTCTCGCCCAGGAACACGTCCCGCAGGCTCAGCCCCTCCAGCAGGCGCCCGGCCGTCTTGGTCTGCAGCAGCTCCTCGAACTCCACCTTGATCTTCTTGGTGACCCAGCGGCGGGCCAGCGCGGTGTCCCGCAGCTCCCGGAACAGGAACAGGATGGTGGCGTTGAGGAAGTAGCAGGTCTCCCGCGTCGGCGGGGCGGGGGTCTCGGGGGCCGGGGTCGCGCCGCCCTCGGGGGGCCCGCCGGAGGGCTCCTCAGCCCCGCCGCCGCCGCCATAAAGGTACTCCCTCAGGGACAGGCCCGGCACCGGCTTGAGGTAGCGGAAGCCGTCGCCCGCGCGGGCCGCCTCGTCCGGCGGCGGCTCGGGCTGCTTGCGGTACAGCAGCAAGAACTGGGTGAGGAGCGTGAGGAAGGAGCCCAGCACGGCCGACGCCAGAATCATGAGCAGCAGCCCCATCCCGGCACCGCCTCCGCCCGGGCCGCCCGGGCCCCCGCTCCCGCGCCCACAGCGCCGCTCTCTTCACGTCGCCGCCCCCGCTGCCTCCATCTTGAGGACATCGGGCGGCGGGGTCGGCGCGAGCGGCTCCCCGGGCCTCGTCCGGCGGCTCCGGTCGGCGCGGTGCGGCGCCCGAGCCTGCGGCGGCCCGCGACTCCTCAAACGCTCCCGGAGGCAGCTGCTGTGGCGGCGGCGGCGGCCGCGGCGGCGGCGGGACGGAGGGGGCGGCGCGGCACTCCCTCCGGCCCGCGCTCATTGGCCGAACGGCGCGTGTCGTCAGGAGCGTGCTCGCTCCCGGCGGTGTCGCCTGGCAGCCGGCGCCCGGGCGCGCGTGCTCGGGTCCCTCTTCACCTCCCGGGCGCCCTTCCAGCCCCGCCCCCCAGGCCAACATTCCATTCCTCCTCGAGCCACGTGGCTGTCACTTCTGGAGCCGCGGACCGGATCCGGGGGGATGCCTGGGGCCACCCGTTGAAGGCTAAGGAGGCCGGGCGTAGGTGGCGTGGCGTGTTCTTGATCTCCGTCCTCCCGATGAGCCCCTCCCCCGCTCTTTGGCCGCGGTCCCTGCCTGTTACCTCTGCTGCAGTGTGGTTCTTCCACTCGCGCCCCTGAGAGATGGGCTGGCGGCGGCTTTCCCTGCAGGGCAGCGCCGCAGAGGATCTGAGCTGGCCGTTCGGAGACCTCCCAAGCCGAGCAGAAGACTGAACTGCTTCAGAG
This sequence comes from Puma concolor, assembly GCF_028749965.1. Lineage (NCBI taxonomy): Eukaryota > Metazoa > Chordata > Mammalia > Carnivora > Felidae > Puma > Puma concolor. The sequence goes on from NC_141677.1 coordinate 75,022,306, forward strand.
CCCGCCGTCGCTGACCGTCAATGCGACCAGCGGACGCTCTGCGTCTGCGAAGGGTGGGCCTGGGAAGGAGGGACGGAGAAAAAACGGCGTAAGATGCAAACTAACTTTACCGGCAAGGTGGACGTTCGAGATTCAAATGAGAACGAAGTAAAAGAGCCGGGACGAGCAGGGATGATGAGTGAGAGGAGTTTGCCGGATGATCGGAAGACGAATAGTGGCTCACTGTCAAACTCTTGCAGTGTGTTAAGCCCTAGTGCGTTTTAGTGCCTTTAGCCCTTCCAAGAGGAAGTTATTGTTAGCCCCCATCCATTTTACAGACGCAAACACTGGCACAGAGAGGCAAAGAACGTTGCCTAGGGTCACGCAGTAGAGGCTGGTTTGCCTAAAATTAATTCCTAACCCCCGGGTCACCGTGACCACCAAATTGCTACTAGAGTTGTAAGGGGGTTTACTGGTTACCTGCTGCACAGAAAGGGGGAGGTGGGGAGGAGGGGCAGGAAAGACTTGGAATTTTGCACAAGGTAGCACCTTGACCAAAGCCATAGAGTTAATGAAGCCAGGTTACCCGGGACAGTATCACTCCATATGTCCTCTGGCTGCTTGGTCCTTACATCGTAAATGCTTATGTGGCTCCAGCCACATGGATACCACAACAGTTCTACCCCCTAGTCCTACAGGGGTCAGATATGCCATACCTGAAAGTCAGGAAGACTCTGGGTGGCCCTAAGGGCCAGGGCACAGCCTCTCTCTAGCCCTGGAAGATCTCCAGCCTAGTGACTGTCTTGGATCTGGGTGATTCTAGAACAAAACCAGAGTTCCACCCCATCTTGACCCAGCTGGAGCAGCTACCGAACTCCAGGCCTAGCTTACTTAGTCATGCCCAGGTGTGAGACCAGCAGGGCTCTTTTACTGGGAGAATGGAAGACAGGTGCTGCTGGTTTAAGCCAGGCTTAAACCCCATATTCCACATCCTATGGAAGTCCAAAGCCCTGCCTGCCAGGATTTCTGGGAACTCGAGCGACTTTTTTTCTCGTGGTCACCTTTGACTCCTGGCCTCTGCTTCTGCACTGCCGTCTCAGTTCTACATGGTTTCAACTCAAATGGCAAGCGTGGGCCCTTCCTCAGTTTCAACTAAAAACCTTACTCAGAACCCATGCCCTATTGTAAGAATGTCACAGAAGCTGTCGGTGGGGTTGGAGCAAAGGAGTAGCTCATATACGTTAACTGAGATCCAGAATCCTCCAACTGTGTCGTGACCCATTCTGCATCTTAAAGTATTCCTTGGCCGCCTCCACCAAGAAAAGTTGGTGATCCTTCTAGGAGTGACTTAGTCCACAGTGTCGCACTCCATCGCACCAGCTCCTCCCTCTTCTCCCCTCCTCCTACCTCCTCCTCGCTCCTTAGATTACCTCTGGGAATCCTGAACCTTCTCAATCCATTACAGAGTCACTGGGTTCCCCAGCAAAACTTGTCCCCTGAGGGGTACGCTCCAAACCCACGAAGGAGTGAGCTCAGCACACCTTTTGGGGAGATAAGCTTTTCCCCTTTAAAAATGGCTAACGTTTGGGGCACCTGGGTGGCTCGGCGGGTGAAGCATCTGACTTTGGCTCAGGTCATGATCTCATGGTTTATGAGTTCGAGCCCCCCACGTAGGGTGAGCTTGAACCGCTTCAGGCTCCACACTCTCCCTGCCTCCTGTGGGATTTTCTCTCTCTCCCTTTCTCTGGCCCTTGTGCTCTCTCTCTCTCTCTCTCTCTCAAAAATAAACAAATAAATATGGCTAACATTTATTGAACACTTATAATAATTTTTCATCATTATATTATCATAAATAATAATATTTTTAGACAACTGTGCCAGGCACAGTGTTAAACATCTTATGTGCCTTATTCCATTTAAAAATCAAAATGTCTGGGCATTGAGGCGGACACCTGCTGGGATGAGCACTGGGTGTTGTATGGAAACCAATTTGACAATAAATTATATTTAATATAAAAAAAATAATAAAAATGTCCGGGGCACCTGGGTGACTCAGTCGGTGGAGCATCTGACTTTTGATTTTGACTTAGGTCATGATCCCAGGGTGGTGGGATCAAGCCCCGGGTAGAGCTCCACACTGAGCATGGAACCTGCTTGAGATTCTCTCTCCCTCCCTTTGCCCCTCTCCCACACCCACACTCTCTTTCTCTCTAAAACAATTTGTTAATTAAAAAAAATCAAACTGTCTGTAAGTGTAGGCTCTGTCCCTCCATCCCATCCAGGCCTGTGGGGTAATGTGTCCAACCCCTGACTGGTGGACCCCATTACAACCCACCTGGCCACCCCACTCCATGTTGCAACCTACAAATGTTCCCCAACTTGGGACCTTTGTTCCTTTTGCCTTTCACTAAGTCATTCAGCCAACACAAGGTTTCTTAACCTCTGCACTATTGCCATTTGAAGCTAGAAGGTTCTATGTTAAGGTACCTGCTTTGCAGGAGGTGATGTTGTGTTAATAGAAGCTTATTATTTGTAATGGCATTCCTTAGAAGAATGTAAATGCAGCAACCTTAAAAAAAAAAAATCAATCCTAGTTCATAGAAACTCAAAAAGTCTATGGGGCGCCTGGGTGGCGCAGTCGGTTAAGCGTCCGACTTCAGCCAGGTCACGATCTCGCGGTCTGTGAGTTCGAGCCCCGCGTCGGGCTCTGGGCTGATGGCTCAGAGCCTGGAGCCTGTTTCCGATTCTGTGTCTCCCTCTCTCTCTGCCCCTCCCCCGTTCATGCTCTGTCTCTCTCTCTGTCCCAAAAATAAACGTTGAAAAAAAAAATTAAAAAAAAAAAAAAAAAAGAAACTCAAAAAGTCTAAGAACCTTTGGCCCCAGCTCTGAAAACCTATGATTTTCAAAGGAAGAAGTTGCATTTAGCCTGCCCGCTGACCTTTTAATGAGTTTCAAATGACATCATTGAAATTAAACTGCCCCAACAGCCTTTAAGGGAAGTATCCATTTCGTGGGTAAAGGCAGGGGATTGCGGCAAGGTGGGGTGCTGATAAGACCAGCGTTCTCCCCAACTAGAGAGAGGCATGGGCCACTTTTGCTGTTAAAGTCTGAATCCTTTCTGGTGACCACTAAATGGGATGAGAAAAGCAAAGCATGCGAATATGGAGAGTTGTGAGTGGCATGAAAACCAGTTTGATAAAAATGGTCTAAAATAACACAAGGATCACAAAAGGGGGGAAAGCATGAAAATTTAGAATGATCGTCCAGCAGATAATACATCACAGGATTTTGTGAACTGTCAGAATTCAAGTTCAATGACTTGTTCAGCATCCAGTGCGTTGCAGGCAGGAATAGGACAGAGTTCCTGCCCTCAGGGCTGCCAGGCCCGGGCAAGGCAGACACACACCTACATAACTGATGTTACGAGATAGTACCCGACGTACTATCGGAAGAGAGCTTTACTGGTTCAGGGATAGGGACAGTAGATCACAAGGAACAGAAACTGCTTCAAGCTAACTGAACCGAAATTAGATTCATGTTAAAGATACTGGGTCATCTCCAGGGACTCAGCTGCAAGACGTTCAGCTGAGGCCATGGGCAGCTTTGGAAGGCACCAACTCTGCACACAAGTCCAGAGGGTCCTATGTTCCTGATGCCTAATGTGACCCACGATTTCAATTTCGATTGCCGGGAGAGAAACCCAGGATGGGCTCGACTAACCTAATCATTTATGCCCAAGGAGCTTGCTTCTTCTGGTTGCTGATGAATGGAGCAACTTGGCCAAGGATGGGGGAAAGGGTTGAGAATGAGCATAGATGGATGATTCTAATCCAATAGGGGATGAAAACTTAATGTTGGCTGAGGAAGGTGAGGAACTTCTTGGGGAAAATGGAATTTTTGTTGGATTTTGATGATTAGAAGGGCATTCAGTTAGAAGGAGGCCAAAGCTCAGAAGTTGGAAATCCAACCATTTAGGGAAGTTGAGACCAGGATGGCTGGAGGGTGATATAAATAGCTTCGGCTCGAGGAGGCCGGAGGAGAAATGGAGATAAGATGGTAAAGTGGGTTTGAGCTGAATTAAGGAGGGTTTGAATGTCAAGGCAAGTTTAGATTCTGTTTTGCAGTGTGTAAAGTCTCCAATGGTTTTTAAGCCAAGACCACTTCCCCTTTCCTTCCATTATCTCTACCTGCAAAACCCAAGCCAGTTCAGCTATCTACTTCCTCCCCTCCGCGTCTATAAATTCATGGTCTTTGTTCTCGTTTGGGCCTCAAAGCAACTGGGCATTTTTCTCCATCACCCTCGCCGGTATCTACTTGTTACCAATGCTCATTCTTTGTCGATTCAGAACTCAGGTAGGGAAGAGGAGTGTTACTGGTTGACCTCTAAAAATCTCTACATCATGTTGGACCCCAAGTAACTCAACAGTACTAAAATGACTTCTTGTGCGTCCCTTTCTCTGTTTCTGTTTGTTCGGATTTGGTTTTTATGGCTCCTCCACTCGCCCATACAATTCTGAGTGATTCCACAGTTCTCTAGTTGGCCCTCTTCTTTTTTTATTCCACATCTTTTACTTGGATGATGACCTTGATCCAAAGCCTTCAACTCACACCTCTCTAGCTACACTTCTCTCCTGCCTATTCTCAAGATGTCTCAAGACATCTTCAACTAAACTTGACCAAAAACTGAATGTCCCCCTTCTGGTAGACACTGCTGGTGGCCTGCCCACTGTCCATTCTCCCCTTCTTCCTCAACAAAAGAACTCCCATTTTATCACAAATGGCAATGCACCTAAATACAAGACTCTTATCTCCCTTGAATTAGATGCGTCCACATGACTGGTTTCTGATCTGTAGGAACGATTGTGTAGGACCTTCCCAAAGTCTCTCAAAGGGAATTGATTCAGCTGTAAGCTACACCATTTTGCTCTCCCCTCTTGTTCCTTCTTCCAGCTGTCAAGATTGTTTGGAGCTCCAGCAGTTATTTTGGACCTTGAGGTAACCTTGATGATGGAAGCCATATGCTAAAGATGACAAAGCAGATACATGCCTGCGTCCTTGATGGCTTCTTGGAGCTACCGTAGCAGCCTGGATTTTCTGTTATATTTCGTTGAGTCTGATCCTAATTGTTTCACCTTACAACCAGTCTTCTCAAGCCAGCTCTTCCTTTGTGTTCCCTACCCACCTAACCAAACTTTGCTCGCCCCCCTCACTCCCCCACATTCTTTGTACTTCTTACTGCATCTCGGATGTGTCCCCACTTCTCTCTCCCTATCACCAGAGTCTATTTCAGACCCTCTTCCACTTGCAATGACTTTACTTCTTCAGTTACCTCCTCCCTAGTCACTTTGCCTGTCTTGCCTCCTATATCCATTCTTCACACTGTTGCTAGAGTGATCTTTTCCAGTGCAAATCTGCTCCTGTCACTTCATTGCTAGAATTTCTTCAATGGCTCCCCACAGCCATATTTATACTAATGTCTCGCATACATCAAGAGCATTGTAAATGGGAAGCCTTGTGCTAAGCACTTTGGAAGCAGTTACATTCTCTCAATTGCCCTTTGGGGTAGGTACTGTCATCTCCAGTTTAAGGGTGAGAAAACAGACCCTTAATTGCAGATAAACAACGTGCCAAAGGTCGCTAACTTCATAAGTGGAGGAGCAGAGATTTGGACAAGCTGTCTAACCCACCACCTTGCGTTTTAGGGCCGTGTTCCTTTAGGAGACCCTCCAAACTCATTACGAAGGCAAACCATGGTCTTTGTGACCTGGCCTTTGCTTACACTTCAGCTTTTTCCTCATTACTCCAGAAGTAGATTTCAAAAATATTATTGATAAATTTGGTGCCATTAAATCCCAGAAAGTAAAATTTTGATAAACTCTGTTTGGGGTACGAACTATTTGGACTTCATGTGAACTTTAACGTACCTATTTTCCAAACTTTCAACCTATCTTCAACTACTAAGTGTTCTAGGATAAATTAGCCATTCGACATACATACAGATGCACACATAGGGATTCACATTTTTCCTTTTGTCTTAGGCTCCAATATTTCTTGGGGTGGCGCGGTCAGAACCTGTCTTTATTTAAAATCTTGATATTTTTCTTATTGTAGATTTCGTGTTAATTTTTACCTTTTAGATGTTGTGTTAAATGTTATTTATCTCCATGATTGGGTTTTTTGGCACCTCCTTAAATTTTGTGCCCCAGGGGAGTGCCTCTCTCATCTCACCCTAATTGTGGCCCTGCTCATTAGCCACATGAAATCCCATTTGTGGGCTCCTTTATTTTTGTCATTCTTGCCTCGTACATAGTAGTTACTTGGTAAATATTTGTGGATATGTAAGTGAATGCTTTTCCTTCTGACCTTGACACCCTTTGGTCCACTTGCCCATTGCCTGAATAACTCTTACTCGGACTCTTTTTAGACTGGAGTGTCACCTCTACCAGGAAGCTTTCCCTGGCTGTTCATGCCCCTTCCCTCCTGACCTTGTCTAAATCTGGTTAGGAGCTCCTCCATTGCCCTCAGTGCACTTGGAGGTCACCATGGAAACAGCATTTCTCACCATGTTCTGAGATTCCCTGTTATTGGCTCTAAATTGAAGTCGACTTGTGAGCTTCTCAAGGGCAAAGACCATAGCTTTTTTGTTTCTGTATCCCTGGCCCCCAAAGCACCTATGAGGGAATATGTTCATAGGATGGATGGCTAGATGGAGGGAGGGAGGGGTGGATGGAGGGATGGATGGAGGGAGGGATGCATGGAGGGATGGAGGGATAGAATAGGGATGAGTTAATATGGTCCTTTTTAAGACATAACTGCTAAGAGACTGCAAGAGGGTTTGTATTGAAGGAGAGCAAGACTTATGAGGACCTTTTGTCTGAATCCAAGCAAGAGTTGATCAGGGACTAGACTAAGGCAATCATAGTAGGTTGGTTTTAAGAGACATTTTAGAGGAAGAGTAAATGGAATTTGGTTGGAAATTATGTAAATGGGGAAGTACTCAAAAACAACTGAGGTTATACAGTTGAGTGAGTGGAATATGGGGGGGTTCCATGAATAGACAGGTAATACAGGAGGAGCAAACTGTAGGCTACTCAAGCTCATTGACCCAGAGAATGGAGAGATCACTTATAATCAGATTCTTATGAGATAAATGAGGCCTTAATCAGCATTTATATCCTCCATGGATTGTTCTCTAAGCCATTCCACTTCTCTCTATCACCTGACGCTTCTCCACTCTGGACCACCGTCATCTCTCACCTAAATTCCTGCCACTGCCTCCTAATTGGTCTACCCACCTTCAACTTTCCTCTCATTTCATTCACCACTCTGCAGCCAAGCCAAGTTAAGCTCCTCCCTGCTTAAAATTTTTCCAACAGCTCTCCATAGGCTTCTGGATAAAGTGCTAAATTCCTGAGTGCAGTCCCTCAAGACTGTCTCGATTTAGTCCTTGCTTTGAGATTCCACTCCATCCCTAACAGTGTCCCTGCTCATGGCTGTGTGCCAGGCTTTCTGCACTTCTTGTGATTCTTCCTTAAGCCTTACTATGACTCTTGTCTCCCGGCCTTTGCACATGCCATTTCTTCCACCTGAAGCTCTCTCCCTCTTCTCTTTGCAGACCACCACTGCATCTCAAGTCTAGACTTAAACATTCCTCCAAGGAGAGTTTCTCTGCCTCTTTCTAGCCTAGATTGGGCCCCTTGCTGTCTGCTCACATAACACCCTGTTCTTGCCTTATGCTGATCCTTGGAACAGACACTGCTAGCTGCCCCTCTAATATCCATTCATTCCTCCTTTCATTTCTTTTTTTAAAATTTTTTTTAATGTTTATTTATTTTTGAGACAGAGAGAGACAGAGTATGGATGGGGGAGGGGCAGAGAGAGAGGGAGACACAGAATCAGAAGCAGGCTCCAGGCTCTGAGCCATCAGCCCAGAGCCTGACGCAGGGCTCGAACTCACGAACCGTGAGATCGTGACCTGAGCTGAAGTTGGATGCTCAACCGACTGAGCCACCCAGGCGCCCCCCTCCTTTCATTTCAAAGAAGAATTTGAGGGGCACCTGGCTGGCTAAGTCAGAGCATTTCTTTCTTTTCTTTTCTTTTTTTTTTTAGAGGGGGTATTGAGGGAGAACAAGAGAGGGAATCTCAAGCAGGCTCCACACCCAGCGTACAGCCTGGCATGGGGCTTGATCTCACAATCCTGAGATCATGACCTGAGCTGAAATCAAGAGTTGGACGCTCAACCGACTGGGCCGCCCATGCACCCCAAGCATGCAACTCTTGATCTCAGGGTCATGAGTTTGAACCCCACGCTGGGTGTAGAGATTACTTAAATAAATACCAAGAAGCAAAATGAAGAGTCTGAGAGCAGCAAGTTGTTCAGCTTAAAAACGTGACATTTCCCAACCAGCCTTGCAAATGAGAGCTGTTGGCCTTGCTTCTCTGCCAAAACAGGAAAAGGTAACCATGGGAGAAAATACACAGGTTGCAGCCGCAAGAGGTTCAAAGATGGTAAGACCTTGAGATCTGCCATTAGATCCACATTCAGTGTTTGGAGACCATTGTGACTGCTGGGGCCCCAGGGCACCCTCCCCTCTTCCCTTCTGTTTACATTCATCCCTTAGGTGATTTCATGAGCCCCACAGCTTTAAATATTATCCATATGCTTATGCCTCCAGATGTATTGATTCAATCTGGACCTCCTCATCAAACTCCTTTAGGAAACCCACATATCCAACAGCTTAGCAGAGATCTCCACTCGGGTGTGGAACGACTTTCTATAGAAAGTCTATAGACTGTCTATAGACAGACCCGACTGTCTATAAAACTAAGCCGATGTCCAGTCCACACTGGTTCCTTGGACAGTCCTCCCCATCTTCCCTAATGGCACCTCCATTCCTCCAGTGGCTCAGGCCAAAAGCCCTATGTCATCCTCAACACCTTTCCTTCTCTTGCATATACATGTGCTCTGTTAACAAAATCCGTTCGTTCTGCTTTCAAAATATATCTGGAATTTAGCCACTTCTTACCACATTTGCCATCCTGGTTCAAGCACCATCTGGGGCCTGGATTATTGGAGTGATCTCTGTTATTTATTTATTTATTTATTTATTTATTTATTTATTTATTTATTTTACTGTTCATTTTTTATTTTTGAGACAGAGACAGAACATGAACAGGGGAGGGGTAGAGAGAGAGAGAGAGGGAGACACAAAATCTGAAACAGGCTCCAGGCTCTGGGCTGTCAGCACAGAGCCCGACGCGGCGCTCGAACCCACGAACTGTGAGATCAGGACCTGAGCCGAAGTCGGAGGCTTAACCGACGGAGCCACCCAGGTGCCCCTGGAGTGATCTCTTAACTGGCCTGTCTGCTTCTGCCCTTGCCAACCCACTGTCTCTGCAAACAACGACGCCAAAGTGACTGTGGTAAAGCCCAAGCCTGATCATGCAACTCATCTGCTCAAAACCACGAGTGGTTCCAGTGGTGGCAGAATAACGCCCCCCCACCCGAGACGTCCATGTCCTAATCCCCAGAACCTGTGAGTATGTTGCGTTACGTAGCAAAGAGGAAGTCATGTTGCAGCTGAAATTAAGATCGCTGAGCAGCTGACCTTCAAATAGGGAGATTATTCTGGATTATCCAGTTGTGCCCAGCGTAATCACAAGAGTTTTTCAAAGTGGAAGAGGGAGGCAGAAGGGAAATTGAAGGCATGTGATATGAGAAAGACCCCACCACCATTACTGGCTTGGAAGGTGGAGGGGGAATAGGAGCAAGGAATGTGGACAGCCTCTAGAAGCTGGAAAAGACAAAAAAAAAAAAAAAAAAAAAAAAGGTTCTCCCCTAGAGTTTCCAGAAAGAAGCACAGCCCTGCCAACAGCTTAATTTCAGGCCAATGAGATCATCTGGAAGTCAGGTTTTGACCTCCAGAACTCTAGTACAAGAAATGTGTGCTGTTTTGATACATAAATCCTTGGAAATTTGTTATAGCAGCCATAAGAAACTAATACAGTTCCTTCCCTTGTGTGAGGTAAAGCCAAAGTCCAAGGTTCCAAATGACCTGTTACCTGCCAGCCCTCATCTTCTGCTTTCTACCTGATTCACTCTTCAGCCACACTTCCCTCTGGCTCCAGTCACACACCTTTGTAGAATGAATGAATGATTTTGAAATTTTTCACTTTCCAGAAGGAAGTGGAGAGGAGCTTGGCCACGGCACCCCAGCAGGGACTTGAACCCGGATGCCTGCCCGACTACCAGCAGGCGTGTGAGCTTTCACTTTGGCTTCCTCTCCCCCCAAGAAAGTCTTGTGGTTAAATCTCCCCTGGCCACCTACCAAAGTGTTTAAAATTCCCTTCCAACGAGGGAAGCTTTATGTTGGCCATATTGTTCCTTGCCAGAAGAGTGGCTCATTTTTGGCTGTGTGAAATTCAGTGACAGAAAAATTTCCCTTTAAAAGGCGGAGGAAGAAAGGTCTGGGCCATCAGATCGTACTGATCAATGCGGGCAAATTTCTTAGGACAGAAAGACAGGCCTGGCTTTCCTCCAGCCAACTCGGTTCACTGTGTGGAGTCCTGTTTATACCCAGGGAGGTAGGATGAGCTAGATGGAAACCTGGACGAATTGTTAAGTGTTATTGGCAATCTCAGTCCGAGAGCAAAATGGCCTTCTTTTTTTGCATGTGTATTTCTAAACGAGAAAGTTTGACTGTTTCGCGTTGCAGCCACTGAGTGAAGGGCCCCTGCTGGCCAGCTGTGCTGAGTCACCTCAGAGCGGATAAGGTTCCCTGTGTGTAGGCTGCTGTGGGACTGATGTCTGATCTAGGCAGCTATGACCGCGAGAGCGATGCAGCTTCCCCTACAAAGCTTGTGGGCACCACCCAGGCAGATATAACAGGCCAATTATGTTGTTTGGGGTTTTGTTTTTGTCTGCCCAGCACTCCTGTCTTTGGGGAACTCCCACTTTTAGTTTCTTTTCCTCGAGTTCTCACTTCCTAACCTCTGGCCTCGAGAACAGGCCCATGACCCACGCCTGGCCAATTAGTAGCATCCAATCCCTTTGACAACAGTGATTGTTCTAGAAAGGGTGGACATGAATTTAAGCAGGGCCCATAGAGCCCAATCCCAAAGAATATACAGACTGTAGAAAGTACATTATTTTTCCTGTTGGGGTGGCTAACCTTGGAGGAAGGTGAATGTGGGGTTGGCCGGTAGAGAAGAGTTGTTTGTATAACCAAGCAAAGGTGGGAAGGAAACGGAGAGGCGGTGCTTGGGATGATGAGTCCTGAATTCGAGTGCTGCCGAAGCTTAAAATATTGGGGGTCAGGGCTAGAGCACAAATGGTCTACATGTTTAAAGATTATAAATCATGTTGTCAAATAGAATTTCTCTTCTTTCTCTTGCTGGAGAAATAGAGCCTCATAATGGCAATTTGTTTTTAAATTGGAAAACTATAGGAAAAAATGGAAAACTTTTGTATGACTAAAAGTTGGCAAAATATCAAGATAACTGAATTTTATTATATTGTTCATGTGCTATTTGAAGGCCCAGAAACATCTGGATGTGTGATAAAATAAAGCCCTATTTTATGGATTATTGTATATTCCGTAAAACCTATTTTTGTGTTTTCATGACAGAAAAAAATCACTAGTTACATAAATAATTGTATCAAAATATACACATAATTCATATGCCATTGACAATAATAATCTAAAGGATTAAAAAGAACACGTCTTTATTTTCCAAGAGTATCAAACTTGAATGTATTTCCATTAAAAATGTAAATGAAAATAAGTGTAAAAATAAGAATTGAATAATTTTTTATTTAAAAATTTTTTTACTGTTTATTTATTTTAGAGAGAGAGAGAGAGAGACAGAGCACAAGTCGGGGAGGGGCAGAGAGAGAGGGAGACACAGAATCCAAAGCAGGCTCCACACGGAGTCGTCAGTACAGAGCACGACGTGGGGCTCAAACTCACAAACTGCACGTGATCATGACCTGGGCCAAAGTCAGACACTTAACTGACCGAGCCTCCCAGGCATCCCAGAATTGAATATTTTAAAAGAAAATTTCTTTCCTTTTTTTTTTTTGAAGTTTATTTATTTTGAGAGGGAGACAGAGCGCGTGAGGGAGGGGCAGAGAGAGAGGGAGAGAGAGAATCCCAAGCAGGCTCCACACTGTCAGCTGAGAGCTTGACGTGGGGCTCAAACTCACCAACCGTGAGATCATGACCTGTGCTGAAACCAAGAGTTGGACACTTCACTGACTGAGCCATCCAGGTGCCCCAAGAAAATTTATTTCTTAAAACACAAAAATAATAACATTAAAAGGCAAAGTAGAAATTATAATAACAAAGAATTATAAATAAAGTTGTTTAAATAAAGTTGCAGTTTTTATTTGAAATTTCAAAAATGGAATAAAATCTTAATAAATATTTTTACAAAAATAAAACTATTCACAATTCTAATATTTATTCTCCTAATTTAGTTGCTGATGTCAGTAATCATTATCACACTTCTTTCATGTTATGCCTAGACTTAGAAATATATTTAAGACTAATATAAATTAGGGGCGCCTGGGTGGCTCAGTCAGTTAAGTGTCCGATTTTGGCTCAGGTCATGATCTCACGGTTTGTGGGTTCAAGCCCTGCATCAGGTTCTGTGCTGACAGCTCAGAGCCTGGAGCCTGCTTTGGATTCTGTGTCTCCCTCTCTTGCCTCTTCCCTGGTTGTGCTCTGTCTCTTTGTCTCTCTCAAAAATAAACATTAAAAAAAAAAATTAGGAGGAATATAAATTAATATTATAGTATGTTTCTCAGCTGCCCATGTGTGCTTTTGTTGTGATTATGCTAATTCATGAGTAGTTTAGGGACAGCAAACAAGACACAAACAAAAGAAAAAGAGATGCCCACCATTAAGAGGAATGACACTGTGCTATATAAAAATCGACTTAATTCATGCTGAGAGGAAGAAATTGACAAATTCATTAATTTGCCTTTTCTATTACTGAAGGCTCATACCATTTTAATCCTGTCCACATGCTGAAGCAGTGTCCATTTCTTTTTTTTTTTATTTTTTTTTAATTTTTTATTTATTTTTTTTTCAACGTTTATTTATTTTTGGGACAGAGAGAGACAGAGCATGAACGGGGGAGGGGCAGAGAGAGAGGGAGACAAAGAATCGGAAACAGGCTCCAGGCTCCGAGCCATCAGCCCAGAGCCCGACGCGGGGCTCGAACTCACGGACCGCGAGATCGTGACCTGGCTGAAGTCGGACGCTTAACCGACTGCGCCACCCAGGCGCCCCAGCAGTGTCCATTTCTAAAGCCGGCAGCAGCCACTTACAGACCTTTGTGGCATTCAGACCCAGTAGCTTTTGTTTTGAGGACAAAGGCAAAAAATGTAAAAAATTTTTCCCTGGGACCTGAGCAGTGTTTGTCCCAAGAGTAGATATTTAGAATTAGAGGTAGTGATAGGCTTGTGTTGAGCACCAGATTCCAAGTGATAGAGGCACACGTATGCTCTTTAAGTGTGTGTGTGTGTGTGTGTGTGTGTGTGTGTGTGTGTGCGCGCGCGCGCGCGTGTGTGTGATAATGTGGGGTCTTCTAGGTCGGGGACCTTTCTTCTCCTGTCCAGATCTAAGAGCAGTATGGAAAGGAATTCCCTGGATGGTTGACTGATAGGTCATTTGGGGGGTATTTGCATTGTAACAAAGACTTTGCTTAACCACCAAAGAATCCCTGGGATGAATGGTGCCTTAGAAGGCAATTTTGAGCCAAGGACAGGTATAGCACCTCTTGCCGACACTGACCCTTTACTACCTGCCACACGTGAGAAGAATGGGGTTCTTAGGCATGCTCAATCTGTCTCTGCACTCTATATGCTCTTGCTAAGTAGTAGTGCAGCCTTAACAGTTGAGTAACAAAATGCTTAGAAATCAAATGTTTCAGTTCTTTATTTCCTGATTGATAGTTGAGTTTCAGCCAAATACTTTTCCAAGTAACTAGAGGAGTCAAGGGCAGACTGACGCAAAATGTGCCACTTTGGCATGCTGACTATTTTAAATAAAAATTAAGAGGCAGTCTGTGCAAGAAAGACTCTCGGACCCACATCTGTCCCTCTGAAAGTGGGAAATAAATCTCTCATGTGAAAGTTACCCTCCCCGTACAAGGTGATACGGGATAGGGAATAGGGAATAGGGAATAGGGACTAGGGAACAGGGATAGGGAATAGGGAATAGTGATAGGGAATTTAGAGCTGAGAAGGCTGTAGAAAAAAACCTTGTTACTTTTTACTAATTTACTACCTCAGCTCAAATTCTGCTTAAAGTTCCTTACTAACTGAAGTTCCCCAAGTTAAGTGTTTTGTTTTTTTTTTTTTTTGCCCTGTCAATTTCTCACAGATATATTATCTCTTTGTCTAAAAAACAGAAAAACTGCCTGTCTTAGTCATTTCTTTATGTCTCAATTTCATTATTGGACTTCTGTGCACTTGTAATAAAACTGTTTTTTTTTCTCCTGTTAATGTTTCATGTAAATTTAATTCTCAGTTCAGCAAGAAGACCTTGAAGGGTAGAGGAAGATTTTTTCTTGCCTACATAATAATAAACACATCAGAATAAAACAGAACTAATGAATGGATAAGATGCTGATCTACAAAAAAAATGACACTTTTTTTTTTTATTATTCAGGAAAAAATTGCCAAGAAGTATTGCTCGTAAGTGCCTACTAAGAGCTTTTTAAAATAAAGGTACTAAGGGATGCCTCGGTGGCTCAGTTAGTTAAGCATTCAACTCTTGGTTTCAGCTCAGGTCATGATCTTATGGTTCCCGGGGGATCAAACCCCACATAGGCTCTGTGCTGATAGCGTGGAACCTGCTTGGCATTCTCTCTCTCCCCCTCTGTCTGCGCCTTCTATGCTTGCGCACGTCCTCTCTCTCTCTCTCTCTCTCTCTCTCTCTCTCTCTCTCTCTCTCAGAAATTAAACTTAAAGGGGTGCCTGGATGCCTCTGACGGTTGAGTGTCTGACTGTGGCTTAGGTCATGATCTCACAGCTTGTGAGTTTGAACCCTGCATTGGGCTCTGTGCTGACAGCTCAGAGCCTGGAGCCTGCTTCTGATACTGTCTGTCTCTATCTCTCTCACTCTCTGCCCCTGCCCCACTCATACTGTGTCTCTTGAAAATAAATAAACATTAAGAAAATAAACTTAAAAATAAATAAATAAAATAAATACAATACAATACAATACAATACAATACAATAAAATAAAGGTACTGTTACTGGGTACCTTACAATAGGATAAGACTTCAAATAAAAACAGAGGTAAATATAGAATTCCCATTTTACAAGGGAGGAAATGGAGGCACAGAGAGGCTAAGCGTCTTGCATAAGGTCGCACAGCTACTAAGTGGCAGGGACAGTATTCCAAGCCAGGTTCATCTATGTCTAGATTCTGATCTGGTGACCACCACGGCATATTGGCTCTCTGCTCCCTTTCACCTCACATCCAGAAGAATCAAATAATCAACCTTAGCAGAAAAAACTTCAGTAGGACCCCTGGCTAAACATCTTCTGCTTACTCTTCAGTTTCCCCACAAAGACAAGTCTTGTTATGACGATGCAGTTAAGCACGTGTTAAAGTGTTAGGTTGTAAGATGTGAAACTTGCTGACCTACCCTTTCCTATTAGGTAAAACCTGACCAGTGAACTCTGGAGTACGTCTTCCCTCAGATTACAGAATGTCGACTTGTTTTAATCTCACTGTTGAAGACCAGTGAAATGTACAAGGTCACTGCAAGTTGAAAAAGTACTAACAGAGCCTTGAGTAGTAAGATGGGGAAACATGTTGTAGTGCTGTGAAGATATTTACAGTATGTTTATGTTTTGTCAGTATCTTTAATGGGATTTTAATGGCTTTATTGCGATGTTTTTCACATACTCTAAGATTCACCTGTTGAAAGTGTACGGCTGATGAGTTTTTAATGTATTCAGAGTTGTGTTACCATAGCAATAATATAATTTTGGGACATTTCAATATCCTGAAAAGAAACTCCATACCCACTAGCAATCACTCTCCATTTCCTCCCACCTTTGCCCCAGGCAACCACTCAGCCCTTTCTGTCTCTGTTTGCTTAATCTGAGCATTTCATGTAAAATGTGTGTGTGTGTGTTTTTTTGTTACTGGCTTCCTGCATTTGGCATAATGTCTTCAAGGTTCATCTAAGTTATAGCATGTATCAGTATTTCATTCTTTTTTATGGCCAAATAACATTCCATTGTATGGATATACAGTTTGTTTAATGCATTGTTCAGCTGTTAGACATTTAGATCATTTCCACTTTTGGGTATGATGAATAATGCTGCTATGAACATTTGTGTGTACATATATTTTCATTTCTCTTAGATATATGCCTATGAGTCCAATAGCTGGGTCATATGGTAGCTCTATGTTTAACCTTTTGAGGAAGTGCTAGACTCTTTTAAGGAAGTTGTTCCATTTTTACATTCTCAACAGCAGTGTATGAGGGTTCCAATTTCTCTACCTGTTCACTATTACTTGTCTTGATTTCAGCCCTTTTAATGGGTATAATGTAGTATCTCATTATGGTTTTTATGTGCATTTCCTTAATGTATAATGATGATCTTCTTTGGAGAAATGTCAATACAATTTTTTTTGCCTATTTTTAAATTGGGCTACTTGTCTTTTTTTTTTTATTAAGTTATAGGAGTTATATATATATATATATATATATATATATATATATATTCTGGATACCAGTCTTTTCCCAGATATATGATTTGCAAATATTTTCTCTCATTCCATGAGTTTTCTTTCACTTAAAAATTTTTTTTCTTAATGTTTATTTACTTTTGAGAGGGAGCACAGGTGGGAGAGGGGCAGAGAGAGAGGGAAACACAGAATCTGAAGCAGGTTCCAGGCTCTGAGCTGTCACCACAGAGCCCAACATAGGACTTGAACTCACGAACTGTGAGATCATGACCTGAGTCAAAGTTAGACACTCAACCGACTGAGCCACCTAGGCACCCATCTTTTTGCTTTCTTGATGGTGTCCTTTGAAGCACAGAAGTTTTAAATTCTGATGAAGTCGTATTTATCCATGTTTTCTTTGGTGCTTGTGCTTTTGGTGTCATATCGAAAAAATCACTGCCTAACCCACGGTTATGAAGATTTACTTCTATGTTTTCTTCTAGGAATTTTATAGTTTTAGCTCTTATATTTAGGTCTATAATCCATCTTGAATTGATTTTTGCATAAGGTGTGAGTTGCATAAGGTGCAACTTCATTTTTTTGCATGCAGATATCCAGTCGTCCCAGACTATTTTTTTGAAAAGACTGTTCTTTGCCCACTGAATTGTCTCAGACTCTTTTTAAAAAAGTCAGTTGACCATAAATGTGGGAGTTTATTTCTGGACACTCAGTTCTAGTCCATCGATCTATATGTCTATCCTTATGCAAGTACCACACTGTCTTGATTGTAGTTTTCCTGATTTTGAAATCAGAAGATATGAGTTCTCCAACTGATCTCTTTCAAGATCATTTTGGCCATTCCACGTCCCTTGCATTTTCATATGAATTTTAGGATCAACTTGTCAATTTTCTGCCCAAAAGCAACTGGGATTTTGGTAGGGATTGCATTGAGTTTGTAGATCAATTTTGGGAGAATTGCCACCTTAAAAATGTTAAAACTATTGTTGCATGGAGATGGGCTGTCTTCCCATTTATTTATTTATTTATTTATTTTTAATATGAAATTTATTGTCAGATTGGTTTCCATACAACACCCAGTGCTCATCCCAACAGGTGCCCTCCTCAGTGCCCATCACCCACCCTCCCCTCCCTCCCATCCCCCATCAACCCTCAGTTTATTCTGTTTTTAAGAGTCTCTTATGGCTTGTCTTCCCATTTATTTAGATTTTCTTTGATTTCTTTCAATAAAGCTTTGTACTTTTCAGTGTTGCTGTCTTGTACTTTTTTGTTCAGTTTATCCCTAAGTATCTTATTGTTTCGGTGTTGTTATAAATGAGAGTGTTTTCTTTATCTCGTTTTTAAGTTATTCATTGCTAGCGTATAGAGATACAACTAAGTTCTGTATATTGACCTTATATCCAAGTTGCTGAACTTGTTCATTAATTCAAATGTTTTTTTTTTAGTGGATTCCTTATTTTCTATGTACACAATCATGTCATCTGTAGATACAGTTTTACTTTTTACTTTCTAATCTCAATTTCTTTTATTTCTTTTTGTTACCTAATTGGCTAGGCTGAAATATCTAGGACAGTGTTGAATAGGCCTGGCAAGAGCAGACACCTTTTTCTTCTTCCTGACTGTAGGGGGAAAGCATTTAGTCTTTCCTCATTAAGTATGATATTAGTTGTGGGTCTTTGGTAGACATCCTTTATCAGACTAATGAAGTTCTTTTCTATTCTTAGCATGTTGATACTTTTAGTATTTACTTCCATCTCTCTAAGAATGTGTTTGCACTGCTACTTTATGTGGTTTCTTTTCTTTTTTTTTTTTTTTTTTCAGTTTTAGGCACTATCGGTTAGGGTCTTCATGTAGAAGAAGAAGATTTCACTCTTTTTTTCTCCCACAGTCCTATTCACACATTAAAATTACAATCCACTTGGGTTAGGGCAATATTCAGCTTTAATATTATTATGATCATATACAATTGTTTGTAGTAGACTCATGTAATAATATAAGTATTTTTCCTTTTTTTGTGTGTAACTTAAAAAAATTTTTTTTAATGTTTATCTTTATTTTTGAGACAGAGAAAGACAGAGCAGGAGTGGGGGAGGGGCAGAGAGAGAGAGGGAGACACAGAATCAGAAGCAGGCTCCACATTCTGAGCTGTCAGCACAAAGCCCGACACGGGGCTCGAACTCGTCAACTGCGAGATCATGACCTGAGCTGAAGTCGGACGCTCAACCGACTGTGCCACCCAGGCACCTCTTGTGTAACTTTTTATATTCATTGGAGGCAACTGTTTTTACCATATCCTTAGTCTTCTAAGTGTGATACTAATTCAACCGTTATCTCTCTGCCGGTTCTTGCCACTGCCTCTCAGTACTTTCATTCACATCATCTTGAAAGTATCCCTCCCAGAGCCTTCTGATGGGCTCTGATCTGAACGCATCCTCTATATGCAGTCATGTCACCCAGGGTCTTCCCTTGATCACCTTGGACTCCCTCCACCTCTCTCCTACTTTGGATCTTCTTTTTCTCATCTCTCATGTCTTTCTCTCCTCCCTCATTTTGATGAAATGCATTCTCTAGGCCCTTCCACGGTAACTGCGTGGGAGATAAAATTTTGAGAACTTCCATATATGAAAATGTCTCTATTTTGTCCTTACACTTGATTACTATTTTGACTGGGTAGATAAATCATTTTTTTCTTCAGAATTTTGAAGACTGTTCCCCTGCCTTATGGTGTTGTGAAGTCTGAGGCTATCTTTATTCTGTTTCTTTGCATGGGACCTGTTTTTGCCCCCTGAGAGCCCATAGGATCTTCTCTTTGTTCCTGGAGTTCTCAAATGTTACACTGATGTGTCTCAGTAAGAGTGTATTTCACCTTTGTGCTCAGTACTCATAGGCTTTCAACCAAAAGCATATCCTTCAGATGATGGCTTCCTTCCTTTAAGTTTCTTGGTTGTCTCTTCCTGGAACCCGAGTTATTCAGAGATGGGAGCTCCTTGTTTGGTCTACTAATTTTCTCCCCCTTTCTCTGTAACTTTTCAATTCTTTTCACTTCTTCTCCCTAGGAATGTCTCTCAACTTTATCTTCCATCCTTTTGCTGAGTTTTAAATTTCTGACTCGATGCTTTTAATTTCTCAGAGATTTTTTTTCCAGTGTTCTCTGAATGCTTCTCCTCCTCCATTTTAACAGAATCCAGCTTTTGTATCACGGATGCAATATCTTCTCACTCTCTGCGTTAGGGTCATTTTTGAAGTTGTCTTCTGTCTTCATAGTTTCCTCTAGGTTGTGTTTTTACAATTGGTTTTAGGCTCTAGTTTTATGTTGAAGCTTTTTCTCAGCAGTCAGGTAATCCCTGGTTGTCTGCACATGTTTAAGAGAAGTAGGCAAAAAAGCTGATGGGACCTTTGAGTATGTTGGTGGGCTTCTAGAATTTGAACTTTGCTGTAGGGTGATCTGAGTCAACCATTCTTGGGCAATTGCTTATGTTATTTCTTTAGACATTTCCTCTTGGACACGTCAAATTCCTCAGAGAATGCCCTTTGATTCTCTTGCCTTGAAGGTAAGACCAGAATGTCAGGGTTCTGGGAGCTGAATGAGGGTAGAAATTAGGAGGAATCTCATAAACCGGTATGTATACATTTGTTGATGTTTCATGTTTTTACTCCAGCACTCCTACCCTCTGTTGTTTTCCACTCTTTCCAAGGACGATACCTCCAGTCTCTCTCTCTCTCTCTCTCCCTCTCTCTCTCCCCTCCCCCTCCCTATCTCCTCTCTTTCAAAATAAATAAATAAGCTTTAAAAATACCAAGTGAGGGGTGCCTGGGTGGCGCAGTCGGTTAAGCGTCCGACTTCAGCCAGGTCACGATCTCGCGGTCCGTGAGTTCGAGCCCCGCGTCAGGCTCTGGGCTGATGGCTCGGAGCCTGGAGCCTGTTTCCGATTCTGTGTCTCCCTCTCTCTCTGCCCCTCCCCCGTTCATGCTCTGTCTCTCTCTGTCCCAAAAATAAATAAAAAAACGTTGAAAAAAAAAATTAAAAAAAAAAAAAAAAGCGTCCGACTTCAGCCAGGTCACGATCTCGCGGTCCGTGAGTTCGAGCCCCGCGTCAGGCTCTGGGCTGATGGCTCGGAGCCTGGAGCCTGTTTCCGATTCTGTGTCTCCCTCTCTCTCTGCCCCTCCCCCGTTCATGCTCTGTCTCTCTCTGTCCCAAAAATAAATAAAAAAACGTTGAAAAAAAAAATTAAAAAAAAAAAAAAAAGCGTCCGACTTCAGCCAGGTCACGATCTCACGGTCCGTGGGTTCGAGCCCCGCGTCGGGCTCTGGGCTGATGGCTCAGAGCCTGGAGCCTGTTTCCGATTCTGTGTCTCCCTCTCTCTCTGCCCCTCCCCCGTTCATGCTCTGTCTCTCTCTGTCCCAAAAATAAATAAACGTTGAAAAAAAAAATTAAAAAAAAAAAAATACCAAGTGAAAAGTGAATAAATGTAGTGGAACATTATCGTCTCTTAATACTCCTTTTTCTCCTTGGATTTCATTGTTCAGTTGCCTCCCAACTTATGTCTTAAATCTTTATTCTTGGCTTTCTTTGCAGCCCCCTCTTCCTCTCTCTGTCCTCTAAATTATAGGGACCTCCAGATTTGGTCCTCAGTACTCACCTCTGTGAGTACTTTACATCCTTTAAATCTTTAAAAGCCATTGTCTCTAAATGGTCTTCCAAGAAAGACCATGCTTTCCAAGCTGCAAAGACCCTGACCCCATCACTCTGTCTGATCTCCCTGATTGTTTCCTTCATAAACACTCATCACTTTCTGAGGTGGTTTATTAACTTATCTATTCTCTGTGTTTTCCACTAGAATGCAAGAACTATCTCTGTCTCGTTCATTGTTGTAACAAACAGTAGCTACCAGATACATAATAGGTACTCAGTAATATTATCTGAATCAATGAGTGAATGATCTGAGCACTCCCTGTATTTCTTCACCTTCATGTTCTTTATCTTCCCTCTCTGTTCCTATACTCATCATGTCTAACCATTGGCAGTTCCCTGAATACTAAGACTTTATACCTCAGGGCCTTTGCATAAGCCATTCTCTCATAATGGAATGCCCTTGCCTTCCTGCCAGACTCCCCCCTTATTCTTAAAGACTCTCTATCCCCTCCCCAGGCATTCTGACACCCCTTCCTTCGGGCCTCACTGTTTTTAGTACATACTTCTGTTCTTGGTTCTGTCATTCCACAGAGTCCTTTAATTTGCTGATACACTGGTCATTCCAACTAGTCTGTACTTCTTGAGGGCAGGGACTCTATCCCATCTGTCTTTATGACTCCAGACACAGGAATTCAAAGTGTGTTGAATGAATGATTTGCATACATTTAGCATATGTGAACTCTTGTGGGTAAAAGGGTAGCCTCCAATTTTACAACCATTAATCCTGACAGGTACATATGTGGGCATGTTTTTCTTATACAAACTAAAGAGGAGCTTTGACAATTATTGGTTTCATTGACAAGTATTGGTTTATTAACAGCCTTGTCAAGTTTATACACGCAAATTTAAAAGAAATCCATTTGAGAGCCTGAATGTATTGATCAAATAAACCAATGGTTGTCAGAACTCCTCTTTTCCTGGAACTCTGTAGGAATTGATCTAGACACTCATTCAAACCCCAGGAAATTCTGTTCTCATTTGTGCTAAAGCTACTTTCTTCAAACCACACTGGGGTTCATTACATCCTCTAATACGTTCGGATCAATAGGTTGAAGATCTTCATGTGTTTCAGATGTTTTTACCCTTACTGTCTCATTTCCTGTCTCAGACCAAAATACCTTTGGACTGAAGACAATTCATGAGCTGGCTGAGAACATCAATCCTGCCCAGTATAGATCACGTGCTTTTTTTATAGTTATTCCCATCAGAGTGAGAGTAATTAAGACTCTAGACTGATGAGTGTCTGCCTCTTCCCACAAAATCGCTTAGCTAGGCAGATCTTTCTTCTCCCATGTTCTTTGGTTATCTCAAAGGTTTATGGGGGTGGGGGCCCAGGGTAGATCCCTTTCTTAAAGAAGAGAAGCCAATTTGTCTTTGACCAAGAACAGTTTCCTGCCACAACATTTCATTCTCCATTCATGTATTCTAATGAACAAAACCAGCACTTATTTCCAAAGTAACATGAGGGTTAGGAATCTTCTACTTTGAAACTGTGCCACACATCTCTACTTTGCAAAGGACCCTTCCAAGGATTTCATATTTCTTTTAGCTGCAAAGCCACTCCAAACGGCCTTACATTGCCCTCTTTGTTTCCAAGTTCGGAGGTCATACATAAAGCTTGAACAAACTGCACTCAGTTTGTGAAGTTGAGAATTCTCATACCCTCTGTTTCTGCCATAAACTTAAAAAAAATTTTTTTTTCAACGTTTATTTATTTTTGGGACAGAGAGAGACAGAGCATGAACGGGGGAGGGGCAGAGAGAGAGGGAGACACAGAATCAGAAGCAGGCTCCAGGCTCCAAGCCATCAGCCCAGAGCCTGACGCGGGGCTTGAACTCACGGACCGCGAGATCGTGACCTGGCTGAAGTCGGACGCTTAACCGACTGCGCCACCCAGGCGCCCCATGCCATAAACTTTTTAATGAAACATTCCTAACTGCTCATTCTACTATCAAAACCACAAAGTTTCAGAAGAGACTTTAGAGCCACAATCTGATAAAAGCCACAAGAATGAACAAAAAGGTTCACTTAGGAAAACCCTACTTGGAGAGAGGGGAGAAAGACCTGAGTTATACTCCCTCCTCCTCCATTCTTTAATCAGAAAGTCACCTCTTTCTCCTCCCAAGGGGGAGAGACCAGCAGTCTTGCTCTGTTGGAGTTTCTTTCACATGGAAATATAAAAAGAGTCACCACTCTTAAAGGGGTTTTTCATCAGATAATTTGGGGAAACAGTAGGCTAACCTCTGATGAGCAAAATCAGTCTGATTTCCTCACTGCAGATCTGGAAACCTCTAATATGCTCATGTGGACTTGATTCTCAATGGAGAACAAGAAGATTTCTCTAAAGGCATTTGACCATGGAATGCTTTCTTTCCAGATCATCTCTTTTCAAGATTAGTGTTCCATGGGCACACTTAGGGAAATGCTCCCTGACAATTTTTACAAAGAAAAATTTTTCTTCTCAAAGAAAAATCACTTCTCAAGAAGGAGAGATGTTTGTGCTGCTCAGGGCATCTGTGGTTTAATTCAGGGAAGTGTTGCCATGCTATTTTGTCCCAGAGCTAAGCCATATCCTTCAACGTAGCTTTACTGGTAATAAAGGTGATCGTTTCATTTCCATCTGTTGGAATCCTGTACCTGTAAATCTGTTCAAAACCCTGGCAGAATTTCATTTACTGGGCTCACTAAAACTCCACCAAGACCCATCAACCTAGGGTTCCTCCAGACACATTTGGAAAACCATTACTGTGTGTTAATGGGGGACTGTCGCAGAGTTGGAAGCAAAAGAATGACAAGATCAAATCAAGAGCTGATGGAGGCGGGGGACCTGCCTGAGCCCAGGAAGGAGATGCCGGGAACCTGATCCAGGGCAGTGATGGTTAGGGGAGACAGGAAGTCACGGAGGGTGTAGAAAGGCAGATAGGACTCAGTGGCTGGTGGCTCTGGTGGCTCTCTTCAAGTAGCTGCAAATGACATCATGGTGGCTGCCTTGGGTGACTATGTGGGTGGAACTGATTAAAGAGTAGTAATTGGGGGAAGGTGATCTTTATCTGAGCTGCGTGTCCTCAACTCTGAGGGGTAGAGAAAGGAAAGAAGCCATGGACAGTAAGGAGGAAGAGGGAAATTAGGAGACTAGGGTGAGGCTTTGGAATGGAAATCCTTTCCTGGGGTTGGGGTGGGAAATTACAAAGACAAAACATGGGCCAAGAGAAGCCTCGTCTTTGGGTCTTGCCCTTGGAGGGCAAGTTCCCATCCAGGGCCAGGGCCTGGGAAGTGATGTTAAGCTCCTTTGCGAGCAAGAAGAGATTCTAATTCAGGAGGTACTTTTTGACCTTATGTTTACACCTGCCCTTCTGGTGTCTACCTGTGTAATATATCCTGAAGTTATTATGAGTGGGCCTGATCCCCCTTGGCCCCGACAAGTAGGAACATCAGGGAACATCTTGTCCCACTGACTCGGCAGGTTACGTCCATGGGAAACCCCGGCCAGTGCGAGCGGCCTTCTGCTAATTTCTGCACCACGTCTCTCACAGAGGAGCTAGAAAGATCGAATGAGATAACAAATGCGAAGCACCAAACATGCTGCTTGGCACAGAGTAGATGCTCATCCTCTCTTTCTGGTGTCTGCAGCCCTCAAATGTGCCAGATCACCAAAAATGTCATCCTAATGGTGAAAAGACATCGACCCGGGGCCAGACCCACTTGGGTATGAGTCCTGGGGATAATAATTCTACCCTCAGAACACTGTTGTTAAGATTCAATGTGATTCCCCCATAAAGAGCCAAGTACCAGGCCTGGTGCCTAACAAGTGCTCAATACGTTACAGTAACCATTTAATTCTATCATCGTTGATAAAAGTCCAAAAGAGGCTAGCGAAGACAGTGACTTCAGACGTGACGGACCAAGGCTTAACTCCATCCCAGAATATTAGAAACCAAAATGCCATGAAACACTTTTTACACACGCAAAAAGTAAATGGCTTTTCCTTCATGCATCTGTCCTCTATAATAGTTAATAAACACTCGATAACCCTCTACAGATAGTTTGTATTGTGGGCCACGCGTCAGCTGGTCACTCACACTCTGCAAGGCTCGTCAGGAATGTCTGGTAAACTCACCTTAGGGCTCAGGGGGCTACAAGGTATAGTGAGGTGAATGGTGGCCCTCCTGAAAGATAGGTCCAAGCCCTAACCCCAGGGGCCTACAAATATGGCCACATTTGGGAAAAAGGGTCTTTGCAGATATCATTAAGGATCTTGGGATGAGTTCATCCTGGAATAAACAGGTGTGCCCTAAATCCAATGACAACTGTCCTTAAGAGAAACAGAAGAGGAGAAGACACAGGGAGAAGGGGAGAAGGCCATGGGAAGGTGGAGGCAGAGGTTGGAGGCCTGCAGCCAAGGAATATCAGGAGCCACTGGAAGCTGGGAGAAGCAAAGATTCTCCTCTAGATGCTTGGTGAGAACGCGGCCCTGCTGATACCTTGATTTCGGCCTTCTGGCGGCTCCCAGGCCCGTGAGAATAGATTTGTGTTGTGCTAAGCCACCCACTTTGTGGTAATTTGTTGCAGCAGCCGCAGAAAACTAACGCACAGAGAACAGAAATGCAGAAATGCGTTGGGACTAACTTTGGCAACAGGAAACGTGGAGAGAGGGCATCTTCCAGGACCACACCGGGGCTATCGTGGGTTCCAAGGACAGGAAGTTTGGGCTGGCTTCATAAAGAACAAGGACCAGAACCTAGAAAGTTGGGAGTAAGGTGGCTCTCTTGTTTGTGATACTTGGCCTCTCCTCTCCTGTCATTCTTCTCTTCTCGGCCTGAAGACTGGCTCTCTCTGGTTCTTTGTGCCTGTGGCCAAAACAGGCGTTTACCCAACCTGCCTTCACATCATGTTCGAAGTGCCTAGCAGACCAACAGGTGGCTTGATCCTAACTAAATTCCAGGGGACAGAATCTCTCAGCCTGGTTCCAAACAACTCTTGTCCAGGAGTGAGATCCTGTGTCTGGGGGCCTTCGTCTGAGGGTAAGGGGGCTGCTGGCAGATATCTTTGAAGGTTTTTATTTGAATGCCAAAGATAGTTTGAAGGGCAGACAACCTCCATCTATCCACCAACTTGATGAGTCAGGGAGAATCTGACCTTATTTCCAGATCTTTGTTCCTGCAGTAGACAATGTTCTTAGCCTTCTAACCTTCTCTCTCCTCCAACCCCTCTCTCTGGCCTAACGGCATCATTTTACTGACGGGGGAACAGCAGGAGAAAAGCTGTCCATTAGATTCTCTTCCTGATCTACCCATGAAGTTAATCTACTGGAACAAAGACATTATTGATTTTCATCTATTATAGCCTTCTCCTGAAACAACAAATGGGTGCTACTATCGATAAAATAATTTGGCTTGGTTTCGACTCAGATCTCAATTTTTTAAAATTCCTGTTTATTATTGTTTTTTTCATGCTGCCTTCAAAGGGCTCCTTTAGGCCGAGTGGCATAGGAGTTATCTGGAGGTTGAAGGACTTTGCCTATAATGCTTTTTTTGATCACCAAAGCAAAGCTTCAAACCAAATGGAAATCCAAGCCAGGCAGGAGGGCGGCCCAACAGGAGAGAAGGGTTCTGGGCAGAGTCCCGTTCCTGAAACTTCATTCGCTGATCAAAGGGAATTGGTTGAGTGCCTACTAAGTGCTGGGCATTGAGCCAGAGCCAGGATCACAGAGGGGAATAAACTGGACATTTTGCTTCTCACATGGAGCCTACGGCCATGGGAGAGACAGACAGAGATAAAAGAAAATGGTGCAATCAATGCATAATTGCAAACTGTCAAAGGTCACCTGCCACATGAGAGTGAATAACTCTGGCTATTAGCCTGAGGGGTCGGGGAAGGCTTCTCCGGGGGAGGCACATTTCCTGAGATCTGAAGGGCGAGTAGGTGGTGAACGAGATGAAGGTGACGGGGCCGGGGAGGCGGGGGATATTCCAGGCAAAGAGAGCACAGCGCGCAGATATTCATTATGCCGTCCAGGGAGAAACCCATAAAATGTAAATTAGAGGTCCGTGTACACGCGCAGACCCGCAGCCTTGTGAGGAAGGAGACCATCGGGCGGTTATGCTCTAGTCGTGCATTGGCAGGTGTGAGAGGCTGCGTGAGGTTTCCCACCAGGTCTCTGAGCCCGCGCAGATCTCCCTAGAGGGTCATCAGAGACTCCGGCCTCCCTGGCGACCTTGAGTTCCCTCAGGGCGTCATTTAGAGGGTGTCAAGGAGCTCTCTGTCTAAAGAAGCCTAGACAGGCGGAGCACAGGAGATTTTGTAAGAAAGGAAGTTATGAAAAGGGAGCTGTTTTGCTTTCTTTGATCTTGTCTCTAGAGAGAGAAGATGGAAATCCCGGGACATGCCACCCTGGGATTTACCCACCTGACGCCTGCCAGTCTGCCCGGGAAGGCCACCTGGAGGAGGAAGTTTATCACTCCAGGAGCAGGAATCATGCGGGGGGGGGGGGGGGGGGGGGTTGGGTGGGGGTGGGGGTGGGGAAGCAGAGGCCATGAGCCGGGTGCCCTTGGCTTCGCCCCAGGACACTTTCTTGGCCACTCCTCACGGACCACTCCTCCCTGTGGGTGCCAGGAGCCTGGGGTGCTCTTCTCTCCTGGCCGGCTTTCTGGTGCTTTGCCTACCTGTGTGTCCCCCCACTGGCTGCTGGCCTTCTTGAGGGAATGCGTCTTCTTCAGTTTTTTTCTGTGTCTAGCACCTGGCATTTGCACGCTGAGCACTCAGTAAATAGTCACGTCACGAATACACGGACCGTGTTCGTGTGCACTCCGCTTTAGTCCCCAAACATTTTGAGGCTGAACCATGTTGCTGAGAAGGCGGTTCAGTGAGGGCTGTTGTTCACACTGCCTTGGACTTGGTAGGTGCTCAGGAGCTCAGTGGTGACTCCCCGGACAGGTGGTTGTAAAAATCTCCGTGTTACTGCTCCGGTACTTAACACGTAGCATAGTTTCTTTCTTCATGGCGTTGATTTCGTACCACAGCAGCACGTGAGGGTAGCACTCACACGTCCCCAAGCTAGTTATTTCAGTGAGGGCAGAGATCGTCCAATGGCCATTCTCTTGTACACAGGAGTATATACTTCTGTCCTTCGATTAAAGGTGGGATGTAGGTTTTTTTGGTCCCGTTCCTAACACTCGTAGGTCAGGACAACTGGTTCCTCTACGTGCGTGAGCGCTCATGAGTGCGTGTGCGTGTGCGTGTTCAGGAAACCAAGTCCACAGGTCATTCAACAGAGGCAGTTGGGGCTCCTAGATCTCCTCCTTGCATAATAAGTGCTGTCAGTTAAGGCTGCGTAGGGTGGGAGAGGGTGGCAGCTTGCCAGGATGGTCTGTGACATTTGGATAAACAAACATCAATATTTATCAGAGCTGTGCCAGTGTGCTTCCTCCGCTGCCAGAGCAGGGAGCCCTCCCTGTGCTTGTATATCGTTTTCTCCATATGAGATAAATGTTCGGGGCCATTAAGGGGAAAAAATATTTGTACTCTGCTCCCCAGTTACCCAGGTTAATTTACCACACAAGGAGGCCTTGCAGTTCATTAATAATATGCAAATACAAACCAAGGGAAGAAATTGCCTTCTTAATTGACTTCTGAGATGCTAATCTGAGACTCGTCGGCTTTAAACACTACCCAGCAATCGTGCTTGCCTCACACACTTGGACAAAGCAGAAAGCCACCCAGTGCAAATGTCTGAAATTATTGCCTCTGGACTTTATAAACAAGCCACTCACCTCCACTGGTCCTCTTGAGGAATCTGGAGGTAGAGAACACGGAGGAGAGAGAAAAAGAGATGGGGGGTAGACTCAGCCACTAGCCCAGACGTGCCTCCAAGGAAGGCCGGGCTATACAGAGCCATGCTGGGCCGGGCTGGGGTGTGCCGGGTGATGCTAGGCTTCCTTTCCCAGCCCAGGTTGCTGCCAAGCTTGAATAGAGAAAGTAGTATTAGGCCAGCTGACTGGTCCAATGAACAGTCAAGTACATCCATCTTAAAAAACCAAATCTCCCCCCACTGACATCCCTAGGCTACACTTCTGTCTCTTGTCCTCTCTGACCATCGCCTACGGAAGAAACATAGAACTTTTGTCAGTAATTCATAGTAGAGTTGAGTGGTGAGCTTTCTCAGGCCAGCCTTGATGGTCAAATGGATCTTGATTTGAACCCTACCCATTCTCTCTCCCACTGCAACCACCAATCACCCACCCCTACAGGTCTGGAGCCGGAACTCCAAGTTCATAAATGTGACCTATTAGCAACCTCGTCAGCCCCTCTTGGGACCGCAGGAGCCACCTGGTTGACAAACCTGGCTTCCCCTTGTAGAAGCCACTCGCCCATCATGGCGCAAGGAGCCCTGCCTATTTTCCTGCAGATTCCATAGGGTAGACCAAGGGGAGCCTTTAAATTGCATGCCCCACCAACAGAGAGCCTTAATCCACCTGCTTTATTTTTCATTTCTCCCCAAGGTCCTCCTGGATTGCTTTGCCGCATCTGGACTTTTCTTTTCTGACCTTGCCCTTTGGAGTCTTCTGATTCATCTCATTCTTGCCTTTGTTGATTAGAAGAATAGAACAAAGATAATCAGACCCGGTGTGTGCAGGTCGAGGTTCATTCTTCTGTTCTGTGAAATGGGCATAATAATGATTCCTACCTTATAAGGTGAGAAGGAGAATGAAATGAGAATTAGTGAAGGCAGAGCCTAAAGCGATGATTTCCCAGCAAGACCTGGGACGTCAGTTTAACGGGTGGCCGCCAAAATTTTTAAAAATGAAGTAGAATAAGAGGGAATGGAAAATATCAGAGAGCACTGCTTGTAGCAGAGGCAAGCTTTATTTTCTGAATCTCTTCTTTCAATTGTACGTGTGTACATGCATATGTATGACCACTGGTGGCTGTAAAATGGATACTTTACTGTAGGTTACGGGAAAAAGTGTTTGAAGTATTTGTCTTTAGCATTTACCTGAATCAGCCTCAAGGAGGTGATCTCTGAGACTTGGGGAGCCAAAGTAGGGAATGTTGACACGATGGGAGACCGAGATCCAGCCCCCAGCCAGGAGATTATGATGTTACACCACAGGCGCATTCTGCCAGCCCAGGGACTTCATTCTGTTCATAAATATTTTTGTTAGACTTACAGAGTGTTTATAAA
Organism: Puma concolor; assembly: GCF_028749965.1. Taxonomy (NCBI): domain Eukaryota; kingdom Metazoa; phylum Chordata; class Mammalia; order Carnivora; family Felidae; genus Puma; species Puma concolor. Next base: position 75,052,874 of record NC_141677.1, read on the forward strand.
AAAAATTTGAGGGGCGCCTGGGTGGCGCAGTCGGTTAAGCATCCGACTTCAGCCAGGTCACGATCTCACGGTTCGTGAGTTCGAGCCCCGCGTCGGGCTCTGGGCTGATGGCTCAGAGCCTGGAGCCTGTTTCCGATTCTGTGTCTCCCTCCCTCTCTGCCCCTCCCCCGTTCATGCTCTGTCTCTCTCTGTCCCAAAAATAAATAAACGTTGAAAAAAATAAAAAAAATTTGAATTAATTACTATCACTTGAAAATTGGGAGATAGGACATAAAATTCTCCGTTTTCAGCTTCTCTGAGAACTTTGGGAGATCTGGCCATGCCCAGTATCTTTCCTGAAGTCTCTGTCCCAGCTGTATCCTTACTTGTCTCCAGTCTGGGCCCCGGAAGCCTGCAAGGCTTGTTCCCTGACCCGGAGTCCTTCTCCACCGAAGGTTCGATGTTTGTTTTAAAGCATCACAAAGCTGGAACGTATCCAAGGGCTTCTTAGGTTCAAACCCTCATTTGTGTGGGGAGGAAAGAAGCCTATGAAGGAGGAGGTGACTCACAGAAGGTCACATGCATTACTAGCGACGCAGCTGGGAACGGTACCCCCAAGCGTCTATCCTCCTGGGTCAGTGCTCCTGTTCAGCCCTTGGGAACAAGCAGCCACCACCCTCATAATGATGGAAGCTTTCTTAAGAGATGTGTCTGATGCACTTCAAAGGTCACCCGTCCTCACTTTTTCCCTCTGTCTTGGCCACAGCAAATGTTTACCTTGCAAAAGTGAAATCAGATCCAGAGTGGTTCCTGCTTGTCTTACAAGGTATTTACACGTCTCCGGCTTTGACCTTGGTGACTTTCCCTGCTGGCCTTGCCGTGACTGGGGCTACTTTGAGCTCAACTTCTGCGGGAGGAAGACACCGGGGAAGAGGGGTTCACCTGAGCGGGGGCTTGGAAAAGATATGCATCCCCAGTATTGTCTGGCTATTCGTTTTACCTCGTTTTGGTTGAAGAGCAGAGAAAACCAGTTTGGGGTGTGTATTTTGTCAAGCACGGTCACAGATGATGCCAGCCTCAGCACATGACATACTTGTAATTCTCAGATCACCCAAGAGGGAGGGTGTAGGGTGGCTCTGGTGGGGTCATTCTCAGAGGGGGAAAACGCCTAGGACTGGGTGCAGGGCCAGGAACTTGACAAGATATTTGGGTTGTTTTTAACGTTTAAATTTTTTTTTTAATTTTGACTATTTTTTTTATAAAAGTAGTCAAACATACATAAAAGTAGAAAGTATAGCATAACGAACCTCCAGACACCTGTCACTCGGATTCTACATTTATCAGGATCTTGCTTTTAACTTGTACTTTGGTATATAATTTATATATAGTCAATGTGTAGATATTAAGTGTAAAGTTTGATAAGTTACTAAGCTTATTTTAAAATAATTTCGTATAGAAAGTTGCAAAACCAATGCAAAGAATCCCCATATACCCTTCAATGGGATTTCCCCAAATGGTAACAAATTACCATATTTGCTTTATCATATTTCTCTCAGTCTCCCTCATGCATGCGCGCGCACGCACACGCATGCACACACACACACACGTATTATTTTTCTGAACCATTTGCAGGTCGATGAGTTTGGCCAAATATTATGCCCATGTAATCATCACTCAAATCAAGTCACAGAACATTTTCAGGACTTCAGAAAGTTCCCTGGTGCTCTCTTCCACTTGTCATTTTTCATTTCTTCTCATTCATTTCAGTTCTCAGTCTTATGTTTATCACCACAGATTAGTTTTGCCTATTCTTGAAACTGATGTGAATGGAATCACCCCCCCCATACTTTTGCTTAATTATTTTTAAAGCAAACCCCAGATCTCATACGATTTCACCTCTACATAATTTGTAAGTATCTCTGAAAGCATTCTCTTGCACAATCACAACGCCAATGATTCACAATAAGCTGCTGTGATTACCTCCACTTTGCAGGTGACTGCGCCGTCTCAAGGAGGTGGGAACCTTGCCCAAGGTCACCCAGGGAGCGGCTGGTGGAGGAAGCAGTCTTCCTTCAGAGCCTGTCTTTACTTGTCCAGGCTGTTGGCCCCAGTGCAGGGTCCCCCACAAGGTGCCTGCTACCTCTGGGGCACAGGAAAGGCTGGCACCTCTGTGGACCCTTTCTTTCGGGGCCCCCACAGCACACGGCGGTCCAGAAATGCACTCATGGTGACACTTTGAGCGCACCTGCCTGCACACACGCCCTCTCACACCAGCATGTTTTGCAAATGCTGCCTGCCTGCAGCCTCTGGCTTCCTCTCTTTAGAGACAGAGGAAGGGAAACACTCGGGCCCCCCAGCGGCTGCACAGGCTGCCAGGCAGGTGTGTTTGAAAGCTGCTGAGGGCTTCCCGTGCACTAGGATCCAGACCTCAGAAAGGTGCTAAGTCAAGTCAAATAATCAAACTGGAGAAAAGACACATGCCTTTCATATTTTATATCATAATGTGCAAAAGAGTTTCTAATAACACAAACTCACATGCGTAAAACAACAACAACAACAACAACAACTAGGACCCACAGCAATCTGTAGGCAGAAACAAATCTAAAAGGGTATTTAGGCACACCCCATACCACACCAAACACAGAACTCACCGGGAGCAACCAACTTCTTGTTAGCCTGAATCGACTGCTATTAATCACGATTTTATTCAGTCCCGTAAATTGTAGGATTCTTGGAGCAACTAGGTAAGTCAAAGACTTAAATGAATTCACAAATCAAATTCTGTACCCTTCCCAGAGGACAAATTGGTAACAACAGCCTTATCATTTGTTTCTTCAACAGAGGTGGCTGGAGCCATTTAAATAGATGTGAATTTTCAGCAAAAATATATTTGCCAATTACTTAGAATCCTCCCCCTTCCCCCATCATCATCTCGTCTGTTTTCCATATTATGGGCCAGTTGAATATTACAATTATTTTTTCTAGCTGTGTTTCTTTTCTAGGCACAGAGATCAAAAGAAGGGGGGGGCGGGGATGGGGATGGGGGGGTTGGGGGGATGGTTTAAGCTCCAGCATCCCTCCCTTGCAAGAAGCCACCTAGCTCCTTTGTAACCTGTTTTAAACTTCTGGATGAGATTGCCTTTCGCAAACCACTGGCCTCATGGATCTTCTCTTCGTCTGGCATGTGAGGTGCTAAGAAAGTCAACACCAGGATGTGTAATTACCTAGATTGTCAGTACAAGCTGCAGGCCTGGGAAGTGGCCTTGGGTCCTGCAATTGCAGATTTGGGGCTGATGCCCATAGACTTGTCACCATGGTACTCTTTTCTCCGCCCCCCCCCCCCCCCCCGCAGTGACTTCTTGGTGTCCCGAGAGGGAAAGTATGATTTTAAATGGGAATTAGCAGTACATAGAGGCTTGAGAGGCCTTTAAAAGTTCTTTGTCTCCTCCTCCTTCTTGCCCTCATTATTATTATTATAAAGATTTATGCTGTTTGAAAAAGTAGTAAAATACAGAAAAGTAGAGAGAAAACCAAAAAAGCTTTCATCATCCATGGCCTAAAGATAAGAAGGTAGATTTTTATCTTCGAAATGTAAAAATGGCATTTTAACATGGCTTAGATCATACAGTGGGTACAACTTTAGACTCTGCTTTTTTCCCACAGACCTTTTCAAATGCAAGCATTTTTACTGACTCCGTAATATTCCATTGCAGGATTACACCAAGATTTCCATCCGAGTGGGAGTTTGTAGGAGGATTTCCTTTTCTATGAAAACTGCTTTAAACGGTTCCTGCCCTTTCACCAGGGAACCCACTCTTCTCTCTCTCTCTCTCTCTCTGACATGAATCAAGGAGCCCTTCATTTTGCACATAGCCCAGGCTTACCACGATGGAGAAGCCAGCCGCAACGAAGGCCCACGAAGAATGGACTTATAGGGGTGCCCGGGCGGCTCAGTCAGTTGAGCCTCCCACCTTGGCTCAGGTCATGATCTCCTAGTTCGTGAGTTGGAGCCCCGCCTACATCAGGCAAGCTGCTGTCAGCACAGAGCCGGCTTTGGATCCTCTGTCTCCCTCTCTCTCTGCCCCTCCCCCTGCCCATGCTCTCTCCCTCGAAAATAAATAAAACATTAAAAAAATTTTTTTTTTTTAAATGGACTTGTTATAAGTTCTAACACAAACACTATTCGCGTGGAGCATGGTGAGTGCAAGGCTGAGCTCGAGGACCTGTGGGAATGTTCTGGAGTGCTCCCGGGTTAGTGCTGCTGGAGCACCTCTGCCTCCTGCTTCTTGGCAATAAATCGCTTCCTGGGAGCAGGTTCAGGAGGGCTTACTGCCCTCTCCTCTCATTCGTCATGTGTGTGCCTCAGGCTCTCGGAGCCTTTCCCAAACCTGTATTATCCACCAGGTCCCCGCCGCCCCCTGAGCCATCAGAAGCCATGTTCTAACATACAGCACTATAGAATGTAATGCCAAAAGAGGAATGACCGAAATAGTTGTTGGATGCCGGCCCTTCACTGGGCGTCGTGCCAAGGCGTTATACATATGAGATTTCATTTAATCCTCACGGCCACCCTATGAGGCAGGGATTGTTCTCTCCACTTTGCAAATGAGGAAAATGAGACTCGGAGAGAGCTTGAATTACTTGTTCAGGAACCTTCCCACCTTGAAGCCCCCGTCTCGTACCCCAGCTGCATGACCTCTTGGGCCACAATTTTAGCTGAATGACCTCTTTGCTTTGGCCCGTGAGGGGTCTCTTCCTCCATGTGCTGAAGGCAGGCAGGGCTTCTATCTGTCCATCCGCCCTGGCTGCAGGAGTCAGCAACGCCTTCTCCCAGGCCTTCCCGGCACCCTCTGCCCGGCAAGAAGACCTCGTGACACCCCCACCCCAGAGCCTGACGGCGTTCAGAGAAATGGGGCAGGAAGAATTCTGTGGAGACAGGGCCTTTTATTTTATTTCATTTCACAAACACAATGAAAAAAAAAAAAATCCTGCTAATAGGATTGCCAACTCAGCAGGTCTAGGCAAGCTATTTATTCCCAGTAAATACAAAGCATCCTGGCACACCTTGAGATTGATGACAAGTCAGGAACAATGACAGGAAATCAGAAATTAACCAGAAGAGTTGCATTTTATGAAACGGAGGGGGTGGGGAGAAAGCGTAAGACCAAGGGCACAGCCATTAGGACCAGCTCCCGTGGATTCGTAGATTCCTCGCTGTTTCTCAGGGAACCCCGCAGCTCCCAGGAGTCAGGGAAGCAGGCCCGGGCCTCCCCAGGCTGCCTGAGTGCTTGCAGCTCTGACCTCATTGGTCTCTCCTCCCTGAAAGACAGGGAAGGTACTGCCCAGGAGGAGAGACTTCCTTTGGGCCAGATGTGATTAACCCTCTGTGGTCCTGGGCCCTGCCCTCCAGGCCTCATTGGGCCAAAAGGGGCCCGTCCTTTCTTTTTCTTTCTTTCTTTCTTTCTTTCTTTCTTTCTTTCTTTCTTTCTTTCTTTCTTTCTTTCTTCTTTCTTTCTTTCTTTCTTTCTTTCTTTCTTTCTTTCTTTCTTCTTTCCTTCTTTCTTTCTTTTTCATTAAAAAAAATTTTTTTAACGTTTATTATTTTTGAGAGATGGTGGGGGAGGGCAGAGAAAAAGGGAGACAGAATCTGAAGCAGGCTCCAGGCTCTGAGCTGTCAGCACAGAGCCCAATGCAGGGCTCGAACCCACGAACAGCAAGATCATGACCTGAGATGAAGTCGGACGCTTAACCGACCGACCCATCCAGGCGCCCCAGGGCCTGTCCTTTCTAATTGTGGGCTGGCACCAGCAGCTCTCACTTGGGGCTGATGGGTCACAGCCAGCCTCTGAACTGCTGCCTGCCATCTCTGGGGTCGGGCTGATCTCTTGTTGATGTTCCACACGCACCGTGAGGTCTTAACCTCTCACCTTGCCAGGCAGCTGACTGTGGTGAGGGGGGCCTGGTGAGTCAGCGGGCCAGAGTCCGCGGGAGATTGGCCGAGAAGCACATCGGGCCGCCCCCAGAGCCGCCTCTGCTGGTCGGCGGTTCCCTCACGTGGGTCACCCTGCGCCAGAGCTCATCCTCTGCAGCCGAGTGTATGCTCTAGTCCTGTTAGACTCACCGGTGATGAGGGAGCAGAGGGACGCTTGGGTTGGCGAGAACGTTGGGACTGGAGAGGAACTGCCATGGTGAAGACACAGGTAGCTTGTTGTCAGGGACTTGTGAGGTCAGTCGGCCCATCTTTGTCTTGCCATTTGATAGCACTGAAAGCGGGAGGGTTTTGTTCTCATTTACGAGGAGTATGGACCTGTTAGCACTGCGAAAGTAACGGAAGAGGCAAGGTGGCATTGAACACGAGCGGGCACCAAAGACACGGATTGGGTGCCTTCACTGAACAACGGCTTGAGGAGGCTGAAAAGTGCCCACCCAGGCTCACATTTCCTTCACTTCCTTCCTTTGGCATTTCTTTGCTTTGGTTTAGATCTCAGGTCAAGGCTGATTTGGCATCATTTTTTTTTTTTTTTTTTTGTCTTGGACATTTGGGACCCACTCCGTCTGGGGCCCAGCATTTTGAAGTTTCCTGCTACTGACATCTTTAGAAAAGATTTCACACTTGGGCTTTTAAATTCTTCTTCCATAATGATTCCAAATGCTGGGAGGAAGCTACTAGAGCCTTAGACACTGTGCGAGGCGCATGACATCATTTACTCCTTAGAGGACCGAGCTTGCCGAGGTAGTGTGACTCACCCTAGGTCACAATACTGGTTACAAAACCATCATGCCTATCTGATATGTGAAAAAGTGTCTATCTCTGTATAATGCAAATGACAGAAAACTCCAACTTAAACTGGGTTAGACAATAAAGCTGATTAAGCTTAGCTATTAAGCTAAGGTCATTTAGATGTCTAAAGAAAAGGCTGCTTTCAGGTGATGCTTGATCCAGGCTCTAATGATGTCTCTGAAGTCATTTCTTTACCTCTCTAATCTGCCTTTCTCAGGTTTCACAGAATGACCCCCGGAAGCTTCAGGCTGCAGCCTTCCCCGTAGAGTAGCAGCATGCCTCAGTTTCAGACCTTCAGAGAGAGACAGGATATTTTTCCCCACGGATTTTGCACAAGTGCTGGGATTTACTTTTCCTTGATGGCTCAGGCTGCATCAGATGTCCGTCCTTGAAATCAGCCACTTGGAATAAGCCCTGGAGGGGGGCGTATTCTCTAATACGGTTGGGGAGAGAAGCAGGAGAGTGTGTGATGGACACAGCAGCACATGCCCAGTGCGACCCTTACTGCTAAGGCCACTGTGTTTACGGGCTTAGGCTGGAAATGGGCTGAGATGCTGGGGGGAGTCCTAGCTCATATAGAGCCAAGCTGAAGCGAAGGTTTTAAAAACAACTGCAGGGGGGCGCCTGGGTGGCGCAGTCGGTTAAGCATCTGACTTCAACCAGGTCACGATCTCACGGTCCGTGAGTTCGAGCCCCGCATCGGGCTCTGGGCTGATGGCTCAGAGCCTGGAGCCTGTTTCCGATTCTGTGTCTCCCTCTCTCTCTGCCCCTCGCCCGTTCATGCTCTGTCTCTCTCTGTCCCAAAAATAAATAAACGTTGAAAAAAAAAAATTAAAAAAAAAAAAAAAAAAAAAAAAAACAACAACTGCAGGGGGTGGGGGCATCTGTGTGGCTCAGTTGATTAAGCATCCGACACTTGCTTTAGGCTCAGGTCGTGATCTTGCAGAATTGAGCCCTGTGTCAGTCTCTGCTTTGGCAGTGTGGAGCCTGCTTGGGACTCTCTCTCTCTCTCTCTCTCTCTCTCTGCCCTTCCCCTGCTTATTCTCTCTCTCTCTCTCAAATAAACATTAAAAACATTTTTGAAAACATTTATTTATTTTTGAGAGACAGAGAGACAGAGTGTGAGCAGGGGAGGGGCAGGGAGAGAGGGAGACACAGAATCCAAAGCAGACTCCAGGCTCTGAGCGGTCAGCACAGAGCCCGGTGCGGGGCTCAAACTCACAAACTGTGCGATTGTGACCTGAGCCGAAGTCGGACGCTTAACCGACCGAGACACCCAGGCACCCCTATCCACATTTAAAAAAAAATTTTAAATAAACAAAAGCAACTGCAGAGAAAACACACTTTGGGGTGCCCACTTTGCCATGGGATGTCACATACGTTAGTTGGCCATCTGGGGACCCAGCAGATGATGTGTGACCCACCCATCCTCATATGGTGGAGGATTCTTAATCTTAGCTTTCTGACAGTCTTGACTTTACCGCTCACTGAGGTCAAAGCCACGTCCTGTCTCTTGCTCTCCTAGCTGTCTGCATTTCACCCCCTCCCTCTGGGCCAGGCACTAACCAGCTGTGCGTAGGCCTGTGTGTTCCCTGCGGAGGGCAGGCCCCTTGGGGATAAGAGGGTGGAGGGGCACGTTTGTGAACCTCTCACGTTGCAACTGAAGCTCTGTCGATGTCTGCAGAGTCCAACATTTTCAGGGCTTAAGCTAATTTTTCTGGGTTTTAAATTCTGGCCAGCTAAATTAAATCTGCTGACCGTGTGATGATTAGGAGATACTTCAAAGTATGCTTCAAAGGATGGGATAGGTTGATCGCTTCTGGAAGTCTGACCTTTCCAAAGGCTTGAACAGCTGTTCCTTTTGAATTATGCATAGTAGGAAATAATTAGAGCTTTAATGTCCATCAGTAGGGCACCTCTCTGATGGGGCCCTCGACAGCTCTTTTTAAAACAGGAGTTAAATTTTTTTTTTTTTTACCTTTTATTTATTTTTGAGAGACAGAGAGAGACAGAGAACAAGTGGTGGAGGGGCAGAGAGAGAGAGGGAGACACAGAATCCGAAGCAGGCTCCAGGCTCTGAGCCGTCAGCCCAGAGCCCTACACGGGGCTCGAACTCACGAACCGTGAGATCGTGACCTGAGCCGAAGTCGGATGCTTACCGACCGAGCCACCCAGTCGCCCCCCAAAACATGAGTTAGAATCACATGTCTTTTCGTGGACAAGATGTCCAGGATATGTGTTCACGTGACAAAACGAATTCCCGAGCAGTAGGTAGTGCAACCTCTCCCCGTCAAAATGCACAGAAACCACAGCCAAGCTACGGTCCAAACTGTGAACAGTGGTTCCCTTTGGAAAATCGGGTTGGAGCAGGACACTTTCAATCTTACTTCATTTCTATAATGTGTGTTTCTTTCATAGCGAGCACGTATTTACTTTTGTCAACTAGAAAAGATTGATATAAAAACTAAAAAGAAAATAAAACTAAGCCATCGTGGTGGGCACGGTGGCTTGGAGCTCACCATTCATTCACTCTGCTCTCCTTCTGGTATCCCTTCCAAACTGCAGAAGCCAGAAATGGAAACACGCCATCTCCCAGAACCCCTTGCAGCTAGGAGTCTGGGTGTGACTTCTCATCAGCCAATCAGATTGGAAAGCGGTCGTGAGGTGTAGAGACAACTCTGATGCTGCTGGCTCTGACAAGCACAGGCGAGGAGGGATGGGGTTTAACTGGGGCAGCATTATTGGAAATCTCAGCGTCCAATCACTCGCTCGCTTTGTAGGGTGCAGGGTGCAGGGTGCTTGCCGGGCTGGGTTGGGGCAATTGTGGTGAGCCCCTGCCGCACAGGATGGAAGTTTCCAGCTCACGTAGCTCCCTGGTGGTAGGAGAGGGACCTCTCCCCAGTGGCCTGATTTTGCTGCCTGACTGGAAGTTGTACTTTTTTCCAGCCCTTCCTTTAATTCTATAAACTGTAATATACCCCTTTCTGGGGCTTGAATGGATTTTTTTTTTGTTTCCCTCGACGGATACAATTATCTGGAAATCTGGAAAAAGCAGCATGATATTTCCTTGGGTTCAAAGCCCTCTGATGCCTTTAGGAGGCATGAGAGAACTGGGTGTTTGCTTCAAATTAAGCTCACCGGGGAGACTCAACTTCTTCAAATGACGTTCTAGTAAGTTTTGAAACCTGATGGCACGACCGGAAGCAGGAATGTGGTCTTTGAGTCTTGAAAATCACCCCTCTACATTTCCCCTCTTACGTCCACACCATTTCTCTATTGCTGGCCATCTCATAATTTCATTTAGAGCCACTTTGCGAGACGAGTCTCCCTGGGCAAAGCCCTAGGCCAAATACAAATTGAAACACAAGGGAAAAAATGATAAGGAAATGAGCAAGGGTGTGGTTTACTAGTCCAAGTGATATTAACGATAGCTCCCTCTGGCATGAGAACGAGCTGTGCCTCCCAGTTGTCATCTGAGTTATGTCTCTATTTTTAAAAATCTTTTTGATATGCACTTTTTTCATGGTTATTTATTTTTGAGAGAGAGAGAAAGAGCGTGAGCAGGGGAGGGGAGGACAGAGAGAGAGAGACAGAGACAGAGACAGAGGATTCAAAATGGGCTCCACCCTGACAGCAGAGAGCCTGACGTGGGGCTCGAACTCATGAACCACGAGATCACAACCTGAGCTGAAGTGGGATGCTTAACCAACTGAGCCACCCAGGTGCCCCTTGATACGTAATTTTTGAAGTGAGATGGCCCTTGAAGTTACTCACCAATGTTTATCCCAAGAGTCTTGAGTCCAGTGGAAAATGCAGAAGAAATGCGTTCCTGGGGAGGCCACCCTGAATGTCCAAGACTGAGTCTCCAGATCTTGAGTGAAACTGGAAATTGGAAGTGGGATTTGTCATCTGGCCATGCCTCCGGCGCCCCAGTCCTTCCTAGTACCTCTTTACCAGCTCTGCTTTCTTCTTTCCATCACCACTTTTATCTTAGTGGCTGGGCTTGCAGCTTACAAAGCACTCTGCATGCATTCCCGTTCGACATTTCCCACAACCCCGCCTCACTGCCAAGAGGAGGAAGTTCGAGCACAGAAGGTTTAAGGGACTTGCTCACGTTGCCACAGAAGCAGCAGGGCTCGAATCGAGGTTTCTAACTTCAAGTCCTGGGTGGCCACTGACGTTTTCTTTTTTATGGTCTTACCACGTTCGTTGCCAGTGACGGTCCCCGTTCCTCCCTAAGACTCTGGGGTCAGCATTCAAGATAGCCCCTTGCAAACTGGCAAGGCCTTGGCCTGGGTCACGTGGCCTCCGGCTGCAAATCACACCATTCCCCCAGGTGAATAGCACCCAGTGGGAGCCGTCACCCTCCATCACTTGTCCTTACTCTGCGTGAACACACAGGGGGTTCTGGGCAGAGGGGTGGAGCGCTTCAGGCAGACAATTCTCTGTGACCACTGGGTGTCAGTACTGATCTATGCCTGATAACTACCTCTTCCCACGCCAGGCAGAGCCATCGGCACCAGGATTTAAAATGGAACAGGAGGAAGCGTGTTGACCAAAAGCAAGGGCCTGCAGTGACTACATATTTCACTTGACCGGGTGGGTTTCTGTTATGTGACCTCCTTTCTCTGTCACCCAGCGGGTCTGCGTGCCAAGATCGCACAATGTTGGTGGTGGGGGAGAGTAGAGGGGGGGCTTTCCCCTCTAAAGTATTAGAGTTTCCCGACTGCCTCAGATGTTTGTCCATGGTCCTTCTGGGCCTTGTTCAAGTGTCTGCATCGTACCCGGGGCAAGGGGAGAGCCAGGAGCTTTGCGTCTTGGGGACTGGCCCAGATGGCCACGGTGACCATTTTAGAGAGGGAAGGCAGATTCAACAGTTCGCACAAGCACCGCTCTGGACCAGCCCAATGGATAACTCACAGTTCCTAGGACCCTCCCTGCCTTTCCTCATGCAACCTGTACCCCTGACTTATTCTGGTCTCCCCCACCTGGGAGATGACCTTGTCTCCCCCAGCCCTCCTCCTCTGCCCCCGTGGGGTGTTTGTGGTTTAAAACAGTCTTCCCACAACAGTCAGGGCCGTTTTCTCATGGATGGAAACCTACCAACACGGTCCCCCGTGTCTGGTGGTCCATTTTGACCTGGCCGTCCAGGGCACCATGTGACATGACTTGGGAGAAAATTCGGGTGGACATGTGCTGTTCTGGAGCCCTTTGCTGTGGGTCATCTATAGGTGGAGTATAACCCATAGCACATAAGGGAGTGTGTTTTTCTCTTATTTCATTAGGCATATGGTGTGAATTTCTACCCTTGCTGGAGACAGTTGAAGTCTCAGGCACCCCAAGAGATGGGTCAGTCACGGGGCTGTATAGTCCTGGACCCTGAGGCAAGCAATGGTGAAGGCTGATTCATGGGGACGCTTAGGCACCTCTGTAAACCTTGAAATGGAGGAAACGTGAAAATACTTATTCCAAACGTACATTTTAAAATTTTCCAATGTTTATTTTTTTTTTTTTATTTTTGAGAGAGAGAGACAGGGTGCGAGCGGGGGAGGGGCAGAGAGAGAGGGAGACACAGAATCCGAAGCAGGCTCCAGGCGCCAAGCTGTCAACACAGAGCCCGACGTGGGGCTCGGACCCACAAAGCGCAAGATCATGACCTGAACCGAAGTCGGACGCTTAACCGACGGAGCTACCCTGGCGCCCCTCTTCCAAATGTATTTTTTTTTTTAATTTTTTTTTCAACGTTTATTTATTTTTTGGGACAGAGAGAGACAGAGCATGAACGGGGGAGGGGCAGAGAGAGAGGGAGACACAGAATCGGAAACAGGCTCCGGGCTCCGAGCCGTCAGCCCAGAGCCCGACGCGGGGCTCGAACTCACGGACCGCGGGATCGTGACCTGGCTGAAGTCGGACGCTTAACCGACTGCGCCACCCAGGCGCCCCTTTTTTTTTTTTTTTTTAATTTTTTTTTCAACGTTTATTTATTTTTGGGACAGAGAGTAAATGTATTTTTATTAAAATTTATTTTTTAGAGCAATTTTAGGTTCGCAGAAAAACTGAGTACAAGGTACAGAGAGTTCCCCTTTACTTCCTGTGCCCACAGACGCACGGCCTCCCCCACTACGTTTCCTGCCCTAAAAATCCTCTGTGCTCGGTGTTTATCTCTCCCTCACTCCTAACCTCTGGCAATCACTGATCTTTTTACCGTCTTCAGTAAACAGCAATACTTTTGCTATTTCTAGAATGTCATGTAGTTGGAACCATGCAGCATGTAGCTTTTTAAGATTGGTCCCTTAGTAAAACCATGTTAAAGTTCCTCCATGCCCTTTTATGGCTTGATAGATCCTTCCTTCCTTCCTTCCTTCCTTCCTTCCTTCCTTCCTTCCCTCCCTCCTTTCTCTTCTCTTCTCTTCTCTTCTCTTCTCTTCTCTTCTCTTCTCTCTCTCTCTTTCTCTTTCTTTCTTTCTTTCTTTCTTTCTTTCTTTCTTTCTTTCTTCTTTCTTTCTTTCTTCTTTCTTTCTTTCTTTCTTTCTTTCCAGTGTTTACTTATTTATTTTGAGAGACAGAGCAAGCAGGGGAGGGGCAGAGAGGGAGGAAGAGGGACAGGGAGTAGCCCAGGCAGGCTCTACCCTGAGTGTGGGCTTGATCTCCCAACTCTGAGATCATGACATGAGCCAGAATCAAGAGTCGGCCGCTCAACTGACTGAGCCACCCAGGCACCCCTAGGTTTTTGTGCAGGCATAAGTTTTCAACTCGTTTGGATAAACACCAAGGAGTGAGATTGCTGGGTAAGAACACATTTAGTTCTATTAGAAACTTCCAAACTGTCTTCCAAAGTGGCTGTACCATTTTGCATCTCCACTAGCAATGAATGAGAGTTCCTCGCATCCCGCATCTTTGCCAGCATTTGGTATTGTCAGTTTTTTGGATTTTATCCATTTCGATAGGTGTATGATGATATCTCGCGTGTTCTGATTTGCATTTCCCTGATGACAGGTGGTGTGGAGCGTAGTTTCATAAGGTTTTTTTTTTTTTTTTTTTTTTACTATCTGTGAGCAGAAAGGTGCTTGGAGCAGGGAAACTGGGTATGTACATACCTATTACCACTTTTGTGTCCCCAGGCCACTGAGGTTGGGCTTACATCATAAGATACTGGAAACGTGGACTTCAGTTTTAGGTAGGGTCTGATCTGCTGGGCTACCAGCTGACATTTGACCTCAGGCCCCAGGGGCTGCTGGATGAGCACAGGGGCTTTCACAGCGTCTATATGGGAAGTTCTGTGTCCTTAGAAAGAAGAAATACCCCGGAGAAAAGCCTCTTTAGGGAGACTCACCCATCATTTTGGGAGTGAAGTAAGAGCCACCGACTTCTTTTCTCGACATGTCAGGGGTTGAAGGCCAGGCTGGACTGGTTCAGTGATGAGACTCAGAGGGAGGGGCAGCCCTTTTGCCTCACCTAGTTAGCGATAGGTGGAGAGCCCAGTGTCCTCCTTATCAAATGGCCAAGGGGGACTGGGGGACCCTTCACATCCGTGTGTTTCTAAAGGAAGCTGAGTTGGGGGCATGGTCTGAGTAGCCGCATTTGGCTGAACTCATTCGCCATGGATAAGGTGGGCAGCTCACCCTTGACTCTGGATAAAACTGACTTAAGGAAGTCCTAGATGGCAGATGGGTGAGGTCCCGGGGGAAGGGGAAGATTGCGCTTATCTCTAACCAAACAGCTTTGATTTAGGAGGCGAGAGAGCATCATTGAGGTACATGACACGATTTACAGAGAGGCTGCACACGGTTGTAAGTTCACCCCCATCTCAAAGGGAAGTGAGAGGACTTTATAGAAAGGTGGGTATTGATGTAGTTGAGTGTTCAGTGGGTGAGACAGGTCGAGTGGCAGGAGAGATACAGGGATGAGCCCAATAGGTTGAGAGAGATACAAAAGGACATGTAACTGTAGGGGGTGTGTGTGTGTGTGTGTGTGTGTGTGTGCGCGCGGACGCGCATGTCTGCATATATGTGCACGTGTGTGTTAAACCAGGTAGTATCTTGCTGTAGCAAAGACACCGTCCCCCTAGCCCACATACTGAATTGGCTCAAGAGGCCCCCTCCTGGTCTCTCGGCCTCCCCAGGGTACCCACCATCCTTTCTGCCCAAGATTTATCAGCCTAAAGTACAATTTTCACCTCTCCTCCCAGATCTTCTGGGACAGACTTCTTGGTGGACCTCAGGTCTTCTCTGCATGACCATAGCCGCCCCCCCCCCCCAGACATCTTTGTTGTTCTCCACTTCCTGTCTCACCTGTACCCACCCACGTGGGCGCACGCGCACACACACGCTCTCGGGTCGCCACACTTTTGCTCACGTTTTTGCCCAGCTGCAATTCCCTCGCCCTTCCGTTAACCTAGCCACATTCTCCTCTCTCTTTTTTTTTTTTGGAACAGCCTCATTGAGATATAATTCACACACCACGTAAGTCATCTATCTGAAGTGTTAAGATCCAATGGTGTTTAGTAGGTTCACAGATACGTGCAACCTTTTCACAGTTAATTTTAGAACATTTTCATCACCTCGGAAAGAAACCCCATATCCTTCACCTGTCACCTCCCAACCCCCAGCCCTGTGCTACCAGACCTAGGAAATCAGTAATCTACTTTCTTTCTGTATAGATGTCCCTGTTCTGGAGGGTTCACGTGAGTAGAATCGCACGTGTGGTCTTTTGTCCCTGGCTTCTTTCAATTAGCATATTTTCAAGGGTCATCCATGTTGGAGGGTGTATCAGTAGTTCGCTCCTTTAGATGGCCAAATATTGGTCTCATGTCCCTGTCTTTCAAGGTTCAGCTTAGTCCTTACTTCCTGCAAGAAGTTGTCTGTAACTCCTTGGGCCCTCCTGACCTCCCCCTGGGATATCCACAGGGCAGCATGGGATCATTCCGATGGGCCTTTCTTCCCTGTGGGATGGTAGCAGTCCGGTTCCCTGGGAAGCAGGCTCTGAGTTGGAGATTTTCATGCAAGAAATTTATCGGGGTCAGCCTCATGGGGGAAGGTGATGGCTGCAGGAGGGGCTAGAGGGAGAGGGAGAGATAGAGCTGCAGTGCAGTCACAGTCAAGGTCTCGGCCCAGGAGCTCCAAACTGGGAGGACCCTCAGAGCTGGGCAAAGGCTGGCTTTTATAAGCCCATGTCAACCGTCACTGGGAGCTGCTGTTCCAGGAAGAAGGCGTGACCTTGGGCTTCCTTCAGCCAAGGGCAAGTCCTGGAGAGGGACTCAGCTGACAGCTGCAGCTGGAAGCATCCCCAGCAGCTGGAGGAATGAGGGCCCATGGCATCCGCGATGGAGCAGAGGCCCCTTGAAGTCGGGGCCGTGCCATCCTTCCTTGCTTGCCTCTCCCCTCCCCTGGCACCTGACTTTTGCTCACATTCAGGCCCTGGGGTCGGACAGACATGGATTCAAATCCCAGCTCTGCCTTATACTAGCTGAGGTCCCACAGAAAGTCCCCAGCTCTCCTGAAACCTGAGTTGCCTCATTTGCGAAATGGGGATAATACCAGTCCCCACCTTTGGAGTTTTTGTGACTCGAAGTTAATTGATGTTGATCAACTATTTAAGTGTTGGTTCACAGTAAGCTCTCAATCAGTGTGAGCCATGAGTTACCACAATGTTATTAGCAGATGCTCAAGGCCATCTGATAATCGACTGGCTTAAAGGGGTGAAAGCGGCTATGGACTAAGGGGCAAAAAACCGAACCGGATGTCCTCATTGGGATGTCAGCCTCCTAAGGTAGAAAATTATTCTTATTTTTGAAATCAGGAACACTTCCGACATCCAGGAAGGCATAGAGGCTTACTGAACATTCATGTTCCCACCGTTGACCTTGATTTTCGGAATTACAGGTATACCTGAAGCCTTTCGTGTACCCCTCCCCAGTAGGCACCTGTCCTCAAGGCGAATCTCAAAAGTGATATTCATCATTCCCAGGAACGTCTTGATGCTGTTGTTACATTCGCATAAATCTCTAGATAATCTCTCATCTTCTGTATGTGTTGAAACTTTATGTAAATGGTATCATAGTGTATCCTCCTTCTGCTTTTTTCACTCAACACAATGCTTGACATCACACAGGAGATCTGCCTGTGTTTTTACATGCCACCCTGGCGCCTTGATTTTCCTGGTGGTATGATGCTGGAAATGCTACTTACAAAGCGCGAGAAGAAGTAGAGGGAGAAAAATCTTTCCAACTGACCTGCTTGGCTCCATTTTCTTTCCAGCCATTTTCATCTCCTGGAGAAGGTGTCATCACCTAGAGGTTAAAGCTACCGGAGCCAGATTCCGCCGTTTGTTAGCTGGGAAACCGTGGGTGAGCTACGTTACCACTCTGTGCCCCTGTCTCCTCCTCTGTAGCATGAGGACAATAACCCCTGTTCCACAGACTTGTTTATAAACACTTTGTACAGGAGCTGGTATGTAGCACAGGACTAGAAGGGTTAGCTATTATTCTTTTCCTTGCCATTGTTTCTAACCAGACAGTATGGAAGCCAGCCCCATGAAGCGGATGGAAGCTGAATACTCCCATCACAAGGGCCTGATTCCTGCCACGTAGGGAAGGGTAGCTACATGGAGTTTTCCACATTTGAGGAAGCTGGGACGCGGACATTTGGAAAGCTAATGGTCTGGTTATTCTGTTCCATATTTTGCTGGTGGTTCCTGGCACAACTATGAATAGAGGGCTCCCAGCGTCCCATCCGTCACTGCCTTTGAACTATCCAGCTCCCTCAATGCCACTCTTATTGTTGGGCCTTGAGCCGCACGGGTGGCTCCCTGACTTCTTTTAGTCATTTGCAGCCTGATCTCTTGCCTGGGGACAGTGGTGGGAGCCCAGAGGCTGAGAAAGGAAGAGAAACTGTTTTCAGGGCCATGCACCCTGTCAAAGGTATGACCTGTGGCTGGCCTTGTGTCTTTGGCAATCAGATGGTAGAAAGTCATTCTAGAACTGGAGGTTGTATTGTGCTGTTCTCTCAGTCTTTCTTTTCGGACGTTAGTTAAATAGTCAAAATGTATTTTCCAAAGTCCCTAAACAGTGGAGTCGTCAGCAGGGTGGGTGTTTTTCGGGGCGGGGGGTGTTGGTGGTCTGTGGGTTGGTGGGGAGCGTGGAGGCAGAAGGTGGCCAGACAGCACGGCTTGCGTTCACCCAGTTATACAAGTTGGGGCTTGCGTCACCTTGAAATGGAGTTTGCACAGAGGAAAATATGTCAAGGTAAACAGATTTTCTCCTTCATGAGATGTCATGTGACTATTCTTGCCTCCAGTTATTTAAAAATATAATTTGTAGTGGCATAGCTGAGTACCATAATCAGTTTCTGTTTCCATTATAAATCCAATTTTGGAGGGTGATGGTGTCGGCCGTTTCATCTTTTCCCCGGGCTTAAACTTTCTATCTTTCCTCTCTAAAACAAAAGAAGCAGTTTGTGCATACGGTTTAAGAAACGAAGGGCCTGGGCTTTGGGGGAGGACTTCGCGATAGGAATTTAGGCAAGAAGAAAGAGAGCAAGTAGGTTTCAACTCCTACGTCAATTTTGATCAGTCCGTACTAGATGACTGGGGTGTTGTGCTGAGCAGGATTCTGAGAAGGTGTCCAGTGCCAACAGGAAAGAGCTGTGATTGATTAGTGATGCCTGTCATGAATCTCTGTGCTGAAGGAGAGGAGAGCCCAGAGGGAACCCTGCAAATATCCATTATGAACTAGAGTGAGCTTGGCAAGATTGCTTCTAACAGGAGCCCCTTATGTCTTGGTAACACTTGAGAGCATCGAAAGCATTTTTCATTTGCTCTATTTGCATTTAGACATTACAGCAACTGTGTGAACTCAGGAGGGCTAACTTGTCTTCACATTGATTACTTTACCCATTAAATGCTTGCTGAGCAATTCTGTACTAGCCTGTGATGGATAATCTGTAAGGATGACCACCACCAGCTTCTTCTCTTTCAATTCATGTTGCCCCTCACCAAGAAATGGAATCCAATTCTCTTGCCCTTGAACCTGGGCCGTTCTTGGTGTCTTGCCTGGCTCACGGGATATAGCTGAAATGATGTCCAGGGACTTCTAATGATAGGTCTCATGAGCCATTCAGTTTCAGCCTATGTCTTCTTGAAACATTTGCTTTTAGAGCCCTGATATGCTACAGAAGAAATGTGGCTGCCCTTCTGGAAAGACCATGTTGAGAGGCCCTGAGACTACACAGAAGTTGCTGGCTGAGCCCAACTTTCCAGCTGTCCCATTAAGGCACCAATGATGCAAGCAAATATCTTGGACCCTCTAGACCAGTCAATCTGCAAGCTGAGTATCACTGAGTCACCCCAGTTGAGGCCGTGTGCAACAGAAGAATCACCAAGCTGAGCCCTGCCTAAATTCCTGACTCACAAAATCAGCAGATGAATCGGTTGTTAAGTGACTAAGTTTTGGGGTACTTTGTTACATAGCAATGGGTAACCAGAACATTGACACCGAGCTTCCAGACATGAGCAAGACCCAGTTTCAATCCACAGAGAATTCCAAGTCTCTTGGAAGAGACGGACACATGAACAAACAAATCAGAATGCAGTGAAACCAAGCATGTACAAGATAGAGTAACAGCCCAGAATGTAGACGGGTAACTCTGTCTTAAAGGGGGCAAGAAGGCTTCCCAAAGGGTGATGTCTGTTTGGGCTCTGGTCCCATTGCTCTTGGGATGCATGGCTTACAGGAAGTCTGGGAACATCCCCAATGCAGACAGAAGGTCCCCAGTGGCCAAGTCTATATCAGGTGACTCTGTTTCCCTAACCAGAACTGATAGATCCAGGGGTGAACAAGTCCTCAAGGTGAGCCAATCAAGTTCCCTCTCACAGTAAACTGAACACTGGAATGGAGAGTCTTACAGGTTGGGCATCACTGAAGCTGAATCATGGTGATAGTAGTCCTCTAGGGCAAGGTTTCTCAGTCTTGGTTCCATTGAACATTTTGGGCTGATTAATTTTTTTGTGTGAGAGCAGCTGTCCTGTGCATTGTAGGGTATTTAGCAGCACCCCTGGCTCCATCCAGTAGATGTCTTCAGTCTGTCCCAGATGACTCCAGATGTCCCCGTCATGCCAACCACAAATCTCTCCAGATGCTGCTAAATGTCCCCTGGGGGGCAAAATCACTCCCAGTTCTCTAGAGTGGCATTCCTCAAATCATGAGCTTTCTTATCTCTGTCCATATTGAAATATGATAGTTAAACTCCCTTTTTGAATCTTCAAGGCATCCCAGAGCCCTCTAATCATTCAGGATCAGTTTTCCTATCCTACAACGCAAAGAATCTTAATTCCTACAGTATTGCGGTTTGGAAGGGAGTTTGCTACACAGACAAGTCTTGAGAAAGCATTTTGGATAGAGGTACTGTTTATATGAAGGTATGAAACAGTACTATGGAGGCATTGGGTATGGCGAGAGCTGCTCATAGCAGGTGGGTGGGGGGCTGGAGGCACAAGGGCCAGCCGATGCACTGTAGGCCACACTCAAGTTTGTAGGCCAGAGGACTGTGGTTCTGGGAACCTCCATAGTTTACCTATGGTCAGTGCTTTCCATTGAACCAGAGGCCTCCCACCATCTTCCATTGTCTCAGGATAAAAAGAAAGTTCTTTAGTGGCCACTAAAGGCTAAAGCTTGGGGTTTTAGGGGATTATGTTCCACTGAGAATATTTCTCCTTGTTGAAGAACCAACGGCTCCTAGGTCTTGTCCTTGTCCATGTTTCATTAACAAACTAAAGTGAGGACCGAAGTCATTTTGAATAATTTTTAAAAAAATGTTTCTTTATTTTGAGAGGAAGGGCCTGTGCACGAGCAGGGGAGGGGGAGAGAGAGAGGGAGAGAAAATCCCAAACGGGCTCCGTGCTGTCAGCGCAGAGCCCAACGCGAGGCTCGGTCCCATGATCATGAGATCGTGACCTGAATGGAAATCAAGAGTGGGACGCTTAACTGACTGAGCTGCCCAGGCACCCCAGGTGGGCAGAAGTCATTTTAAAAGTTTTGCTGAATCCCACATCTTCTCAGTGTGAGGCAAGTGGGAGTCCTCTAGGCTTGAGTCAATTGGATAAAAACATCTCGTCGTCCACTTGACTATGTGAGCATGTGTTTGGGTGTGTAAATGAGGACCTTTTGGGTCGCAGAGACTGGGGACACATTCAGATGATCTCAAATTACAGGGCACATTGTTTTCTGCATTCTTTCAAGCACCCATGCTGCAAGAACCTTCTTCTCTCCCTCAGAGAGTCAGTGCCTCTCAGCTTCAAGTTCCACTGTTCTTGCTACTAGTTAGTAACAAATTCTCTGCAAGTGTCAAGTTCAAGTTCCCTAGAAAGAGTCTGGTTGGTTAGGCTCTGCTCTAGGATAAAGCTTTGGATCCTGGCCAACCATAAACCTTGCCTTTGGGGGCTAGGTCCATGCCCAAGTGAACTAGGGTACAAAGCAGGGTGGACCCCTGTGGAAAAAAGGGTCTCAGAAGAGGCTTGCGAGGAGGTAGGACCCCTAAGCTGTCCCAGGGGAAGGGAAAGTGTCCTTGGCAGGTACAATTTTCAGTGCTAGAGTCAGGGCTGAGCTCTCCTACTGACCTCCCCTCACAAATTACTGGTGGTGGCTCTGGACCCAGAATTCCTGTTTCTAACCAATTCGCCAAACCCAGTATCCTTCAGAGCAGGTGCACCCAAGGGAGGCCGCTTTTGAGAAGTTAGCTTTCAGGAATAAATTCCCTTGGGAAACTCTGCAGGCAGCTTAAATCTCAAGAACACCATTCATTAGGAGCCCCGGGAGCTGTTAATTGCCCTGTCCAGCCAAGACGCAGGGTTGCCGCTTGATGAAAAATAATGAAGTCACTGGAAGTTCCGGCTTCTTCTCTGTCTGCCTCCCTCCCTCCTGCTTCCTTCTCCGCCCCTCCCCCTCAAGCCACGAGGGCCCCCTGTTGCCCTGCCGCCCAGAGACCCTTGCTGTGGTGTTTAGGGACCTGTCCCTGGGGGAATCGTATTCTCAGAAAAACCATACAGAACCCGGCAAAGGGTCGTTTCCCTGAGTTGTCGATGTTACTCACCCGAAAGCCGTGCTTACGAAGGTATAAAGATGAAATTATATGGAGCTACAACTCATCCCTTCTCAGAGAATTAAGGCCCCTCAAGAATTTCACCCACTTGGGGAAAAGCGGTGACCTTCTGTCGCCATGGCAAGGCCCACCCCTGGAGCGGCCCAGTCGCAGGCTGGAGGACAGCGCAGTGGGGCAGGAAGACCACCGGAGCGGGGGCTGGGAGGCTAGCGTCCTGGCCCCAGCTCTGATGCTAAGTGGCCACTTGAGCTTCTGAAACAGGTGTGTTGAACTGCAGACGTCCGGAGTCTTTTCCAGCACGAACATTCCATGGTAAATTACCTGAATGCAGGGGACTTTGACCCGTCGAAGGGCATTTAGTATGTGAGACTGCTTCGTCCTAGGGGCACTCTTCCACTGTGTGGGTGAAGCTGGGAGGCAGGGCCCCGGATCCTGGAGGCAGGTGGAGTGGGGCCCAGGCCTTCCTTCTGTTCTCACCTACCAGGGGGCAGCATCTAACCTGTGCTCAAGCAACTGGCTTTCTCCCCTGGGACTTGGAATCTGGAGGGCGATCCGAAGAGGTAGGTTCATGGGGCACCCGGGTGGCTCAGTCAGTTAAGCATGCGACCCTTGACTTCTGCTCAGGTCACTGTCTCGTGGTTCGAAGGATCAGGTTCCGCATCAGGGGCTTGGGATTCTCTCTCTCTGTCTCAATAAATAAACTTCAAAAAAAAAAAAAAAAAAAAAAAGTCGTGGGCTCAGGTAGAGGTGACACAGGACAGTAGAAGCTGTGTTGCCAGTCCAGTGGCCACGGTGAGGAGAGTCCGGTGGGGCCGACAGTGGGGCCTCAATCAAGATTTTTCTGTGACACGACTGTGACTGTCCTCACTGTTAACTCCCACAGTCTTGCCTCTTTGCTTCTCATTCAATTTTGTGAACAACCCAACGGCTTCAGAGGGAGTTTGGTATTTTCTCTTTAGTTTGGAATCTTGGTGAACGAGTTACCCTGCAGCTTGCTTGCTTGCTTGCTTTCTTTCTTTTTTTTTTTTTTTTAATTTTATTTTCTTTAATTATTTTGAGAGAGAGAGAGAAAGAGAGCAGGGGTGGGGGGGGCAGAGAGAGGGAGAGACGGAGAGTCCCAAGCAGGCTCCATCCACACTGTCCGCACGGGGCCCAGCGTGGGGCTTGAACCCACCAACCACGAGGTCATGACCTGAGCCGAAACCAAGAGTCGGACGCTTAACCGCCTGAGCCCCCCCAGAAGCGCCTCCTGCAGCTGTCGAACCATTTTAAGGCCTTGCTTAATCCCAAAAGGTTTCAGAGGGTTCAAAAAAGGACGCTAGCCTCAGCGATACCGCAGCCCAAGGCTCCCACGTAGACGTCGCCTCACCTACCAGCTCTGCTCAGTTGGCAGCGGCCACACGAGCCATCGTGTTGAGGAAGATTCTGAGGCTGCAACTCATTAGCGGTGTCGGCCAATGGGGAGAGGGCAGCGGGCGGCAATGCTCCCACCCAGTGGGCCTCCTCCATGCCTAAACTCAATGGGGGAGTTTCGGGGGCTCGGGGAAGTTACATTTTGTGGCAGTGGTGGTGGAGTCCCCCCGGGCGCCCTCAACACCCCTGCCTCAGTGGAAGGCAGCTCAGCTTCCTTCGTCACCATCCTTTGTTAGGACAGCCTTTGTGACAAACCAACGTGTAAAACCGAAGATCAAATCCGCATCCTCTGTGAGACCGAGCGGAGAGACGCGGTGTGATCTGCCCCAGCGACTGAGGCTGCAAAGCCCAGGGCCGGCCCGTGGACTCAGAGTGTCAGAGCTGGAAGGGCCCTTAGAGGACAGGTGCCCTAATACTCCCATTTCACAGAGGGGAAGTCTGAGGCCCAGCAAGACAAAGGGATGATTTGCCCGTGGCCCTGCAGTCAATTGAGTGGCAGTCTGGGGTCTCACACATCAGTTGGTCCTTGGCCAACGCTCTTTTCCTATCATTACCATCTCCTATCCGCTTGGCTTCTTCCCGACTTTCAGTCACCCCGTCTTTGGAAAAGCCCTCAATATTACTTTTCTATGGGCTGTTGTAACCAATTACCAAAAACTGAGTGGCTTACAACAACACAAATCTATCCTAGAAGTCCGTGGCCACAAGTCTCACTGGGTCAAAGTCAAGGTGGCAGCAGGCTGCTTTCCCTTCCGGAGGGGAGAATAATTTCCTTGTCTTTTCCGGCTTCTAGAGGCTGCTCACATTCCTTGGCTCATGGCGCCTGTTGGCCATTATCAAAGCCAGCCGTGGCCAGTTGAGTCCTCCCATCACCCTGCCATTGACTGTTCCGCCTCCTTCTACTTTTAAGGACACTTGGGATTACCTTGGGCTCACCAGATAATCCAGGATAATCTCTCTATTTTAAGGCCAGCTGACTGACAACCTTAATTCTATCTTTAACCTTATTTCTCCTTTGCCATGTAAGGTAGCACATTCACAGTTTCTAGGGATTTGGAAAGAAACATCTTCGGGCGGGGGGGGGGTGGGTATTATGTTGCCCTCCACGTTCTTAGAACCCACGTTCTAAGGCCCAGGTTTCTTATCCTGAAAGACCCACCCAGCTCTCTTGTTGGATTTCATGTCGAGCTCCTTAAAGGAGGGTCTATCCTCTCCACTTCCTTCTCGTCATCAGCTGTGCTCTTTCTTTTCATTGAGATATAATTGACATACCACAATTTTCACTCTTTTAAAGTGTAAAGTTTAGCAGCTTTTTTTTTTTTAATTTTTTTTTTCAACGTTTATTTATTTTTGGGACAGAGAGAGACAGAGCATGAACGGGGGAGGGGCAGGGAGAGAGGGAGACACAGAATCGGAAGCAGGCTCCGGGCTCCGAGCCGTCAGCCCAGAGCCCGACGCGGGGCTCGAACTCCCGGACCGCGAGATCGTGACCTGAGCTGAGCTGAAGTCGGACGCTCAACCGACTGCGCCACCCAGGCGCCCCAGGTTTAGCAGCTTTTAGTGTAGTCACTAGCTATGCAACCACCACCCCTATATAATCCCAGAACGTCATCATCCTACAATGGGAGGCCATACCGAGTAGCAGTCACTCCCCATTTCCCCCTTCCTCAGCTTCCGTCAGCCACGAAGCTACTTTCCGTCTCTATGGACTTACTGATTCGATCCTGGACATTTCATGCAAACGTAGTCACAGGACATGTGACCTTTCATGCCTGGCGTCTTTCACTCAGCGTGATATTTTCGAGGTTCACTCACGCTTAAACGCCTTGCAACCTAGCTTCTGGGGACCTGTCCCATGCCTCATTTGCTGAGCTCCCCCAGGCTGCCACTGTGAGGTCCCCAAATTCCATAGCCTTTCCCGACCCTCCATGCGTCACTAGTGGTATCTTCCTCCTCAGAACATTTCGTTCTTGGTTTCCGTCATGATGCCTCTTCTCGGTTCTTCTTCTGCCCCTGTGCACTTGCTTCTTTTCCTCTGGCCCCCGTCTCTCCTTGTCTTCTGAAAAGATCTGCACTCCAATGTCCAGTCCTAAGCTCTCTGCTATTTCCTGTATCCCAGGGGTTCTAGCAGCTCATGGGCAGGCTTTTGGGTGCGCCCTCCCTAAGACCGTACACGACGCCTCATATGCATCATAACTTTTGTCAGCTTGGCAAACAGGTCCGTGAATGGTAAAGTGTTAAAAGTCATAGCTACGTAAACTTTCTGTCTTCGAGAGCCAAGTCAGCCAAGGCTCTTTGTGTTGCAAGAGGCAGAAACCCAGCTTCAGGTGAGTTGAACGAACGGGAAATTGAACAACGTACATGCCTGGAGTAGCCGAGAGAACCAAAGGCAGCATAGCAGCTTTGCAGGTTCTGGGGACTGGAATCCGGAACACATCGCTGTCGGGATTTTCCCTCTCTCCGTTTCTCAATTCTGGTGACAAAGCTCTTCTCCTCCAGTTCCAAATTAAAAGTCTCGAGGCAGGACTTTGAGCACCCTGTGTTGGGTTGTACGCTCACCGTTGGCACAATCATGGGGCGAAGGGGGATGTGTGCTAGGATCAAATGGCCTAGGCCTGTTGTCTGCTCTTGTACTTTATGGGACAGGATGCAGTGACGGCGGTCCTGCCAGATGCTCATGGTGGGAGAGGAGGAAGAGCAATTCTTCAAGGTGGTGTGTGTGTGTGTGTGTGTGCGTGCGCTCGATAGTGAAAAATGGCAGATGACTCCTACAGTTCTCAGCTGTCAGATGCCTACTGATATCTACCTGGTTGGCCCAATGGCACCCTCAAACTAAGCTTCTCTGGCATCCCAGTCTTTGTCAATGGCACCACCCCCAGCAAGTCTCCCAAGCTCCCCCCAGTTCCTTGCCCTCCTGAATGGTTGTTACTGCCCTATCTGGGTCCTTACCAAGTCCCACCAATCTTAGCACTCCATTGTCTTTCCAGACATCGTTCCCATCCCTAGTGCCCTCGCTCTAGGTCAGACCCTCAGTGTCTCTGGCCCAAGCCCCTTCCCAGTGTCTTCGTGGCTCTTCCTGCCTCAAGGTAGGTTCAGTCACCATCTGTGGAGCCCCTACTCTATGCCAGAAATGTGCCGAGCATCAGGGTTGGTTTTTAGTTTTGAATCCTCATAACAAGTCCATGAGTGGAACAGTCTTATCACTAGGAAAAGGAGGTTCAGTAAATAAAGGGCTGGCCAGTAGGGGGCAGGGGTGGTGGAAGGAGGATTTGAATTTGGGTCTCTAATTCCAAGTATAGTGTCTATTCTGGTTCCCCTCTGCTGTCTTTTCAAATATTTTCCAAATGAATTTATGAAAGATTGAATCATGCTGATTTCTTTTGGCTCAACAGCTGTTCTGAAACCTTCCGAGTTTGCAAATAAGAGCTATTTTTCCCTAGGTTTATCTGTGTATTTTGAGACAGGTGGGGAAGGGCAGAAGGGGAGAGAGAGAGAGAAAGAGAAAGAGAGAGAGAGAGAGAGAGAGAATCTTAAGCAGGCTGTGTACTGTCAGCTCAGATCCTGACGCAGGGATCGAACTCATGAACCTGAACCATGAGGTCATGACTGGAGCCCAGCCCAAATCAAGAGTCAGATGCTTAACTGTCTAAGCCCCACAAATGAGAGTCTTTAAGCAGCCCCGGGCCTTGCCCATCACTCACAAAGGGAAGTGCTGCTGGGTGCCCTGTGATATCTGGACTTCCCTGAGAGCTTGTGAGGATCCTCCCTCCCACTGGGGGCCTGGGGCTTGAGGGAGGGAAGAAAGCCTGTTTCCGGAAAGAGTCAAGCAAAATAAGCCAGTGGCAAGCACTTAACACCGGGCACTTGACAGCGGGCAAACACCTGATAAATTGGGGGTGGCGGTGGGGGGTGGGGGGAGCGGGGACAGCGCAGCCTCCTCTGGGCGGCTCCGGGGGCCCCGTCTTCATCTAGTTGTTTACCTGTTTTGTTTCCAGTCTCTCCCCACTCCCCCAAAACAAGCCCCCGGCAGGAGCCTTGCCTGTGTTCCTCTGAGCCGGCTGTAGACGCGTGAGTAGGTGCTCAATAAATATTTGTTGGATGGGTGGATGGAAGGAGGGATCAGATGGAGGGATGAAGAAAAGAGTTTCCAGTTCAAGTCCTAGAATGAGATGTTTTGAATTGCTTTCACATCTGGTTATTCCACTCAAGTGTGCCCAAATGGCAAATCAGCAACGACAGGGCCTCTAAACAGTTACTTCATGGGCTCCACGCGAAACGCCCTCCCTCCCAGTCCTCCCACAGTTAGCTTCCTGCTGTAGAATGCTGGGTCGACCTTGAATGAGGCGGTGTTTACAATCGCAACTTCACAGCCATTGATCTTGAATTGATTAAGCCAGCATTTTGAAAAGGGAAAACTACAAGAACAGGGACAAAGGACCCTATGTATTGAGAATTTCACACCGTCCATTCACCCCCTTTGCTCCACACATCTAGTGTGGGTGTGCTTTCAAAAAAAATAAACAAACAGTTAATGAATTGCTGCGGAGAGAGGAGAGGAACTAGGTCTAACTTTCTCTCAGCAGGAGGGTCGACTGGCTGCCCAGAGCCCTGAAAGGGCATTTCCAGCCCTCATTAGTTTTAACTGGAGGGTCTGTCCATCCCCCCTAGAGTGGGCCGCTCATCGGGGCTCGGTCGGTTGGGGCTTTCTGAGTGGTTGTAAACTCTTCAGATCTTTGTTATTTTTTGTGGCAGTTCCAGCACTTGGCAGAGCCCCCGGAAAGAGCAGAAAACTTGGGCTCTCCTCTTGGCTTTGCTTGGCTGAGCTTGACTGGGCAAATGACCTCACTTTTGGGGCCTCAGATCGCTCATCTGTAAAATGAGGGGGTTGGACCAGAACAGAGGTTTCCAAACCTTTTATTTTTATTTTTTTATTTTTTTTGCCCTGGAATCGGTTCTTTAAAAAAGCAAACTGGGCCACCTCTCTCCCTAATAATACGTTAAAACAAAGTTGGGGGGGGGAAAGATGGGGTAGGGAGAAGCAGCATGGTCCCATACTCCCCACGCCCAATCTCCCGTCTGAGAGGGGGCCTCCGGGGAACCCCTGGCTTCTGAGGCACACAGTTTGAAAACTACTTCAGGCTCCTATCCAGTTCTAATCGGAATCGCCCCTCATCTGAAGGAGCTCAAAGCTTGTGACACCTAGGAGTTGACATGGCTGCTAGGAATGGGAGCCTGACAAATAAGGGCTTGCGGAGATTAGGGGGCTGTTTATTTACTCATTTATTTGGTAACGAAGTCCACAGGCGGGCACCGTGGGGCTAGTGTGGTGGCTGCACAGCATCGTCTGGGAGAAGAGACCCAGGCTCCTTTTGTCTTCCTGTTCTGTCATTCTGAAATCATGGCCGCCATTCTCGAATTTGGCTCCTAGGCAAAATATGGCTGCTGAAGCGCCAGCCATCACATTCACACTCTAAACAAGAAAACAGGGAGGCGGGGGAGGGAAGGGCAGATAGGCACACGCCAGTTCTGTCTGTTCCCCTTAAAACCTTTCCTGGGATTCTAGCTGATGTCTCCTTGGCCAGAACTGGGTCACATGACTACCTCCAGCTTCAAGGGAAGCCAGAAAAACTTACCATCCCTACTTTTTAAATCGACGTATATTGGCACTCAGCATGAAACCAGGGTTCTAACAAATAATGACGACGAAGACAAGGGATACTGGGTAGGCCACAGGAAATACTGCCATGACAGCTCACATCTATTGAGCACTTATCAAGTACCGGGCGCCATGCTGAGAACTTTGCAGGCATCATCTCATTTGCTTCTCATAACTGTCCGGGGAGGTCAACACTCGTCATCCCCATTTTATAGCTGAGGATGTTGAAGCTCAGCAAAGGAAGTGACTTGGCCAAAGATCCCACAGCAAAGAGATGATGAAGGCAGGATATTAACCTAGGCACACAGATGCTAAACCCTTCATCACCAGATTATACCTCTATGCTGAAGACCAAAAAATAAATTACACCCGAGGCCTTTCAATCCTGTTTCAGCATCTTAAAAAAAAGGGTGGGAGGATTGTGGGGGGTGGGGGGGGGACACAGAGCCCTCTACACAGAGTGCCAGGGCCCCCCACCTTTTCTGCTCCTGGCAGTGTCCCTATGGTCTTCCTCCTGGGAAGGAAGGCAGGGGTAACACACTGAATTGGCTATGATACAGTTACCGGAAGGTAAGTCTTTTAGATACAGTTTGGAGGGAGTTCAGGGGAAACGTTTTCAGGGACTTGACTTGCAAGAATGATTTATGAAGCAGGGTTAAAAGAGCTAAATATATATGGGCTGGCACAGTGTGAGAAGTGAGAAGGGGAGGGAGGAAAGCAGGAAAAAAGGAAAGCACGGAGTGAGCCCGAACGTTCCAGAAATCTAGGGGAGGGCTGCGGCAACGTGGGCCGAAGCGGTCACGACTCCCCTCCGGTTGACAACAGAAACAGAGCGAGCCTTTGGTTCCATCCCCCAGATGTTGCTTCAGCTCTGCGATGGGAGGTGGTGGGGTCTCCTGGGAGCCGAGGGGCAGCGTCGGCAGTGGAGCCATGCGCCGGGGGAGAATGGTGGAGGCGGAACTCAGAGATGTGGCCTCCCAAGAGGAGTGGGCAAGGTCTGCAAGCCCAGTTTTCGATTTATGGGCCCCCTCGGCAACGTTTTCCTCTTTTGATCGTAGCAACAACGTTATCCTCGTTCTGCCGACGGGAAAGCCAAGGCAGAGCTGGTTCAAGTGACCGGCTCAGGGGACATCGCACACCTCCCGTCCAGGGCAGATCAGGAACGGCGAGGGCGGCCAACGTGGCGTCGTGACTCTGTCTAACGGCTGGCACGTGCGAGGTGTGCAATAAACGCCATCTCTCCGTGTCTAACACAGCTTAGAACCAAACGCGTGGCCGCATCCCCCTTGTCAGTCTGGACGGCTCTTCCGGGCAGTTGCACTTCCGTTCGTTCATCAGGAGAGACCCTGGAGAGAAGGAGGAATACTGCCCCGCTGAGACTGACGAGTAACGCAGACCAATTTCTCACGAGCCGATGCTGAATGCGACAGCTACAAAGCTGGGAGTTTATTTTATCATTCATTTTTGTCATGGGGGTGGGGGGTCTCCTGGGGTATCGGTGACATTCTGTATCTGGATCCATCTGTGAGATTCACTGAGCTTTATTGTTTGCATACTTTTGACCCAAGTACTAAATATATAGAAAGGCTTTTTCTTAAAGGCACCATCAACAATTTAAGGTCCTAAGTTGGCACTCTAGTAAGATTATGATATGACGGGGACCAATAGGTATCCCCTAATTTCACTCTCTTTCTTCTTAGAAGGAGACTTTTGATTTTTTTTAAGTTTATTTATTTATTTTGAAAGAGAGAGAAAGAGAGCAGTGGAGGGGGAGAGAGAGAGAGAGAGAGAATCAATCCCAAGCAGGCTCCACATGTGTCTCCGACATAAGGAGCTGAACTCACAAACCGTGATGTCATGACCTGAGCCGAAACCGAGAGTCAGACGCTTAACTGGCTGAGCCACTCAGGCACTCTAGGAGATTTTTGGTTTTCAACTGGTCCCAGAGCCAGCTAGAATAAAAACTCCACCTTCCAGCTTCTCGTGCGACTGGGTATGGCCTTGTCCGTAAGTCTGGCCAGTGGGATGTAAAGGAATTATAGCATGCAACCTTCAAGAAGTTGCTTCACGCAAACGACAGGCCCTTTTTTTCCTTCTCTTCTCCTTCCTACATCTGCTGGTTCAGATGTAGATCAGACGGTTGGAGCTTGGCAGCTATCTTAGTCTGGGAGGAAGAAACCATGCCTTGGGTGGTAGAACTCAAAATGGCTGCTCCCCGGACGTCCTGAAGCTCCCGCAGCAGCTGTGAGCTATTTTCCTCCAGATCTCTTTTTACAAAGGTGAATACACGTCTCCCTCGCTGAAGCAACTGTTTTGTGTTTTCTGTTATCTGCAGCCAGACTTAATCTCAATTGGTGTATATGATGGGCACCACATTCAGGTTACTTTGAGGGGGGGAGGAGAGATTGTGACAGACTTCAACATTATTGGTTAAACCAAGGTGTTTTATAATGGGGGGGGTATATCTGAGTATCACATGTGAAATCTTTTTAAAAGGCATCGGCAGATACAGTGTCAATGCAAGACCATGAGATGTACATAAAAGGAAATCAGTGACTGCCAACTTTTGGCTTCGTCCAGGTCTGGATTAGCTTTGGTGTTAGGTTCTGAGTGTAGGCTCTGAATAAGCTGCATGGACAGAATAAACAAGACTTGAAGGGGAAAAGGTGGGTTCAGCTTACAGGTACAAACCCAGTGTCTGGAAGCAAGAAGGGAAGGAGAAGAAGGAGAAGACTGGGCACCACTCCCTCCCCCAAGCTCCTAAGACCTCGTCTGAGTTAAGTCAACAGGAAGCTCTCCTTGCAGACAAGGCATGGGAGGGTCTCTTGACCCCATTCCACCCTCCTGTTCTCCACCAATCCCCACCTTCATTTTAAGGGAGGAAAGGAATATTTCACTGAACACATCTTTTCTTTTCTTTTCTTTTCTTTTCTTTTCTTTTCTTTTCTTTTCTTTTCTTTTCTTTTCTTTTCTTTTCTTTTCTTTTCTTTTCTTTTCTTTTCTTTTCTTTCAAGTAAGCTCTATGCCCTACCTGGGGCTCAAACTCATGACCTCAAGATCAAGAGCTGCATGCTCTATCTACTGAGCCAGCCAGGCACTCCACGGACCACCTTTTCACTGCCACAAATCCAACTCTATGTGGTTTAAGTAAAACATGAGCATACCCGCCACTTGAGATCGCATCCTACCCCTCGGAGCTAGCCACGCGGAACAGTATAGTGAGCATGTGGTTGTTGGCGAGGCCAGAGTGAAGGCTGGAACCCCAGGGAGATCAGGCAGACATCTTTGGTACCCGGGGGACCTCGGCCTGGATACCAGTCACAGACACTGTGGGCTATGGGGGCCGGGGCAAGGGCTCTGCTGTTGAGGGGGGTAGGACTGGGAACTCCTTGAACATGTAACTCTGGTGCATGCCTGGGATCAGGATGTTCCAGAAGAGGCAACCCTACTTCTTGCCTTGACTGGTCCTCAGCCTGTCAGCCACACCTCCCCAGGACAGGGCCCAGAGCCCAGGAGGCCACTTTCTCCCATGGGTGTGACTCTCGAAAAATGGCACCAGCTCTGAGCATTCCTGAGTGCCATGGTGACAGACATCACAGAAACACGTGGATCGACAGGCATCTCTGTGGGATATCTTGAACCTGCTGAATCATGTGTCAGACAACAGGCACCCTGGACTTCTGAGGATTCAAGTTTGCGGCAGCCAGAATAGCTTGTGGTGACATGGACGTCTGTGCTGTGCCCGGGTAACCGTACAAGGGATAGCCCTTGTCTCTGTTGTTAGAGGATATAGGAAGTCGTGCTTGTTCCATTCCCTGGGAAAGTCATGGAGACCACGTGGCTTGAGATAGGCATTGAGAGAGCCAGGCAAAGGCTTTCTCTTGACTTCTACAATGAGAAGCACGGAAAGGCATTTGGTTTTCCCACCGAGTTATCTTTACTGAAAAGTTGGGAATGTTCTGGTAGTTCAGACTCCCCGTGTCTGACTCAATACTGAGTAGTAACACTTACAGGCACCAATATTGTTGTTAAATGGGTTTTGGCATATATTATCTCATTAAATCCGTATGCCAAATCCAAAAATTTGGTAAATGGGTAATAGGTAAAATTATCCCCAAATCAAAGCTGAGCGAGCTGAGGCTTAGGAGGCTTACATGATTATCAGATGTCACGTAGGTAATTAATGATGGAGTACATATCCCAACTCAGACAGGTTGACTTCAGTGCCTCCTGTTCTTGGCATATGTCTGCTGTGCCATCGTCAACATATAGCAGCCCCACCCTG
Source organism: Puma concolor (assembly GCF_028749965.1). Taxonomy (NCBI): domain Eukaryota; kingdom Metazoa; phylum Chordata; class Mammalia; order Carnivora; family Felidae; genus Puma; species Puma concolor. Next base: position 75,086,080 of record NC_141677.1, read on the forward strand.
TCCCGGGGGGGATAATTCCAAGACCCCCAGTAGATGCCTGAAACCACAGATAGGACCGAACGTTGTACGTACCAGGTTTTCCCCTATATGCACATACTTACGATAAAGTTCATCAACTAGGCACAGGATGAGAACAACATAACTAATAATAAGAAAGAATTATAACAATGTACCGTAGTAAGAGTTACGTATGAATGCAGTCCGTCTTTCTCAAAGTATCTTATCGTACCCACCCTTCTTCTTCTCGTGATGACGTGAGACGATAAAACGCCTACCCGACGACACGAAGTAAAGGACGTAGGTAGACGTTGCGTCAGTGTTCTGACAACGTCAGGAGGAGGATCATCTGCCTCCGGACCGTGGCTAACTGTGGGTAAGCAAAGCCAGGGAAAGCAAAACCGCAGATAAGGGGGTGGCTACAGCATTGACCTTCGTAAGCCTGTGCCTCATGGTCACAAGGTGGTTGCCATCAACCGTACACAACGATGTCTAAGGGCAAGAGGTCAAAAGAAGACATATCTTTTCCTCACATCCCTCGTGAAGAATATGAAGCGGTCTGCCTTCTAGGTCTCCTTTTGTGCCTCAACCATGTCAAATGCACATTCTGAAGTCAACCACTGGCAGGGAGAATGGGATTACTACTGTGACGGGTTTGGCTCTTGACAAAGGCTACACATTAGAATCACCTGGGAAGTTAAAAAACAAAACAACAACAACAACAACAACAAAACAAAACCCTACGTCCGGGTCCCAGTTCTAGAGACTCTGTTTTAACTGATCTCACATCCATCCGTGGCTATCTTTAAAATCTCCCCAGGCACTCTGATGCTGAAAACCCTTCATGTAGACCAATCAGGATTCCTCCTGGGGGGAGGGGGGAAGGCTGAGGCTAGAGGTGGGAGGGAGCAGCCCGCCATGAAACACATGGTCACCTGATCCCTGAACAGAGCTGGGCCTTTTTTTTGGGTTTTTATTCAGAGAGAGTGCAAGCAGGGGAGGGGCAGGGAGAGAGGGAATCCCAAGCAGGCTCTGCACTGTCAGCACAGAGCCCGACGCGGAGTTCGATCTCACAAACTGAGATCATGACCCGAGCCGAAATCGGGAGTCAGGTGCTTAACCCACTGAGCCACCCAGGTGCCCCTAGCTGGGCTTCTATTTAGCGAGAAAGAAGGTGGGGCAGTGGGCCAGGGACAGGGATGGCAGCCGACATCTGCCCTCCCTGCCTTCTTGGAGGCCAGGATTCTGGGGCAGTTACAGCACACGTAGGAGATTTCGTCCTTTCTGGGCATCAGATGCTTTCACTGACACAATCGGTAGCTGAGGTCACACAAGAAAAAGAGGACATGAGAGGCTGGGGGAAAGGCTCCTCTGGTTCACTACTTTTGTGAAAAATGTGGGTGTCAGACTTCGGGTTTCGCAAAGTCTCGTCCTCGAGCCCCAGGACAGCTTAAAATGCAGGTTCCTGGGCTATACTGCTAGGCTATCTGAAGGGAGGACCGGGGGTTGGCGTGGCAACAGGTACCTCAAGAGATGCCCCGTATACTCTCAAGCTTGAGAACCATTGAATTAGACGCAGCTGAAACGGAGTACTAGCGGTCAAAGTTTTCCATTTCTCCGGGAAGGAGAAGCTTGACTATTCATTTTCTTTTGGGTCCCAGTGATTTGGGAAAATGAAAAATGCTCGTGTTCAAGTTGGCTCGTGGGGTCAAAAAGAATCAGCCCTGAAAATTAACGTGGTGACGATTGCCAGGCTGCTGGGTGGTGTCCTCCGTGGCGGGCCTGATTTTCCAGCTCGGGAAGCCACCGTGTGCTGGGAGGAGAGGCAGTGTGGAACGTCCCCTGAGGAGGCCACGGCCCATGGCCCAGAACGATCCTTCCAAATCTGCCCCCTTTAACCTCTCTAGCCAGTTGCCCCTCTGCCAGCTCCTTTGCTTACCCCCCACCGAAGCCCTGAGGGGGGGGGTCTCCCCTCTGCCCTGCCGCACTGAATCCCCTATGGTTCACCGAAGGCCTCCAGCCCATGGTTTTCACTGCCCGCCCCCCACGTCCCAGCTGGCAAACTCGCATCTTGTGTTCTAATTCATACAATGAGGAGCCGTTTACGGAAGCCAGTCCTGAAGCCCCTCCCCCCGCCAATGCAGAACACGCCTCCTCTCTCATTTGTGCCTCAGTGACTCCCCAGGAAGACTTCCTTGGAAGCACTTGTGGCCCTTTATTGCATGGGCAGGAGCATGCGTCTCTTCTGGCGCTGGACGGCCCCTTGAGCAAGGCTTTATCTCTAGAATCCCGAGCCTTCTGACCAGCAGGAGCCCATCAGGTGCTTGTTGATGGAATGGATGATGTTTGGCTCAGACATCTGTTTGGAGCCGTATCTACGACATCTTGTGTTGCTGGAGAATCTCTCCACTTTCCTGGGAGCCAAAGCCTAGGGGAAATGACTCTTGCCCCCTCACCCCTATCCTTTGACTCCAACAAGTACAAAAAGCTAAACTCTGCAGGGCAGAGCCCTCTAAAAAGCAGGAGAAGCTTCCAGAGCAGGAGCTCAGTCCGCTGGGAAGGCTGAGGGCAGGCTCTTCCTTGAGGGTCTAGAAGCCAGTGTGGAGGAGAGAGGGCAGGAAGGAGGGCAAGAGGAAAGGGGAGGAGCGGATGGTGAGGGCTTTCTCGGAGTCACATGCTTTGCCATCCACTGTCTTCTGTTTCTTCCCCATGAAAGCACTTCAAGTGGGTGTCCCTATTCTCCCAGGAACCAGTAGAGTGCGGTCAAGGGAGAACTTGCTCAAGGTTTTATAGCAGGAAAAGGAGGGCAGTCCGTTTTTAAATAAACATCAGGTTGGGCTAAGGCATGCTGGGACCTCCACTCATGGGAACCAACATGAGAGAGAGGCCTCCCACCTGTCTGGGAGATGGATCCAACCAGACCTTCCAGAACCAGGCCTCTTACATACACACCCCCTTTATATACTGATATAATAAAGCACAAAGCCCTTTAGTTGTGCCGCCAAAGGCCATAAAAGGAAACACTCTGTAAAACGCGGGAATGCCAGATAAGTCTAGAAAAGGTGTGCCCCTGGAGAGGAGAGATTTTGAAATCAGATGACCTGCCACTTCTTAGCTCAGGGACCTGGGGCAAATGACTTCACCCCCCCGAACCTCAATTTCCTCATCTGCAAAATGAAAATAACAACGCGTGTCTTGCGTAACTATTCAAAGATTAAGCGTATGAAGTACTTAGCTCAAGCCTGGGTCACAGTAAGCACCCAGTGAACGAGCCATGTTATTAATGTTGTCAGTGCTGCTATCGGGATACGTTTTTGTGTCCTCCAAGTATCTGGCAAGACTGCTAGGCCCCGAGAGGGCAGGAACTGTAGTTCGTCCTCATCTCTGTCTCTCCGGGCCCCAGACGTTGTCTGGCGTGAAGCTGGCACTTGGTAAAGGTCTGATGGGTTGAAGTCAAGACTTGTTACTCTTCAGCATCAGGTGGCACTTCGCCCTTCTTCAAACCCCCTGAATGTATTATTCCGTTTGAGCCTTGCCAGATGCCTACGGGGCAGGCAGCGCAGGTGATGACTATCGTCCCCATTTTACAGCTGAACAAAACTGAGGCTTACAGAGATGATGCTTCCTGCCCAAGCCACATGGCTGAGCTGAGCTGAGCTGAGGTCAGGCTCTTCAGACTGTGGGTTTCGTGGCCACTGTTTGCGAAAACCAGTCCACAGGATGAAGAAGAAAGAAGGTGTTGCAATGAGCTGAGTTGGAAATCCCCGGAGAGACACCCCCTTCAGGAAATCCCACGGTTTCTTGCCCATGGCTTCGGAAAGGGCTTCGGAGAATGACTGAACTGAGGTCATCTGGTCACGCTGATCTCGGCCCCTTTTCCTGCCCAGGCTCAGCCCTGATCTATATCCGAGGTGGATCCCGGCTGGACAGTCCTGGCCCGACCGGAAAGGGCCTGATGAGCTCTGTGGATCTCAGCACATTTCAGGCAGGGACTGCCCGGGGCCCTTGGAGGAACTGGAGCGAGAGGCCTTACCCAGCTGCGAAAGACACCTAAGGTCTGCATCCTGGCCTGGCTGACAGCCTCATTGACAGGTTTATCACCAGCTTTTATGACTTCCAAGCTTAGTCACTGCTGAAGTCAGCCTGCTCAGAAGCAAACACTTAGCAAAGCTGTGACCCAGATGCGTCAGGAGGGAAAGGCACACCCCGCCCCTCGTAGAACTGGCCTCCGGAGCCAAGTGTAGGGACACGGGAGGCAAGGAGGCTGTGGCCATGGTGTATTTCAGCGACCCACGTGATTGTCCTTTTTTTTCTTCAAGTCTCCATTACTGAGTTTTTAGGGCGTAGGAAGCAGATGCCTGCTCCCAGCAGGGACAGCCTAACTCAGGGCAAGGGCATCTGATCCCATCCCCAGGCCTTCCTAAAGAGCTGAGCCTGAAGGGGTGAAGCGGGAAGGGTTGGTACGTCCTCTGGCGGACAAATCAGACCCCCTCCTGGCTTCCAGTTTACATGCTGAAGACGGAAGCCTGAACTCCGACCCGAAGCAACTCTACCCCGGATTCCTATTCCTGGTGTTCCTCTACCCCCCGCCCCCAACCCAACATGGCCTCTATTCAAACCAGAAGCCTCTCCGGAACCTCTCTAGCCTCGACCCAGGCCTGTGGTCCTTTGTCTACCTGGAAACGGTACGGGCCCAGATGGAGGGGAACACACCTGGGCTCAGCCGTGCGTGGCAGAGACCTGGGGAGAATGCGGAGCCCTGACCTTGGGGCCACCCTTCCCGCTGTAAGGACACAGGCCTCTGCTGGCGGCCCCCCCTCCAGCTCATTCGGGGCCTCCTCCCCAGGCCGGAGAAGAGGTGAGGTGCCAAGTTAGCTGGAAAGTGGCTCAGACCCAGAGTTGGGCTTTGTGGCTCATAGCTTTGGCTGGGAAGAAAGAATTTGGAGCATTGCGCTGAACTTGAGCTGGCTTACTTGTCGAGTTCCTCCACAGCGTAGCTTTAGGGCACTTGGGTCATAGCGTCTGCTCTCGTTCTCCAGCTGCTCGTTTAACTCTTCCACCCCGGATCAAGTCAGCATTGCCAGTGGCCTTGAGCTTACCTGCCGGGGCCTCCGCACTGATGTCCCAGTTGGAATGACAGCTCCCTTCCAGCTTCTGGAAGAGTCATCCTTTTTAATTTTGTTTTTTCCTCTATGCGGTTTGTGTCCTCTTAAGTATGATCAATTTCCTTCCCTTCTTTCTTTCTTTCCCACACATACACTGAAGTTTTGTTCTAAAAGCCGCTCTTGATCTCTAGCTAAGGGTAACATTGCAAGACCTACTGGAATGCTGTTAAAGGAGGGGAAATTCAGATACACGGGATGCAGGGCAGTGTCACTGATAAATTTACAAAGGGACTGGGATAAGCTGTGCACTGGGCGGCTCCAGGCTCTGTTGGCCTATCGGCAACTCTATCGCATCCAAATTTAGGTCATCACGAGGGCTGTGTCACTGCACGATTCCACTGAAGCAGTCCCAATACCCACATTTTGGACTTTGGCCCCAGAAAGTCCTCGATTTGAGTCCCAACTCTGCCACTCGCTGATTTTATGGCACAGGCCAACACATAAGCCTTAATGCCAGCCTCTTCATTCATAAAACGGCAGGGAATGATCCTTATTTTCAGACAGTTGCGGTGAGGCTGAAGTGCTGTATCGGCTAGCTACTGCTGTGTAACAACCAACCATCACATCTCGGCGACAGACACAGTGAAATGTTTATTTCTCCTGTTCCCAAGGGCCGGTCAGGCCAGCTGTTGCAGCTGGGTGTACTGGGAAGCTCGGCTTGGAGGCACGTGTCTGGCTCCCTCAAGTCTTACCATGTGAATCTCCCTGTGGGCCCAGCCCAAGTGGCAGCAGCTGTCTGGGGGCGGGGGTGGGGGGGGGGGAATCTCTTCCCCTAACAATGGGAGAGACGCAAGAAAAGACTGCTCAAGCACATTTCGGGCCACGGCTTACATCTCGTCCCCTAACATCCTGGGACTAAAGTGAGTCGCAGGCTGAGCCCAGGGACAGGGATGGGAAGCAGTCTGCCCACAATTGGTCCACGGCAAGAGCGTGGGAGCAGGGAGGCGTGAAGAACGGGGCTGGTCCACCACAGACGGCAATGCCCCTTCAAAGCAGCCATTGAGCTCTGGGCATGTGGTAGGTGGTTAGTCGATGGCAGCTCTGATCACGGCAGGACTCCTTATGGTTTGCTCAGAGCAAAATGTCGCGGTCTCTTCCTTGGCTAGTAGCAAAGGCAGGAATGGAATCTGGGCCTCGAAGCATCTTGCTACCATTCAACATTTTCTAGATGGTCCCATCGCCAGCCTCCCATGTTGGACCTATCCCAACCCCTCACGCTGAAGGAGGGAGGTAGGGTAAGACGTAGGGGTGTAGCAGTGGCACCCTTGGGCCCCAGCGGCCCCAGACACGTCCAAGACGTGGAGACTGACATCAAAGGAACAAGCGATTGGCCCCATTTGCTTAGTGATGGGGAACTGGTGGGGAGGACAAGCTTAGGTTAGAAACTTGATTCTGCCACTGACTGGGTGACTGTAGGCTCCCCCAGAAGGAAGCCCTGAGTGGTCTGTCTAAATGAGGTCCCCCCCCGTCATTCTCTCTTGGGGCTCTTTTGACCCTTCCTTCATCGTGTTTTATGGGGATGTGCCGTTGTACATTTGTTTGTGGGCTCATTTCTTTAACGTCGTGGACGGTGAACTCCACGAAGGCTGGTGGGGTCAGTTATTACCCAATGCTTGTTTCTCCCAGTGTGTGTTTCTCTGCGGGATACATGAGTCGATAAATCCAAACTCCCTGAACTTTGCTATCTTCGTGGGAAATATGAGCTAATAATATGTCCTTTAAAGAGTTTTGGGGAGGTGGCTGGGTGGCTCAGTCAGGTGAGCATCCGGCTCTTAATTTCAGCTCAGGTCACGATCTCATGAACCGTGAGCTTGAGCCGCACATCTGGCTCTGTGCTGACAGTGCAGAGCCTACTTGGGATTCTTTCTCCCTCTCTCTCTGCCCCTCCCCTGCCCTCCCTCTCTCTTTCAAAATAAATAAACATTTAAAAAGAATAGAGGTGGGTTTTTTTTTTTTGAGAATTGTAAAGGAAACTACTAGGAGAATGCCTTCGACGGGGCCTGGCACGGCGTGGGGACACGGTAGGTGGTCTATATGCCCAGCACTCTACCCTTACTTCTTACCATTGGGTGGTTAAGTGTGCAGAGTCTAGAAGATTTTCAGAGCAGACCTGTACTTCTAGTTTCTCTTTCCAGCTAATTCCTCATCTCTACAGTGGACATTGGCGGCCTTTGTTCTAGATTCCTGGGCTCCCCTACTCAGCTGCTCCTGTCTAGCCAGTAGGGAAACCCCTCCTATGTGCTCCCTCTCTATCACAACCCCCTTCCTTAAAACCCGAGGTCCTTCTGACTCAGGGTGGTGATTTGGGGAGGACATACCGGTGAGGTCTCATTGTGATTAAAATATCGAAATCCTGGGGCGCCTGGGTGGCGCAGTCGGTTAAGCGTCCGACTTCAGCCAGGTCACGATCTCGCGGTCCATGAGTTCGAGCCCCGCGTCAGGCTCTGGGCTGATGGCTCGGAGCCTGGAGCCGGTTTCCGATTCTGTGTCTCCCTCTCTCTCTGCCCCTCCCCCGTTCATGCTCTGTCTCTCTCTGTCTCAAAAATAAATAAACGTTGAAAAAAAAAATTAAAAAAAAAAAATATCGAAATCCTCTCATACAAGATGGCAAAAATGGACGAGCTGCGAGACTATAAACCCACAAATGACGTTGGCCCTGGCCGTCCAGGGCGGAGGGAGGTGCTGGAGAGGAGGCCGGCAGCCTTTGGTGGCATCGAGTAAACAGAGGAAGGTGAGTGCCCTCCTGCCACCGCTGAAGAGCAGCCAACCTTGGTCAGTGCAACAGAGCGGGCGGTGGGACGGGCGGTCACTGTGGCCGAGGCCGGCTGCACCCGGGCCACGTGGCACCGGCACCAGCCAGGACGTGGGGGCAGGACGCTGTGCAACCCTGGCTGCAAAAGGACACAGGTGCCAGGGACCCGGGTTCCGTCACTCTAACGGGGAGGCCCGTGGGAGAGTTTGAGGCAGACCCCGTCGTCCACCATGGCTCAGACAGGGGCCTTTGAGCTAGCGGCCGCCAGAACAAAGGGGAGAATGACTCCCCAAACGAGTTGGAATTGTCAGAAGGGTTGAGTGAATGGTTTGTAATGCAGTATTTATCTCTAAAGAGAACTTGCAGCATAAATAGTTTTGTTTAGAGAATGGAAGGTAGTTGAATGTACGTATTGATTAATTAGTTGATTCACTACGGCCAGGGTTGTACCTGTTTTGTACACGCCCTTCCCCTGGGGATGGTCCCCTGGCGGGGTGGGGGGGGGGGGGTCCACGGTCACTCAGCGTCACTTGGTTTTGCATGTGCTCTGGAGCAATGGGAGGACAGTTTGGCCTCTTCCTGGGTCAAAGGTGACTTCTTGCGTAGCACTTCTGTATTTCTTTTTTTTAAAATTTTTTTTTTTCAACGTTTATTTATTTTTGGGACAGAGAGAGACAGAGCATGAACGGGCGAGGGGCAGAGAGAGAGGGAGACACAGAATTGGAAACAGGCTCCAGGCTCTGAGCCATCAGCCCAGAGCCCGACGCGAGGCTCGAACTCACAGACCGTGAGATCATGACCTGGTTGAAGTCGGACGCTTAACCGACTGCGCCACCCAGGCGCCCCAGCACTTCTGTGTTTCTATGCTGTGTATCTTCTCTTTTTTACCTTGAGCCATGTGTTGGTGAATTTATGTGTCAGCTTGACTGGGATCGGATATTTGGTCAAACATTTGCGTCTGTGAGAATGGGTTTGGAGGAGATTAACGTCTGAAACTATAAACCGAATAAAGCAGATTGCCCTCCCTAAGGTGGGTGGGCCTCATCCAATCAGTTGAAAGCCTGAATAGAACAAAATGCTCGCCTTCTGGCAAGAAAGAGAAAACTCCCCCTGCCTTTCCCTGACCCACACTGAAACACCGGCTCTTTCTGGGTCTCGAGCCTGCTGGCTTTTGGACTGGAACTTCAACCATCAGCCCTCCTGGCTCTCAGACCTTCGGGATGATATATGCAGTAAAACCTCGGATCGCGAGTAACTTGCTCTGCGAGTGTTCCTCAAGACAAGCAAACATTTCTAGTAGATTTTAACTTCATAAACGAGCGATATCTCGCAACACGGGTAGTACATGATGCCGAATGTCACGTGATCACACCTGAGCCAATGGTTCTTGAAATTCGCTTTGATATACCAGCGCTTTGGATTACAAATTTGTTTCCAGAACTAATTATGCTCGCAAACCAAGGTCTCCTGTTGGTTCTGTTTTTCCAGAGAATCCTTACACAAGCCCCAATTCCTCAGACTCCCTTTTGCTCTTTGACGTTGGGCATACGCTGGCGTCCAGCCAGGGCCCTGAGGAGAAAAGCCTCCACTTTAGGGATCCATGGCCACGGGTATCATAGCCCTTATTTCTGCTGTGTCCTTCCCCTCCTGTGTCCTTCCCCTCCGGCGGCTTCCCCATCATCTCGCTGCGTCGTGCTCCTGGGTGGGCAGAGTGATCCGAGAAAAACGTTAAACTGGCCCGGAGGGGTCATTCCCTAAAAGCACTACCTGAGTCTAGGGAGACCCCCCACAGGGGCCAGGCTTAGTGGGTGGCAGTTCCCGTCACTTTTCCCAAAGACCCGAGGCTGAATGTCAGGGCTGCTAATCTGCTTCCCAATGGCTCCTGGCTCAACCCACATGGCATTAAATCCAGAATTAAAATTCAGGGCTTGCTCGGGACTTGCAGGGCAGACTCAGCTGTTTTCCTCCGGGAAAAAGCAAAGCCCCAGGCTGGCTCAACAAGCATCGGCGTGGTCGTTTGGAGCAGAGGGGCCGCTGCGTTGACCGACTGTGCGCTGCGTGTTGAGAGAAGACAGAGTCCCTGTCACTACAGCGTTTACAGACACAACAGGGGAACCTGGGAGGGTCGCTCAGGAGGCTCAATGACCCTTAGAGAGGAAACTGCTTCCTGCCGGGCCTGTTCCTGCGTGGCAGCGCCCCCTGCAGGCCGGGGCACCCACATTCCTGCCCTCAGAGCTGCTGCCTCTGCCCCCTGAGCCTCGCTTTGGTGACTGTTTTCTCCTCATTTTCGAGTAATATTCTTCCAGAGGCTGCCTGCGGCCACAGCAAGAGGAAGGCGGGAGCCAGAGGATCCAGGCTGGCAGGCTGCTCCGCCCGTCCTTGTCCCTCGGGAAGCCTGCTTTACCCTCCACTCAGCTGTCCCCTCAGGCGAGCACCCAGCCAGCCTTCTCGGTTTATCCCAAGGGCCCGGTGCATAACTCAAACCTGGGGGACCCCAGGTGGAGACCCCACTTATGGGAGGAAGAGGCATGGAGTAATTCTGGAGGGACCGTCCGGATTCAAATCCCAGCTCTACCCCCTCAGTAGCTGCATGACCCCGTGGGCACCTATGTGCCTCACTTACTTCATCTGTAGAATGGGAAGATAATGGTTCCTACCTTCGGGGTTATTCCAATGAATGTCACTGATGGATTAAATGAGTTAAGACCCAGGGGCACCTGGCTCAGTCGGTTAAGTGCCCGACATCGGCTCAGGTCATGACCTTGCGGTTCGTGAGTTCGAGCCCCACGTCAGGCTCCTGCTGTCAGTGCGGAGCCCGCGCGGGATCCTCTGTCTCCCTCTCTCTCTGCCCCTCCCCTGCTTGCTTTCTATATCTCTCTCTCTCAAAAATGAATAAACATTAAAATAAAAAAGAGTTAAGACCATAGACCACAGAGTCAGGCTTATCACAGGTACTCAGTTATGTTGAGGATGATATTCCCATTAATTATAGTTAATTACAGGAGGGCCACCATGACTTTTTCATCTGTTCAAGGAGATGATATTTGCCAAGTGTTGCCTGCACAGGGTTCTGAGCAGGTTCTCTGAGTTCTCATTCCTTTTCTTCTTGGTGAACGTCCTTTACGCTCACGGTTGTCTGGAGACTCGGCATTAATCAATAAAGCCATAGAGATGTAATCAAGAGTGGCGACATTTCGCTCTAAAACGTTGCCTTGTCTTGAAAGGCCTGGCAGTGGGGGGCAGGTCCTCCTCGATCCCAGGGTTAGGAGTGGCGATGGTTGCCCAGAGGTTTGGCCTTTTCATGGCCCAGGCCCCGCAGGCCCTACGAAGTTAGCCTGTCTTCGTGTCGTCACCCTCAAGGCTGCAGGACTCAGGAAAGCCCCAGCCTCTGAAACCACCACCAGCCTGGGATGGGGCACCCGGCTCTCAGCTCTCCTGTGCTTCACAGTGAGTGCCACCCTATCTCTCTTTTTCTTGGAGTGCCTCTTCTAGTTAATTTTATGTGTCAAATAGACCGGGCCACGGCGTGCCCAGATATTTGGTCAAACGTCATTCTGGGTGCTTCTATAAGGATGTATTTGGAGGAGATTAACATAGTCAAATTGGTAGCCTGAGGAAAGCTGAGTAAAGCAAAAAATTATCCTCCTGAATGTGGGTGAGCCTTGTCCAAGCAGCTGAAGGTCTGAATAGAGCCAAAAGGTCGACCTGCCCCAGAGTAAGAGAGCATTCCTCCTGCCTGGCTTCCATCAAACTGGGACATCAGTATTTCCCTGTCTTCAGACTCCAGCTGAAACATTGGCTCTTCCCGGGTCTCGGGTCTGCCAGCCTTTGGATTGGGACTTATACCAGTTGGCTCTTCCCGGGTGTCAAGCCTTCCAGCTTGGACTAGAACTCCACCATCGGCACCCCTGGGTCTCCAGCTTGCCCACTCAACCTGCACATCTTAGGACTCGTCAGTCTCCATCATCGTGTGAGCCAACTCCTTATGATAAATCTCTCTCTATACCTCCTCTTGGATCTGTTTCTGCAGAATCCTAATACAGTGCCCACTCTGCAGGGCAGGACCCCATTTTCATGCTCCACAGCCCTTCCAGAATCTCCCCCATGTGGCCCAGGAGCCCCCTCTATAAAAAGCTCCTCCAGAATCCTAGCATTCCCAAAGGGGCATGTCGCTGGATGCCCCCCACGCCTATGACCCCTCCTGACCCATAAATGCCTGGGTACTCAGGGAGCCTCACTCGACACCCACAGGGGGCACCCACTACCAGTCCCTACCCCGTCCTGGCTTCGCTTACCAGGAGGGGGCCAGAAAATCCTATGAATAAAATGCATCAGCGAGCCTTGACCTGGGTGTTGGTCAGAAGCTGGTGCGGGAAGAAGCAATGTCACAATTAAGTAAATGGATGACCTCAATTCGGAGATGGTGTTTGTCGAATTGAATCTTCGGCGAGGTAACTTTCCTCATATGAGTAAAAATGATATTTGGGATTAAGTTTTCACTGCACTGAATGCATTTACTGGATTTCTGCTTCTCGTCAGTAGAAAGAGGACGTAACCTTCACGAAGGTGGTCTGTGGGGACCGGGACAGCTGGCATAGCCTCTGAGTGCCGACTGACCACAGGGGATTAAGGTCGAACACAACTCATTTCACACGGACAATAAGCTGATTTGTTTTTGTTTTCAAATAAGCCTTATTACACTGGCTGCCGCTGGTGTTGGGTCTGCGGGAGCATCGCAGGGCAAGGCTTTGAAAGCCACTTTCAGATCACTACCCCTCGCTACTTCAAATATGGGAATAAGCTGGGGGGCCCGGCTCTGCCCGGAGCCCTGGGGAAGTTCCCGAAGGTGTACTCCCAGGAGGCAGTTGAGCGTGGACAGCCTTGCCTCCAGCTGCTAAGTTGCGGGGGACACGAAGCACAGGTCACGTGGGCCGGGCTGAGTCTGGCCTCTCTGGAGCTCGTCAGGGGTCCTTCCCCCGACGGTGCCTGACTTCCCACCGGGATGACTTCGCCTCCCCCTTTTCCCATGCTCCCCACCGGCCCCACTAAAGACCCTGCCTTAGTTCTAGAACAGATCATAAATTCTCCAAGTGTATTCTGGGAAGGTCTGTGAGTCCGCTGGACCCTTTCAGGAGATCCACAAGGTCAAAACTATTTTCATACTAGAATATGACGACAGATTTTGCCTTTTCCCCCTTCACTCCCTGCCCCCCTCCCCCCCAGTGTGCCATACAGTTTTCCAGAGGATCTATGACACGTGGTGACATCATCACGCTGGTGGCCGGTAGGATGTGTGCTTGTGTGTTCTAGTTTGTTAGATGTTTCTCAGTTTTAATTTTGAATGCGGAAAATACTGACAGATAAAAACCACATACATGTAAGTTCTTTGGAGTTCTTGCTATCTTAAGAGTGTGAAGGGGTCTTGAAACCAAGAAGTTTGAGAACCTCTTTTCTGGATCTTTCTTTTTCTCCTTCAAAGTGAGGTATTTATTTAGTATTTATGTATTTTTTTAACCATTAACGTGTAAGACTGTGCTACCATTTTTATAGGGTTCCTATTTCTTCTTTTTAAAAAAAAATTTTTTTTAACGTTTATTTATTTTTGAGACAGAGAGAGACAGAGCATGAATGGGGGGAGGGTCAGAGAGAGAGGGAGACACAGAATCGGAAGCAGGCTCCAGGCTCCGAGCGGTCAGCACAGAGCCCGACGCGGGGCTGGAACTCGTGAACCACGAGATCATGACCTGAGCCGAAGTCGGACGCTTAACCGACCGAGCCACCCAGGCGCCCCTCCTATTTCTTCTTTAAATGTGTAACTGACCAAATTTCTGTATGTTATGCCCCAACTTCATTTTTTCCCACGAACTTGGTAACTTTCATCATGTGAGCAAAAAAAAAAAAAAATTTTTTTTTTAATTGTGGTAAAATGCAGAGCACAAGATTTAACGCCTTAATTAGTTTTAAGGGTACAACACAGCGGCATTCAGGACATTCACTCCATTGGGCAGCCATCGCCACGGTCCTCCTCCAGAACTCCTTCTATCTTACGACACTGGATCTCTGACCTATGACACGCTGCCTCCCCATTCCCCCGGCTCCTAGCCCCTGGCGACCACCCTTCTCTCTGTCTCCGTGGATTCGACTCGCCTAGAGAGCTCAAACGAGTAGAATCGTACAGTATTTGTCTCTCTAGATCCTTCTTGCTTCCTTCCCGCCGGCAAAACTACCTGGCCGCAGGGTCCTGTGAGATGACACAATAAGCGGTCGACGAAGCGTCCCTGTCCTATAAAGAGGTATCCTACGCTCACGTCATTCACATCAGCTCTGGTAGCAATGGTACCGGATGGCACAGACACACTACGGGCCTTGCTTTAGAACCTGCCTCCTGGCAAACCATAAGAGACTCTTAAACACTGAGGACAAACTGAGGGTTGATGGGGGGTGGGGGGGGAGGGGAAAGTGGGCGATGGGCATTGAGGAGGGCACCTGTGGGGATGAGCACCGGGTGTTGTATGGAAACCGATCTGACAATAAATTTATATATATACACACATACCTGCCCCCTCTGCTTTTATGTATGTATGTATTTAAATTTGAGAGCGAGAGGGAGGGAGGGAAAGAGGAGGGGGGCCCAGGGCGAGCAAGAGAAAATCTTAAGCAGGCTCAACATTCAGCATGGAGCCCGATGCGGGGCTCAATCCTACAACCTTGGGAGGGGGTACTCAACTGACTGAGCTACCCAACTGCCCCGTGGCTGCTCTGCTTTTAAAACCATGTGGCCTTCGTAGGGCCTTGGTAGTGCTCCAAGCCTCAGTCTCCTCCTCTCTGAAACTAGGGTAAAGACTCCCTCCTCCCAGGGTGGTTGTGAGAATTAGAAAAGCCCAAGGGGGAAAAGGTAGGGAGTTCGGTGGGAGGTCTATGGCTGTGCAAAGGCCCAGTGGTCAAGGAATGGATGGCACAAGGAGGGCCGGGCAGGTGAGAAAGGACAGCAGTTCACTTTGCCAAATGCAGAGTGGAAGGTGAGCAGAGAGAAAGAGGCCACGAAGAGCTGCACCACGAAGGGTCTCACGGCTGCTTGGAAACATCGGGCTTCCTCCTGAGGGCAATGGGGAGCCACTGAAGGTTTTAGACAGGAAGGGGACAATCAGAGTTGCGCTTCAGACCAGTCACTCCCTCAGCGTGTGAGGAACGCGTTGGGGGGGCCCAGTGGGAGGGTCGGTGAGGACAGTGCCCCGGTCACCCAGAAAGAAGCCGAGATGTCACGATACAACAAAATGCTACAGAAATCCCCTTGAAATATCTTTGTCCTTTTCTTGAAGTTTCTCTTCCCTGCTTCACGTTTCCGCTTTTCTTTCTCATCTACAGTCTCTAGAAATGGCTTCCTTATCCCGAGCAATCCCACATCAGTGTGTGCAAAGTGTTATCCGGGTAGAAACTGCCCTCACCCCTCAGGCACGGCCCCTAGGCCCCTCCCCAGCCCTCTATCTGCAGGAACTGAACACAGTAGTCACTGGAAGGAAGCTGCCGTCCGTGAGAGCAGGTCTGCCAAGAAAATCTGAGCCCATGTCTCCATTAAAATGTTTGGTTCCCCTCGTTTCCATGGTCCTGTGCCCCTCCCCCACTCTGGGCCTCGGGACCACCATCACCTCGAGAGAGGACCAGGGCAGCACAATGCGCGGAACAAGAGTTCAGGTTTCGGCCTTGAGTTTTGAAAACCAGAGTTCAAGTACGGAACAAAAGATCTGGAAGGCGGTGATCGATCCAAGCCAGTTCGCTGCTAGCTGCTCAGAGAGGAGATCCAGTGTGCCCCAAGGAGGGCTGGGCAGAGGGGCTACTGGGAACAAGAGGCCTTACTTAGGTGGGCTCCTCTTCCCTCCCCGCCCACTTCCTGTGTCCTGAGCAGCGAGGCAGGGGTGGGGGTGGGGGAATAAGCTTGGATAGCTGAGGGCGGAACCGGCTGTGTGCACAGGACGCAGGAGAGGGTGCAGGCATGTGCCCAGGAAAGGGCTTTGGGAAGCTAGCAGGGACGGAGCAGGGCGGCGGTATAATCTGATTTTACATTTTTTTTTAATGTTTATTTATTTTTGAAACAGAGAGAGAGACAGAACACGAACGGGGGAGGGGCAGAGAGGGAGGGAGACCGAACCCCAAAGCAGGCTCCAGGCTCAGAGCTGTCAGCGCAGAGCTCGGTGTGGGGCTGGAACCCACAACCTGTGAGATCATGACCTGAGCCGAAGTTGAATATTGAACCAACCCCAGCCACCCAGGCGCCCCTGATTTACATTTTTTTAAAGAACACTCTTCTCAGGGTGGAGAGTGGATTAAAAGAGTGAACCTGTTTGGTATGGAAAAGGGTAAAAACTTTTAGCTACTCTCAGCTTGCCGCTTTCTAAGGAGGGTGGATCCTACGGTCTGAAAGTCCCTTTTGTCTGGCTGCAGCAAAATGTAGGAACAGAGGCTGGGGAGAACTGAATTTTGGCGTATTGGAAAAGGGAGGGATTTATTATTATTTGGGGCAGTTATTTTTCCGAAAGCAAGAAGAAATATGGGGAGAAAGATACGGTCAAGTGAAAATCAGAAGACCAAAAATGTTTGGGAGAAGTTTTAGCAATAGGTATATTGAATTTTGAGATGTAATTTCTATGCATCCTAAGAGGTACCTCCTTCCGGTTCTCCCAAGGTTCCGGTATTCTGTACACATATGAATAACTGTGTGTGGGTGTGGGTGTGTGAGTGTGTGTGTGTGTGTGTGTGTGTGTGCGCGCGCGCTATAGAAAAGGGCTCAGTCCCAATGTGACATCATGAAGCCTGGGACAGAACAGCATGTGTGGGAGTACAAAATGATCCCAAATAAAATCATTTCAGCGTTGCCCAGAGTAAGGAATCGGAGGTGACCCTAAAACTTCAAACTCCTCCCCCCTTCCTCCAAGAACTTCCAGAAAACTTGGCTGGGCCCCGACTTGGGAACATCGGCAGAATGGGAGTAGGGAGCACTATTACTTAGAATATAAGGAGCACGTCCTCACCAGCTGGCATCTGAGCTGTAAATATCTCAGGGTTTGCAAAGTACCTTCGAGTTTACAAAGTAGTTTCACATGTTTTACCTGAAAGTGAAATGAAATCGGAAAAAAAAAAAAAAAAGGCTTTCCCTGAGAAATGATCACCCTTTGGGTTTGGCGTTGAGGATTATTCTGAAGGAGTGTGAATTGCAAGATCTTTCTGAGACGCTCTCTGGCAGTGCCTCTTTCATTTGAACACACACTTCCTCGGGCTCAGCACCCATCCACTCCAGGACTCCATGTGCACCCCACGAGAGGTGCACGGCGATTACCACAGGGTCGTTTCTAGTAACAGCAACGTCAAACCAAAACAACCAACACCCAGAACAGCTAAGGCTCACCTTGCAAACAACCTAAATGTCCATCCACAGGAGACTGGTTAATAAGATCACGGTTACTGTGGAATGAATGGTTGCGTCCCCCAAATTCATTTGTTGACAACTAACCTCCAATGTAATGGTATTGGGGGGTGGGGGTGGGTGGGATTAGGGTTCGAGAGACGATTACGTCGTGATGGTGGGACCCTCATGAATGGTATTGGCGCTCTTATAAAAGAGACCCCAGAGAGCTCCCTTGCCCCTTCTGCCATGTGAGGACACAGTGAGAACACAGACATCGCAGAACCCCAGACACGTAACCTGCCAGCGCCTTGATCTTGGACTTCCCAGCCTCCAGAACTGTGAGAAATCAGTTCCTGTTGTTTATAAACCACCCAGTCTATGCTATTTTCGTTATAGCAGCCTGAATGCATTAAGACAATGGTACAGCCACACAGTGGGATGCAACGCAGCTGTTAAGAAAGAACTAGTCAGAGCCACATCGCACGAGCTGGAACAATACCCCGGATGTAGTGCTAAATTTTTTTTTTTTTTTTAAAGCAAGTTGAGAAATAATGTGTCCTAGTTTTGTCTGGGGGGAAAAAAAGCCAATAGGTCAATAGGGTTTTATAAGCATTAAAAAAAAATCAATGATAAATCCTCAGAAGAGAGGGATTAAGAGAGAACTCGCATATATCTTTCCCTATAATACTTTACATGTTGTATAATTTCGTTCTGTATTTACACAACAACGTAGGGGGAAAAAAATCTCTGTTTACTCTTAGGAGGACCTGTCATTTCCAGCAGTGGGGAAGGTATCCTCCCTGGATGTCTGTTTTTTTCTGGGGGGTCAAAGCAGGACATCCCAATTCCTGATTCTCTGCCCGTACCCCAAGAAGTGCCTCCTGTACAAGAGTGTATGTCTGTGGAGGGTGAATGGGGGCAGGGGAGGAAGGGCATAGCACCAGCCAGTTCCTGCAAACCCCTTATCCCACACACCTTCATCCACAGACCCTCCTGAATAACCGAAAAAAGCTGAAAAAAGCCCGTGTGGACGATGGGATTTCTAAGGTGGAGGCTCAGCTCCCACGTGCAAAGGGAGTAGGTGGAAAATTTGACGAAACCCTGGAGATGGCTGGCGGAGTCCCAGGAAAGCTTAAATTATCTCCAGGCTTGAGTTTTTCCTGGTAGAGACTTCAATTCTCCTCGTCCCCTTGCGCGGGGAGTCCAGCTGGCAAGGGAAGAGTGAGCAACATTGGCCCCTGCTGGCCACGGCCACTTCCGCCCGCCAAGTCTCTCCACTTCCGGTCTCTCTGGGCTCCGCTCTCTCTCCATTTCCTGTCTCCCCACTTCCTTTCTCGGCCTTTGCCTCCCGCCCAGTCTTCTTACCTGTGTCTTAACCCGCCACTCCCGGGCCTGGGAGCCCAGACCCCTCTTGGACTCAGCCCTTCCCAAGTTGGCCCTTTACAGGGGCCAGAGCCGTGCCCGGGAGGCCCCCTCGGGCTCCACAAAGCTGCCCTGCTTGGAGCTGTATCAGCTGGGCTCCTTTCCTGCTTTAATTTTCTCTTTTCCCTCCTTTTTAGCTCCAGGGTGAGGAGAGGCTGGAGGCAGAGGAGGCTTTGGGAAGCTGCTCCGCCAGGCCAGCTATGACTTGGCCGAGGAAGGGATCCAGGCTCTGCAGACAGACGCTCAAGTTTCTCAGACTTCCTTGACCCCCAAGGTTTGACGAGAGGTGACCGGCCTCTGGCTCCTCCAGCAGTGCCGGCCACGATGGTTCCCGAAGCACACTCCCTCAGGGCCCTGGCCAGAGCCCCAGCAGACTGGGGGCGTGGGTCGTTTGGCACAAAACCTATTCGGTGAACAATGACTCTCCCCACATAAGTGGCAACTTTCCACCGGGCAGAATTTATTTTCCACTTGAGAAGCTAATGAAAACCAGTCATGGTGAAAAACCCAGCCAGAGAAAGAATGTAGGCTTTCTTTTCTTCAATAGGAGAATCACTCCGGACTCTGGGTGGTTCTTTGTGGACTCTAGACCCAGGGAGAAGAGGGGGTCCCCAGACTCCTGTCGGGACCCGAGCCTTGGGGTCAGACAGGCAGCTGAGCGGGGTTGGCATTAGATGCGGGCGCAGGAAACGTGCGCACTCTGGTGGGGGGGTGGGCGTGTGGGGAATTCCTGGGCAGGGGAGAATTCTGGAACATCTAAATATAGTGGGAACATCAGAGCTAGAGAGCCCAAGAGAGATGGGAACTTAGCTCAATAAATAACTCACTTTCTTAGCTGTTTCTCTCAGTTCCTGTGCTGAAGTGGGTGCAGGGAAATTCTGTGCTGAGTCTCAAATGCTCCAGGTTTCATGTTCTCTCTTCATGGCTTAATTTGACCACCTCTTTTCGCATCTCGACATGCTGCCTTCGCTGGGGTGTTGGGCCTACTCGGGCCCTCTTGACCCGCAGAGTGCCCTGCCTCCTGCTCCTCCCCCCCATCACCCGGGATACGGACAGTATGACTCACTTCTACTGGCCTGTGATCTTTCAGATGCTCTCTCCCCTGCCTAACAACCTTCCGGGGCCCTTCTACCTCGAAAGCCTCTGAGATGCCGGAATTCAGCACGCGACGCACACCGCCTAACTGTACTCTTTTTCGCCCCAGGTCCTTTTTTGTACGTGCTGTTTCTGCTCCAGAAATTCCCTTTCCCTTTGGCCGTGCCTCCTGGAGATTCTCTGCGTCTTTCGAGAGGCAGCTCGGGTATTGGCCTTTCTTCACCACAACCTGCGCTGCTCCGAAAAGTCAGTCCCGAGCGCCTAAGGCAGCGTGTACAGGCTCTGGTCAGAGCACTTTGGACACCGAGCCGCGGCCGTTCAGACCTTGGCCGCATTGATCTTTCAGAGCCTCAGGTTCCTTGTCTGTAAAATGGGGTGACAGGACCTCCTGTGTGGGGCTGAAGCGGGGTTACTGATGAAGGGAGGCATACGAAGGAGATTACATTATTAGACATTATTGGACAGTTTGAGGCACTGTATTTTATTTCTTTTCGTGTCCTTGGCTCCTGAGACAGAAGCCAATTGCGGGGTTTTCTTTGTGTGTTGATGGCTGCTTTGTGGTGCGTTCTCTGTCTCTCTCTCTCTCTCTCTCTCTCTCTGCGTACACGTCCCTGTTAGGACTGAGTGCTTCATAAGGATACTGTCCTCATTCCCCCACTGTGCACAGCTTCCCAGAAGTGCTCAATTAAACATCAGCCCAGCAAACAGAGGCACGAAGGGGAAGGAGAAACCGTTCAAGCCTGCCAGTCCTGGAGGGTCGGCACTGTGGTTGCACCCATTTTACAGATAAGGAAACAGGTTCAGGAGGTGCAGACTTGCCCGAGGCCAAACAGCTCGTAACTAGAGAGGCTACGAGTTGAGCGCAGGCCCTTCTGAGTCCAGAATTTGGGTGCACAGACGCCAGGTGCAGAGTCGGAGGAAGGCACGGCTATACCAAGCGTGTATGCATTCTGTAGTTGGTGAGCACTTTCTCCCGAGTTAGCCTGTTCACTCAGCGGTAGCCCCAGGAAGGTTCTCTCCAGCTTAGAGCTGAAGAAATGGACGTTTGCACGAGGTCGGCCCACTGCATCCCGGTTCTCTCTAACGGCAGCGTCTCCCCTTGCTGGCCAGGCATGACCTCCCAGCCCCTGGTAAGCTTGTCTTCAGGAATCTGACCCCTGCTACAGTCCCAGTCACCCCCGGCGTGTCCTCAGCAGCTCCCACGTCTCCGGGCTGAGCCCAAAGAACCAAGCCTTGCGTGCAGACAGAGGGGTTTGGGAACCCTGAGGGTCTGTCAGAGTGAGCGGCCTTCCGGACTGGGGCTCCCACTGCAAGGTCGACCTCAGCCACCTGACTCCGGGCATCACCATCCTCACTAGGTATAAAGGCTCAGCTCCCTGAACAGGGGTCCGATCCTGAGCTGATTCTTCTTCAGGAGTCACTGCATCTGGGCCCTGGAGTCCCCCGGGGGATCCCTGTCCAGTGGTGAGAATCAAGCTGAGCCCTGGCTAAACAGGTACCTCCTTGGCCCCCAGATGCTATTATCAGAATGGCTGTCCCCAGATGTACCCTTCAGGTGGGATGGGGCGGGGCTCACCCGGCTGGGCGGGAGCTTTACCTGGGGCCTCCACTTGGAGGTTTGGGCGATGGGCCAAGTTTACTGCCATCAGAAAATTAACAAAAAAAAAATGTCTACGTATGTGTCAGGCAGGGAGTGGGAGGTGTTAGGGTAACAGAAGAAGACTGGCTTGTTCCAAAATGCCTGAGTATCTCTGCAGAGTTCAACATGTGCAGGAAGAAGACGGAGCGAGTTAGCCGCTCCCGTGTGGCACAGGGCACTGCGCCTGGACTCCCAGTGATGGGCAGATGGGCTGAGGCCCGGCTGGGCGGGGACCCTGCCCCTGTAGCCCTCAGCCTCCACAGCCCCCTGGAGAGCAACGCAGGGTTAGCTGGGAAGGTCCCTGTTCACATGGGAAGCCCAGGGCACGGCTCAGGTCACTTCCTCCCATCCGAGGGGCGGGAGCTGAGGCTCAGAGGCTCACTCTTCTCCTCTGGTGTCCCCATGACACACGTGTGACAGCTCGGTACTTGTCCCGCAGTCCGGGGATACTCTGTTCTGATTTGTCCAGTCTGCATTCTCCCCGATTTTCGGCTTTAGAGGTTTCTATTGACAGGTGCCCGGGCCCAGAGACTTGTTCCTCCAGCTGCATCATTTTTAACAGCTTTGTCAGGGTTAGGGGTGGCCGTGGTAGGGCTTCCTCGGATTTATTATTTTCAACAACTGGGGGCCAGGTTCTTTTCTGTCTCCGTCACCAATTCCCATCCGTCCTTCAGGCTGTGTTAACTTGCCGGGCTGCCCCAGCAAAAGACCACAAACTACCAGGCTTCAACAATGGCAATGTGTTGTCTCACATTTCTGGAAGCCAGAAGTCCAAGGTTAAGGTTAACAGGGTTGGTTCGCCCCGACGTTATTTCCTCCTTCCTGTGAGGCAGGATCTGTTCCAGCTTCTCTCCTGGCTTGTGCTGGTTTGCTGGCCATCTTCGGCCTTCCTTGGCTTGTAGACGCATCGCCCTGATCTTTGCTTCCGTCGCACCTGGCATTTTCCTGTGCTCATCTGTCTTCAAATTTCCCGTTGGCCGTGAGGATATCGGCCCTATTGATTAGGGGCCCACCCTAGTCCAGTATGACTGATTATATCTGTAATAACTCAATTTCCAAATAGGGTCCCATTCTAAGGTACCAGGGGCTAGGTCTTCAACACATGAACTCAGGTCGAGGGAGACTGCATCCAGTCTGAAACAAAGGCTCATCAGGGAATCTCACCTCCTCCAGGAAGCCTTCTGCACCCGCTTAGGCTCATGCAGTCCCTGTTCTCTGGAACCCCCACGGCACATAGTGTTAGAGGAACTCAGTGGCCTCAGCTGTGCCTGGCCTCCTTGGGTGTTTACATTTTGGTCTAAGGCTGGACTGGACTCCAGGTCGGTAACATTTCCAGTGTTGGAACACCAGCACAGCGCAGCAGAAACCCTCTGATCTAATATTATTGGGACTGGTGGTTAGGCGGTAAATTGGAAAGCCGGAAGGAATGTCAATGGAAGGCTGGCCAGCGACACGGGTGCCGCATGCAGCGGGCAGCAGATTTATGCAGGAATAGAAAGCAGAGGTTAGCTGCTGCATTGGGTGAGTGGAATTTGGCTAGGAGAGATTCCACATAAAAAACAAACAGCAGCCCTTGAACCCGAGATGAATGAAAACTGGATGCAAAGTCATCGGACCTCCCATTGAGAGTGCATTTTTTTTTTTTAAAAGGAACCATCAACACTCTGGACCATTTAAGATCTCTGCCTGCTTTGGATGTCGAGGGAAGTAGCCCTACAGAACCATCTGGGGGCTTTAGAGCGGAAAGGAATTCTGGGTCAGAGTAAGGGGCCCCCGAGGAGCCTGGATTCAGAGAAGTAAAGTGGTCTTCTGACAGTTAAGCTGCAAAACAAACATAGTAGGTCAGAGCAGAGAACAGCGAGGACATTGTTTCGCGTGACTCGCGGCCTTCTCGTGTGAGAATGTGGTCATCGGAAGCGAGTGCGTGTGAGCTCGTGTGTCTGTGCGTGTGTGTGTGTGTGTGTGTGTGCGTGTATAGTCCAGGGAGGCCCAGGAAAGAGAGAGGATACTGCCTTTGCTTAGCCAGACTAAGCCAAAGCCAAGCAGGGAGTCCTGGCTTTCACCAAGGGACAGAGGGGACCAGGGGTCTAGGAAGGTGAGTGCCCAACCCGAACCAAAGCTCTGTCCACTGGGGGGGATACAGGAACATTGCGGGTGCATTGAGGTTTTATAGTGTGATGCCTCTATGATTAATATGATTAATGTGACCTATACCCTCACCACCCACCGCCCATCCCTTCATCAGATTCCAAGCTCACCCAGCCACTGACTGGTGTTCGGAGCCCTACGCGGAAGGCACATGCTCACGAGTGCAAGTGGAGACCCAACCTGTGAGGACAGAGGCTCCGGGCCCGAACGGGGCTTAGCCCGCCTGGGCACGAAGGCCAGTTTCTCTCCTCACTGGCTGGGTGATCTTTGGACAGTGGCCTCATCTCTCCGAGCTTCAGTGTCCTCACCTTTGAAGTGAGTTTAATAACAGTACGTGCTACATAGGCTGCCGTGAGCATTCGCAAGATGATCCGTGTAAAGTGCTCGGCACAATGGCTAGCACAGGGCAGGCCTTTAAAACGTATAAGCTACCGTCATAATTACAAACATTGCAACAATTTATACATCAGCCACATGCCCTTGAGAAACGGACCAATCCCAGGGGGCTGACTGCAGCCAGCTTCTTGAAGTCACAGCATCCGTCTTCATTGTCGCACCCCAGTGCTGACGGCGGTGTCTGTGTACTAGGTATTTTTTGTGCACTAAGTATTTTTTGAGGCAGTGAATGGATGATTGGGTGAATTAGCGAGCGGCAAGTCAAGTTTCTGGTCTGGTAGGTTCAGGACTGGGGTTAAATTTGAAAAGGTAAGCTGCCTTTTTTTTTTTTAATATTTGTTTATTTTTGAAGGAGAGAGAGACAGAGCATGAGCATGGGAGGGGCAGAGAGAGAGGGGGGAGACACAGAATCCAAAGCAGGCTCCAGGCTCTGAGCTGTCAGCACAGAGCCCGACGCGGGGCTCGAACCCACGGACCGCGAGATCATGACCTGAGCCGAAGCTGGACGCTTAACCGACTGAGTCACCCAGGCGCCCCCGCAAAGGTAAGCTGTCTTATACGCCTGGTGACCAGCCCACCTCTCTCTGGGGACAGCTGACCCCAACTAACCCTAGCACACTCCTAGCTCGCTCCTGGGGGAGGTGGCAGGGGGTTGCAGACAAGGAGCTCCCCTCGCAGCCACTTGGTCACCAGCCCGGAGTTTGGGTCATTTCACCAAACTTCCCAGGCTGCTGAGTTGGGTCGCTTACACCTGCTTTTGTTTTATAGCAGTTCGGGGGAAAGCAAAATCGTCACTGAGCAAACGCACTATCCTCCGGTGCCTTGTTACTTACTCCAAGTATGTTCAATGGACCAGCGAAACTGATCTCAGCGAGGAACTTGTTAGACATGCAAACCCTTAGACCAGGCCTATGGAATCAGAACCTGCGTTTCTGACCCCCAGGGACAGTGTGTGTGTGTGTGTGTGTGTGTGTGTGTGTGTGTGTGTGTGTGTGTATCAGAGTGACAGAGCGCTGCTCCAGTGCAACTTTCATGGCGAACCCACGATCTACCTAATTGACTCTGGCAGAAAAATCCAGCATCTAGCGGTTGCCACCGCTCCCCAGCTCCAGAATTTGCATCCCAGGGGCTGCCCAACAGGACAGAGGTTTGTGCTTCTTCCTGCCTTGTGATCTCCCCTCTTCTTTCCTGAAACTCCTATACTGCTCCACAGCCCTGCCTTCCTTTATCATTTTAATGACATCCCTCTGCTATTTGCTGATTGACTCAGTATTTGTTTCCCTGAAAAGCACGTTTTTATTTCAAGGGAGTTGTCCACGTGAGCTCTACTGCTGTGCTCTGTCCCGTTGCTCCTGGCGGGTACTGCTCCAGACCTGGCATGCACCCTCCGGGGCTCAGGAGCAAATAGGATCCTTAGACTTCCAGACAATCCCTGCGCCCCTCCTCTGTGCTTTCTTCGCCTGCTCAGATGTGCAGACCTAGCACGGAGGAACGCCCTCCCTGCATTCTTTCTCCCCGTCTCTTACCTGCTCTGGAGAGAATTCAAACACAAGCCAATGACAAACAGAAAACTCCAGTGACAGCCCAAGAACTCCTAAATTTTCCAGATTGCTGGCACCACTTCCTCTACCTTTATATCCTTGCATGCCTAAGCAAGCCTGCCCCTCCGGGCCCAGCCCCAGCAGCTGCAAGCAAGTGCCTGCTCATTCCAGATGCTTTGAGAAATTTCTGGGGCTCCAGGGATCAGTCTCTTCCGATCTCTTCCCAGAATGGGGTACAGCTAAGGAGCGCGGTCCCTCGGAGTGGGGAACAGAGAATGGAGCCCAGAACTCTCTCAAATCCAACTTTTTCAAAGGCTCCCTTGGCTTCTCACATGGAATATCAACCAACCAACCAACCAACCAATCAACGAAACAACCAATAAATAAACCTGGTGAATGCGCCACAGGAATCCCAAGGCAGATAAAGAAAAGCTCCCAGTTGGCAGGGTTGTGGCAAAGAGCTCTATCTCTATCCTGGGCAGCTGTATGTGGGAACTCAAAAGAAAGGTCTCGAATTTTCCTCAGGCACCCAGAAATTACGTTTCTATCCTCAGAGTCAAGTTGAAAATAGTGGTTGGAAATCTTGTGTCACTTTGCCAGAGAAGGGGGATTGGGAGATGATGTGATTCCCAGTTGGTTCCTGTGGTCCCGCATTTGCAAAGGGCTTGGTAAGGTAGAGACTCCACACTGGCCCCCTTGTGCTCTCGATAGGTGCGAGGAGGCCAGTATTTCGCCTCCAATCCTTTTATTCTCTAGAGCAGAGTTTTTCATTTTGGGTGGGAGAAGCGAAGCCATTGAATAATTCATTTCGTAACGAAGAGTTAATCATTTCTTAAAGCCTTCCGCCTCTCACCAGCTGACCCTATAATTAGACCAAGCGTGATCATTTCCTGCTGGCTCTCCAAAGCAAGATCTATTAGTCAGGGTCTATCAGGAAACAGATGACATGCTCAGAATAGGATAATTTAACAACTCCTTTAAAAAAAGAACTATTTACGAGAGGTGTAGGGAAACCAAATGGGATAGTACAGGCTACGGGGACAATAAATGACTGTGGGACTCTTACCACCCTGGGCCTGAATGGGTAAGGGCAGAGAGCGTTACAGGAGTCTGGAAGGAGACAATCGAATGGAGAGGGTCATTTGGAGAGGAGATGGGCCCGTCGGCTGGGGGCCTTAGCCAGCCTGAGCGACCCTGCGAGAAGGGAGCCAAAGGAATGACTACTCCAGCCTCAGTCTCCTTCTTCTCTGGGATCTTGTGCTGCACCCTCACCCAACCCCCACCTCCCTCGCCGACCCAACCCCATCAGGAGCCTCTTAATGTAGTACAGGTGAGTCACTCTCGCGGGGCAGAGAGTAGGGAGGAGGAGGTAAAGAGGGCATCTGGGGCGGCCAAGAGGAGACGCACGGCATTCGTCCTGGAGACCCCATCTGATTAATTCCTTCTGCGGCTACAGCGACACAAACACCTTGTCATTTTGCTCTTGAACTATCCACTCCTGTGTCATCATCAGTATGCATGGTGTAGATATCTTATCTCCTAGACCATCGCGTTAACTTTGGGGATAGAAATTGTGTCTTGTCACACATTGCCCCTGGGTCCCTCTCTTGCACATGTAGGTGCTCAGTGTGTGTGTGTGTGTGTGTGTGTGTGTGTGTGCGCGCGCGCGCGTGTGTGCGTACGTGCGGGCATGTACATCATTGAGGACGGACTAAGTAATACTGCAGTAATGACCACCAGATCTCGGCGACCTTGCACAACAAATGCCTTCTCTTGTTCGTGCGACCTGTCCAGGGCAGGTCCGCAAGGGGCGCTCTGTATGTCATTGACTCTGGGGGCCCAGGAGAGCTTCCTCCTGACACACACACATCCACAGTCACAACAGAAGAGGGAGGAAGAGGGAGTGAGTAACATACTGGCTGAAGTGTCTGCCCAAAGTGTCACTCTGGACAAATGTCACTGGCCAGAGCGCGTCTCATGGCCATGCCTGACGTTTACAGGGGGGGAAAGCAAAATCCTTGCATTCTGAGAAAGCGGAGAGCCAGAACTATTTGGTGAACAGTCCCCACAGTGAGCAAGGATGGTGTCCATCAGGGAGCCATGGAGGGGCAATTCATGTTTTTGAATTTAATTGAACGGTAGGTGTTAATAAAAATTAAATGAATAAATAAATCAGGTGCCCAGGGACGGTGGAATTCAAATGATTTCTAATGGGCAGACTGGCTTGTATTCCAGCATCTATTTCTAGCCAGTTTTAGCAGAGCCTGTTCTATTTCATATGAACTGCTCCCGAGATATGGATTCTTTCACTCCCCCCCCCCACCGGGTTATGTCATTATTTTCCAGATTCTCATGTCCTTGGCTATTCTTGAAGACTCCAACAAATCAGAGGGGGCACCTGAGTGGCTCAGTCAGTTAAGTGTCTGACTCTTGCTTTCGGCTCAGGTCACGAACTCCTGGTTCATGAGATCGAGCCCCACGTTGGGCTCCATGATGATGGCTCAGAGCTGGCTTGGGATTCTCTCTCTCCCTCTCTTTCTGTCCTTCCCACATGCTCTCTCTCTCTCTCTCTCTCTCTGTCTCAAAATAGATAAGCAAACTTAAAAAAAAAAAGACTCCAATACATCGGCATGGCTGTGCTTATTGATCTTGACGCCTTCTTTGGCTCTGCTCCAAGGAAAAGGTAGCTGCTGGCTACTGTCCTCTCCCGCTGTATGTGGAATGTTCCCCAGGAAGGGTGCTCGGTGCCATCCACACACTTGCCCAATCCTGGGCCCCCAGGAAATCCCTGAGCCTCACAACACGTCACGTCACCTCACAAATAGGAAAGGAAGGAATAAAACTTTCCAGATCTGGGCAATCTCTCTATTGAATGAACATATTTCAAAAATGTAATCCAAGTTCTCAGCATTATTTTCAAAAGTAGAAAAGCCTATTCAATCACCTTCAGAAATTGCACCTAAGAACTGTGTGGGTGCTGCCCCTGGCCAACTTTACCATCAGTGTCTTGTCTGCTCAGCTTCTCAAAGAAATTGCCTTGAAAACACATGAAGAGGCTGTGACCAAAGGTGTGAAATAAGGTTATACACAAAAACCAAAAAAACAAAAACAAAAACAAAAAAGCCCAGACAAGGTTACAGTGTCTCTTCTCTGCTCCCTCCTATTTTTTTTTTTTCTTGTAATCTTTTGCACACCACAAGCCCTGAAAGGAAACACCTTAAAGTGAATTGTTAGAGGGATTTTGATGGCTGGACTTAGGCAGATAGATATTTTCTTTCCAATGGCAAACCAGATCTCTTGGAATGAACATTAATTCACGAGAACCGTAGGGGCCTCTGGGCGGCGAGAAGGATGAAATGGACCCTTGTCACGTGAAATGTACATGATAGAGTGATTGTAGCAGGAATCTCAGAAGCCGGCAAAAGTGATGGCTGGCAGGGTCCTTACCTGTGTCCCCGAGGGAGCGTGGGTCAGGTCAGCTCCGGAACCTTCCTGAGGGCCTTTTTAGCCCTGCCCGTCTTCTTCAGCTTTTCCAGCAATTTGAATTCTGATATAACCTGCCAGGCAGGGAATGAAAATGATCAGAAATAGTAGCTCACACTTTTCTAATGCCCTTCCTGATTAGTATAAGCTCGCTTCAGAGAATTCCAAAAGTATGAAAGATAGAAGAAAATAAAGAAAACTGTCTTTCCTCAGCCAGTGATAATCACCATCGATGTTCTGATACCTCTCTCTCCCTTTTTTTAGCTTTTAGTCTTGTCTTCATTGTTTTTCTTATTGAAGATAATTAACATACAATATTGTATTAGTTTCAGGTGTACAATGTAGTGTTTTGAAATTTATATACATTATGGAATAGTCACCACGATGAGCCCACCACCATTGTCACTGTACAAAACTGTTACAATATGATTTAATGTTTATTTATTTTTGAGAGAGAGAGAGAGAGAGAGAGAGAGCGAGCCAGAAGGGGAGGGGCAGAGAGAGGGAGACACAGAATCCGAAGCAGGCTCCAGGTTCTGAGCTGTCAGCACAGAGCCGGACGCAGGGCTCGAACCCATGAATCGTGAGATCATGACCTGAGCCGAAGTCGGACACCTGAGCCACCCAGGCGCCCCTACAATATTATTGATGACATTCCCTATACTGTACATTACATCCCCGTGTCTTATTTATTTTAAAACTGGAAGACTGTACCTCTTAATCCCCTTCACGTGACTATTTCATCCATCCCTCCACCCCTGGCCCTCTGGCAACCATCAGTTTGTTCTTCTATCTATGAGACCGTTCCTGTTGTTTTTTATTTTTTGTTTGTTTTTTAGATTCCGCATATATGTGAAATCATGTAATATTTGTCTTTCTCTGTCTGACTTATTTTACTTAGCACAATACCTTCTAGATCCATCCATGTTGTTACAAATGACAAGGTTTCATTCTTTTTTATGGCTGCCTAATATTCCAGTGTGTGTGTGTGTGTGTGTGTGTGTGTGTGTGTGTGTGTTTTATATATATATATAAAACATCTTTATCCATTCATCCAACCTATGGAAGTAGGTTGCTTCCATATCTTGACTATTGTAAATAATGCTGTGATGAACATAGGGGTGTGCATGTCTTTTCAAATTAGTGTTTTCTTTGTTGATTTTAAGGTTAAATATTTCCATCATTCATTCATCCTTATGTTTTGAACACATACTATTGTCCTGTTCTCAGCCCTAGTGATATAACAGTAGAACAAACAGACCAAGTGTGGTTCTCATGAAGGTAAAATAATATCAGAGACAGTTATTAAAATTCAGTGAGTGGAAAGACAGCAAGACAATTGCTTGCAAATTAAGCAGCGTGCTTCTAAATAACTTATGGGTCAAAGAGAAATCTCAAAGGAAATTACAAAATACATAGAACTTTAGCGGGAGTTAAAATATAACATCAACCTATGTGGGGTGCAGCTAAAGCAGAACTGAGAGGGAAATTTATAACACTGAGTTCTCCCGGTAGAAAAGAGAAAATGTCTCAAGTTAGCAACCTAAGTTCTCACTTCTAAGAAAAAGAAGACCAAACCTAAGTCAGCAGAAGGAAGGAAATAATAAAGGTAGAAGCAGAAATCATTGAAACTGTAAATGGAAAAATACAGAAAAGATCAAATGAGAAGCCGGTTCTTCAAAAACATCAATAAAACGGGTAAACTTCCAGCAAGACTGACAAAGGAAAAGAAGACACAGATAACCAGTATCAGAAATGAGACCGGGGATATTGCTATGAATCCTGCAGCCATCAAAAAGATAATAAGCAGATACTTGAAACATCTTTACGTTCATAAATGACCACTTAAAAGAAATGGAACGACTCCTCAAATACCACAAACTACCAAAACTCGGCCAACATGAAATAGACCGGCTGAAAAGGCATCTAACCATCGAAGAAACTGAGTTTATAAAATTTAAAAAGCTCCTGAAAAAGAAATCTTCAGTCTCTGCTGGTTTCCCTGCAGAATTCCTCCAACGTTTAAAGAGTTAACATCAATTTTACATCATCGTTTCCAGAAACTAGAAGAGGAGGGAACATTCCTCAACTCCCGTAGTGAAGCTAGTGCTCTCCTCATGTACCCAAACCAGGCAAAGTCGAGGGAGGAGACTTTTGGTTTCCAGTCTGGTAACGAAAGGGTTTAGAAGGTACCAATTTATTCCAACAAATAAAAAGCCGAACAGACTGAAAAATGCACCACTCTTCTTTGATCCATCAAAGTAGTGAGGTCACAGGGCAAACCACGGCGCCCCCCCCCCACACCCCCCAATTGGAGACACAGACCAGAGGATAGAGAGAACCACAGTTTGCCAGGGCCGAAACCCACCGGCAGAAACCTCTGGGGAAATCGGTGAGGGGGTTGAGGGGGAGGAACCCGGAAGTGTAACGGACAAAGGGTGGGAGGCTCAGTGCACACCAGTCTGTGAATTAAAAACTCCAGGGGGCTCCATCATGGTGGCCCTCACGGTTTTGTGAGTTTTATCTCCAGGAGCGCCACCAGGTTCTCGCGGTGAACATCCCAGAAAAATCCCCCTGTGCTTCCAGCAGGAGGGGTGGAAAAAGGGAACATTGTAAAGATAGTTCTGTTCTTAAGGAGACTTGCCCTGGAGAGAAGCTATTTCCTTGAGACTAACCTATTGGGGTTTTATCAGAGCCTAATCGCCGTGGGTGAGGAGAAATACTGAACTCCAGCCTGGTTCAGTCCTTCGTGGAAAGGAAGGGGGAACACACAACTCTAGCTCTATCCCATCCTTTCCCACCTAAATCGAGGGCGGGTGGGGACAGATGTACCTGTGAAGTTCACAGTCCAGGGGCATGGACTCATGTGGACTGCTTCTCCACAACCTACACCCCGCCCCGCCTTACCAATATATCCCTGAAGCCCTATTTATTAACAGGCAAAAAAAAAAAAAACCCCACAAGAAACCACAGTTTGAAGAGACTGAACAAGCATCAGAACCAGAGTCGGATACAGCAGGAATGTTTGAATAATCAGACCAGGAATTTTTAAGAACTGTGAGTAATACACCAAGGGCTTTCCTAGAGAAAGTTCTTCCAACAATAGCAGAATACATTCTTCTCAAGCTCACATTCACCAAGTAGACCACATTCTGGGTCATAAAACACGCTTTTAGCAAATTTAAAAGAAAAGAAAGCATTCAATGTCTGCTTTCGGACCGCAATGGAATTAAGCTAGAAATCGATAACAGACAGATAGCTGGAAAATCCCCAAACACTGGGAGACGAAACAATACGCTTGTAAATAGCGCATGGGTCAAGTGAGAAATCGCAAGAGAAATTTTAAAATATTTTCAACTAAATGAAAACGAAACTGCAGCTTACCCAAATCTGTGGGCTGCAGGGAAGGCAGTGCTTAGAAGAGAATTTATAACATTGAACACATATATTAGAAAAGAAGAAATATCTGAAGTCCATAATCTAAGCCTCCACACTAGGAAACTAGAAAGAGAAGGGCAGATGAACATAGCTGGAAACCTAGACGATCTTGGGTATGGAAGTGACATTTTAGCTACAACACCAAAGGCACCATTCATGAGAGAAGTAATTGGTAAGCTAGATGTCATTAAAATTAAAAACCTCTGCTCTGCAAATGACAATGTCAAGAGAATGAGGAAAGCAAGCTACAGACTGGGAGGAAATATTTGCATAAGACCCATGTGATAAGGGACTACTACTCAAATAACTCTAATACTCAACAATAAGAAAACAAACAGTCTGGCTTTAAAAAACCGGCAGAAGGTCTGAACCGACCTTCCCAAAGAAGATACACAGATGGCAAAAAAAAAAAAAAAAAAAAAAAAAAGAGAGAGAGAGAGAGAGAAGAAAAAAAATAGCTTATCATAAGTCATCCCATGAATGCAGACTAAAACAAGACACTACCACACATCTATTAGAATGGCCCAAATCCAAAACACTGACACCACCAAAACGCTTGCAAGGACGTGGAGCCACGGGACCTCTCGTTCGCTGCTGGTGGGAATGAAAAATGGTGTAGCTACTTTGGAAGATGGATGGACAGTTCCTTCCAAAACGAAACATACCCTTACCATACAATCCAGCAGTTGCAACCCTTGGCATTTACGCAAATGGCTTGAAAACTTACGTCCACACGCAAAAAAATCTGCATGCAGATGTTTATAGCAGCTTTGTTCCTAAGAGTCCCAAATTGGAAGCGACCACAATAAGCCCCCAGTAGCTGAATGGATGAACCAACTGTGGGGGCATCCAAACAATGGAATGCCATTCAGCACGAAAAAGAAATGAGCTACCAAGCCACGGAAAGACGTGGAGGAAACTGAAATGCATATCACCAGGTGAAAGAAGCCAGTCTGGAAAAGGTTCCGTATTGTATTCGTCCAACTATATGGCATTCTTGGAAAGGCAAAACTGTGGAACCAGTAAAAAGATCAGCGGCTGCCAGGGGTTGACGGGAGGGAGGACAAATAGGCAGAGCACAGAGGATTTTCAGGGCAGTAAAACCAGTCATTAGAATATACCACACCAAGAGTGATCCCTGATGTAAACTGTGGACTTAGGGCAATAATGATGTGTCAGCGTAGGTTCAACGAACGTACCGGCCTGGTGCAGGTTGTTGATGGTGAGGGAGGTCGTGCATGTGTTCCAGCAGGGGTTATACGGGAGCGCTCTGTACTTTCCACTCAATTTTGCTGTGAAGCTAAAACTGTTCTAAAAAATACAGTGTAATAATCAAAAAAGAAAACCACAGTCCACTATCTTTCATGAACTCAGATGCACACACGCACGCACGCACATGCACACGCACACACACATTATAACAACCGGGAGTGTACCGAACGTGCTTTTAGAAACATGAGCACCTGCTTTTGAAAGTTTGACATCCTGTTACAGCTAACATGACATCCTGCTAGAATATACACTTCCTGAGAGTTCAGTGTTGTTCCTCCAGCGCCTAGACCAGCGCCTGGCACGTTGTAGGTGCTCAGTAAAATACCAGGGACACGAGGGAAAGATCCCGTTAGTCCCCTCACCTACTCCATGAGTATTGACCTTCCCATTGGCGCAGCAGCTGGGAGACAATAAAGAATTCGCCTCCCATCCCTAAGTTGGGAAGCGGCAAGTGTGGGATTTAAAGCCACCTAATTGGCTGCCACAGCTCAAACACTTCTGACCTCTCTACGCTGGGCAACTGAGCCCACTCACGACTCTGGGGTTCTGGGAGATGGTCATCTCCTTTGGGCGGGGCTGTGGTGGGTCTTCCCCTCTGTAAGAAACCAGGGGAAGGGTGGGCTCCACTCCCGAGAAGAGGGGCGAGCAGCGGAAGTTGCAGGAGGCAAGATATCCAGGGACATTTGCAGGACTGAGGGAAGAAGTCAGCCTGCTGTATGTAAATATGCCAAGAGGACAAGAGCCTTTCCGCTCACAGGGTCTGGGGCCGAGCTGGTGGGAAAGGAGACTGAGGGGCTTGACAGAAGCCTCAACTGTCCCAGCAGACATACTGAGGAAGCAAGCTTGTGGTATAAATAAAGGAAGAATGAAGCATTCAGTCACTGAGTATTTGCTCCCTATTACACACATATACCTACACCCCCCCCCCACAAACACATCCTCCAACATTCGCTCATGCACACACTCACAGACCACACACACACACACACACACGTCACCGCGGCCCACATGGCTTGACTCTATTTTCTTGGCATTCCCAGCCTCCAGAACTGTAAGAAGTAAGCATCTGTTGAGTAAGCCACCATGATGTTTTGTGATGGTAGCCCAAGCCAGTCAACCCCACCAACGGCCCCCAAGCCCCTGCACTATCTGGCTCGTCTCCCCCTTTCTGAGCACCTCTCTGACTCCTCTTCCCTGGCTCACTCCATTCAGCTGCCCTGGCCTCCTGACTACTCCCTGAATGCACAGAGCACAGTCCTACCCCAGGGCCTTTGTACTTACATCCATTCTATGAGGAAGGCTTGTTATACTTCCAAGGCAGACGCCTTTGCTTCCTTCCATCCTTTATTCAAAAGTCACCTTCTCAATGAGGCTGGCCGGGAAAACCCTTTAGAATTGCAACTCACCTCCCCCACCCGGCACTTCCCACCTCCCTTACATGTTCTACTTTGTCCTCTTTTTGCCATGCACTCACCCCCTTCTAACTTACGGCATTCTTTATTGTTTATCATCGATTGCCTGTTACCTCCTGCAAGAACGTAAGCTCCAGAAGAATAGAAATATGTGTCAGTTCTGTTCACCGATGAACCCCAAGTGCCTAGAACCATGCCTGGAACACGGCTCCCCCTCAATACGTGTTTCCTGATTGAACGGATGGACCTCTTCACCGCTGGCGCCAGGCCTGGAGACCGTGTCATACCAGCATTGCCCAGCAGATGGCAGCCGATTCACGCCAGAGACAGCTGGGAGCCTGCACTCTTGAACTCCAGGTTCCTCCCAATTAAATCCAAAATAACAAGCCAGGAGACAAAAATCCGGTTTAATTTACTCTTAATGCAGCCTTGTATTTGTGAGAAAGAAGTTGTAGGTAGAGGGTGAGCTGCTGAGCTGATAAAGCGTTTATCTATTACGAGAGACTGTTTACCCACAATTCAAGGGTAAAAAAATGAAAACAGCTGTTGAGAAGAACCAAGCAAGGTCAGAGTCCTCCCACGGTGGGGGAAAATGGAGGCGAAGAAGGTTTGTGGCCCCGGATCTACATCCCTCCTCCAAAGGATGGAAAAGTGACGCTGGACCACTACAACCGAGGGAAAGAAGGAACGCTAGAAATTAACACGGCACCTGGGGAGTGGAAGTTTCCCGGCTTCCTCAGAAGGTGCCAGAAGACGCTCTGTTACAAGAACCTTGGGTCTTGCTCTGCAACACCGTCCTCTGGGCCCCCGCCAAGCCGCCCTCTTCCTGGGTGCTTCCGTCACTCGTGTCATCAGGGAGACGAGTTGCAGCCGTAACCAAGTCTTCAGAAGCCAAGATCAGGTGCTCCTGCCTTTGATCAGACTCAGCCTTTGAGTGAGTCAGGTTAGGGGGAGGCTCCCAGGCAGACACTGCTTGCGAATCTGCGTCTGCTGACCCAGAACTATCCAAGCCAGCTGGTCAACCCGGATGCCGCTACAGTGAGGACGAGAGCTGCATGTACTGGGTGCGCCCCGTGCGCCAGGCATGCGCGGAGGGCACCGCCTGCATGATCTCATTAGCCCTTCGAGCAGCTCTCTGAAGCCCATGCTGTCCTCGTCCCCATCTCACAGATGGCACAAGAGAGACACCGCCTGCCCAAGGACCCAGTGAGTTGCTCTCCAGCTCACTCTCAGCCACTGGGAGGGGGGCATCTGCTGAGATGCACCGTGGATCCTGACGAACTTCAGAGAACAGCTGATGCAGCCCCTTCCGTTCGCAGATGGGGAAGCTGAGGCCCAGAGATGGGGAGGGAGCCGCCCAAGTTCACTCCGAGAACTGAGAAGCCCACCCACGCTTCTATGCACCAAGAAGTATCCTGCACCTTAACATCCCTGACTCGTGTTGGGAGGCCACCCCAATAACCAAGTCGCAGGCTTTTATTTTGCGCTCGCAGATTCCAAATTGGCTTCAGTCCCTGCTGGCACTACGCACTTCCGCATAAGCTCTTGTCAAAACAACAACACATCTCAGTTTAAGAGTTTCATCAAATTTAGGAGCCTCTCCAGCCAGGCGCACTGGCCTCTCGTGATGTGAATTCTGGCTTCTGTGGCTCGTTGGCCGATGTTCTTGGTCAAGCCACTCAGCCGCTGAGCCGGTTTGTTCATCAATAAAATGGGGATAACAACATTCACAAAAGGGGGTGTTATAGGCCCGTGCTAACACAAATGTAACAGGAGCCACAAATGCAAGTCACAGCCGTAATCTGAAGTTTTCTAGTAGCCACTTAAAAAAGAAAGATAAAGGAAGGGCGCCTGGGTGGCTCAGTCAGTTGAGCGTCCGACTTCGGCTCAGGTCATGATCTCGTGTTTCACGAGTTCGAGCCCCGCATCGGGCTCTGTGTTGACAGCTCGGAGCCTGGAGCCTGCTTCGGATTCCGTGTCTCCCTCTCTCTCTGCCCCCTCCCTGCCCACGCTCTGTCTCTCTCTCTCAAAAATAAATAAAAGAGGTCAAGGGATCAGGTGAATCAAAGTACATTTATGCTCCGTTTTTCATTTTTCTATTTGGTTTCGTTTGACCCAGTATATTCAACATATTATCATTTAAATATCTAATCAATATACAATTGTTAACAAGATACTTCGTGTTTGATTTTCTCTCCAAGTTTTCACACTCTGGTGTGGATTTTGTACTTACACCTCATCGTAGTTTGGACTAGCCACATTTCAAGTGCTTAATAGCCCCGCGTGCAAGTGGCTACTGCCCTGGATGGCGCTGATCTCGGCCTTGATAAACATTGTGAGCACACGGCTCTATATTTTAAGAGCCTGTGTGTCTCCGCCTTGTCTGGGACAGACCGACTTCATGGAGCCTGAGGATAATCTGCTGGGACCCTGACAGGCCTGGAAGGTCTGCCTTTGGGCTCAGCAGTGGAGGTGATAACCCCCCAGGTCTTTCCTGCTCTGAGCAGGTCACTGGTGCCTTTGAAAACCTTCCCTCCCCAGATTCATTTCCTCCAGGGTCACACACGGGACTTCCGCACGCTCTGCAAATCTTCGTGTCCATTTTGTCCTCGGTGTCGTCGCCAGGAGTGTTCATAACAACTGCACAATAGACGAAAGCCCAATCAGGACCAAGAGCGGAGAGGAGGGTGAGGTGACAGGTGACGGGAACTGTGCCCTCCCTTCCCCCGTGAGATCTGGGCCCAGGGCTCTGGTCACCGTGGCGCCCAGATGCTGTCCTTGCTTTCCAATTTAGAACATGGCCTCACTGCCCCTGGCTCAACTCGGTGGCCTGAACCGAAACTCGGTCTTTCCAAGGGGGGGTCCCCCTCTGTTGCCAATATTTACGTTTGATAATTCTTCGGGGTCAGGGGTGCAAGTGCTCAGGGGCTGTGCTCAGAGAAACAGCCAAGGGCCCACCCACAGGGGGCTGATGTGGGAAAATGGGACCACTCTCTACCTGGATTCCCCCTGACACTGGTCCCTGGGGTTCAGGAGGGGGACCAGGTGCCTGGGCTGGGCCAAAGTGGGTGGGAGACCCAAGGTCCTGGGGCTCTGGTTTCCCATTGGTTTGGGGGTACTTTGCCACTCCTCCTTTACCTCCAGCTCCCAGACAGTTCCTTGTCTTCTTCTGGAAGGCAGTGGTTGAGGGCCAGAGCTCTGCCTTCCGACTGCCTGGGTTCAGATTCTGACCCTGCCGCTTACAGTGTGACTCCAGCACGTTCCCAAGCTCCGTTCGCAGCGGTGTCCTCATCGACAAATGGGAGAATAACTCCCTCCCTGGGTCTGCCGAGGACTGAACGAGGCAATACAGGTAAGAGGTATCATCATGGCAGGCTACTCTCAGTAGATTTTACTGGGGAGAGAGCTGACTCCCCAACACTTTGGCTGGTGCTCAGGATACGAGGGCCTTCATGATTTTCTCAGTTAACTAATTTTATGGATTCAAAACACAGCCTTCGCGTCAATCCATGCTGCTAGAGATCAGAACGATCTCTGAGATATTTTGTTAAGTGAGAAAAGCAAAGCGCGAATTCCACAGCCGCGCTGTGGAACAGACAAGCGCGGCCTGTAGTTGGAATGATACGGAAATTACTTGTAGGCGGGGATTCAGGCGGGAGCCAGGGGCAGGGGTATGAGAGGGGTTGACTTTTCATGATCCCGTCCCTCGTGAGATTCAACGTCATCGGAGTGGTACTGTCTCTTTCCTTCTCTTCGAGCATGCAGTCCTTTTTCCATGAAAAAATTGCCCACTGAAAAGCTCTCCCTCCCCCCACCCCATTACAAAGGAAAGCATGGTCATCGTAGCACATTTCCGAATTTGGGAGAAGAGCGTGAAAAGGTTCTGTCATTTCATCGCTGGACGGGTGAAGACCCAAAGGTCCTACCTGGGGAGATGGTCTGCTGCTAAATTCATTGGCCGTGTATCACCGCTTAGACATCTGTTGGGATTTAATTGGGGCGAGAGGAAGAGACCAGAGGGGTTACTAGTGCCTGTGGAATCCCAACAAACAAAGCACAGCGCACACACACATACACACACTGAAGGGAGACTACGCACTACTCTGCACCTCTCGACAACCAAAGCACTTTACACACGCACGTGCACACACACACACACACACACGCACACACACGCAGTAATCCAAAGGGCTTCACATACCCATCCAGTAATCAAAGCACTTCATATACACACACCGATGACCAAAGAGCTTCGCACACATACACGCCTGACCAACCGAAGGGTTCACACACCCACCCACACCTTCCCCAACAACCAAAGCTCTCCATACAGACACCCCCTGCAAAAGAAAAACCCAAAGCGCTTTGATGTGTTTGCCGCCACAGCAGATACTTGAACATCGAGACGTTGGGCAGCGACTTTCTTTTCAGATTAATGAGCAGAGAAAGATCGAGGCTGGGGGGGGGGTGCGGGGAGGCGGGAGAGAGCAATTACACCTAAATCTTTTCTCTGTTGATTAGGGATTCCTTCTCCAGCCCGCTTTGGCTCCTGCTAAATCTTTTTCTAATGAGATGTGGCTTATCCAGATCAGAGCGCTGAGAAAAAAGTTGCAATTAACTTTAAGAAGTAAAGGAGTGAGTGAGAAGGGGGAGGCGGGGAAGGGGCTGGGCTGGAGGGCAGGGAGAGCGGGCGCAGGGGAGAGGCTCTCCTGCAGGGCAAAGGGGCCCAGGCCCAGCGCCATCTGGTCCATCCTCCATTTTGATTCCAGAGCTCAAGGAAAGTCCCTCGTGCCCCCTATCCCTGCCGGGTCAGGCCTCTCGGCCACTCCAGGCTCCGGTCAAGGGTTGGGAGTGGTGAGGGTCCCCGGGGCCTGGGCCTTCTCCGCTCCGCACCCCCAACACCTGGTGGGGAGGGTGGGGGGCAGGACCCTCTCAGCCATCTCTCTCACACCTGAGCTCTTCCTTCTGCCCACTTACCCCTGCAAAGACATGGGCGCCCTCGACGGCGTGCCAGGAACCTCCCTGACCCCGGGTGTCAAGTCAGCACGAACTTCCAGACTTGCTGGAGTTGGCTGGCTCTCTGTTGGCAGCCAGAAGCAGCGGTGCTGTCGTGCCTACGGCACTGAGAGCCACAGCTGGGGTCTCTCTAGCTCTCGACCTTGCTCACTGCTCCCAGGGGGCAGTCGGGCCCCAGCTATTTTCAAGTGAGCCGCTTAGAAGGGCAGAGAGGGTCTGGGATTGAAAGAGACACTTCATCTAGAAATGGTGAAAAAAAAGGGGGCGCCTGGGTGGCTCAGTCGGTTGAGTCTGGCTCTAGATTTGGGCTCAGGTCACGGTCTCATGGTTTGTGGGTTCGAGCCCCACGTCGGGCTCTGCACTGGCAGTGTGGAGCCTGCTTGGGATTCTCTGTCTCCCTCTATCTTTGCCCCTCGCCTGCTCTCTCTTTCTCTCTCATAAATAGATGGATAGATAGATAGATAGATAAAATGTTGACGAAGCTTCCAGAAGCTTCCAGAAGCAACACAGAGTCACCTTCATTTGTTCCTCTATTGATACACTCAAGCTCCGCCAAGCTGCAACTGTAGGAGGCGCTCCCCCTCTCTGGCGCTCAGTTTCTCCATCTCTCGAGAAAAATAAAGACGGGGCCGTGGGCAGCGGATCTCCAGGGGGCTTTGCCAGTCCCGATGCCCGGAGATGGGCAGAAGCCCAGGCGGACTCAGGAAGTCCTGGTCGGAGGGGTGACACCGGTGCCCTGGCCCCCGGGCCCTGCCCTGTGCCCCCACAGGACACGGACCCATCCCTGCAAACTATTATCCACGCACAGACTGGTTTCTGCGCGATTTGGCGATCAGTATCCAGCAGGGCCTGAGGGCAGCTTTCGCAGATCTTGGCGTCTGTCTCTAGCCCAGTGCTTGGGGTGTGGTCTCAAATAATAACCTGGCATCTGCATGCCAGCCGAGCTGGGGACCCCACGCTTGCATCACCCGAAATTAGGAGAAGCGGGGTGGATGGAAGGCCAGGGGCGGGGCACACGCTCCACAATCTTTAGTCACACGGAGTCATATATGCTAAAAAGGGTCCAGGCAGACCGTCCGAGTGGATTCCTTCACTCTCTTATCCACACCACATCCCTTCCCCACCCCACGGACCTCCCTGTGCAAAGGAGAAGGGGTTTTTATTGCGCTGCTGGTGACTCAGGGGGAAAAAGTGAATCCAGGGCCTCTGAATCTTGGCCCACCTGATGATTTGCATGGTTCCCAAAGGGGAAGGGCCTGCGAGTGTTGGTGGCCACCCAGAAACACAGTTCCCTCAGGAGGATATTTGGGTGACCCCTTACCTCATAAGCTGTGGAGATGACACCAGGCCAGGGGACAGATAAGCTAACCCCATTTTTTTTCCCGGGTCTTGAGTTCCCGAGAGGTCAACCTATTCTACAACCTTAAGGCCCAGGAATTTCCTTAGAGTCTGGTTCCCTGGGCCCCTGGTCAGCCCTCCTTTCTGCTTCTGCCCTCCACCGTGCTAGCTGCCGGAGACAACCCTGACTTTCTCCTATCTTTCTCTGGCTCGCCAATCTAATAAGCATATGTGCTAGAAATACTAGCTGGAGTGCTAAGTTAGAAATTCTTCTTAAACGTATAGTAAGGTCAGATGAAGGGGGGGGGGGAAACCCAGAAAACAAAACACAAAACCCCGAAACAGAAATTGGACACAGGAGGGCAGATGTAGACTGAACAGGAAGTGCTGGCCCTAGGCTAAATGAAACAGCTGTCACCATTGTTCTAGACTGAAAACTGCCTTTGCAAACTCCACGCGGCCCAGGCTCAGAAAGCAGATGTTAGTAATTACAGCACATGAAACGAAGGGCACAGGATTAGGCAAGTGACGAAAAAGAAATGGTACCAGTAGATTTATAACTCGCTCAGGCAAATCTGTTTGGGCTGGTGGGGGTGGGCAGGGCGGCCCCCTTGCAGATGCCCCCACCCAATCTCCTTCCTGGCTTGGCATTTTGGCTTCCGGGGTTGTCTCCAAATCAGGGGATCGTTTAGTCTATTTTAGGGCGGTGGTCCCCGGAGGCCTTTTTCCCAGCTGCCTTTCTGGGGACCCCAGGCCTACAGGCCACAGCCCGTTGCCTCTGATGTAAAGGAAAAAGATAGACTCCCCAATACCCAACCCAAGTACCCAAAGGGGATCTTTGGGCAGACCGAATCGCGGAGTCCGGCGGCTCACCGGCGAACGGGGACGCACGGACACGAAGCCGGGCAGCCATCCCCGGGGCTCTTGCTTTACCACGTTTAAACCCAGGAGCTCAAGTTCTTTGCAGCTGAAATTGATTCACACTTTAAAGTCAGCCAGCCCCCAGCGCCTTGGAGGAGGCAACGGGGCGCTGGGAGAACGTTGGGGCCGCTGAAGGAAGTGCGCAAAGCAAGTTTCTTGGGTTAATTACATAAATAGAAAAGTCAGAGTCTTCGCATGTTTTCTGAACATTCCTTGGTGCTTTTCCATGTGCGCCTGAGTTGTAAAAGGCAAAACAAAACACACACGCACATCCACCCCCAAATCCTCCCGTCCCACCACCCCCTGGAAAGG
The DNA here is from genome assembly GCF_028749965.1 of Puma concolor. NCBI lineage: Eukaryota > Metazoa > Chordata > Mammalia > Carnivora > Felidae > Puma > Puma concolor. The sequence continues at coordinate 75,128,827 of NC_141677.1, forward strand.
ACGTCTCCAGGAAAGGTTAGAAAGAAGGTAAAGCATGTGTTTGCCATCTTTATGCCGATATGGAAACCATATGCTTAAATACACTAGCAAACATACTTAATATAACACTCTCTTTTATTAAATGTGGTTTTATAAACGCTCTCCCCAGCCAGGGCACCTTTGCTGTGCTGGAGGCTGGAACTTGGCAAAATAATCTCCCCGCTGTTACATCTATTGATACACATTTTTGGAAAATGAGTCTCGGACCCTCGGAAAATAGACTGGTTCTGATTATTATTGCAAGTGGGAAGGGGCACACGAGGGCATCTTTTTTCCTCTGATAAATGAAAAGAAGTGTAACGGGTGCTTTCTGCAACCTGTAAAAGGGCAGAGCCATCTGTGATTCATTTAGCAGCTCCTTACAGAAGATTTATTTGATTAATTCGGTCAGAAGAGAGAGAATATGGATTTTCCCCTGCTCTGAAAGGCACATACGCACTCACACATGCACACAGGCACCCACCCATGGGTAGACATCTCAGGAATGAAAAATGACTAATCGTGTTATTGGAACTGGCCAATGCGGGGCCCCGGCAGTGAGATAGTGGGCTCCCGCCCTGCCGATGGGAGGGCTGGTTTCGGAATAGATTTAATATCCTTGGGCCCAACGCCACCGAAGAGTGACCTTAGGGAATAATCCCATGAACCCTGGATCGCTTTTATCAGGTATTGATTACTGGTGCCAGGCTCTGTGCGCAGCACTTGGCACGTGTTACCTCATTGCACCGTTGCGACAACCCCTCCGCTTCCCAGACAGGGAGACTATCCCCATTATTAGCGGTCCTTGTTCAAAATTATTTTCACTTTTTTTCGGATGGTGCTTGGCTTTCTTAGTCCTCTATGCCTAAACCATGCTGAGAGAGGCCACAAATCTACATTCGTCTCATATTGGGTAATCTTGGAACAGGTCATCCACATTGGCTGTGCTCCGTGCCCCGTGGGTTCCAGTTCGGTGTAAACAGAGAAAGACTCCACTAGGGGCTGGAGGAGAGCTGGCCTCCTCTGGCCTTGCTTGTCCCTAACTTGCATGGCCCAACCCTACCCTATAAGCAACTGTCTGTAGACCACTGTCAATTCCCAGGGAGTAGGAACGGCCCTCGAAATGGGTCCTTGAGGAAGGCAAAGAAAACGGTGACAGTCAAGAAAAAGTATAAAATCATGTGAGATTGGAGCCAAAGAAGGCTTTGGATATCAACGTCAGGAGTGGCAACATCTGACAAGGGATTGGTGCCATGACTCTCCTTCCTTAGACATTGCTAATTGGTCCCAGTTCTCGCCCTCCCCTAAACCCTCAAAATCCTTCTGGACACAGTTCTCTGGGCAGCCTCTACCAAAAGATCAGAATTAGGGCATGAGTTGAAAGCTGTTGGTAGTCCCTTCCAGCCAAGTGTTCCATTTTGTGGCAGGAGAGACGGGCTCAGAGAGAAGTCGGCTACAAAGCCAGTTGGGAAGACAGTTCCCACTTCTCTGCCCACTAGTCCACACCAGTGGGGCTGGTGGAAGCCAAGGTTCAGGGGGTCATAAACCTCTGTGTTCGGCTGAGTTTGCTCTCTCACCCCTACCCGGGCCACCCCCAAAGGATGTCACTAACACTGCTCTGTAGGCAGGATAAAAGGCATCCCCTGGAATGCTACAGAAGATTGAAATCTCTCCGTTACTTTAAAATAGTTAACTTCTTGGGACGCCTGGGTGGCTCAGTCAATTGAGTGACCAACTTCAGCTCAGGTCATGATCTCACGGTTCATGGGTTTGAGCCCCGCATCAGGTTCTGTGCTGAGAGCTGAGAGCCTGGAGCCGGCTTTGGACTCTGTGTCTCTCTCTCTCTCTCTCTCTCTCTCTCTCTCTCAGCCCCTCCCCTGCTTGCACTCTCTCTCTCTCTATTTCTCTCAAAAATCAATAAACATCATTAAATTTTTTTAATAAAAAAAATAAAATAGTTAGCTTCTAAACCAGGATAGGGTGGGGCAGCCTGAACCCACAATATCTGACAGCCTGGAGTCTAAGATTCTAGAAAGAAGTGGAAAGTTTCACTCTGGAAACACTAGGGTCAGCAGAGACTCTGCACTCTGGTCTTTCCCACCTCTCTTCACTCGCTGGACCACAGGATCCAAGGCAACTGGCACTCGGCAGGCTGAAGGCTTAGAGTGCTTGTCTCGGGGGGTGGTCACACGGTCCTCAGACTTTTCAGCTAAGTGCAATTTCTCTGTGGGAAGATGAATGGTTGTGTGAACGGAAGGAGGCATCTCTAAGTTTGGAAGTTCTCTCCAAAACTCCTTTCCCGCGGGTCCTTCCCAAGACCCATCTGAAATGCTTCTCAGCCCTGTGTGGCCCAAGAGGAACTTTGAGGCTCACTATCTTGTTCTGCTGAATCTGATTTTCCATGGAAGAAGCGAGGCTGAGGACCAGGACTGGTTTGGAGAATCAGAGTGAGTCTTATATGCCACGGATTTTAAAGGGAGGCCGTCATGGTGTGTTGAACACTGAGAGTCTCTCCACTCTCCCATTTAGCAAGGTTGTGTGTTGGATGGTTAGGGGACCTGTTTAAAGACTGGGTAGGACTTGTGTGTGGCCTGCATCTCAGCTATTGGGTCTCTGTTGGGTGTTTCCGCAATTTTTGAAGAGGTTTGAAAACACTTTGTCGAAACATGCCTCCTGCAATCTTGCTTACGCTATGAATTCGTAATTCACAACGGAGAAAAGCTTGCTAACTGAATCATACTCTAGCCCAGCAGAGCCTCTTGAAAGGATCACAAATATTGAGTGAGTGAGGTCCCAAATAATGAGGATTTTACAGTGCTCAAATGACACCCCTTGAAGGGGTTTGTTGACCAAACGTCATTTGTCGAATAAAGGGGGTTTGTCTGCCTTGAAAAGTGGTTTTCTGGAAGGTTCCTGAGTGAGGGAGTGAATTGAGCAGGCTGGAGAAGGAGCCAAGTTTGGGTGGGGGTCAGCATAGGGGTGTGGGTGAGGAGTAGGGAAGTGGCAAGGAGGGGGGGGGGCTCTTGGCACACCAATTTGGATTCCACGGAGGGATACATGAGCGGGCTGAGGTATGTGTGCGTTGCCTCGGAAGACTGATAAAGGAGGAAGCAGGTGTCACTGGGAATGACCAACTCTGTGGCCGAGCAATGGCCGAGCAGGAGTATTCACTAGCCGTGGGGACTTTGAGCAAGTTAGGCAATCTCTCCGCACTTCAATTTCCTTCTCTGTAAAACAGTGGTAATGATAACACTTTCCTCGTAGCGCTTCTATGAGGATTAAATAAGATAGAGCGCGCGTAACAGCCATCGAAAGTGTAGGATCAAGGAAACGTCTCCCAAACTGATGACTGGGTGAACAAAATGCGGTATATCCATACGATGGAATATTATTCTGTCCTAAAAAAGGGATGCGGTGCTGAGACACGCAGCTGTGCGGACGAACCCGGACAACACGATGCTAAATGGAACGAGTCAGACACAAAGGCCACACGTTACCTGGTCCCACTTACACGAAACGCCCAGAGGAGGTAAACCTATAGAGATAGAAAGTGGATCAATGACTGTTGCGGGCTGGTGGAGGGGGATAGAAAGGTCGTGAGGTGATGGTTAAAAGGGTACAGGGTTTCTTTACGAGGTGACGAAGATGTTCTAAAATGGACCGTGGTGACTGATGGTTGCACAATCAATATGTAGTAAAAACCATTGCGGATATTGTGAAAACCATTGAACCGTATGCCTTCAATGAGTGAATCGTGGGGTGTGTGCCTTTTATCTCAATAACGCTGCTAAGAAAAAGAAAACGTTCTCTTCCGTGTTTGAGCGAATGTGGTTATAGCAGAAATGCCAATGCCTGTGACAGCTGGGGAGTGCCTGCCCCACTAGAGACATTCAGGTTAAGGAAACCCAGAACATGCCTGCGGGCCGGACTTGGCCTCAGCTTCCCCATCTACTAGCAGGGACAGAAACTCTCCCTTCAAAGGGCTCTTGGAAGGAAAAGTGAGATAATCTGGGCAGAGCTCTTAGCATGGAGCCTGGCATGTCCTAGGCACGGAGGAGACAAGTGGGCATTGCCACTATTCCATTAGAGTCTAGACTTCCAGGCTGGAAGGGGCTGGCCAGACAATCCGGTTGGAAAGGGAGGGGGTGAGCAGGGGTCGTGTACTGAAGCCACAACATTCGGGTGTCACGCCTACTGCATCAGCTTTGGTCGTGTGTTATAGTTTCAAGATATTTGCAGAGTTTTCTAAAGATGCTTATATTCACACTTTCATAAGGTTGAGGACAGGTCTATACCACATGGTAACATTTTTAAATTTGAAGTGCCTTTGAGCTGGTGAAGGAGGCTGATGACGATTATAGAGGATGTACAGTCTCTCCCATTCCTGGGGCGTCGGGGTGGCTGGGTTGGTTAGACGTTCGGCTTTGGCAGAGGTTGCGATCTCGCCGTTTGTGAGTTCGAGCCCAATACGCGGCTCTGCACTCTTGGGATTCTCTCTCTCTCTCCTTCTCTCTCTGCCCCTTCCCTACTTGCGCTCTCATGTGCTCTCTCTCTCTCAAGATAAATAAATAAACTTAAAAATAAAGTCTCTCCCATTCCTGCAAGCCACCCATAGGTGACAACAGTATTGTTAGAATTAAGTATTAAAGACAAACGTCGTGTACACAGAGCACTGAAGGGAGTCCAGGGCTGGACTCTTGGGCTGACTCAACCAATCCCAACTGTTGGACTTCAGGAGCATAATTTGACTTCAGTTTTTTTTTTTTCCATTATAGACTGAGAAGATAGTGGGTGTGATTTCTCTCCTTCAAGCAAAAATCTTCAGCGTCCATAATAATGGCCCAGATCTTATTGCCGGCTAGGTAAGCCACTCCAGCCGTTCCAAAAGTGTGGACACAGGTTTCACAGACTGGAGCTTGTCCTTCTAGTCTAAGGGCCTTGAGTTCTAGAATCCCAAGATGAAGGTCACAACATGGGGGCCAGAGAAGAACCTTGCTATTATCTCCAACTTGAGTCCTCCCCGACTGAAGCATCAACCTGATTCCTTTCTTACTTTGCAGCTGTAGACACAGGGTTGACTATTGTTCCCCCTACTCCGAAACAACAACAACAACAATAACAATAACCCACACAAAACAAAACAAACCAAAAACCCACTTATATCCACCTGAACTTGTGAATGCAACCTTACTTGAAAATAGGGTCTTTGGGGGTTCCCCAGGTGGCCCAGTTGGTTAAGCATCCCACTCTTGATCTAGGCTCAGGTCATGATCTCACAGTTCATGAGTTCAGATCATGATCTCATGGTTCATGAGTTCAAGCCCCATGTTGGCTCCGCGCTGACAGTCTGGAGTCTCCTTGGGATTCTCTCTCTCTCTCTCTCTCTCTCTCTCTCTCTCTCTCTCTGCCCCTCCCCCGCTCATTTGTGCTCTCTCTCAAAATAAATAAATAAATAAATAAACGTTAAAAAAAAATAGGGTCTTTGGAGATATAATCAAGTTAAGGCAAAGTCATACCGGACTAGGGTGGCTCTAATCCAATGTCTTTATAAGGAGAAGGAAATTCGGAAACAGAGGCAGCTACAGACATAGAGGCCACGTGAAGGTAGAGGCAGACGTTGGACTTGTACGTCAGCCACCAGCCAAGGGATGCTTAGGATTTCCGGCAGGTGCCAGTGGCCAGGAGAGAAACATGGGACAGAGTCTCCCTCGGCGTCTCCAGAAGGAACCAATCCTGATGACAGCTGAGTCTTGGACTTGTAGCTTCCTAAAAAGTGAGAGAATAAACTTCTCTTGCTTTAAGCCATCCGGTCTCTGGTACTTGGTTATGGCACCCCTAGGAATCTTAGATGAGGCATGAGGTTTCTGCCCCCCTGAGTGCCAGCACCATCTGGGTGAGGGGAGGACCTCCAGCAGGTTGAGGGAGGGAGAAGGCGGTCATGTGGGTGCTAGTATGCTTCGTCCACCGTACAGGCCCGTGGGGCTGCCACAGAAGACTCTGCCTCTCCCTGGCTGTGACAATGAACGTGGAACTGGGCAGCAGAGGGCTGGAGACAGCACACCCAGGCTGTCACGGAAGGCTGCATCTGTCACCGGGGTTTCCCTCTGTAACTTTGTGGTCAACGGTCAGAAATACATTTTACATTGCCACCTAGTACGCGTACCCACAAAATGAATTTCATGAAATACTACATGTTCTTCCTTACACTTTGACATTTTCTATTCTCTATTTGTTAAATGCTGGTTGCTACCCACCAAATTGACTTAGGACCCACTAACGATCATGACCCACAGTGTGAAAAACACTGAACTGGAGGAACTAGGAAACTAGTAAGGTCTGGCCCCTAGCCTGTTCTCTTCCGGACTTTTAGACCTCCGAAAGACGGTCTTAACCATCCCCAAACTTATTCATTCAGCAAACATTTATTAGCAACTTCTTTGGCTTTGAAAGATCAGGGGCTAAGAGAGAGCAGAGATACCAAGATAATGAGTAACACTTAGAGAGCCACTCCCGCCGGCCAGGCATTGTACTAAGCACAGTGTGTGGATTTTCTCAGTTACGAAAATTAACGCTCAGATCACGGGCCCAAAGTTAGGCAGTTAACAAACCAGCAAGATCCGGATTTGGGCTCAAGGCAGCTCAACCCCAGAGTCAATGGGGTTAACCACTTGGCTATCTAGGAACACGCAGCTAGAGGAAAGGCTCATTTGTGAACGTTTGAATAAATGCAGCAAAATTACACTTTTCTTCCTAGCCTCAATCACTGTCAACAGCTTGTGAAGGGTCTATTCAGACCTTTCTCCCTGTGTTTGGAACATGGATACAGTTGCAATAGGACCCTCTCTCGTGTTTGTGCTCCTAGGAGGTGATACGTACAAGGAATCTGCGTTTCCCAGTGTCGTTTGCAGACGTATCTCTGACACGTTTTTATGGCCATGCGCACAGCAATCTCAGTGTTTCTCACCCCTGAATGTTGGATTCGTTTGTACATTTTCACTATGGGAATGAATATTTTTCTACTTGTGTCTTTGTGCACGTATGACCTCTTCTCCAGCGGGATCACTGGAAGTGAGTACTGATTTCAAGAACGGGCGCTTTATGAGAAATGCTGTCGAGTTCTTCTCCGTGAAGGCTGTGCAATCGACATGTTATCATCAGTGCGCGACAGCATGTTTCCCTGCAGCCTCGCTACAGTGGATATTATCAGTTATTGTGGTTTGTGTTATTCTCCTGGGTGCAAATATAGTATTTGTTGATTTAATTTGTGTTCCCTTGATTGCACGGAGCTGGGTACCGAATCTGCGTGACATCTATGGCATCTGTCGGGTAGCCCAATGACCACATGCCAAGCACATTCCTATGCCTGGCCCCGTGGCCCCAGGGGTGTAGAGAAGGAGGAATTGCCTCCTTAGATTTCCATAGTGGAGGGGGGAAGCAGGTCCCCCTTGCAATGGGGGACAACTTGCAATGGGGAAAAGGCCACTGTGCCCTGAAAGATCAGCCAGGCGTCAGGAGGAATGGGGTTGGGATGCTGTGTGGGACGAACAATGACAAATGCCCACAGCCAACCTTCACACATTCGATGCCCCTTTCTTCACCTGTTAGTCAATGGGTCACGCCTTTGCCCATCTTCCTCTTAGCTTGTCTTTTGTCTTATTTGTCTGTAGAGTCCTTTATCCTGCACGCTGCCTTTTCCCAGATTGCTCTGCCAATGGGGCATCTTTATTTCTGGGGGCATAGTGAGGCCACCACTCTTCCTTCCGGTTTGCCCAGGAAAGTGTCAGTTTCCCAAATATAAGTGGCTTCTATCAGGATGGCTGGCAATCATTCAGTACCTACGAGCACATTAAGAAAAGGGACCTCTTGCCCAAGACGGGTCGCTTCTGCCTGATGGAAAATGTTACAGTATGCTGATTTTACTAGAATAGACACTTTATTGCAACCCAGAGAAATGGAATAAATATACAAATCTTTGATATCCAAGATGTGGCTGCCATTCCTTTGGTGAGGCTGCCGTGGAGCAGTGCCCCGTCCGCCCAACTGTATGAGGCGACCCTGACCCTGACATCTGGCGGCCGCTTCGTGGAGCCAAGTCCCCGTTTGCGTCCCCTGGCTGAACGAAGCCTGGTGCGAGTAACCAGGCTCCGGTTCTGGCCTCTCCACCCCCATCCGGCTGGCTGGCTTCAGGTTTGTCACAGCGTCTTTCTGGGCCTCCGTGACATCTGCTGCATCACCCCCCTGAATAAGGCTTGAAGTGACACTGCCCGCGGGACGCCTTTGAAGAGTCAAAAGGCACCTTGGAGAAGTGTTAGTGATACTACGGAAGCACATTAAAGTTAACACAATCTAACAGTGGTAACCGTACTTTCTTTACAGAAAGACCTGTGCTCAGGTCTTTACAGAAAGACCAGGTGGTCCTGTGCTCATTCGGCCCTCCACCCAGAAGTGCATCGTGACCTCTGTGGCTGTCCTTAGAGGGGTACCCCCAGGTACCGGTGGCTGTCCTTAGAGGGGAACCCTGGCACCCCCAGGATTTCTTGGTATATCGTGCTATCTGGACTAGCTCTGCACAGTCGCAGAGAGGCCTCTGTGTGCAGCCAGGTTTCTGTCCTCCACGTGTTTAGGGGCCAGACAGCTCCCCAGAAGCTGTCCTTCGTCCCCTCCCTGTGTGGCATCAGTGCCGAACTTGGCCTGTGGGTCTCCTCAGGGGCCTGCAGCGGTAAGCAGGGATCGAGACGGGAGCTGGCTAGTCCCTTGGCCACCAGCAGACCTAGGCAGGAGCGAGGACGTAGAGTGCAGTGATCCCAGGGCTCCGGGGTTAGCCGAGATCATTCTGTGGACTCCTGAGCATTTCTGCAATTCCGAAGAGTCTCCGGGAACCGTGTAGTGACTCCCAGCAAGGTCACTTGGGCTGACTGACACTTCGCATTCCTTTGCAGTGATATGGAATGGCATCAGCCGGACATGATGACGCTGTGTCTCCCGTGACGGTCAGAAGGTGCCCGTGTGGCTGCAGCTAGAACGGACTTTTCAGGATAGGCAAACAATTGGTGCATAATAAGTGCATTCGTTTGGTAAACAGACAATTTTCAAAATGTGGAGCTGCAGGGAGGAGCAAAATAATTCCAAGTGCTCTTGGTGGGAGGAAAGCCTTTACTTTACGTAATAAAGATACCTTTGAACAGCGCGGCGTGCCAGGCCGTGCCCTTGGGCCTGGGGACAGTGACACATGGGGGACTTGCTCCCATGGAGCTGATGTGCTTACTTACGGCAGGAGACAGACGGTAAGGAAGAAAACGAGAGGGATTTTCTTAGGTGCTTAACAAGTGATCGTTATTGATTAGAAACAATGGAAATGTCGCACAATCAGGGATCGGTTTCATATATTGTAATACACCCACGCTGTGAACTATTTTGTATCCATTTTAAACATGGTTTTGAAGAATGCCTAATGACACCGAAAAGTGGTCATGGCTCCTTTATTCATTCAGCAAACATCAGCTGAGTCCCTACTCTGCCAGGTTCTATGCTGGGCTCTGGAGACTGAGCAGGGAGCAGCAGAGGCAAAGCTCAGACAGGCTCCCGGCTGCTCTGGAACTTATATCCTATTCAAGGAGACAGTTAATAAACAGGTGGGGAAAATATCCAGACAGGAAAAAGTCAGATGGAGACAACAAAGAGGGTGACAGAGACTGCCTGGGGCGTGGAAGGGATGCTTAGGCTGAGTAGTCAAGGAGGGCCTCTCAGAGGAGGTGACCCAAGACTAAGAACTGACCAAGAGGTGGCCAGTTGGTGAAGATGAGGAAGCCCTACATTTGACCATCTTTCAAGGGCAAGGTGAGGGTGAGGACACATTGATATTTGCCCTGGCTTGGCAGATCGGAGCTTTTGTGGAAAGTTTAGGACCGGCTAGACTTTCCTTAGTGCCACAGATAGGGAAACTGAGTTGATGTGGTTTGTTCTGGAAACTTGTGCAAAGCCAGGGTACAGCCTTGGGCATGGGCCCCCTGGACAGTGCTCTTCCCATGCTGTGGACCACCCTCGCTCTCAGTAAAGGTCCCTTCTGGGTGCTTTTACAGATCTCGGGCCACACGAAGGCGGTGTCTCTCCAGCCGCCAGCTCTCAAGGATTTCTGGAAGGTCTACAACGTGCATGGTGCTGTGCCCACAGCCACGGACAGACTGAGCCACGAGGGATCCATACCCACGCAGGAAAACGCAAGCAGCTCCCCCTGGGAGCCTGGATGTGGACCCAGCCTTCCGAGGTGCCACCCACAGGCCGCGCATTGAAGGGAGCCCCAGGACAAGGGGTCACTGCAGCCAGGCCGGGCGACTGAACTCTCACCTTTTCACAGACAACTTCTCACCCCCCATTTCATTGGTTCCCCAGTCCCCGACAAGGGATCCAGGGGGGGAGAAGGGGTCATCGCCTCGCACCCCAAGTGGGGAGGGGTGTCCCAGGTCTTCAAAGAAGCCCCAGCCAAGCGATGCAGCCACAGGAATGATATGGGACAAGCCCCACCCCTGCTCGTTCTGTTCCTCGTTGCTGGGCCAGCCCCACTAGCTTTGATCTCGGTCCCACGGAGCTTGGCCCGGCTGTGAGGTCTCCTGCTGTGCCGCCGCAGGCTGGTTCTCCAGCTCTAGGGACTCACTCTGTCTCTCAGTATCGCAGCCTGGATCTGGCCTCCTGCCTGCCAGGCTGTGGCAGCAACATCCCTCGGGACCCAGGGGGAGGTAGCAAGGGGGAAACGTAACCTTGGGCCAGACTGGGGAGGGGTTTGCGTGCCCAGGACAGCTAGGCAGACGCGCTTTGATGGGCAACCGGAGACACCCCATTCGTGACCACCTGGATGGCACGTACGACCCAGCGGAGAAGGTCGTAGGTAGTAGTCGGGAGCTCAGGCTCCGAGGGGCTCCGGGGAGAGGGGTTCACATTCCGGTCGAAGCCATTTCCTCCCTGGCTAACCGTGGCCACCTCTCTTTACCACAACTTGCCTCAGTCTGCTCATCTGTAAAATGGAGATAAGAAAATGAGCCACTTCCTGTGGTTGTTATGGGGACCAAATGACGAAATCTATGTGACAGCAGGTGGCTCGTTATAAACACTCTGCTGGCTGTCACTGATGTCCCCGTCCCAGATGACTTCGGGAGGAATCGGAGCCAGCCCTTTGGAAGCACAGCGACAGCGGTTCCTGGAGCCTCCTGTCCTGCCTTCTGCACGAGACACGTGTAACACCCCTTTCCCGAGTCCTTGTTCTCTTCTCTCCTCTGGCTCCCGGCCCGGGTTGGATGGAAGGATCTCTGGGGGATCAAAGGTTCCTCCTTCACCTTCCTGCTCTCCGCCTCCCTCTGCTCTGGCTTCCCCTGCTCCCAGCTGCCCAAAGGATTTTCCAGCCCCTGCTGGAAGGTCCCCCACTCGCTCCCCAGGAGCGACTGCCCAGGAGACAGCAGTCAGCTCAGCCCTCCTCAGCTCTTAAGACCCTTGATGGTCTGACCCTTCCTTAACTTTTCGGCCTAAGGTGGGTCTGGGAAGTTTAAGCCTGAGTTTGACTCCGGTCTCGACTGCATCTGAGCTGTGAAACCCTGGGAAGTGTGTGTCACCCCTATACATCTTGGTTTTCTTATCTACAAAATGGAAACAATTACACCTGCCTTATGGGCTTCTCAAGCATGGTTGAGGGACGAATGAACAGGGTGTGGACATCTGGAAAGCAACTCACTGTTCTGGGGCCATACTGTGGTTTCCCGTCTCTGGGTCTTCGTTCTTGCCATCCCTCCCCTGGAATGCCCCGTCGCCCTCAGTTACCATTGTCCAAATGGGTATATCTTCTTGCCCAGGGCAGACGCCGCGTCCTCTGTGAAGCTGCCATTGCCACCCTGCCTGACATGATCTCTTCCTCTCAGGTTTCCGGTATCGTGTCCCTGACACCTCTCTCCAGCACCTGGACGGCCTCACGACATACCCGTCTTCGTGTGTCTGCCTTATCTCCTGGGACTGTGAGCTCCTGGAGGGCAGGGCTACCCTTAAATCAGCTCTGGTTTTCCCATAGCACCTTGCGCCCCCTGACCCACCCCCACCCTCCCAGCCCCCGCCCAACAATAGGTGCTTGGGGTGTGCTTGCTCAAGGACACGTGACTGTATGGATGAATGCATGAATCTGGGCAGAGCCATGAAGCACCGAATCAGAGATGGGCCTGATCCCCCGTGCAGCCCATGGTATGGCCTCAGACGGTTGCGTCTCCTTGGGGCAGTCATTTCCTACCCGTGGCCCAAACCTGCATGGGCAGAATGGCCCCCGAGTGCTTATATAGGGAGGGCTTAGGGCAAAAATCTGATGGGCAGTTGGGCCGGGGTTTGTGTGGAAGCTGTGTGACACAGAGCAAATATATATCTAGATCTCCCCTTTATTGCCCAGGAGGTTAAGGGTGGGAACCGGTCGTAGACCCGGACCAGGGGGTGGGGATAAGTCAGCACAAGACATCACTCCCACCGGAGAGGTGGGGTGTCTCCAAAAGTACCTTTCTGGGAGGGAGTGGGGAAAAGCGGGGTTGCATGGGACCCGGGAAAGGGACTCCTGGTGACCTGAATTGTGTCCCCCACACAGGAGCACCTGATTTATTATCAGGGACTGAACCGCGCAAAAGAACAAAGGGCCCTGGGGACATTTGTGACCCAGCTGCTCCTTCTCCATACTGAGCCCAGGCACGGCACTTTCAGGAGTTCTCAGAGGCCCCGGCTCCTTCTTTGCCTGAGCCCCCCCCTCACCTCGCCCCCCCACTGTTACACTCTGGGGCCTCACACATTCCTCAGGCCATGCTGAATCCTAAGTATTTTAATGCCTGATATCTATCTCCGTATGGATTTTTGTTTTATCATGAGGCCACTGGAAAGGTTTTTTTTTTTTTTTTGATATCTCTTTGAAACAGATGTCAGCAGAAGCTTCCAGCACAGATCAAGGGCAGGTTAAGGCCTTTGAGACGGGTCTGAATGTCCCTTTAACATCGTTCAATCTAATACCCAAATATACCTCGAGTCATTACCCTGTTTTTATAAGAAGCTCTGAACCATATGTTCGGGAACTAATTAAGCATACAAATCAAGCCCTGGGATCAGGTGGAACTCTGTTTAAATATCTTAACCTTTTATGATTATCTTAATTTAGAGAAAATTCAAAACACATTCAGAAGTCTTAGAAAATGAACTAACTGGGAATTTACTGGCTGGTTTCTTTTTCTTGATGTTGGGATCAGATCTTTACAAGTCCAGCCCGGATTCCTGGGGAAATCCTCTGTGCTCAGGACTTTCTGGGAATGCAGACATCCATGGGCCTGGGAAGCCCGGGAGGGGCCACACCTGACTACCTTCCCCCCCCCCCCCACAGCTTCTCCCAGTCCGAAAGCCCAGCATTCACCACTGCCCAGCCCAGATGTCTCCTGGTCTCCAGAAAGAAGAGGGAGAAAAAGAATGGACGCCGAACCGGAAGTTTTTTCTTGTTTTTTAATAAAACAAATGAAGTATCAAGTTAGTTGGTGTGAAATATTCTTACGGCCCATGTTGTTTCGGGAAGAGCCCTGGAAGGGAGTTCAGAGCAGGGGCTGAGACGTAACTGCACGGATCTGGCTCTGTGTTGGCTGCAGGTGGCTGAGAGAGAAGGCCAGAGCATGCAGCCTGCCCTCCTTTTTGATTCCAGGTCTATTCTGGCAGGGGGCAGCGAGGGCTGGAGTGGCCAGTGGGTCCACCTTCTCACCCCCTTCGGGGAAAGGAGATGCTTGATCCATAAGGTGTGTTTAAAATATACATGCTTACCTTAAAAAAAGGCGGGGGCGGGGTTGCGCCCGGGTGGCTCAGTCGGTTAAGCATCTGACTTCGGCTCAGGTCATGATCATATGGTTCATGAGTTCGAGCCCCATGTCGGGCTCTGTGCTGACAGCTCAGAGCCTGGAGCCTGCTTCGGATTCTGTGTCTCCCCCTCTCTCTGCCCCTCCCCAGCTTGCACTCTGTCTGTCTGTCTCTCTCAAAAATAAATAAGCATTAAAATAAAATAAAATAAAATAAAATAAAATAAAATAAAATATACAAACTTACCAAATCTGACTTACAACAGGGTCTTACAGTCTTTCAGCTGTTCATTCAATACATCTTTATCGAGCACCTACCAGGTTCTGTAGGGGTTCAGGTAATGGGGATTCAGTGAGCAAGAAAGTCACAGTCTTGGCAAGGATATTAAACCACCTCTGATACAGGTGCTCATTTAGTGGACCAAGACTGAACCGGATCTCAAAACACTCTCTTAAGGCTCTTCGGACCCTTAAATCTCTAGAATAGGGTCTCTAGGTAAAATACAGAATGCTTAGCTAAATTTTAATCTCAGATAAACAACCAATACTTATTGACTATAAGTATGTCCCAAATATTGCCTGGGTCATGCTTTTACTAAATAATTATTGTTCCTCTGAAGTTCGAATTCAACGGGGTATCCTGTATTTTTATTTGGCAAGTCTTACAACCCCACTTTAGAAAAAAGATAGAAATCGCCGGGAGTAAAAGCATCTGAATCTTGCATGTTAAATACTCATTTTGGAGGAACACAGCAGGAACACAGTGTCGTGCCAGGCCCCTTTATCTGTTATTTCGTCTAGATCTCACCGCAACTCCATGAAATAGCTTCTATCATCGTCGCCATCTTGCCTATGGGTAGATGGAAACTCAGAGAGGTTAAGTGACTTGCTCAAGGTTGCCCAGCCTGGGCTTTTTCCATGGTATCCCAGTTCCAAGCTGATGGCAATCTTTGCAGAGTTCTTATTTTCCTAGCTTGCCCCAGCTTCTCTCAACTTCTTCCCCCTTTTCCCCCCCACAAACGCTCAAGGAGAGATTCACTCCCATCAGATCAATGTCACTGCCATAATGAAAACCACTGCCCAAGCCCATGAAGGACGAGATCTGTCGAACCCTAATGAGAATGGTTCCGATTATGCAAAAAGCAACCTCATGGTTATTCTAATGTTACAAGTAAATATAAAACATTTAGAAATAGTTGGCTTGCGCTGTTTTTTTCAAGTACAGATGTCTGACTCCCTGCCAGTTTGTTATTAAAAATGCTACGGTGGTTTGGGTACAAAGATTGCTGTAAAAATAAAAGCCGATGCACTCCGAGGGCTTGTTTTGACTTTGCAGGCAAAGTCAGCGACGGCGAGGCTAAAGCACATGGTGGCTAGCGGTGGCTCCAAAGCGGGAACCCTGTCATTCACGGCTCAGTCACTGCCCCGCTTAAAAGCCTGCGGGAACTCTCGGTGCACCTCAAATCCCAGATCGGCTCCCGCAGCCCTCCGGCCCTACCTGCTCCCTCTCCCCCCCTCGCTTAGCGGCTTCTGGCTTCGTCCAGCGCCACACATTTGCACTTGGTGCGTCCTCCGCCTGTGCAAGTTTCCCCCTGGGCTCCTCATTTAGCGGGCGCCTCCCAGCCTTCACCCTTCAGGCCGGTCTGGCCACCTTCTCTGATGTGGGTGTCGCCCCTCCCGGCTCCCGCTGCTTTCCTTTGCTTCCTTCTCACCCTGGAATGACTGTTAACTTTTCTGTCTTTCCCTCCAGAGAGTAGGTCCCTGTCTGTTTCATTTCCACACTTTGTCTCCAGCAAGTAGAGCAATGTTGAGGCACGCGGTGGTTGCCCAACGAACGTTTGGTGAACGAAGTAATGAACTTACCAAAGCACCTGAAGTCTTGCGTTGCGGAGTCCCCTCCCGGTCCGTGGGCCAGAAGGAAAGGGGCAAGTTCTGCACATTTTAATCAACTCACGCAAAGCACTGAAACTCGGGAGGGTACTGGACCTCTGTCAGCAGTGGTGGTGAGGCCAGCAAGAATTTCCAGGATGGCGCTCCCGATCTCAGCAACGGAAAGCTTTAATTTGCTATAGCTATTGCTCGTGTCTAGCAGGAGAGGTATAAAAGAGACAGAAGATTGAGGGGGTTCGAATGCACCAACACAAATATTGTCTCCCTAATAACCCTGCTATTCTGGGTAAACGCACTGATGTGATGAGAATGATTTTGGGGCACGGGAGAGGGAGAGTCCCTGGAGCCTTTGTACCTAGCTTGGCATTCAAGGCTCCTCACACACTTGCTTCAATCTCCTCCTTCAATTTCTTCTCATGCCTCTCTTCATGCAACCTGCGTCCCTTTGGTCCTGAATTATCTGTCACACATCCCATTCCCTGCATGCTTTCGCTCTGCCTGTCCCTTTACTCCCAAGGAGCCCTTGAGCTAGAATGCCCCTCCCCCACCTTACAGATCCAAAGCCCACTCCCTGGTTCAAAGATCATCTTCTTCTCGGACTTTTATCATATCCACCCCCGCCTGGCAGTGATCTCTCCCTCCGCTGAACAACCTGGGCATTTTTCCCCCTTTAAGGGGAAAGTCATGTCTGGCTTGATATCAAGCCCGACTTCATGCTCCATAAGGGGCAGGAGCTGTGCCTCATTTTTTGTGATAAGTGAGTCAATGGCACTTCCTGGGCACGTGCAGCCTTGTGTCATTAGCTCTGCTCGAGCTCGAGCATGGGGCAGTGTCAGGAAGCTGCACTGATCGGAATCCAAAACTTAACTCCCCTTCCCCAAGACATGAGAGAGAAACGGCTTATAGACTGGGTAATCTAAACCAGTGTCTATAGGACCCTACGTGTCCAGATGAAAGGTCCAGAAAACAGACTGAACTTTCCCCCTTTGCATTCAGATGTTTTCCTGTTGGGTGGCCAAGAGCCTGAAACAGCTGAATTCCTGGGCGTTCGACAAACCTCTCCCATCCCCAACTTTCCCAAATATTTTATTCCAAAATTCTGTCCAAATAAAAAAATCCCTAAAGAAACTCAAGCACTAACACCAAACACATGAGCGCAGGAACCAGAGACCCGAGTGGAAATAAACACCCTGTTTTTGCCAGGTAGACGTTGTCAAATATAGGAACATGCAAATATATTTATCTCAAGTGGGTCATAAACAAAGCAGGCATCTCCCACGGGGTCCGCGTTCACGTACAAGAAGTCGGTAACTGGTTTTGGAGAATCTTGCACGTATCAAGCTAGGGATCCTCCCTTGCTGCGTGATCCAGGAGATTTGGAAATGTTCTGCGAGCAATGTGGTTTGAAAACGAAGCCCAGTACAAGCGTTTGATCCACACAGGACAGGATGCGTGCATCTGCAGCCGTCCTGAGTCGACGGGCTAAGGGTAAGCACTCCTATCACATACGGAATCCGGATTTATTATTTTGCTTCGGGACACACACGTCTTCCGCGTTCTCTACATATAGGACACATGGAGAGGCGAGGTACGAGTCCCGTGACTAACACCCAAGTGTGGCCTTGGCAGCTTCGGGGCCACTGTCATATTTTCAACAACTGATCGCTGCTCGAGGGTGAACTAGTAAAAATGTTTCCCTGAACTCATCATGAATTGCAACAGGAGGAAACACTCCATCACTGAGAAGTGACACTAATGTATTCTATTAGATTTGCTTATCATGTTAAAGAGCATATTAAAAGGAAATGTTTGGAAAAGAGATGCCATAACGTCGTATGACGGATTGAGAATTCCTAATTTGGAAAAAATGTGCTAAGACAACATGATTGATGCGAGTGACCTACTTTATTTTATAAGAACGTATGAGTTGCCTTGGGCTCATTGGTACACATATTTGGAAAAAGTTGGTTTTTTTCCACATTAAGTTTTTATTAACATTTTCAAAAGAGCAGAAACACCATAGAAGGATATAAGTTGTGACTTGTCAATGCAGATGTGTTTGTAGTCATTTGTTGTGCAGAAAAACTTACCCCCTTGCTGGAAGGGTTTCTGAATTAGGAGGTTCTTGCCAAGGGAACACCTGATGGGGAGAAACATGACACCGTTTTCCCTGATAAAAAATGACAGGGAATGGGGCATTTTTATCGAAAGCACAAATGGGTCTTCTGCTACTTATAGCTAGTGATCTCTCAGAATGATTAACATTTCGTGGAGCCCCCTGGCCACCTTCCTGCAGCAGAAAGCAAACGAAATCGAGGCTGAGTTAACCATTTTATTTCTCCTTTGGAAACTGAAGCCCAGGGGGGCGCCTGGGTGACTTAGGCGGTTAAGCGTCCGACTTCGGCTCGGGTCATGATCTCGCAGTTGGTGAGTTCGAGCCCCGCGTCAGGCTCTGTGCTGACAGGTCGGAGCCTGGAGCCTGCTTTGGATTCTGTGTCTCCCTCTCTCTCCGCCCCTCCCCTGCTCACGCTCTGTCTGTCTCTCTCAAAAATGAACAAACATTAAAAAAATAATAATAAATAAAATAAAACGGCCCTGGAAACTGGAGCCCAAAGCTGGGGTTTCCCGTTATCAAACGAAGCCACTTGGTCTGGAAGTTGGGAACTCTTGGATTTATCCCGGAAACAGAGCTGTGGGGGCTCCGACAGAGGGCTAGTGGCAGGAAAAAACACTCTGTTCCTGTTAAAATGACGTTGCCAGTGAGTTTAAGACTTCAGAAAAGCCTATGGTATGATGTTTACTGAAGAAAGTGGGATCTGAAGAAGAAATATGTATTGAAAAGTAGAGGTCGGAGAATAAACTGGCATAAGCTTTCTGGAGGGCAATTTGTCAACTTGTCACCGAAACCTTAGATTTCTGCGTGTTTTTTTTTTTTTTATTTCTGCATGTCTTTGAACCCAGAATGCCACTTCTAGAAAGTTCTCCTAAAGAATAATAATGAATATTCACAGAGCTTTAAGTAATAAGATGTTCACTATAGATATATAATATTAAGAAATTGACTAGCTAAATGTCTGCCGTTGGGGGTTGCTTTTTCCCCACATTTAATGCAGCTATTGAAATGATGATGTAGAATAATAACACTGTAGGAAAAGGTTTGTAATAGTTAATGAAATAGGAAAAGTGGGTTAGAAAACAGTATGCAAAATATGATGCTATTTCAACAACTCCGTATACATGCATCTATTTAATTCTTAGACCTGTACATTGTATACCTCAGGAGATATATGTACAATGTCATATATATTGTGATACTATTTTAAGTATATATATGTATAAATGTATACAATATATACACTATGTATATATAATAAATCTTTTTTGGGGGGGTGGAACATTCATCAAAATGTTAAGAATAACTTTTTCTAAAGAGTAAATTTTGCAAGGGCACCTGGGTGGCTCAGTCAGTTGAGCATCTGACTTCAGCCCAGGTCATAATCTCACAGTTCATGGGTTCAAGCCCCATGTCGGGCTCTGTGCTGACAGCTCAGAGCCTGGAGCCTGCTTCAAATTCTATGTCTCCCTCTCTCTTTGCCCCCCCGCCCCGCTCATTCTCTGTCTGTCTGTCTGCCTCTCTCTCTCTTTCTTTCAAAAATAAATGTTTAAAACAATTTTTTTAAATAGTAGATTTTACAGGTACTGTTTGTCACTTTCTTTTTGTGTGTTTTCATGTTCTACAATAGACATGATTTTCTTTGGTAATAAGCAGAGCAGTTATTAAATGGAAAATCCAAGAGACTCAACTGATTAGTTAATAGAAACAATAAGAGAGTTTGCAAGGATTCCCAGACACAAACTAGTTTTCTTATACAATAGAAATAGCAAGTTGAAAATATAAAATGAAAATTATTCCTTTCACTATAGCAAAAACAAAACAAAGCGTAAATCACCCATAAACCTGAAAATACACTGACTAATTCATGCAAGAGATACCTAAGACCTGTTTGGAAGCAAATATTGAATACACTGAAGAAAGTCTAAATAAAATACATTATTGTATGTCTGCTTGGGATATCTAAACATTGCTAAGATTTCAATTCTTCCCCCAACTTAGTTTATACATTTTATGCAACTTCAATAAAATTTCTTTTTTCAAAAATTTTTATTTATCTATGTTAAAGTAAGCCCCAACTTGGGGCTTGAACTCACAACCTGAGATCAGGAGTCGCATGCTCTACCAAATGAGCCAGTCAGGCACCCCAGTAAAATTTCTGATTAAGACAATTGGCAAATTGATTCTAAATATTATCTAGGAGGCCAGATACATAAGAATAAACAATTTTTATAGAAGAAGAAAAATGAGATGGGGCTTGCCCCATTGGGTTTGAAAAGATATTATTAAAGTCAGAAGAATTAAGCACGATAATGTTGTAGAAATATCAAATAGATAAACAAAGAAAATAGAATGTAGAATAGAATGAAATAGGTTAATGGAATAAAATGTATGTTACATGATAAAGATTGTATTTCTTATTTGTAGAGAAATAGGGTTGGTGCTTCAATGGTGTTGGAATAATCAGTGATCCATTTGGAGGGGGAAAAAGTGGGTTTTCACCTCATGCCACATTCATAAAAAAAATCCCAAATGTATTAAAGAGGCATGCATTGTTTTAATTTATAAAAGCTGTAAAAGAAACTAGATAAAAAACAATTCCATAATCTTGAGAATGAGAAAAGGCTTTCTTAAAAACAGATAAGCCTCCGAATCCATAAAGGAAAAAACTAACAATTTTACCTGCATACATATTTAAGTCTTTGGTATGGGACATGAACACTATAAACACATGACAAACTAGGGAAATAACATAACTTGTAGGATAAGCAATGGATTAAGAGCTTTGCTGCATAAAGTGCTGCTTTATATAAGAAAAAGACCAGGGTGTCTGGGTGGCTCAGTCGATTAGGTGTCTGACTTCGGCTCAGGTCACAATCTCACAGTTGGTGAGTTCGAGCCCCACGTCAGGCTCTGTGCTGACAGCTCAGAGCCTGGATCCTGCTTCGGATTCTGTGTCTCCCTCTCTCTCTGCCCTTCCCCCATTCACGCTCTGTCTCTATGTGTCTCTCAAAAATGAATAAACATTTAAAAAAAATAAAAAAATAAATAAGAAAAAGACCATCATTCCAATAGAAAAATCGGAAGGCACAAGCGAGATTTTTACAGCAGAAGAAATGCATCTAGCTGCTAAACGTACAAAAAAAGATACTCAACCTCACTAACGAGCAGCTTAAAATTAGGAGAAAATAACATCCTCACTCATCGCTTTCAAACGTTTAAAATGGAAGGTAACACTCAATGTATTGAGGATGTGCCGAAATATCTTTGATCCTGTAATTCCATGACAGGGAGTTTATCCTATGGAAATGATACAAAATGGCCTGATAAGTTGCTACAAGTCTCTGCCGTTGGTTGAAGGAAGGAGACATCCTACAAACACGGTGATAGAAAGAAGGTCTGAGAGACCAGGGATCTTTGCGACCCCAATATTTATGTGTATTGTTTAAGGAGCATACATGGGGCGCCTGGGTGGCTCAGTCGGTTGAGCGTCCGACTTCAGCTCAGGTCACGATCTCGCGGTCCGTGAGTTCGAGCCCCACGTCGGGCTCTGGGCTGATGGCTCAGAGCCTGGAGCCTGCTTCCGATTCTGTGTCTCCCTCTCTCTCTGACCCTCCCCCGTTCATGCTCTGTCTCTCTCTGTCTCAAAAATAAATAAACTTAAAAAAAAATTTTAAGGAGCATACATAACTATTTGAGTATTGTGGAGTGGGGGAGGCGCCTTCCCTGACTTGCCTCTTCTGTGATATTTACATGTTTTAGGATCATGTCACTTTTAAAATAAAAAAACAACACCCATCTGACACTCGTGCCCAGAGAGGCGAGGTGACCCCAAGGCTGACAGCACACCAGGACCTGGGGCGTTGGGTCTCCTGATGCCCAGGCCTCCTCTGCCCCCAGAGTTCCTTCTTCCCGCTGAGGAAGAACCCCCTCCCCCAGGGGGCCCCTGAGGTGCCCTGAAAACGTCACTTGCTGCCACCTGTCGGGCATACACAGCATTGGTCTAATGGGTTTCAGGGTGAGGCCTCAACCCGCAGTAGTCATGGGGCCGCCCAGCCAGTGCCAGCGCCAGCTGGCCCTCTTGCCTCCTAAGGGACATCCCGTGAGGGCGTCTGTGGGTTCTAGGAGGACCAGTGGGGTGGCAGAGGTCGAGGGGGTAAAGCAGGAAGACACATGGCCTCCAAGAGTCTAACGACATCAGCTGGTATTGTAAAGTGTTTTATGATTCTTTTCCATCCATCACCTCATTTGATCTACGGAATCGCCTCCTGAGAAGAGAATCAGCGGGACTGTTACTAATCCCATTTTCCAGAAGAGACCACTGAGACTCAGGAGGCTGAGCCACAGACCTGGTCACACAGCTGGAAGGTGTGGAGAGGGAATGAGACGTTGGGTCAGCTTGTTGTTCATTCTCCGCTCCTGCCACACGGCTGCTTCTCTTCTGGGAAAGCACCCACCCACCCTCAGCCCGTGGAAGCAAGTTTCCCTTGCTGGAGATCGGCCTCGACCGAGAGCACTGTGGAGCTTTCTGCACAGTCGAGGAGGACTTCTGACTCCTAGCCCCCGACCCAGCGTCTAGGATGAACTGGGTCTCCTCTGGCAGCCTTTGGCTCCTTGGCGGCTAAGGCTGGTTGGGCTGCTTGCCTGGGGAGCCCCAAAGAAAGGCACAGATCTGAAGGTTCTCCAATGGAGGGTATCGTCCTGCCCGGGAAAAGCTTCTAATCACTAGAGCTTGATCTGGAAGCCCCAAGTGCCCCTGACTCGCACCTGTGCTCTGGCAATCTAGCACCGTGCGTGGCCTACAGCAAAATGCTCCACAAAGGTTTGCTGAGTCAGTAGATCGGCCGTGAAGGCCTGGGTTCCCACTCCAATCTGTTGGATCTCACCCTGACCTCAGGCTATCCCTGTCCCCACCCCGAGACTCTTCTTTCCCTACTGTAACACGAGTGGGGGTCAGTCTCTGGGACCTGAAGCAATCCCTCATGGCTGGGGGCGCTAACCAGCTTACTTCCAGAACAAAGGGGCTGGAGGAGCAGAGGCCAGCCTAATGCAAGAGGCTCAGAGCCAGAGGCTGGAGGGAAGGGCAGGAGAGTTCTCCCAACAGCTCTTTGGAGTCCACCTTTCTAGCTGTTTCACTGAATTCAACTTCCCCAAGAATATGACTCCGCCATGAGCAGCCCCTTAAAACCAGAGACCTTGCTCCTCTGCTTCTGCGTGTTCTCAGCACATGGCAGGTGCCTGTGAACACGGGTGGTCTATTGCAACAACTTGCCACAGTAGAAACGAGAAGCTTAGGACTGTAAATGATGTTATAGGCTATGCAGTCCATCGCCCTCCATTGGAGACCCAGAAGACTTGCCCAAGGTCCCAGAGGGAGAGAGAGAGAGAAAGAGAGAGAGGCAATGGAAGAGATTTGGCCAGCCTGAATGAGCTGGTTTTCAGAGATCAGCCAAAGCGAAGGCCAGCTCACTTGATTTGGGTTGGAAGCCAGGAGAACCTGATTGGGAACCACCCAGCACATACCAGAACCCCCACATTGGCTCCAGCCAAAGCACAATTACTGCTGGGAGAGGCACGATGCTCTCATAATGAAGTCATATCTATCGAAGAGATCCTTGAGGCTACTTACCTGTGAAATAATTACATGTGCCTCAGAACTGGGAGATCAAGGATTTTTATCCAACATCCCATGATGCTCTTAAAAAAGGTTTCACTATAAACTGCAGGTGGGGTGGGGAGAGGCAACATTTCTGAGCCAGGGCACCATGTTTTAATTCCACCTTTTATGTTTTGGCATCGTCTCATCTATGTGTCTATATCTCTCTGTAGACATATTAAAACAACATTAAAGTAGATTAAAAGAGCAACAATTGTCATCCATAATCATGTTGCCACTACTCCATTGTACCCACATGCATACACCTTGTTTAATTACACAAGCGATACACCAGTGCAGTCTCCTTGTCAGAAATGAAGCAAGAAGTATACATTGTAGTCAGAAAATGTACCCCCGCCCACATCATTCCCCCACCAGTGCCCTTTTGCTCCTTTGAGGTAACACACTTGTCACTTGTGTATTTCCGGAATTTTTCTCTAAGAGCTCATTTAAATACATACATATAACTAACTATACACTACCATGTGAACGAAACAAACAGGTGTTTACTTTTTTAAATTATTTTATTTTATTTTTAAGACAGAGCGAGCAGGGGAGGAGCAGAGAGAGAGGAGGACAGGGGATCCAAGGCAGGCTCTGCGCTCACAGCACAGAGCCTGACGAGGGGCTGGAACTCGGGACCCGAACCGTGAGATCATGACCTGAGCTGAAGTCGGATGCTCAGCCACCCAGGTGCCCCGGTAAGTGTTTATTTTAAACATTAATGGGGTTGGGGCGCCTGGGTGGCGCAGTCGGTTAAGCGTCCGACTTCAGCCAGGTCACGATCTCGAGGTCCGTGAGTTCGAGCCCCGCGTCAGGCTCTGGGCTGATGGCTCAGAGCCTGGAGCCTGTTTCCCATTCTGTGTCTCCCTCTCTCTCTGCCCCTCCCCCGTTCATGCTCTGTCTCTCTCTGTCCCAAAAATAAATAAACGTTGAAAAAAAAAAACATTAATGGGGTCATATCATGTATTGTTCTGGAACTTGCTTTATCTCCCTTTAGCAGGTCTTGGAGAACTTCCCATAATACTACATATAGACAGCTACTTCCATCTTTTTAACAGTGACACGAGTTTCTGTAGAATGAAAACAACATAATTTTTTACCAGTCCCCCATTCAGGGACACAGGGTTGTTTCCAATTTTTCAAAATTCCAAACAGTGAATATATATATATATATATTCAGTGAATATATATTTTCAGGCTTAAGCGTTCTGCCTCTCTCATGTGGCTGATGAATCTTTTAATTCATGTCAGCAGACTGTCCTACTGGGGAATGTCAGCTCCATGAGGGCAGAGATTTTGTCTGTTTTCTTTACTGCTGCGTCCCCAGGGCCCCTAACAGTGTTTGCTCAGCAGAGGTGCACCATAAATATTTGTTGAATGAAAAACTGACAAGCAAGCAATTGAAAGGCATTTTAACAATTAATGCTTTCCTAATGTCAGAACTTCACAAAGGCGTTTTTACTTCCTAATCACATCTGTCCTCAGAACAATTGTGTGATGTCAGTGGATCCTGCATTGTTATTACCCCCAACTTGCTGGTAGAATGGCATCAGGAGGAGAAAACATAGAGGATTTTATGTCTGGACACATTCAATAATAGTTATCTAGTTCCCCAACTAGTCCTTAAGAGCAAGGATCATGATCGCTAAGGCTTTAAACCTTGTTAATTGCAGGTCAGTTGCAAATTTCCTTATAAATGGTAAATGCACACTATTGCTTGAGTGAATAAATGATCCCAAAATACTATAAATATGTGAGTTTCAGTGGTGCCGTACTTCTGAGGGGATAGTCCATTAACCCACTCTGCTTTCAAGACGGCAACCAAGCCATCGTGACCCAACTTCACCATCCGGTGAATGGAATGGGGAACAGCCTTTCTTTCTTCCCCAGTGTTGGGGGCTATGCTTTTTCCTCCCTCACTACCAGGTCAAATACACCTCTGAAAATCCTTCTCCTAGGTTTACATACCTTCTAAATTCTCGTTTTTCTCTTTGGAATTATAAGTATTGCCTACCTCTACTCCCTTCAAATAATTTGAAAGTCAAAACCAACCAGCCCCAAACGTGACAGAGAAGTCGATCTTTCATGCTCTACCATGGAAAGGGGAGACATACATTTAAAAAAAAATTTTTTTTAATGTTTTTATTTATGTTTGAGAGGGAGACAGACAGACAGACAGAGAGCTGGGGAGGGGCAGAGAGAGAGGGAGACACAGAATCCAAAGCAGGCTCCAGGGTCTGAGCTGTTAGCACAGAGCCCGACATGGGGCTCAAACTCATGAACCGTGAGATCATGACCTGAGCGGAGGTCAGACACTCAACCGACTGAGTCACCCTGGACATATATATTGAAGTAGAATCAGATCTAGGACCACTGCCCTTTGAAGTGTCCCAGGACCTTAGAGTCTCTCTACAGGGCTTCCTCTAACTCCTTACCCCAACGACTCACCCTGCTTCAAAATGTGTTCTCCCCTGCCAACTGGCATTCTCTTCTATTTTTCTGTTTTCTTTAATTATGACAACCTCTATTGCTACAACTAGAAGATCTTGCTACACTTATTTATATACGAGATTGTCTTTCTTCACTGCATAGGTGAGCTGCTTGAGGGAAGATATCATGAGAGTTTTCATTTTTGAATCCCAAATGCCAGCACAGTGTCTGGCAGGTAGCAGGTATATATTTTTTCTTTTTTTGGTGGTGGTGGGGGGGAAGGATTTTGCTATTCATGGCACATAACCAGTATAATTCAACACACTTATATTCCTACCAAGCCTAAAATTCTTTATCTTACCGAGTAGACATTTACTAGATTTTGGTGGGGCGGTGGCTGGGGGGGGGGGGGGGGAGCGGGGGAGAAACTTGAAACCTTGACCATTTTTAACATTGTCACGGTGAGGGACAACATTCTGAGTCCTAGACAGTGATTAAGAAAGAAACTTTTGGAACATAACCTAGTCAAAACTTGAGGCCCTTGAGCCTCCTTCCTGACTCAGGCACAGATTCTTGGTATGCTCCAAGGGACCCCCACCCCGAGCAGGAAATGCAGGGCCGGACTACAAACATAGAGGAGTAACAGCATCAAAAGAAGAGTCTAGTAGGTGGTGGATCCCAATAGGATCTTAAGATCGCACTACCCTTTTAATGATCCAGTCTTCTCGGATTTAACTGCAGACTTGCAAAAAGGGGGTGCTGGGAGAGGCTGGTATATGGGGCCGAGCCTGGTTTCCGTCTCTGTAAATCTCTGGGTACCACGCGTGGTTTGTCTCAGCTGAGCATCGCTTGCTTTATTTTTTTTTTTTCTTCACTGCCCCCCCCCCCCCCACCCCAGCTTGGTCTTTGGCTATATTTGCCCGAGATCCTTCCTTTACTTTCTTTTTCTTTATTGAGGTATAAAAACTTATAGTAAAATCCACAGGTCTTAAGTTCAACGAGTGTTGGCAACTGTATACATGTGTTACCATTACCCTAATCACGGTAGAGGACATTTCTAGCACCCTCCCAAGTTCCCTTGCGCTCCTTTGTAGCCAACCCTCTGCCAGAGGCAACCACTGTTCTGATTTCTATGTCCTGTTATGAACGTCACATAAACAGAACTACATAGCACGTTTCTTTCCTTTCTTCATTTAATAGAACAGCGATAATGAACACAGGTAGACAGAATCCGATTTCTTTTCTTTTCCAAGGTGTCAAAAGTTAACGTGCCCAAACGTCTGACAGTGGTGGCCTCTGGCTAGGGGAAATTCAAGTGATTGTTACTTTCTTCTTTACACATTCTGGTCTAGTATGAAAATATACATATAATTTTATAGCAATGAGATAATAAAGACAAGAAGCTTTTTCATGGCATGGAAGGGCAGGGCTCTTGCGGAAAAGTAAAGAAGTGAGGTTCAGATGGGTGTAGAGGTGCAGCCCTGGCTGTCTGAGGGCTCATGCCTTTCCCTGGCAAGGCCCTTCCTGGTAGTTGGGTAATGGGTATATCACCTCCAGGTTAGAGACCCCCTTGAGCCATTTCCTGTCTGGATTCTCAATAACGCTTTGGATATGGAACCGTTCGGCCAAAGGATTCCTTCTGTCTCAGACTCTTCCCCTTGGATCTTGGCAAATAGAAAAGACTGTCTAAAGCGAGGGTTCAAAATTCCATTAAAATCATGGAAAAAAGATACACCCATTTTCAATTTTAAGCTCTTGATGACACATTTGAGTTTTAGGGACGAGCATAAAGCAAACAATTACAGAGCAAACTATACCATTGTAGATCAAATCTGCACCTTACGATCTCCGAATAGCATTTGAACACAGATAAGGGGCAGCTCCTTGTTCTGTTTCCCTGACATCCCCGTTACACAGATGGGTGCACACGTGGAGAGAGAATGAGTAAGAGAGAGGCATAAATGAAGAGAAAGTTTTGAATCCCAAAATAATATTTGCAGGAACGCTTAAAGAGAAAACAACCTAGCAATTTCACAACAGAATGCAAGGCCTGACTCTGTTGGTTAAATGGTCCCATATGTGGTGCACAGAGCTGGGAGGCTCGGAACAGGCTGGCCCGGGCCAGTGCCAGGGCTCTGCGTGAACTGGCTGGGCAGCGAACACGTTGTTCAACCCAGTCGAGCCCATTTCTGCCTCTCTAACTGGGGAATAACAGCGGTATCCACCTCCCTGGGTGTGTGGGAAGGCGGCAGAAGCAAGGTGTGAGCAGGCTGTCTGTAAGCCACGCATGCTACCCGTGTGCCAGCGCTGTCTTGTCTCTTCCGGACCTGGAATAAATGCTCTGGAGAGAATGTGGGATCTAGGCTCTGTCCACTGTGGTCGCTGACTTTTGGGGAGACTCAGAGCACAGTGTTAGCTTTTTCCTCACACTGCGGCTTCCTCAGCTTCCTCGCTGGGGCAAAGGGGGAGCATCCTGATAGATACAGGAGACGAGGAGGGAGGGCAAGTTGGAGACAGGCAGACCTGGGCCAGACTCCAGACTCCTTCATTTCCCAGCTGTGTATGTGTGTGTGTGTGTGTGTGTGTGTGTGTGTGTGAGAGAGAGAGAGAGAGAGAGAGAGAGACCTTGGGTGAGTCCTTTTATTTCAGAGTCTCGGTTTTTGCATCTGGAAGCTGGGAATAGATTGAACACTTCAGTGGATTTCTGGGAGGACTAGTTAAGATAGAGCCTTGTAATAGATGCTCAGCGCAGTATCCCCACAGGGGCCATCAGTGATAGAAGTGGCCCGCCTCTCGTGTAAGATTCCCTGGCAGCAAATGAGCAATGAAATAGACCCTATCTAGTTCCCAGCACACCGGGGCAACTGCCCCTTGAATCAGAATCAGCGGGGCTCGAAGCAAGGGGTAGAAATCTGGAACGCTCATGCTTACACAACGAGAAGAAAGTTTTCCACCGCATTGGGCAGAGGCGAAACGGATCACCTGGATGGAGAAAAACCTACAGATGTGCCAGACGGGCCAAAGCCCATCTGGGGGAGATCCACATCCAATGGTGGGCACTGTGATCCCCTCTCCTCTGGAAGGCTTGGCATCCTATGCGCGTTCAGACACCTAGCCATGTAGCCGCCCCGGAGACTGCAACCACTGGGGAAGGGGAGGGTCGGCTGCTTTATTTTTGGCAACACGAAGACTTCCTCCCACTTCCTGGCCCCCAGCTCATCCCGGGAGCCCCACCGGCATCCCGCAGCTCCTTTTGACTTGCGCAGCACAAACCTTTCCCCAAGGTTGGGGATTGGACCCAGATCCCAGGTGGCTCAGTCTAGCAGAGCTCGGGGTTCTGCTGGCAGTGGAAATCCCAAGTCTGTTGGTGAGGTGGGTTTTTTGTTTTTGTTTTTGCCAACTTCCACTGTTCTGTTCCACCAGATGGTCACCAGGTAGCCATGGGGGTGGGGGGGGGGGTGGGTGGGAGGGACGGTGTCATTTTTAAGAAACAGCCCACCGCATCCTGGCAGTGTCTGAACCTCTGCCCCCTTCCCTCGGTCTTCCTTGCTCCCCCCACCCCAGCCCCTCTTGCGGACTCCCAGGCCTCACAAGTGGACGTGGCCGTGCCTGTTCACCACGCTGTAACGTTAGGGCGTTTCTCATTTCCGATGCTGTCTTAGGCCATACCTGACTTGGGTTATCTTTTCCTTTCCCCTCCCCCTCTGTGAACTGGATCTCTTGTGCGGCTCTTCCCTTTTAGAGGGGCGAACACGTGCTGACGCGTGAGATCCCGACTTTATTTTTCTCCGGCCCGCACCGCCCCTGCCTTCTGGCGCGAGCAGGCGACTACCCGCTAATTTTAGCTCTTAACCGAGAGGAGAAGCGAACTGTAGTCGGCAACACCTGATCCGCAGGCGGTCCGAGCCCAGGACAGCTTTTCCCAGCGCGAGGCCCGGAGGGCGGCGGCCAGCGGCCGGTAGAAGCGGGGACCTGCCGAGACGGGAGACCGGAGCGCTGCGGCGCGTCCGCACCGGGCGCCGTGGCCCGAGCCCGCGGGTCTGGCGTCTGGAGCCCAGAACCCGGGAAAGGCCTCCGCTGCCCGCCCAGACGCCTCGGCTGAGCATATGCTGCACTCCCCAAATTCATTTTTAATTCATGACATCAGTTTAGGGGCCATTGGAGCCTCTAAACAGCCTCTCAAAAACCAAAACAGCCACCACAGCGCAAGTGAAAAGGGAGGAAGTCGCCTGGTCCAGAACGTTGTCTCCTCTGTCCCCAGGGAGTGGGCATTTGCAATACCACTTTCCAGAGGGGGAACCTGTTGTCCCTCACGTCAGACTTACCCCGCCTTGCCTTTCCCCGGAGCCAAAATTGGACACCAGGATATTTGTCATAACGACAGAGCTGTTGTCAAAGTGGTTTCCATCAGGACTTTATAACGTTGCATTAAACAATCAAATACATACTTTTAGGGAGATTAAAGGCTCTTCCAAATACTTTTGCACACACACGCATGTAACAAACATGTCTATATGTACACATATATCCAAACTGTATACAGCATTCAATATATAATGTATAATTAAACATAGTATCCATTACTAAGTGGTATAATAATGTAATATAGGAACTAGGTGTTAAATATATGTCAAACAGCATGTAATATGATGAAACTATACAATACATGTTATATGTTAAATTGTATAATATATAATGCACAATTATGTGTAACAAATAATATAAATAATATATAATACAAACGGACCATACATAATAGATTATAGATCACATATATTAAAAAGATTGTCCTCCTCCGAAATATCCCACGGGCTGGGTATCACCGAGCCCCAGCTCCGTACAGGGACCCTGAGAAGGAGACAGGCAGAGGACGGTTCCCAGATACCGGTGGCACTACCCTAGTCCTTGCCATCCCACGTCCCCACGCGCCCACGTGTCCTGGGGTGGACATAAAGATTCCAAACGGCTAGCTCCTTATTGGAGTAATGGAGCTAACAGATTATCTCTTACAGGGGTCAGTCTCCAATGAGGGGGGTGGGGGAGGCACAAATTTCCTAAGGAGACCCCCGGGGCATCCTTCCCCGCGTTCACTGCAAGCCCTGAGCATTTGGCGCTTGGCCCCCCCGAGCGTAAACCTAAGTGTTCGGTCTCAGACACGGAAGACAACTTCAAGTGCCATTTTCCAATGTAAGCATTTAGAGGCAATTTGGAAATTGAAGCGAATCTTTATGTGCAAGACTTGACGTGTCACAGGCCCTTTACAGCTGCGGTTAGAAAGGCAGCTAAGAACCCCGTGGACGGGCCGCAAGGAGACGATTCCAAGGAAAGCAAAAACGCACAGTTAGAAATTTGATATTAACCGCGCACTTCCAAGTCAAGCAAGCTTAATGATAATTGCCGCGAGTGTTTGCTTTGCTTATGCCGGAGAAAAAGGGGAAACGCTCGGACAGAGAAGTTACCCTAAAGAGGTACATCTTTTAAAAGGGGGGAAATATCTCTGAGGCCGACGTTGGCTCACTGGCAAGCTGAAACTGTGAATGGGCACCAGTTTCTCGCCAGTTACCTGGAAGCGGAACCTCAAGACCGATCGTCTGGGAGACGCGAGTGTGTGTTAAGCGGGGGGCTGTTTTCGATAGGAAGGCGCAGCGCCTCTCCTCAGAGCGGGCTGCGGACCCGGAGACCCTCTCCCGAACCCCGGTTCCCGGGTCGGAGGCCCGGGCGCACGCCGCGGAGAGCGCCCGGCTGCCGGTGCGGTGCCGTCCGCCGCCGCGGGGCGCGCCGCCGCGCGAGCGGCCTTTATTTGCAGTCTCTTTAACTTTCCATTTCTGGTTCCCTTCCCTTCCCTTCGAGCGCCCTGCGGCGGAGTGTTAGACAAGCTCTGTCGTCTGTGGGCTCTCACCTCAGAGTCAATATTATCTCAGATGGGCACAATAGTCTGGAATGAAAAGCTAATATTGAACCAATGAGGTCCCTGCCCGCGCCGCCGCGATGCCACCCTTTGTTGCGCTGCTCCGGGCGAGCCGCGGGCGGCCGGCTAAGCGGAGGGCGGCTGCGGTCGGGCCTCTCCGGGTCCCCGCCGGGGTGGGGGAGACGGGCAGACCCAGCGCGGAGGCCTCGGAGGCCCGACGCGGAGGTCCCTGCGGGCCCCGCTCGGCCTCTCCTCCAGCCGCCGGGGACTGGCCGCGGGGCCGGGAGGGAAGCCGGGCGCACCGCGTGTCCCCGCGCCCAGACGCGGCGGGGACGCAAACAGGGGGAGCGGGGCCTGGTGCGCCCAACCCCCGGGCTCTAGGAGCCCCGAAATGTGAGTGTGGTGGCGACGTGCAGCTGCGGGGCCCCCGCTAGAGGGGCTCCCTCGCGCTCGCCCTGGGGGCAGCCTGGCCGCCGCTGGTAATTAAAGGCCGCCGGGCCCAGGCTCCGGGAGGGGACCGGGGAGGAGGGGGGGGGCGGGAAGCCCCTCTCGGCGGGCCTCTTCGGAAGCTCCCAGCCCCCGTACACTCTTCCGTCCCGCGCTAGGTCGGCGCAGGCTGGCAGAGCTAGGGAGGCGGAGGTGGCTGGACCAGGGCGCCTCGCCGGCTGGGACCGGAGCTGGCACGGCGCTCCGACTTTTCCGTCCGCAGGCGCGGGCGCTGCGCTGCAGGTTTCAGGGCTGCTCTGGGGCGCCCACAAAAGCAGCGCCAGGGTGCGGGGTGCACGGAGTCTCGGCCGTGGCCTCCCAGCGCCCGGGCCTCCCAGCGTTGCCCTGCCAGCTCCTCAGCTCCCCGGCTGCAGAGAAGCCGCCGACGGCCCTCTCGTCCCAAACCCTGGCCTTGAATCCGCAGGAGGGGGACCAGAGCAGGAGAAAGAGGGCGCGGGGCGAGGCCTGAGGACGGAAAAGACGGTCTGCAGGACAATGGTGGGCAAGTGGCTTCCACGCAAGCGCCGGGGTCCGCTACGTGGGGCCGCCTGGACCAGCCTCGCTGCGTGAGACGGTTTGGGCGCCCCCGTCCGCCTGCGGGGGGCTCCTCGCTTCCTTTTCTCATTGGCTTGAATGTAGGTGTCTGGCAACACTGGAGGGGGCGGGGCTGTCCCAGGGTCCCTCGTGGAATGCCCACTGCATGCACGGCCAGGAGGTGAGAGCGCTTTGGGGAACCCCTCTGAGCCTCAGTTTTTTAACTCTGGAAAATGGGCGTTAGGATTCCTTCCATATCAGATTCTGAAGTTCACTTGAGATCATGAGTGTGAGCAAACTGGCTTTGAAATGCCACAACTTCGTCTACACCTTCCAGGCATCCTCTCCAGATTCCAAGGAGATCTTCAGCCTCCAAGAGATCCTCTCCACTTTCCTTCTTTCCTCGGAGGGCCAGGATCCCTTTCCAAGCCCTAGGGCAGCCCCCAGAGTCCAGAAAACAGAAAGGTATTAGAAGAAGAGACAATTAAGTTCCAAAAGAGGGGCCGACGGGGCACTAGTGTTTCAGGGTCGAAGGTTCATTGGCGCTGACAATCCCAAGGAGCTCCTTAAAGGACTGAACCTCAGTTTACAAGGTTGGTCACAGGTGGCAAAAGCAGCCTCAAACGAAAAGACAGCAGAGGGGTCTGAAGGTCCGTCTGCCACCTCCCATGCTGGTCCTGTGGCCTGCTGGACACCTTGCCCAGCCTCTGGGAGCACCTGGAGATGGTTACTGCCCTGTGGCCCAGCGGAGCTATGGTTGTGGGGGCAGATGGGGGGGGAATGTGAGCACACTGGGGGGAGCGTGTAGGACAGTGCTATCCCCACCCCTGCGGAGCAGGGGTCGCCTGAGCAAGGCCAGCGATTCCTAACTCCTGCTTGTCTGTCTGTGTCCCTCAGTCTGTCCCTCGCCTATCTTTGCTTGGCCTTAGACTCATTTGAAAGCAGCTGAGGGAGAAAGAAATCGGGGCCTCCTTTGATTCTGCCTCTTTGCTTTCAGTAGTGAGCCCAGGCAGTGTGTTGAGGGATTGATGATCTTCAACGTGATGAAGGAAGTAAAACTCTAGGGTCAGCTCCTGCGTGTGGCTCCAACGGGTCATGCCGAGTTCCGCGCTCAGAATTGCTGGATCGAAAATCGGACAGATCTCGGGAGACCCAGGAGTTCACGAGCTCCTGCTAGCGTCCAGAGAAGGGCAGCACCGGTCTCCTGCAGTCGCCTGGGAAAGCAGAGGCCGAGAACAGGGTCCGGACAGGCCTTGGCCCCCAGGTGGACGCTTTGAAGTTACCTGGAGGCTGTCGCTGGGATTTCCAGCTAACCCCGCGAGGATTATTCTCGGGAGAAGCTAGGCTGTCCCGAGACAGACGGCGTCCGCGGGCTCCAAGAGGAAGGGGCCGATGTCACCCGGGCCCACCGCGGCCACCCAATCGCCACCTCGGGAATAACCACCAGGACCCCTGTCTCCAGCTATCACTGGCCGCCCACGAGGGGGCGCAAAGCTGGGACAGCCGCACCCCGCGACCCAGCTCCTTTGACTCCACCCCACCTGGGGCCCGCGCTGGGCAACCTGGGTCCATTCTTTGAACCGCCGCGGTCCGGCAGCGGGATCTGGGACCTCAGGCATGGCGTCGTGGGTGCATTTGCGCGGTAGTTGGCCATCGCCCTGGCACGGGCGGCCACGGCCGCCCCGTCCTTTCTAGAAGCGAACCCGTTCCCCCCTTCCTTGCACACTTCCAAAAGAAGCCCAACTCCTCCTGGAGCTGGAATTCGAAGGGCTGGTGCCGATGGAGGGAGGAGGGACGCGTTTCCAAGTCTTTGTTTCTACTCTGTAGTCCGCGCGTCTGCGTAGATCCCCCTCTTCCGGCCCAGATTGCGGTCGCCGCCAGAGCTCGGCAGTGGGGCGCAACCCCAGCACCCCAGGGGCGCGCCGGGCTCGGGGGCTCCGCTGGCAGCCCGCCCGCTCCGGCCCCCGCCACTAGGCGCCGCTGCGCGCACGCGGATCCCCGCCGCTGAGCAGCCGCCGGGGAGGGCGCCAGGAAGGGAATTTGCTCTAATAACAAATGTTTTAAAAACAGGTTTTAAAGCTATGAGTTCTTCTTTGCGTTTTCCCACCCTCTCCCTACGCGTTCGGAGAGGCCAGGTGACTGGGACTCTCAGAGTGGGCTGGAGGAATTCCTAACCGAGCCCTGAGGCCTCCCCATCCCGGGTAAACTTCGCTTTGCGTTGGGCCGGGGAGAGGGCTCACCCTCCGCTCTGGTCCGCGGCGCCGGTGGGTGCCGGCTCCCAGGGACAGCCCCGGACGTGGCGGAGCGCACCCGGTGGGCGCGACCACGCCAGGCCGTGGCCTAACAACCATGTCTGATGGACGGTGGCTGTGCCAAACCTGAGCTCACCGACGCCTCTCAACAACTGTTAAGATATTGAGATTTACTTTTCACGGAGGAGAAAACTGAGAGCCAAGAAGGTGGTCACGACGATAGTGACCCCACGCAGCAACCTGACCGTCCATCCCGAATTGCAGGGAGGCTGTGAATGCACCCCAGGCAGGAAACTCAGAGCAGACAGTTATGGGGTCTGCCCTCTGTTGCCTCGCAGTAGCCAGGAATCCAGGCCTCTCTCACCCCAACACCTCCCTAAGGAAGTCCCCTACCCTTGGGGAGGAGGAGAGGGAAGCACGGAGAAGCCAGTGGCAGGAGCTTGAGACCAGCAGTAGTTTATGTTGCACAACTATATTGTTCAGTCTTGAAGCCCAGCAGCGAGCCCTGGAGGTGGGCAGGTAATAATAATAACAGCAACATCAAGGACAGGAGCTCACGATTCTAGCTCATTCTGCGCTAATCACAATAAGCCCTTTGCTTGGCTTATCTCCTTGAACAACCCCAAAGGCCAAGATACTATTATTTATCTCCAGTTCTCAGAAGAAAACGGCACAGAGAGGTCAGGTAATTTGCTCAAAGTCACCCAGACGTGACTGGCTTTTTTTCTTTTTCTTTTTTCTTTCTTTTTTTTTTTTTTTTTTTTTTTTTGCAGGGACGGGGGGGGGCGGGTGGAACGGGTTCTGTAAAACACACAGTAAAATTCACCCTGTACAGTGTACAGGTCTATGAGTTTTGAAAAACGCTCAGAGAAGTGTAATTACCACCGTCACCAAAAGTAGAAGGGTTCTGTTACGCCTCAAAACAGGCCTGACTTCTACCCTCCACTGCTCCAACTGCCTCGCAGGCAGTCTTGGCCGCATTTGCACCGGTGACAAAATGGAGGTCGGGAGACGTTGTGGGGTTTGCCCAGCCAGTAAGTGACAGATCCGAGACTCGAACCTTCATCTGTTGTCTGCTGGTCCGGCTGCCGGCGGAGCGTGGATTCCGGAATCTACAGAGCTCAGCCTGCGGCGGTTTGGGGCCTGTAGGAAAGGGAGCCCTTTGCTCTAAAATGGAGCCTCAGAAATCCCCTCACTGCGCACTGCAGGCTCCCAGTACTTAACCAATCACCCATCCCTCTAGGGCAGCTAGGGAACAAAGAGGGGCCGGATTCTGCGAGGCCCAAGCCGCGAATAAAGTGAGCGGCAGCCGGGCGGTGCGAGGGCCAGGGGTAGAGTTGGCTCAGGGTCTGGGTCCAGACCAGAATGCCCAGTGCCCTGTGGAGCCTCACCCACCAGTCTGGTTAATGAGTTACTGTCCTCGTTAATTCTCCCACACGTCGGGGTGGTTGCTTGAACCTTCCCGAGTTCCTCAGGTCCCCTCGCGCATGAATTAGCATAGATTATCCGGCTTCCAGGGCTTCTGCGACCAGCCCCAAACCCACTTATCTCTCTGGTGGGCCTGAGTGAGGCTTGGGGCGGGTAGCCCTTGGGGCAGAGGAAAAGGACCCCCGCTGCTCCCTCACCCTTGCCCACCTGCTGTCCACGAAACACCTTGGGCCCAACGTGGCCCCTCTGTGCAGTTTGCAGGAGGTTGGTGGCCTGAAGAGGATATTGCACGAAGGGAGACAAGGCTCCCAGGAGACTGGGCCCTTTGCCCTGGGCCCAACTTTCCTGCCTCTGGCAGGAGGAGGAGAGGGTCTGGGCTCCAGACCGTCGCTCACTCCCTTGGGTACCCTGAACACTCCTAGCCAAAGGTAGGAAAGGGTTTAAGGAAGTACCAACAACACCTCAGCACTAAGCCTGAGACGTTAAAAAAAAAAAGGTTAAAAGCCCTTACATTTCATACACCGTGGCGGGCCTCACCCCACCTCCCGGACACAAACTGGATCCCCTTTGCCCTCAAGGTCATCTACTCTCAGGCCCCCAGCCAAGACCCCTAATACGAACTGTGAAATTAAATGCTCATTCCCCACCCTGTGGCCAGGGCGGGGCTTTTTGGTGCTCCTCCTTTTCCACTTGGAGCCTAACTGCCAAGTTTGGAGAGCCTGGTCTGAGGACAAGCCTGACCTTCCATTCCTCCTGGAGAGCCTTCCAGGAAGGAGGACTTCTCCCTCTGGTTCCAGGATCCATGACCTACAGCCCACCTAAACTGGGCGTTTCTTCCCAGCTTTGGAAATGGAGGGCTGACCTCTAGCTCCATTCCGGGCTTGCTGGTTAGCACAGCCAGAAGACCTCCCATTTCTCGGTGGCTTCAGGCTCCCTGCTGGCCTGGGCACTGGTGGGGCTTATGTCCCTACAGCCTAACTGAGGGAGGGATTTCTGAACTGGAGACGGTATTTCTGGAGGTCGGTGGTTCAGGCCATAGGGAGGTACATCTCCAGATACACCCCACCCCCAGAAGCTGCACTGGACAACCCGTATCCTTGGGCCTTGGAAAAAGGATGGGGGGTTGGGGGTGCTTCTGCAAAGCACGACCACAAGAACCTGCTAAGGGTGAATACCCAGCCACCACCCCTGCCCAGAGCTGGCGTCAGAGGTCTGAAGCTTGAGACAGGGGCAGTCAGATTTCTCAGGGCATGAGGGGAAAGCGGAGGTCCACACCTGTCTTGGGTGTGGATGTGTGTATATGTGCCTTCTGTGGGAAAGGTGGGCGGGGGGGGGGGGGAGACAACCCAGATGATCTCTGTTAGCTAAGGTCAGGTGCCCAGACACACCCAGAAAACACAATTCTAACCTCTCTTTCCTGGAGGGTTTCCCTAAAAGGTTTCCCCTCCCCATCCCAAAGCAAATTATGCCTGGAATCAAGTTGAGAAATTGATGTGAACATAAAAATACATCAGATGAAACCACAGAGGGCCCGGGGAGAACCCAGGACAGTGAGGTGGGTAGTTGGGGAAGTGGGGAAGTGTGTCCAAAAACCCAGACCCTCAACTGATGAAGCTGCAGGCTCCTCTCGGACTTTGCTCTCCCCACCCCCCCCACCCCAATCGACTTTTCTCGGGTCTCACAGCAACCTAGTCACCAAACACAGGCATTTCTTCCTCCTTAAGAGAAATGGCATGGGCCTCTAAGTAATAGATTTAAAGGATGCCAGATTTTTTTTTTCTCATTAATTGTAAACGTGCAAAATACCTGCTGGTACTTCACTTTAGAAGAATGCAACTGGCAAGAAGGGGGAAAAAAAAAAGGAAAAAAGAAGCTGCTGATGAATAGATAATAGATCTTTAACCACCAATAAACAGAGAGCAGCGCCAGCAGCCTGGGGGATGTGATCATAATTATGCCGTTGCGCGAGCCAATGGGGACGAGGGAACTCGGCCCTAAAATCATCCCAAAACCGAAGGCGAGCTCGAAAATGCGGACACGGCCTGGGAGCGGAGACGCGATCTGCAGTCCCTAGTTGCAATCCCTGCACAGCAACCCGCCCCTGGGACGACAGATAACAGAATAATAATAGAAGTAATAATCGTAGTAATAATAATGATAAGAATAATAACAAAAAGGACAGCAATAGTCATAATGACAAAACGAACAAAAATAATAACGACAAGGGACAACGGACCGATAATAGTAACACCGCATCAGTCTTTCCCCTGACCTTGGACCCCGTGGTCCCAGATATTGCCAAAGGAACTGTTTTGGGTAAGGAGGTGAGAACGCTCCCAGAGAGAAAAAGTGAGAGCCCGCAGGGCTGGTTGGAAGCCTGGCGCCTGGGCAGGGTCGTTGACTCGTGTCTCAACTTGCAAACGAACAAACAGGGTCAACAATCCCGAGCACCGCGACCCTGAGACCTCGTTGCTACGCGTGGTTGGAGACCACCCCCCCCCCCCCCAGCCCAGGCTCCTTTCTCACCTGGGAAACCGCCGGGAGTTGTGCTGGGGGTGGGAACTGGTGTAACCGAACAGCCCCGTTAGCCTTCGCCCGGAACCCACCCCTGCCTGCTTACCCTCGCGGTGCTCCCGGGGCGATCCCCGCTTCCCCGACGCGGGGCCACGGGAGGCAGCGGCGGCCGAGAGCTAGGCGCCAGGCATCTGCGTGTCTGTCCGTCCGTCTGTCCCACCAGCTCGGGATCCGGGGGGCCGCAGCAGAGGCGGCACGGGCCGGGGACTCTGCAGGGACCCGGGTGCCCCGGAGGGAGTGGTGGTAGTGTAGGAGGAGGCGGTGGCAGAGGGGGAGGAGGTGGGGAAAGAGGAGGAGGAAGAAGAGGAGGAGGAGAAGAAGGAGGAAGAGGAGGAGGAGGAGGAGGAGGAGAAGGAGAAGACGCCGGAGGAAGAGGAGGAGGCGAAAGAGGAGGAGGAGAAGCCGCAGCGGGCGCCGCGGGAGCGAGTGAGCTGGGAGCGCGGGGCGAAGGCGCGGCGAGGCCGGCGGCCTGGCGGGCGCAGGAGGCTCGGCCGAGGCAGCGGCGCCGACTCCGTTCCACACTCGGCCGGGATCCAGGCCTCCGGGTTCCCAGGCGCTCGCCTCCCTCTGACGCACTTTAAAGAGTCTCCCCCCTTCCACCTCAGGGCGAGTAATAGCGACCAATCATCAAGCCATTTACCAGGCTTCGGAGGAAGCTGTTTATGTGATCCCCGCACTAATTAGGCTCATGAACTAACAAATCGTTTGCACAACTTGTGAAGAAGCGAACACTTCCATGGATTGTCCTTGGACTTAGGGCGCCCTGCCCGCCTTTTGCAGAGGAGAGAAAACTTTTTTTTTTTTTGCCTCCCCCGAGAAACTTTCCCCCCCTCTCCTCCCTGCCTCTAACTCCGATCCCCCCCCCACGCCATCTCGCCAAAAAAAAAAAAAAAAGAAAAGAAAAAAAAAGAAAAAAAAAGAAAAAAAAGAAAAAGAAAAAAAAAAAGAAAAAAAATTACCCCAATCCACGCCTGCAAATTCTTCTGGAAGGATTTTTTTCCCCCTCTCTCCAGGTTGGGCGCGTTTGGTGCAAGATTCTCGGGATCCTCGGCGTTGCCTCTCCCTCCCCCTCCCCCCTCCTTTCCTTTTCCTTTCCTTTCTTTCTTCCTTTCCTCCCCCCACCCCCACCCCAAACAAACAAGTCCCCAATTCTCGTCCGTCCTCGCCGCGGGCAGCGGGCGGCGGAGGCAGCGTGCCGCGGTCGCCGGGAGCCGGGAGCCTCGGGCGCTCGCTCCTCGGCGCAGCATGTTCCAGCCGGCGCCCAAGCGCTGCTTCACCATCGAGTCGCTGGTGGCCAAGGACAGTCCCCTGCCCGCTTCGCGCTCTGAGGACCCCATCCGTCCCGCGGCGCTCAGCTACGCCAACTCCAGCCCCATAAACCCGTTCCTCAACGGCTTCCACTCGGCCGCCGCCGCCGCCGCCGCCGGCAGGGGCGTCTACTCCAACCCGGACTTGGTGTTCGCCGAGGCGGTCTCGCACCCGCCCAACCCCGCGGTGCCCGTGCACCCGGTGCCGCCGCCGCACGCCCTGGCCGCCCACCCCCTGCCCTCCTCGCACTCGCCACACCCCCTCTTCGCCTCGCAGCAGCGGGACCCGTCCACCTTCTACCCCTGGCTCATCCACCGCTACCGATATCTGGGCCACCGCTTCCAAGGTACGTGCCACGTCGCGGGGCTGCAGCGCGCCGCGCGTCCTGCACTGCCCTCGGCCTGCGCCGGGTGGCCGCTTGGCAAGGCCCTGGAGGAGGTTCCCCCAGCTCGCCGGCCCGC
Organism: Puma concolor; assembly: GCF_028749965.1. Classification (NCBI taxonomy): domain Eukaryota; kingdom Metazoa; phylum Chordata; class Mammalia; order Carnivora; family Felidae; genus Puma; species Puma concolor. The sequence goes on from NC_141677.1 coordinate 75,169,726, forward strand.
GCGCCCCGCTCGGAAACTGGGCGACGAGGGGCCCGGCGTGGTGCTGGTCCCCAGTCTCCGAAGCTGCGGCCGCTTTGGGGGCTGGCCTGGGGCCGCTCGACTCCTTCGAGAGGGACGTACACGGAGACGTTGTCTCCGAGCGGCTCTCCGGTCGAGCCAGGCTGGGACTGCCTTCTCTGAGCGTCGGCCGCCTCAGAGTCCCGGAGCCCGCGGGGTACCCAGGCTCTCCGTCTCCCCCGCGATGCCCTTGCTGCCCTAGCTCCGAGGGGCACGGCCACGGCCGGGCCGCCAGGTTCGCCTTCGACTTCGTTAAGATCCAGCTCGCCGCCCACTCCTTGCCCCTTCAAGCCTAGACCCGTGACTTCTCAGTTTCCGACCCTCTTCGGGCGGCGAGGGGACCCTCGCGCCCCCAGGGCAAAGTCAAGGGGTTTGTTTCTTCTTTCTTTTTTTTTTTTTTTGGAGGCCTGGGGAGGGTCCTGGAACCCGCGCGGATAGTAACCTCGGTAGATCGGCACTCTCGCCAAGACCTGCTCAAACAGGGCGCCGAGCGTCCTCGGCGGGGAGGCAGGTTCGGTCTGGTTTTTGTTTGTGATTTTGTTTTTCTTTTAAAAGAAATGAACCGGATAGGGAGACGGGCTGGATGAAAAGATCTGTTTGGGTGTTTTCCTTTCTTGCTATTTTTTTTTTATTTGTTTGTTTTTTTCCTCTGGGCGGGGGTAGGAGGAAAGTTAAAACTCCAGAAAAGAGGCCGAGTAATTAGTTTAGCGGTCGGAGCCAGGGGGGAAAAGACTTACCTCCCCCGACAGCCGATCAATACTCGGTGGCTTGTCCATTCATTAACCCTTTGCGTTCCTGCCAGAGCCTAGGATCCGGTGGTTGCCCCCCCCCCCCAATAAAGAACAGAACAAAACAAAACAAAAACAACCTTTCATCCTAATTCCGGGGCCCGATTTGCCCCCATTCTCTCCTAAACTGTCGGTTTTTCTTTGTTTGGGTTTTGAGTGAATCGATTTCCCACCTTTACGAGTGAACCCGAAACTCCTCCGTCTTTGCTCACAAAGTTTAGGGCTCCCTTCCTCATTCTCTGCCAGCTACGCTCTGGGTGTCCCCACCAGGCCCGAAGTGGCCGGGATTTTCTGGGACCCCGCACCGTCCCATAGGACGCCCGCAGCTCGGCAACCCCTGGGTTTCGATCCCTTCGCTCGCGTCTGCTAGTTCTCCGGAGCGGGGCAGTGCGGAAGCCGCGTCCTTGCGAGGCAGTGACTGCGGAAACCCGCCACACCCGCCGGCGAAATTTCGGTCCCGGCCGGTCCTCTGTACGTCCCCGGAGGGGAAGAGACTTAGATAATTTAAAATGAAGTCCCCGAGAAAACTCTGGATAGCGGCCCACCGCCTCTCCACTCCGGGGTTAACATTCCCCGAGGTTAGAAAGAAGAGAAAGTTTCTCTGGGTCTTGGGCGCCAATCCCCGGGACTGGCTCTGCTGCCGCTCCTCTGCCCCCGGCGCGGGGCGCGGAGGTGGTGAGGCCCGTGGCGCCAGGGCGGCTGCGAAGCCCGCCGGGGTCAGGAGCCTGGGGACTTGTCCCGCCGGGGCAGCTGCCGGGTGGGGGCCGCGTAGGTACAGCCCTGGTGTTCCGGGCCCGGCGGCTGGGCCGGCGTCCTCTTCGCGCGCCTCCGGAGGGCCCGGGGTGTCCAGGGGCCGAGCCGCACCGGCTGCGTGAAGGCCATGAGCGCCGTGCGCCGCCAGCCCGGCTCGGGAGAAGCGCGCGGCCCCGGCCAGGACCGTCCTCTCTAACGGGACTTCTGCTCTGTCCCCGGCAGGGAACGACACAAGCCCGGAGAGCTTCCTTTTGCACAACGCGCTAGCCCGCAAGCCGAAGCGGATCCGAACCGCCTTTTCCCCGTCCCAGCTTCTGAGGCTGGAACACGCCTTCGAGAAGAACCACTACGTGGTGGGCGCCGAGAGGAAGCAGCTGGCGCACAGCCTCAGCCTCACGGAAACTCAGGTGAGCGAGGCGCGCGCCCGGCGACCCCAGCCCGCATCCCTGGCCCCACGCAGCTAGGCCACAAGTGCGGAGCTCGGGGAGGGCCTTTGGCAAAGAACCCGGGAGCTGGTTCCACGTTTGGTTCAGAATGTGTAAGTTTTGAGGTGCCTGGCTTCCCTGGGCTCCAGCAAGGGACTCTTAAGAGTGGACCCACCCCAGTCTCTGGACAGACGGGCTGAATAGCTCCTTCTGTCTGGCTCGGCAGGACTTACAGTTCCTGGCTAAGACACCTGTGCACTCTCGGTGAGGCTTTCTGTTAGAATCTGGGGACCCGGCTGGGTCCAGGAAGAAGGAGAATGCAGAAGGGTGAAGGGGAGGAGACTCTCCCGCAAGGGGCTGAAGTCTGGAGAGGTCTCGGGAGTGGGTTAAGGGCGAGTTCTGTGCCACTGCAGACCCAAGGTTCACACCGAGGGCTCCTGTTACTCTCCTCGAGGGGATCGGAGAACCGAGAGGTGGAGGCTAGACATCCTAGGTGCGTCCTTAAATGAGCGGAACTGAGCTGGAAGGCTGCAGAGAAGGGTTGCCTCCGGGGACCTAGCCCTGCGGCGCCACAGGGCCAGGAGGCGGGCCTGGCTGGGCCTGCTGGGGTCGGGGAGGGGGCTTAGGGCTACAGTAATCGCTACTGTAGGTGGAGCCCCAGGGCGGGGTCAAAGTTCCCGGCAAACAGTAACGTTTTCGGGCAGATTAAGTTGTAACACTTTTCTTGGGAGGCGCAAAGGGGTCGAGGCTTTTGTTTTAAAACGTCCCCCTGGACAAAACCGAGGAGGGCCTCGCGGGTTGGTGCGGGGCCCGGCACAAGGCGCGGCCCGGCTGATTTCTCCTGGAGAGCCGAGGCCGCGGTGGTCTTTGTCCGCCTCGCTGCCCACGCTGCCTGGGCTCTTTGTGTGCGTGTCAAGCCCCGAGCGCACCGACGCGCGCCTTGGGCGAGCGCCGGGGAGAAATGAACCGTCCTCCCCTCAATTAGCAAACTCAAAGCAAATTAAACTCAGCCTTGTTCCAGCTCGGCTTTTTCATGGGGCACTTTGGGGGACTGGGCATTGGGGAGAGCAAGCCGGGACCTGGGCCGGCCTTCTAAAGGGAGGGAGCGGAGTGGGCTTCTGGGGCCTGGGTTGCTGCTTTCCGGATGGGACAGGCCCCGGGGGCAAGGGAGGTGCTGTCGCCACCATTTCCCCTCGTGGTACCGCCCTGCTGGGAAGCTGGGACAGTGTCACTGTCTGGTCTGGTGGCTGAGTGGGGACCCACTGCCCAGCGCCCCCAGGGGTTGATGGGGTTGCTGCCCAGTCCCACATCAGCGCTACCCCCCCTCCCCCAGGACATCTAACAGCTGCTCTGGGGAGATGAGGCCGCCAGCCCCACTCTGGTGGGAAGTGATGTGACCAAGGCTGGAAACTTGGGCCTGGTGGGTCTTGGGGCTGGTCAGGATAAAGGAAGAGAGGGCACTCCGTCTCTTGTCTCCTCTTTCTCAGTTTCTCTCTTCCTCTTTATCCCAAGGTCTTTCAGAAGCTTTCACTTTTGAGTCTCTTTTCCTAGCTGGAAAGGTACAGCTGGGTTGGTCCCCAGGCCTCTGCCTCCCACCATCCCCCCTGGCCTCTTCCAGCACTAACCACCACCCCCCCCCCCCAACTTCTGCTCACCTGCAAGTGTCCTGGGCAAGGAAGAGAAGCTCAGGTCAATCCTGACCGCCTACCCAGGGCCCGGGCCTTTCAGAGGAGGTGCTACATTTAGGCAATGCTGCCCAGACAAAATACAAAGCACACTGGGTCTTGTACAAGAAAGCTGCTGCAGCCCTGGAAGGAGGCCTTCCCTGCCCTGGCTAGGTGGAGGGAGTTAGGGACCTGTCTCTTTTTATTTTTCCTCACTTATTATTGGTGTAGGGGTTTCCCATGCTTTGCAAGGCTTCTGCTCTCAGTAGGATGTGGGTGTGCCATTCAGGGCCAGGCGAGTGGGGGGCACTGCACCTTGGGCCGCCTGGCCTGAGGGAAGCGCCCTGCCAGGGCCCAGAAGAGTAGGGATCCAGGCTTCCTATCTACCAGCACCAGAAGCTCGGCTCCCAGAAGGGAGGCCTTGGGGAGGCCCGCCCTTTGGAGAGCAGCTGGGGGACAGGACTTCCGCAGTCCCACTCTGGAGGAGGAAGAGGTAGGAGGGCGCTGTGGAGGAACTAACGCGCCCCAATCTGCATCTCATCCACAGGTAAAAGTATGGTTTCAGAACCGAAGGACGAAATTCAAAAGACAGAAGCTGGAGGAAGAAGGCTCAGATTCCCAACAAAAGAAAAAAGGGACGCACCATATTAACCGGTGGAGAATCGCCACCAAGCAGGCGAGTCCCGAGGAAATAGACGTGACCTCAGATGATTAAAAACACAAACCGAAACGGACAACACGGAGCAAAACAGAGACAGGGAGAGGAGGGGTAGAAGAAAAAAACAAACCTACAAAACAAAAACAAACCGCACACACACATTCACCGAAAAAAGGAAGAGGGAGTCAGAGAGATCTTCGGTGCATCGCAGACTTTGAGCAGCGAGGGCGCAGGGTCCTGATCCCAGGCTGCGCGGATATGGCAGAGGACGGAGGCTTCTTGATCAACATGCAACCCTTGTCTAAAGAGGCAGCTGAGTGAGAGAAAGAGAGAGAGAGAGAGAGAGGGAGAGAAAGAGAGAGAGATCCAAAAGTGGCAAAGCCCAAGGCGCTCTGAACAAGGGAAGCTGTCAGTCAAACGCCAAACCAGCGAGAGAAGATGATTGGCAGGTATTCCGTTTATCACAGTCCTGATTTGTTTTTTTTTTTTTTAATAATGATAATAATGATGGTGAAAGAAAACCCCAACCAAGCACAGGACTTTTTATTTTGCACTTCACAGAGTCCCCCCTCCCACAATCTTTAAAAATAATTAGTAATAATAACAATCGAAATTCCATATCCAGCCCCATCCCACACCTGTTCAAAAACTTGAATTGCATGTAGCAGTTGTTGGGTGAATGGTATCTAAAGACAGAAAATGAATTGTAATTTTCTTTTCCTTTTAAAGACAGGTTCTGTGTGCTTTTCATTTTGATTTTTTTTTCTAAGAATGTGCAGTCTGTAAACACTTTTTTATACCTTCTGACGTCAAAGTGATTGTGAAAGGTACATGAAGTAGGCTCAGCGATAGGGGTCCTCTTACAGAGAAATGGGGAGCAGGATGGGGGGCTGGGGGTGGCGGGGGAGGGTGCCCACAAGAGGAGTCAGGACTTGTGCTGGGAAAGAAAAACCCTAAATTAATTCTATTTCTTGAACATTCCCTTTCCTAACATCCCGAAGGCTTAAAACCACGAAGTAAACTCCTTTTGGTGGTTGGAGAGATTGGCCAAATTCAACCATTCGCTGTAAAGGCCATTCCAAACTTTAAATCTATCTGTGGCAAAAACTGAAGGACTGTAGTTAGCGGGATGATGTTAAGTGTGGCCAAGGACATGGCAGCAAGTTTTCAAGCACTGAGTTTCTATTCCAAGATCATAGACTTACTAAAGAGAGTGACAAATGCTTCCTTAATGTCTTCTATACCAGAATGTAAATATTTTTGTGTTTTGTGTTAATTTGTTAGAATTCTAACACACTATATACTTCCAAGAAGTATGTCAATGTCAATATTTTGTCAATAAAGATTTATCAATATGCCCTCAGAGTAGTCGTTTTGAGAAATTGAAGTGAGTTTTTTTTTTTTTAAGTATCTATAATTTGAGTGTGGTCCTTCCCCAGCGAGGCTCAAGAAACCCAGGCTCCTCACCCACAAAAGGGCCAGACTGATGGATTCTTGGGCATTTTAAAGACAGATGAGGGTGGAGAAGGGAGAGGATTAGGAAAACTTAAGTCCTTCAGAAAAGGGATGGGAGAAAAGTTTTCCAACCAGACCTTTGCCCATTACAAGGCTCACTGAGGGAGATCAGTTTGAATTTCAGGTTAAAAATACTTACCTCTCTTAATTTTCTAGATAAAAAAAAAAAAAAACCCTGGGATATATAGTTATGCATTGAAGAATATTCCCCTAGGATTGGAGGAAACACTTAGCAGAATCACAATCTGGGACTTCTAAATTGTGCTTCTGACTTCAAACCCCAAAGTGCAAGCTCCTCCATCCCATCAGTCTTTTCCTTCCTTCCTTCCTTCCTTCCTTCCTTCCTTCCTTCCTTCCTTCCTTCCTCCCTCCCTCCCTCCCTCCCTTCCTTCCCTTCCCTTCCCCTCCCCTCCCCCTCTCCCCTCCCCTCTGTTCCCTTTCCTTCCCTCTTTCCCTTCCTCTCATCTTCCTTCCTTTCCTTCCCTTTTTCTTCCTCCCTTCCTTCTTCCCACCCTTTCTTCTTCCCTTCCTTCCTTCTCTCCTTCCTTCCTTCCTTCCTTCCTTCCTTCCTTCCTTCCTTCCTTCCTTCCTTCATCTCTCCAGCCCCAGTCTGCTGAAGGTGATGAGGCAAGCCCAAGGGCCTCAGCAGCCTTATAAGGCAAGCATTCTGAGAAACCTTCAACTCTTAATTTTAACATTAAAGAAAAAGTTGTAACCAGTCTTGGAGGAAACTTAGCTTTTTTTTTTTCTCCTCCTCCTTCCCCCTTCTGGGGGTACGAGGTTGTTTTTGCATGCTTCATTTGCTTCTTATCCTGATAGGCTGCATTAATCAGTTTTATTTCCATTGATAGAGAAACCTCGTCTGTTCTGTTCGAGCTACAAAGCGTCCTGCGAGCTTTTGTGAAAGTGCAAATCAGTTTAAGCAATTATCATACCAGGAATATGAAGGGGAAAGAGGAGGCCTTGCCCAGTGGTCTCCTTTAATCTCTTAATCCACGGATCCAGGGGGGCTGCCTGGACATAATTTAGGACAATCTCCCCACCCTTTACACTGTGATAAGGCCAAGTTACAATGCAGGGCAAAAATACAAGCTTTGTTAACATCCTGCCTTGAAAAGTTAAGATTAGACATTCCATGCACGTGTGGGGACTATAGGGCACTATGGAAATTTTTCTTTTTTTTCCTCCCCTCCTCTCTTGTAAAGTAGAATTCATTCTTGGTTTCTCTCGCTCTCTTTCTTTATCTCTGCCCCGTCCCTCCTTTTTGTCTCCATCTCTGTTCCTCTGGAGCACCCTGGCTGTCCACGGTACATTTTCATGCAGACTACCCTGGGAAGGTGTGTGTATTGTGGGGAACGTTTGGCCGCAGGGGCATGCCAGGGTGAGGCGAGCTGTTCGGAGAGACCCAGGCTTGCTTCTCAAAGGGACAGGTGCTGCCCTAGGTATCCTGGAAACTCAAGTTGGATTTCCAGCTGCTTTAACAGGGAGACCTCCCTGTCCGATGGCTGTCCCGTCCCTCGTGCCTGGCAGTCACTGCTACCCCACTCCACCCCCTTTTCTTAAACAAGTTACCTTCTCCTTTCCACACATTTCCCCAAACCCAGAATGCCTCAAACATGGAGCACATGCTAAAATTCTGACTGGCCTTTGCAGAAAAAAAAAAAAAAATCCCCCCCATCTTAATAAAAGGCTTATTTCTGCAGAAACCATCTACTTTTTTTAAGTACAAGAAAAGGGAAAGAGTGGCAAAGATTTTTTTTTTTTTTTTGGTAAACGTCCTATGTAGTGTAACAGCAATAAAATCATCAGAGAATACTATTAGCTTTGAAAAAAAAAAAACCTAAAAGCTTTATTACAAACCAAGCTTTGAAAATAGGGGGGATTAGGCGGCTGAAAGGGTCCCACAATGGTAAGAAGAAAAGGTTTCATGCTAATGAGGTTAATGCCCTTTGTATCTCGGGCCTCCATATCTTCATTACGCGCTATCTCCGGCTGCACCGAGCGGCTCAGAGAGCCGCAATCCACTCCAACGCCCCCCTTCCCGGCCCAAAGAAGGATTTGATAGCAGCTCTGTTCAAACTAGATAATTATATCTTTTCAAGTCGGAATTAAGATAAAGAAAGTGAAGCAGAGGCGGCTCGCCTTGATCCACTGCAAACAAATTTGGCGCACTTTCGAGTCCTTCCCCCGCCTCAAAAAGGCAGGACAGTCAGCTTATTAGCCGCTCGTTTGCTTTATTAATTCATCTATTTAAAGTGGCAGGATTAGAGCGTCTAATGTGGACGCGGGCTGCCGTGGCGTTGAGGAATATAAATATTTGCGAGATGCCATCCCACGATGACTATCTGGGCGCGGGGCGCGGGGCAGGGTGCGGGGCGCGTGTGCCTTGAGGCTGCGTCCTCCTCGCAGTGAGCGCATGCTGGGCTGGATGGAGCCCTTTGGCTAGGGGTACGTGGGAGCCATGTGCCCCAGGTCTGCGTCCTCCCACGTAGTATACGGGTGCCAGACCTCGATGCCCCTGGCGGGGCTCTCTGGGCATGGGGGGGGGGGGGGGAAGGTTCTGTGCTCTTCCCTGCACGTGGCGAACTGCACGCGTGGTGTGCCTAGTGTCCCGCCCGTTGCCCCGAACGGGGATGCCGGTTACATTTGATCCACGTCCTGCTCCCTTGCTGATGGCTCGTGCGCCTTCCCTGCGTGTACCCCTGTGTGCCAAGTGGATTTGGGGTGCGTTCTCAGTTGCCTTCCCCTGAGAAAGTCAAGCGCAGTGTACAATGCATTTGTGCCCCAGCTACGTTCGCCTTCCAGGGACACGTGGGCTCCGTGTGCCTTTCTTGCTAGGGGTCCTCTTCCTCTGCGCAGCCAAGGGTCCGCGCTCCGCAGGCCCGCGTCAGGAGGGGGTGGGCGGTGGCTTTTTAAGACGCCAGAAACTCCCGGGGTGGGAGCAGCCTTGGACTTCCGGGACGGTTACCCCTTTCTGGCTTTCGTTTTGGGTGTCCGGTGCCCCCAACTCCCCTCCGACTCTGCTCCTGGCAGCCGAGCCGAGCCGGAGCGGGAGCGTTGGCGGCGGCCCGGAACCTGCCGGGCCACTTTTGTGCTAGGGGCGGATTGTGACAGGCGGGCGGCCACGCCAAGTGGGCCTGGCAGAAAGGGGGCTCGGGCCTGCGCGCGGCCCTGGAAACCTCGGCTCCTCCCCGTCCCCGCCTCGGAGTCGCAGGGAACAAAGTCTCGGACTCGCAGGCTGATTGGGGAGGGACTCTGGCGGCTCGGCCCCCCCGGGCCCGCTCCGCGGTGGGGACCTCTGGGTCGGGGCCGCCCGCCTGTGGGCAGTTTTAAGTCGGAATAAGCGGGTGGATGTCGTTACAGCGAGAGCCCCGTGGCTGCGTGTTTGTCACAGGTTGAGCGTAACAGTGAGGTCTGCGAAACACTTGTGTTTGTGCGGAGATACCACTGCGCGTCTGAGCCAGGACTTGAGTCCGGATCTGTGGGTGCTAACTGTGCTAACTGCGTGTTCGAGGCCGAAGAGGCCAGTGCTGCTGGTGTGGACGGTGCGCGCGTGTCAAGGGGTCCAGCTTTCCTTGTGCGTCTAGATTACACTGAGTTAGGGGAGGACCGCGCAGCTGCGTGGCTGCAGCGGGCACCGAGGTGCACAAACGCAGTTGGAGTGCGGAGTCCGCGTGCCAGAGTCTCCCGCGGATTGTGTATCTGGGAGTCCGGCTGTAGCTGTGCATCCCCTGCAACGGGAAGGGCCCCGGGGCGTGTGTGACCCGCGGGAACGCGGCTCTGGGTGTGGGTGGAGGTCCCCGCGTGCTGGCGGCCGTGCCCGGGACCGGGACAGCAGCTGTCTGTCTCGGGGAGCAGGCTTGTGTGCGTCCGGCGACAAGCTTGGGTTCCCCGGATGGCTGCTGCAGCGCGACCGCTCGATCGATCGGGAGTTTGGTAAACAACAGCCGTTTTTGGTAACTGCGCATTTCTCTAGGCCGGCCTTTATCATTCCGGCAATCAGCCTTAGAGTGGGTGCCGCCCCTGGGCAGCCCCGAGCCGTGCCGGAGGGAGAAGGGGCCTGTGAGGTCGAGGTCCCCCGAGGCCGAGTTGCGGGGCGGCAGACAGGCCCATCGCCGGACCGCCGGATTTACCGCCCCCAACCAAAGCCGTGGCGAGGGGGAAGTGGGAGTTTTGAGAACCCGCTGACCCCAGCCGTGACCCCGCTCGGGGAGGCGGCTTCTCCCGGCGCGACCCCGTACGGGAAACCCGAGTCGGTGCCACGCTTGAAAGCGAAAGGTCCATTCATCAGCCGCGCCCCTGCGTCTAATTGGCCTTTTGTTCATTAGTGCCTATTGCCCAGCGGGAGTGGGAAGGGGGCTTGGGAGGGCCCCGGGGGCCGAAAGTAGGGGTGCTCGGCGCCCCGGACTGGGTTCCGGATAGGGCAAGGCGCGTCGCACTCCTCCGAGGGGGCGCCAGAGCGCGCCAAAGCTCAGGCCCACGTGCAAGGACGCTCGGCGGAGGTTGGTCTTCTAGAGTCCGGGAGGATCCTCCGGTTTGCCGGAGGCCCACGGCCGGGTCCTGGCCCTCACCTCCGCCCGCAGACCGAGCCCACGCACCCCCGGGGTTTCAGGCCTGCCTTCCTGCCTCTCCCAAGTTCCCAGCTCAGGCCCAGGCCTTGGGGCTGGACTGGGCTCAGGTCCCGCCTTTCTTCTGGCTTCGAGTTCTTTCGCCCTGCTCTCGCCCCTTCCCGCAGAGGGACTCTGGGTTCCCTCCCCAGGCACCAACAGCGCACTCCTGTGGGGCCAGCACCCCGCTTCTCTGGGTGCGGAGTTGAGAGAAAATTTTGGCCAGGCAGGGGGGGTAGGAGTTGCCCCACTCTCCTGGGATCAGGTGGAGGAGGAAGTCAGTCCAAGTCTCCAGCCTCCAAATCCTAGCTCTCTCTCCAAATCCAACCTTACCTTCTCGCTCCCCGTCTCCTACCCAAGTGTCCACGTCCTCCGGACATTCCTCTTCTCTACCCCAAACCTACTGCCCCTCCGCACATGGCCAGAGGAGTCCAAGAGAAAGAGCAGGGTTAAGGTCTCCTCTCCCAGCAAAAAGCCTGACGTCGAGACGCACCTGAAAGGCCCGGGAGGTGCCTGGAGTGGGGATGGGGTCGCGTTTGGAAAATGGTCCAGGGCCCCCAGCCTCAAGCCCTTCCTTTCTTGCCCTGGGAGGATGGGCTTCCTGGCAGTGGTGTGGGTGCCACGTACCTCCCCGCTACCCGCCTCTGCCCGGTCCCAGGCCACCCCTGCCCCCAGCCCGCTTCAGGCCCTATATATAGCGCGGGTCTCCATAGCCCTCTGCTGGACCTGACGTCAGGGAGAACTTGATCTTGCCTGCTTCGCTCCTGCTTCTGAAACGGATCCTTGAAATGAGAGAACAGACTCTACACAATTCCCATGGCCTTGACATAAGGTACAGCGATAAATATACACCACTAATGAGCAATTACCATATAATCACCTTCCAATTAGCTCGCATAATGATGAATTAAACATTCTAGCAGGCGGGATTAGGTTTCTTACTTTGTATATTATTTACGAAGGCTATAGCTTCTGCAAAGAACCAAATATCAAATTAGATGGGGAATTTTCACTTGGGGGTAATTATGCATTCAGGCCAGCGGCTGTGTTCCGGTCACTTGTCAAATGAGGACTGCAAGGTACTGACCAGTTCGTTTGGGCATTTATTTCCCCCCTTTCCTCGTCTGTCTTTAGGTCGCAATGGCCTTTCCTTTCCTTTTTACCACCCTGGCCCTCGGGCTGGGGGGGCAGGGGGCCTGGGGGAGGGGGTGGGCGGGGTTTACGGAGGGACCTGGTCTCACCCGGGAGGAAGGGGTGCCGGCTCGAGGCCCTCTCAGTGCCTGTCCCTCGGGCCCTTCCCCCTCTGGTCCCGGATCCCATTCCTCTCCGAGGAAGGACGCCCTGGGAGCATCCCGGGGCCTCGGAGCCGCCGGAGCTTTTTCGGAGAAGAAAGCGCGTCTGCGGAGCTCGCGGCCCCGGGCGGCCGCCCTCCCAACCCCACGCGGGCGACCTGCTGCGCCCGGGGCTCCGCGGCCCGACCTCCCCCAGGCCCCACTCGGGCCCGCAGGGCGGGCTCTTCGACCTCTACCCCCACTTCACCCCTGTGGGCGGGGGCGGGGGAGAAAGTGCGTGTCTGTGGGGGCGGGGATACTGAAACAAACAACAAACCTCCACCCGCCCCGCAGCCACCTCTCTTGTTCGGAAATGAATTTTGGCAAGAGATTAGCTCCTAATCTGATCTAACGCTGCTGACATTTGGGAAGAAGATGAAAATGGCACCTCAATTTCATTCAGAAACGGGGTCACTTCGCGGGGCTTCGCTCTGCTCCCCGGAGAACGTGGGTGCTCCTCCCCCTCCCCCCTAAACTGGAGGAGCCAGCAAGGAAACGGGGGGGGGGGGAGGGTGGGTGCAGGGGGGCGGCTGGGACCACCCCCTCCCCGAAGTCAGCGGGTGTTTCTCTGGCTGGACTCCGTCCTGTCCCAGTTGAATGGTGGAGGGAGGAGGAGGAGGGTGTTGGCTGGGGCATCCTCTTCAGTTCCTCTTCCTCCCCCTGCCCCTCTTCAGGGCAACGTCCTTGGGGCAGAGGTGGGGGCTCCTGGGCCGGCGGCACCCTCTCTTTAGGCCGGAGAGTCTCTTTCTTGTAGGGAGGCCAATGGAACGTAAAGTCAGAAGTCACCACGGGGAGAGGTCATTAAAGCCAGGCGTCTCAAGGCTGGCCTCCTGTCCTTCCCCTGTGCCACCTGGGCACCTAAAAGCCCACCAAGGGGCTGGGGGCGGGGAGGGGGCGGTGAGATCCTGCAGCCCTGTCAGATGGACTGGCTTATTTAGAAATGGTGGATCTGGACATAGTCTCCCCTGGGGCTCCAAGAAGCTGCACGGACTTGGGAGATGGGAACTAGGGCATCCCGGAGACCCTGCCTCCCTTTCCCCTCGGACACGCCCACGCCCACTGCAGACTCCAGAGTGGGCACCTAGAGGGCTCCACAGCGCCCAGCCTCTTCCCTCAGCTAGGACTGTGCAGGCAGTGGCCTCATCCTGGTGCTAGGTCAGAGGGGACAGGTCGAGTCACTTGTGGGGGATCCTGCTCCTCGGATCCTGTTTTCAGGGCAGGGTCCCCGGGGGCCTAGGCATTTCTGAGACCCTGCCTGTGGGGCGCCCGGCCTGGGACGGGGTTTGAGGGCATCATCACCATCAGCCCAGGACAAGGACAAGCTGAAGGATCCGTGCTTGGGTCCCTTGGAGCGAGCATAATAAGGAGGAGAGTTTTGTGCCTGAGTTTGGCTGTGCACCTTGCGTGCTAGTGGCCGCGGCCGCACAAGTGGCTGTACCTGAATGTGCTTACACAGCATGTGGATCGCACGCATGGATGTGTCGGTGGGCACGAGGTCTTGGGGGATGGGGGCTGCTGGAGTCCAGGCTGTGTCTGCAAAGCTTAGAAAGAGGCATTCCTTCTTCTGGGTCACTGGTTGCTCTGTGCCTTGGAGACCGAGGTGTGAGCTGGGCTTCGGCGAGCTCTGCCCCCTCCTCCGGCCCTTAGTGCACCCTCTGTAGTCCGCACCCTCGACTTCCGGCCGGGATTCTATGCGTTGGCTGGGATGTTACGGAAGGTGCCTTTATTATCGAGAAACGGCTTTGCTCTGGGCAGTCTTTTCTCCACTGGCGTGCGTTTAGCTGGGAACTGCCCCTTTCCCAGCCCGGAGTTCTGGATGTCACAGCCCCAGATATCTGCCACTCTGGAGTTACCGCAGGTCACGCCATGCAGAGGGGGCGCGAACCCCCAGTACGTGTGCACCGAGGAGGGGAAGCTGAGTAACTCGGAGGGCACGCGTGCCTGTGAATGTTTGGGAGTGCGGGAATGTTTGCGAACATTTGTGTTCGTGGGAGAGAGCCTGCCCAGAGTGTGTGTAGGTGAGCATAGGTGTGGCCGTTGCAGGAGGGCGTAACTAAGTGTGTCTGTGGGAGCCGTGTAAGGGGTTGGGGTACAGCTGGCTTCCTTGCCCTGGCTCCCTGGCCTCACTGGGCCCCCTCTGGTCTGCCTTGCAAAGGGCTCGCCCCCACCCCTTCTTGTCCCCTGCTCTAAATGACTGCACTTCTGTCTTCATGAGAAACAGAAGTGATGACTAAAGCCACGTGGAAGGCCACTGCTTTGTAAGCGATGCCATGTTGATTAACATGTCCCTTTCCCTACTTGTCACCTAGGGACAGCACAGAGGGGACTTATTCAGCTCCAGGGACCTCCTGGTTGTGTGTGTGTGTGTGTGTGTGTGTGTGTGTGTGTGTGTGGTGGGGGGGGGGTAGTCAGTGCTGACGTTTATGGAAAGCCAGAGCACTTTCAAGGCCCTTCTCTCCCCACCCCCTCCACCCACACCTGCTCCCTTCTCCCCCAGTCTTGAGTTTTCCCAGCTGAAAAGGAGATTTTATTTAGAATGTGCTACAGCCCAGACCCACTGGCAGCCTCAGGAGGGCAGAGGAAGAGGAGTGGTTAGACGCCTCAAACAGCTACTATGAGCCGGCACTTTACAAGCCTTTCATTGGCCCGTGCCCTCCCTCCGCCATCGGTCAGGACCTTGCTACTGACCTCCTGCCCGTTGCTTTCTCTGGCCTCGCTTCCTGATGCAGACTGATGGGGGGACGGAGGGCAGCTGGGGCAGTGTCTTTCTTTCCCAGACCCTGGACTTGCTCTCTTCTACCAGCCAAAGAGGCTAAGCCGGGTCTGTGCTGGGGTCACCCAAAGAGATAGGAACCAACAGATCCCACCCTGACCCTAGGCCCTTTCTACCCTGTCCACTCGTGGTTTTCACCCATGTTTCCATATCTGTCTCCAGGAAGGGTGGAGAGCCATTCCCTGGAGCCCAGACGCATTGTCTAGGCACCCCTTTCCTCCCTCCTTCCCTTCTTCTTTTCTTCCTTTCACTTATGTGGATTTATTCCACAGGTATAATCGTTATGTGAGGTGATATATGTATGAGGTTAATTAGTAAGTATTGTTTGCTGTAGGGAAGTATTTGAAGCAACCTAAATATCCATCAGTAGAGGATTGGTAAAATAATTTGCCCCGGAATAGGATTTGTGCAGCAGCTAAAAAGCATGTTCTAGGGGCACCTGGGTGGCTCATTCGGTTGAGCGTCTGACTTCGGCTCAGGTCATGGTCTCATGGTTCCTGAGTTTGAGCCCCGCACCTGTCAGCACAGAGCCTGCTTTGGATCCTCCGCCCCCCTCTCTCTGCCCCTCCCTGCCTTGCGCGGTCCCCCAAATAAATAAATATTTTAAAAAATGTTCTCAAATGGCAGCAGCTCCAAGATATGTAAATGCCCACTGATAGAGCGAAAGGAGTGTGCATGGGGTACCATTAGTTTAAAAGAAATACCTAAAACGTGTGTGTATTTGTTTGCAGTTGCTTCTGATCTTTATAGGATACAAAAGAAACTGGTAAAAGCCAATTCTTCAGGCCTTTTTGAGTGTCACAGCATGCTTTCCACCTCCCTGTGCACCTGGCTGCCCCCCTCTAGGTGTAATGCTGTCGTTCTTACGTGCTTAATGTCCCCCTTGCAGTGGGGTTCCTGGAATGGAGCACCAGGGTGCCTTCAGTCCCATGTAGACCAGGACTCTCTCATCCATGTTTTGGCCACTGTTACTTCTGTCATTGTGGCCCAAGACAGCACTGGCTTTTTTTTTTTTTTTTGGCAACCAAGAGTTGGAAGCCCAGCTTCCCCCCCCCGATAAGGGACCCTACAGAAGGCCCTACTGGTGGTCACGCAGCCTGGGCTTGGATGTTTCCAGAGTCGGGAAGCTCACTACCTCCAAAGTTGCCTCGTCTCTTCTGAAACAGCTCTGCATTTTAGGATTTTCTTTGAAGTCTTATCTCCTTGGAGTTCCTCTGGTGACCTGACATGTATTTGGAGACTTACTCCCCTTGCGTGCCCCTTCCTCCCATTATTATGAAAAAAAAAAATGCAGGCTTATAGACCGTTAAGTGAATAGTATAAGGTATACACTCTCCATCTTCAACAAGTATGTTATGGGTTGAATTCTGTCCCCTCCGAGATCCTATGTGGATGCCCTCAGCCCCAGTACCTCAGGGGGGTGACCTTGTTAGAGATAGGGTCTTTACAGAGGTAATCAAGTGAAAACGAGGTCGTTGAGGTGGGCTGGCGTTCCTATAAAACCCATTATGACTGGTGTTCTTATAAAACGAGGGGATCTGGATCCAGACACACACAGAGGGAAGATGCTATGAAGGCACAGAAAGGACGTCATCTACGAGTCAAGGAGAGAAGCCTCGGAAGGAACCAACCATGTTGACATCTTGATCTTGGATTTCTAGCCTCCAGGAGTGTGAGACGATACACTTCTGTTGTTTAAGGTGCCCTGTCAGGGGTGCTTATTATAGCAGCCTAAGCAAACTCCTACAAATGATAAACTCAAGGTCCTTCTTGTTCTGGTTGCCTTTCCCAGGCACTCCCCGCCCCATTGCTAATTTGAAGCAAATTCCCGACCTCACACCTTCTCTCAAGTGACAATTTTAGGATGTATCTCTAACAGGAGCCTTGTAGCAGCTTAACCCGCAATACCATGATACCTTAATAATTCTATTCTCCATGAGGTCATGCACTGATTTCTGAGTAGACATGGACATACACCATTGCCCTGTTGGGTAGGAGCTCCCCAGGGGCATGAGCGGAGAGGCGGCCCCTCTGGGACACAGGGCAGGCCCATCTGCAGATGCTGATGCCCTCCTCCCATGTGGAGAATTTCCTTCCAAGAAGATCTCTGTGTGTATGTTTTGGGGGGGGGGGGCGGGAGACATGGCTGCTTTCGCCTTCCTTTGTGGGGACCAAAGATCTTGATGTTGCCACTCTGGCCATACTGGGCTTGAGGATCTTAGGAAGGAACTTTGTCCCTTATCTGGGGTCTGGTGCCTGTGGTCATATGCCTGTCCCCGTGGGCTGCCAGCACCTTTAGCCACCTCTTTTCTTGCTGTGCCCCAGCACGGCGTACCCCTGGGACCCAGGCTCCAACAGGGTCCACCAGGATAGCTGAGCAGTACCTGGGCAGGGCTACTGTTACGTTCTAGAGCCAGCTCCTTGGAAGGGCATCCGGGGAGGGATCCACCAGGAGGGTCAGCCCAGGGCGGGTTGCTCTCCGACCAGCTCCAGAGGGACCTTTCTGAGCCCCCCGGCAGCCAGTTTGCTTCCAGGGAGTAGCTGGGCCGGGGCTGCCTTCCTCTCTTCTGGCCTCCAGGGGTCCAGGGCCCTGGAAAGCACGGCCATGGGGCCACAGCCTCTCTGAGCAGAGCTGAGCCTGGCTTCCAATTTCCTCCGGCTGTGGCTGCGTTGCTAAGTAGTGTCCTGGCAAGCAATTACACCCACGGCTGCTCAGTTGCACCCTAAGCAAATTAGGTGCTGATCTGAAGGTGTAATTAAGCAATAGCGAGTGTGGTTTAGCAATGGCAAGAGCCCTTCCTCATTGGTGTAGCAATCAGGCTGAAAAGCTGATTCAAAGACGTGTCGGGGGCCTGTTTTGCCTCCACAACCCTCCCTATTCTAAGCCGAGGCAAAGCGATGCCTCGCAGCCAAGTTCCGTTTGATTTCTAAATATTGGGGCGAACCTTTGGATGTGTCAGGGTGCTAAACATAATTAGCATTCTTTAGGAACAAAATATACAACAAGCCTGCTATTGTTTCCTTAATTATATGTCTTCTGATAGAAAACAATCCCTTGGTGTTGGTGATGTGCTGATTAATTATCCCAAACAGTTCTTTTTGAAAGTTAGGAAATGTGTCTCTTGACCTCCTTCTCCATTTCAAGGGAGCCAACCTCTCACGTTTCCCGCAGAGCACTGTGGTTACCTGCACCGAGAAGGTGGAGAAATGGATATCTGCGCTGTGATGGGGCCAGGCTGGCCTGGGGGGCTCTCGGGGGCCTCGCAGGCCTCCGGGTGAGCACAGCTGGGGGACTCTCTAGACTGACCCTCTGGAGACGTCTGCAGGCCCTCCGAGTGCCCCACGCAGGGGGCCCGGTGGGGGAGGGACGCGAGGGGATAGAGCTGCCTGAGAAGGTCCGCAAGGCTGCAGCCAGGACAAGAGCCTCGGAGCTTTGTCAGGTGTGTGTGGATGACACTGTGGGTGTGTGTGTGTGTGTATGTATGGGTATATGGTGTGTGTGTGTGTGTGTGTGTGTGTGTGTATGGGTATATGGTGTGTGTGTGTGTGTGTGTGTGTGTGTGTGTGTATAGGAGATGGGGGATGGGTAGGGAGTTTTCCTGCTGAGGATTCCTTTAAGTTCCTCATCTCAATCTTTGCTCACAAGGGCCTAAAATGCCTCTCTCTGTCCCCTTTCTGGCCCGTCACACCTTCCTTGTGCTTTTAGGGCAGGTTCTAGTCCTTCCACCTCCAGGAAGTCTACCTGGATTCCCCAGCCAGCCCTCCGGGGTCTCTCTCCATGCAGAGTCTGCCATCATTTCTCAGTCTTGCTGTCCCAAATGCTTACCCGTCTCGAAGTGGGCAAATCCAGTCTCTGCAACGGGCTCTAAGATGCTTGGGGTAAGGGTGGGGACAGGGCCAGCCTCGCCCGACCCGGTTGCTCCTTAACGCCTGGCTCTAGCCGGACCTGCTCAGCTTTTCCCCCACTAGTCCTCCTTCTGCTCTCTCCTCCCTTTTCCCTCTCTCAGCCCTGGCCCTTTTGTGTCTCCTTTCTGGTCATTTCTGCTGGTGTCCGTGAGTCTGTGCATCTGTCTTCCCTGCCACATGATAAAAAAATATCTGAGGTGGCCCTCAGGGAATAGGATTGAGCTCAATTCACGGTACATTTGAAGTACAAACAAATTATAAGGTAAAAATAAAGCTGTAAAAAATCAATACTGCGGAAACCGTGAATTCAGAGTCAAAACGGGGGAAGTTAGAACATGGATGTGCTGTAAGATACCATTGTGGTTTCTGTGTTACCAGTGACAGTTATTAAACATACTCTGTGCTGGGCTCAGAGCTTTATGTCACTGGATCCTCTCAATAATAACCTCAGATGTGGGGATTCTCTTATCCCCATTTTACAGATGAGGACACCGGGCTCAGAGTGGTTCAGAATCTTGCCCAAGGTCACACAGCGAGACGTGACAGAGCAGGAATTTTAGCCGAGGCGCTGTCTGACCTTGAACAAGCCCATCTGCATCCTGTACAGAGGAGTGACAGGCTTGGCTTGGCGGGGAGGGGGACCTCACAGGGCAGCAGCAGTCAGGGGAGGCTTGGGGAGCAGGATGCTGGGAAGGGCGGAGGTCGCTCAACCTTGAATGACCCAGCAATGTCAGGAGGGAACTGAGAAGTGATGGGGGAAACACTGGGGTGGGGGAGGGGGAAGAGAGCAAAAGCAGATCCGGTCTGAGGGTCCTCGGAGGAGGTAAGATCCCACCTGGCAGGGCAGCCCAGGCAGCTCCGAGTGTAGGAAGCAGAACCCCTTACCCCCTCCCCACAGGGGAGGCTCCTTCCTGGAGAGGAAAAACCGCCTTGTCTTGGGGCACACCTGGCGGCCCCGCAGGGCCAGGCATTGGGTTTCAAGAGCACCCGATAACATGTCCGGGGGCAGTCCCCTAGGGAGGGGGCTGTGTTCTGCTCTCTGTCCCCTTAACTGGCTGCCCACCAAAAAACTACTTACTTTTCTGAAAGCAGGTAAGTACACAGTGCACCTGTGTGGGGTCGGGGGCGCTGGGACAAATGGCTGCTGAATTAAGTGGCTGGGCCGAGCTGAGGATGGGGGGAAGGTGGTGGAGGGCGGGGGGGGGGGGGGAGCATAGGGAAGAGCCATTCAGAAGGAAAGAGGAGAAAGTGTCTTGTCTCAAGGGGCGAGTTGCAAGGTAGGGCTTACAAGCTAGAAACACGATCTCTTCCCTCCTCCTGTCTAGGGCACGAGTCTTGGAAAATCTCTTAGTGAGGTGAGTTTTAAAAATCTTAGCTGCAGTTAATGACTTGGGCAAGAGGAGAAGTGGGTAGGAGACACAGCTGCCTTTGACTTGGAGAGAGAGGGTTTGGACCCTGGTGATTTGATTATGGCCCATCTCTTTTTAAAAAAAAAATTTTTTTTTACATGTTTTTATTTATTTTTGAGACAGAGCATGAGCAGGGGAGGGGCAGAGAGAGAGGGAGACGCAGAATCCGAAGCAGGAGCCAGGCTCTGAGCTGTCAGCACAGAGCCCGACGCGGGGCTCGAACCCACAGACTGTGAGATCATGACCTGAGCTGAAGTCGGACGCTCAACAGCTCAACCGACTGAGCCACCCAGGTGCTCTGATGATGGCCCGTCGTAACGGGTCCTCCCTCACGCCAGCCACTGAGGCCTCCGAAGAAGCGGCTCTAGAGCCCAGCTTGTTCAGCATGAGGATGCCCTCTCCCTGCCGCTGCCCGGAGTGCACGCCTCTCACCCAGCAGGCGTGTGACCTGGGGCAAGGCTCTCAGCCTCAGTTTCTTCGCCCATGAATGGGGGCAATAGTAAAACTCATGGCTTGGATTGGGGCGCCTGGGTGGCGCAGTCGGTTAAGCGTCCGACTTCAGCCAGGTCACGATCTCGCGGTCCGTGAGTTCGAGCCCCGCGTCGGGCTCTGGGCTGATGGCTCGGAGCCTGGAGCCTGTTTCCGACTCTGTGTCTCCCTCTCTCTCTGCCCCTCCCCCGTTCATGCTCTGTCTCTCTCTGTCCCAAAAAAAAATAAAATAAACATTGAAAAAAAAAAATTAAAAAAAAAAAAACTCATGGCTTGGAGTTGCTGTGTAAATTAAATGTAAATTAAACGAGCCCGGCGTGCAGCAAGAGCTGAGGGGTCCATAAATGCTAGCCACAATTACACTTATTTGGGGATCAAGTGGCTGCCATCGATTACTCAAGATCAGCTTTCTCTGGACTGTGCCCTCGTCTCAGAGAGAGTCCGTTTTGCAGCAGGATGAGTCCTGGACTCAAACCAGGGGGCCCTGATTCTAGTTCCAGCACTTTCTCTGATGGCTGTGTAACTTTGGGGGAGTCCCTTCCCCTCTCTGGGCTTCAGTTTTCTCACCTGGGCAATGAAGGAGTCGGACCAAAGGGTCTTCTCAGCCCGGTAGGTCTGTGATGTTCCTTGAAAGCACGTGTAGGGTGCCCCAGGAGGAGCCTCTGACCAGCCCTCTGGGTGGGGGGGGGGGGGGGGGGATCTGGCAGGAGGGATCCTAAGCTAAAAGGAACAATTCCAATGGCAAAGGGGATTGGAAAATCTTTCCCGTTAGCGTAACTCACCCGGACCCCCAGTGAGTCTCCCCGGTGCTACTTTATTCAGAGATGGGTGGAGACCGCCCTGGACCTGCCCACACACAGAGCACGCTTCCAGTGGGCTTGGGGCACACACAGGCACACTGGCGGGCACGCACCTACACAGAGCTGCTTAGCTGGTCTGTGTAGAAACCACCCCCTTCACCCTCACCCAGTGTGTGCTGTGGTGTGGTTAGTGGTCTCCGAAGGCCCGGCCCCAGGGAGCAGCGTGGCCAGATTCGGCAACCGAAGCTATAAGATGCCCAGGTAAACTAGCAAGAGGGCTCTGAAAGGGCTGAATGTTCGTAATGTATCGACAAAAGCTGAAGACTGGATGTGGAGGACGCCCAGCAGGTGTAAGATGTTCTGATGCAAGCCATGCTGGGCCATCCGATCCCGGAGGCCCCAAGGCTGAGATGCACTGGACTCAAATCTATGGAGGGCCTCCTGGCTTGGAGACAAGCGGCTCATCTGGAATGCTCTCTGGCTGGGGACTTGGGGGAAAAGGGAGAAAATACAGGAAAGGGTCAGGGACGGTGCTTAGGGCTCTGTTGGGGGAGGGGGGCCTGGCTGCACTGTCTTCCGAAAGCTGGTACCCCTTCCTCCGTCACTGGCCATCGCCCAGCGCCCTGCTCACCACTCTGTAGGCCTGCTGTTTCAGCGATGGCTGCTATTCCAGGGTGGAAATGACATAGAGAAAGGACAGTGGGAATGACCCAGCTGAAGTCCCATCTCAACCTCCACAGGTGCCTAAGGTAGGAACAGCTCTCTTTCCTTCCCTTCCCTCCCTCCCTCCCTCCCTTCCTTCCTCCCTTCCTTCCTCCCTCCCTCTCTCTCTCTTTTCCTTCTTTCTTTTTTCTCTTTCTTTCATTCTCCCTTTTCTTTCTTTCTTTCTTTCTTTCTTTCTTTTTCTTTCTTTCTTTCTTTCTTTCTCTCTCTCTTTCTTTCTCTTTCTCTTTCTTTCTTTCTCTCTCTTTCTTTTTCTCTTTCTTTCTTTCTTTCTTTCTTTCTTTCTCTTTCTTTCTCTCTCTCTTTCCCTTTCTTTTTTTCTTTCTTTTTCTTTCTTTCTTTCTCTCTCTCTTTCTTTCTTTCTTTCTTTCTTTCTTTCTTAGAGACAGAGAGACAGAGAGAGAGAGAGAGAGTGCATATGCATGAATGGGGTAGGGGCAGAGGGAGAGAGAGAGGGAGAGAGAGAATCTCAAGTGCTCTTGGTGAGTGGCCCTAGCTGTGTGCTCGGGGGCTGAACAGACAGACTCCCAGGAACAAAAAAAAAGGATATGAGCACGCGTGGCCGGGATGGAGTTTGAAGAGCCGGGGAGCCTCAGCTCGTCACCTGCTCAGCCACCTCCTGAGGCCCAGCAGAGAGGAGACAGGTAAGACCCAGGTATTTGCCATCAGGTACCCTGGCCGGGAGGCCGCTCTGCTGAGAAGCTGATAGGCAGCCCCTCCCGGCTCACAGGGACCCTAGGTGCCCACCTCAGGCTCTGTCCTACTGCCCAGGGATGGGGAAGACCCTTTCTTCAGCTCCCGGATTCCATCTGGTTTTTATTTTCACGTGCAGCAGTGACAAATGTTACTAAAAGACAGAAAAAGGCAAGAGAGCCATACCTCTCCCCTGAGCTGGGTGTTTCATCGCTTCCTGTCCGCACTGCCGGACTGATGGAATTTGACATTCTGAGCTCGTTAGTGCAGGAACCCCTTACAGCAAGCAGCCTGCCACGGGAATGTCCCAAAGGGGCTTTAACTTTGGTGTCATTGAGAAATTTGGCTTCCAGGGAGAAGCTGTCTGGCAAGGCTGACCTCCATCCTGAGGCTTCCCCTTCCATTCGGCAGAGGGCTGGGCGCAGACCGGGCTCTGTGTCCCCTCCTCTGGTGGGAGGTCCTTCCTGGGTCCTGGCGACCAGCCGCGGGCCACCCTCTGCCTTGCATCTCCTAGACCCTGACCCTTAGAGTTGAAAGAGATCTCCGTCAATCCTGCTCCAACAATTTACATATTGGGAAACGGAGGCCCAGGGGGTGGAGGGGTTGGTTCAAAGTCATCAGCATTTCAGGGACAGAGCAGTTGCCGATAAGAGCCTGGGGCCCCGAGGCGGAAAGATGAGGCTTCGAGCCTGCGCGGCTCCTCACAGGCTGTGTGACCTTGAACAGCAAATGCCCTCACAGGCTGGCGGAGGTGATGGAGCTAATATGTCAAAAGAGCCTGGTACTGTGCCTGGCACGAGCTGCCTACCGCTGTGCTTGTCGTTGTAGTCGTTAGGCCCGGACCTGCTGATTTGCAGCGTGGCCGGTTAGTTCCCGGTCAAGTCTTCTCTCCAGCAGCCGGGTTGAGGACCCCCCGGGGAAAGCTCTGCTCACGCTGTCCTGCGGCCTGAGCTAAAACTGGTAGAGGCCACCGGAGACCAGACCCCAGACCCCCACGAGGCAGAATTTCAGCAGGAGGGAGAATGTCATTACTGTCATCGCTCTAGCATGTTGGGCTCTAGAATGTGCCTCGCTGAACGAATGAGTGATGGAATGCTTGCCTGTTGATGTCTCCAGACCTGGGCCCTTCCAGGACTTTCCTCTAAGGCAGGAAAAGCGCGAGTTTTGGAGCCGGCTGGCCTGTCTCTTCATCTGCACAGGGGTGATGTTTATCCCGCAGGACTCACCGGGGGGACGTGTGCGGAATCTTTGGGCAGACGGTTCTGAACTGGAAGCTGCTGCTGAGCCCACGTCCACCTGCGCCGACAGGGTCCTCCTTCCTTCTGCCGCCAGGAGACGTAGCACCCGCATTGTGCGGAGGAGGAAACCGAGGCCCTGAGACGGGAGGTGCCTTGCCAAGTGGTCCACGGCAGAGCCAGAGAGGGCCTCAGTCTAAACATCTGGGCTCCCAGGCCAGTGCTCGTGCTGCTGTGGTGCTTCCGTTTCAGCAGGCTGACAGAAACGGGGACGAAATGGATCAAGTCAGCAGTTTCTTGGTCCCCTTCCCCTGCCCTGGGGGATCATGCGCTCTCCGAGTCGCGAGCGGCCCTTTGGGTACAGAGTGCATTGGGTTGCCACCCCACGGATCTGGGTCAGCTTGAGGCAGGGCTCCAGGGAAAAGGGAAGAGGTCCCCAGCGGGCAGCATGGGCAATGGGGGTGGGAGCATTGCGACCCCAGGCGGGGGGTCCTATCCGGGCTGGCTTCCAGGTCAGACGTGTGGGGTTTGCTCCCCGAGCGCCTCTCACGGGCAACCCTCACCCCCTGGCTGGGCGCCCCCCCCCCCCCCCCCGTGATCAGGATTTAATGAGCTGGCTCTAGAGAGCTCAGCGATCCGGAGGCATTCTTCACCGCTGTCCTGGTTGGAGCTCCGGGTTTTGTGTTTCAGCCCAAGCTGCTCCTCGTGTATCTATTTGGAACCAGCAAGCCCCCCCCCCCCCCCGCCTCCCCCAGAGCATTTTATCGGGTTATTTTGAATCAGGAACTTTAACAGCCTGCAGGGGGAACATAGAAGCCTTTAAGGAGAGAGAGCAAATGAAGTCAGCAAGGGGGAGGGCGCCGGGGAGAAGGGAGGAAATCCCAAGCTGCGTTTTGGAACAGGGCTTGATTATGTTGGTGACAGCAGGCTGCCTTTTGCCGGACAGGAATCTAGCCCCCGTGGTTTATAAGACACTTTGCCCCGCACAATTCTGCTTAAACCACACAACACTTCTGAGAGGTAGCCATAGTTTTTTGGCCTTACCATCTTGATTTTATAGACCGTGGCTCAGAGAGGTGCAGAGAGTTACTCCAGATCACACAGCAAGGAGCAGGGAGGGCTGAGCTTTCTGATACCGGAGTATTCTCCCAAAGTCTCTACTTTCCTCTCTTGAGTTAGATATCCGCGGTGACTCTGCAGTGGGTGCCGGGGAAACTCTGCCCAGCACCTCGGGGACTCCCCCTGCCCTTTTTGTGTGACCACCGGCCTGCTTCTGTGTGCTGTGCTTTCAACGGATCTTTGAGGTGCCGAAGCCAGTTGCCCAAGCACAGGGCTGAGAGCGCCTGAAGGTTAGCAGGTGGCTCCTAGCCAGTATTTGCCCAGAGCAGGAGTATGGAAACCCAGCTCCCTCGCAGGACAAACTCCAAAGTGTGATTTACTCTGCAGAGCTCTGTGAGATCAAGCTGGCCCTGGGACCTCATCAGGAATGGCGCCCTGGCCTCGCTGCTCTCTCTTCCCGGTCCTACATCACCCACGGCTTCCCTCCACTCTTTCCTGGGAGCGCTTCTGTCATAAATCCCTTGTCAATGAATTCTCACCTCGGGGTCTGCTCCTGAACCTCACCTCACACAGGTCTGAACGAGACTGGGGATCAAGACTGTGACAAGAAAGGGGACCAGGGAGGGAGGGGAGGTCCCTTTGCTCACGTCTGACCTTCGAGGGGAACACTTGGTGCGGCCGTGGCCAGCACAGAGGTGGGGAAGAGGTCATCTGAGAACGTGCTAGAATCTGTTGGAGAATGGAGGGTGAGCTTAGAGGGCTGAAATCTCATGCACTCTCCTGAATGGCGGAGGTGGGAAGCTGGGGAGTGCTCCTGGCAATGGGCAGGGGTGCAAACATGCCGGGTGTTGCCTTGGGGCTGAGACAGAGGGGCGCAAACAGGACGTCTACTAAGGAGACTGTAGGACAAAGCCTACGAAGCAAGGAAGAAGACAGGATTGGGCAGAGGGAGCCCGGCCTGCCACATAATTGTAGCAGGGCCTCCAGTGGATCCCCTGGGGGCCTCTGGAGCTGGGCTGGCCCTTCCCGGGTGTCGGGATCAAGGCTGAGGGTGGGGTCCTGTACTCCTGAGCACTGGCTGCCTCTGGGACGGGGGTAATCTTGGAGCAGGCAGCTTCTCCCAGCTGCGGGAAAGTTCTCGACGACTCAGCTGTGAGGGTTCTACAGACACCTATTGACTGACCATTGACCTGTTCCCACCCGGGCGTTTTCTTATCACCGGTTCATCTGATTTTGGAGGGGACACGTTGTAGGAAGGAAACCTGCCTGCTTTCGGCCCTGCTGAAGCCCCTATGATTTCCAGAAGACTTCCTACCCTTTATAGGCACTGTGGGGGACAGAGGGACGGGCCAAGCAAGGTCCCCGTCCTCATGAGACTTTCATCCAGTCGCAGAGGCAGAGGCAGAGGCAGAGCTTTTGTCCGTGACACGTGAAAGGATGGTTCAGAGGAACGGCCGTCGCCACGATTCGTGCGCTTACTGTGTGCCAGGTGCGATGCCTAGTTCTTTCCGGGCATTAGTTTACTTAGCCCCTCATGGCGGTTTTAGAGTCTTAACCTCACTTCACAGATGGACTCACTGTCCCGTGAATAGCTAGTAAGTGGTCCAATCGTAATTTTTAAAACAGTTTATTTTCACGTACGCATGTACATATGTACGTATGTTATGTATGTAATCTCTGCACCCAACGTGGGGCTCGAACTCACAACCCTGAGATCAAGGGTCACATGCTCCTCCAGCCAGGTGCCTTTCCAATTGGAATTTTTAAGTCAAGCGTTCTGACTCCAAAGCCCAATCCCTGATGAACCGCCCTCCTACTGTCCGTGTAGGAGCTGAGATGATGCTGGAAGTCCCGGTGGAGTAAGGTAAACAATATCGGAAGACTGCCTGGAGGCGGCAGCACTGGGTCTGACATCCGAGCATGTGTTTTAGGGGAGGGGGATTTGCTTCAGGGTCTCCTAGAGAGAAAGCAGTCTCTCCCTGTGTAAGTCATTTATGAAATAAATGCTCTTACCTCCAAGAAGTCTCCCTATATTAATCAGAAGTGTCGTGGGTACGGGTGCCTGGGCGGCTCAGTCGGTTAAGCGTGTGACTTTGGCTCAGGCCATCATCTCATGGTTTGTGGGTTCGAGCCCTGCCTCGGGCTCTGTGCGGAGCCTGCTTGGGATTCTCTCTCCCTTTCCCTTGCTCTCTGCCCCTCTCCCTCTCGCACGCGCGTGCTCTCTCTCAAAAGTAAATAAATACACTTTAAAAAAAAAAAAGGTTGAGTTTGTGAGTGAACGGTACCCCCAACTCCCAAGTGGAGGAGGAACTTTCCTGTCCATTCTTCAGCTTTTGCCGTGGCCTCCAGATTCCAACAGCTACATCCCACCCCTGCTGCTCCCGGGTGACGCACTGGGAAGCGTTTAGCAACTTGCCCTCTGACTTGTCGCGTTTGCCAACGACCTGTAGGGTTGCATCAGTTCTGCCGTGTGCACGTTTCCAGTGTGGCCAATTTGTGCTACTAACGTGCTATCATTGGTGGCGGAGTTGGGAAGACGTTCCCCGGGGGGCTCTCGTGAGCCACAGTGAATGCCCCAGCAGATGCTGCAAGTTACCTCTTACGTCTGTGCCGTATCCACTAGCTGGACTCTAGGGGTCCAGATCATTCTGGGAAGAGAAGTGATCCCCTGGGGTCCGTTCGGCGGTGGCCCAGTGGGTGTCCTCCGGAGAAGCCAAGGACGTGGATCGTGAAAGTCAGCTGTTCCCACAGCGCGGACCTCGTCCACCCTCGCTCTGCCCACCCCCCTTCCTCTCCGTCGGACACTTCTAGGTCTGGGATCTGCTCCGGGCCCCTCCTCTGGTGCCATGATAACCCCTCACACGTGGACAGCATTTGGGGATTTGCAAAGCAGTCCCCGCGGCCGTTTTTGCTTAGAGTCCTAACAACGAGCCCGAGCGGTAGGCTGGTTTGGCGTCACTCGATGGTCAAGTAATCTAAGGTTTGGAAGCTTTAAGGACTTGCTCAAGGCCACCCTGCCCTGTAACCGGTGGCAGAGCAGGGCCTAAACGCCTGCAGCCCAGCCTGGCACATTTCCATCTGGCTTGGGCAGCTGGAGCATCAGGAACATTACAGAGTGCATCGGTCGGTTGAGAGTTGGGTTAAAAGCCACCGGGCCGGATTTACCCTCTTAACGTAGAAACATTCATCTTAAAAGTTCTGCCAACTCATAGCCACTTTTTTTTTTTTTCCTCCATCGTTCCCCTCTTGGGTTTCAGCAGTAGGTGAAAACGGGGAGAAATCTGGGAGGACGAGGGGGAAATTACAGCGTTCGTGGGTGACTCGTTCCCTTCCCCGCTGCCCCCAAACCCCAAGGGCGCAGGAGCCCAGGTGACCGCACGGAGGCAGGCCGCGGTAACATTTCAGCCCTAGGTGTTCGAGGCAGACGGCTTCTTGGGACAAGATGACAAAGGTATTTATTACAGGAAATCCCTGGCAGGGATGATCCGTGCTTCTCAGAGGGACAGCAAGAGAGGCGCTTTTGCCTGGAGCACTGGACTTCTGAGCCCGATCTGTGGGTGTCTGGCTGAGGCGCTGACATTCCTGCGGGAGACGCGATCGGCTCTTGCGATCAGGAAGCCTTGCGCGGTACACACGCCGGGTGCGGCCGGGGAGGTTTACACCTGTGACGTCGCTTGCGAGCTGCTGTCCTCTGGACTCCAGGCAGGAAGAGCTGCGGTGTTTGACCCGACTTGCAGGAAAGATACACCTGCTGCCCGGCGGACACGCCCCCTCCCCCCCCCCCCCCCCCCCGCCCCCGTGTCAAATTTATCTTCCTTTTCCTCCAGTGTGGTGTTAAAATGTGGAAATCTGGGGGCGCCCTGGACGGGGGGGCTCAGTCAGTTAAGCGTCTGACATCGGCTCAGGTCATGATCTCACGGTCCGTGAGTTCGAGCCCCGCGTGGGGCTCTGTGCCCACAGCTCACAGCCTGGAGCCTGCTTCGGATTCTGTGTCTCCTTCTCTCTCTCTGCCCCTTCCCCGTTCGCGCTCTGTCTCGCTCTCAAAAATAAATAAACATTAAAAAAAATTTTTTTTTAAATGTTAAACTCTGGATGAATGTTTCCAAAACTTGCCTGATGGGGGCTTTGTTAAAAAATACAGATTCCCAGGACCTCTCCCAAGTAGTAGGTTAGCGGGGTGGTGTTAAGAAGCTGCAGTTTTAGGGGCGCCTGGGTTGCTTAGTCAGTTGAGCGTCTGACTCTTGATTTCAGCTCAGGTCATGATCCCAGGGTCAAGGGATCGAGCCCTGCGTCGGGCTCCGTGCTGAGCACAAGCATGGGGCCTGCTTAAGATTCTCTCTCTCTTTCCCTCCGCCCCCTCCACAGCTCATGCTCTCTCTCTCTCAAAATAAAAATAAAAACCAAAGAGGCTGTAGTTTCAACAACATCGGTAATTCTTGCGATTGGTCAAATCCCGCCGGGGTGGCCCAGTGCTTCTCAATCTATGGCAGGTGTTTGACTCAGCCCAAGGGCTCCTTGAGAACAGAGCTGCTGACCTTATCTGAGCTTGAGAATCTGCATTTCCAGCATATTCCCAGGTGTTGTGGATGCTGGGGGCAACCTGTTGAGAGCCACGGGGCGGGGGGGTATAAACAGACCCTGGGGCCAGACTTAAACTGTTTAAACCTCAGTTTCATCATCTGTATTACGGGTTTGGTCTAGGATGTAGGTGTCTATTCATGCGCTCAATAACTACTAAATGACACTTGTCCCATTGCTGGAACCATCACAAGTACAGGACCCCACGCAGGGGCGCAGCAGGCGGGCAGTCTCTTCTCACTCTGTGGGCAAGAGTGGAGGATTGCCTGGGCGTCATTTGTCTCCCCAGACCCTAGAAAGATAATAATGTGATCTACACCAGGACCCTGTCCTACTGTTCTCACACCCTGGACTTTGTCTTCCTGGCACCCATCCCGATCCCTAACCACACATCCATTTGTGCGATGGCATAACACACTGTGGCTCCCGCGTGGATGGCATGCTTGGGGGTGGGGGGGCGGGCTCTGTCTCTGTGGCTTATCCCTGCTGAGTCCTCAGCACGCAGGGTAGTGCCTGACACTTTGTAACTGCTCAATGAACTTGTTGGATGGATGGATGGACGGACAGGTGGATGGATGGTGCACAAGGATCTGCCTGGGTCCCTCACCAGCCTCTCCCAGGTGACTAGAGCAGAGAAGCTTTCCCACCTCCATTCTTGACCCCTTCGGTCCATTTCTCCCTACCATGTCTGCAAAGACGGTTCTAAAACCCAAGTCTGACCTGCTCGCTTCCCTGTTTAAAACCTGTCCCCTGGCACTCCCTTCTAATACTTTTTTTCTATGGGCCAAGTGTAGACCAAACTCTACGGCTTATGAATTAATGTGCGTCTCCATTTACAAATAATCAAAGCCACATGGCTGCCAAACGGACCTGTTGATTAGCAGGAGACAAGAAGTACCAACAAAATTTTAGCCCAAAGGAAAGAAATTCCGTGTCTTACTGACCTATGCAGATGTTTCTTGGGTAAATGCGTGGCTCCTGCTAATCTTCTAGAATTGCTGAAGAAAGCTCATAGATACCCCCTCTCCATAACTGCCCTACTCAGACTCTCAGAGATGCCTGATGGAGAAACCATGTGATTAGGGGAAAAATGCAAACTTCTTGTCCCAGAGCTTTATAAAGCTCACATATTTGGCCTGGTCCTCCCTTTGGAGTTTTGTGTCTTGTGACTCCCCATTGGCTGTCTGTTAGTGGGTGTCTCCTTGATCGGGGTGGGGGGAGGGTGCTCCTGGAGGGCCAGCGTCTAGCCTAGCACAGCACACGCTCGAAAACGGTGGAATAAATGAACTGCACTGCATATTCTTTTCAATTTTCTTTGAATTATCTTTCCAGGTGATTTTTCTCATAATTGGAGTTTTTCAAATTATAACGCACAGGTGACCTTTATGAGGACTCTCTGCCTAGTTTCCATCTCTAGGAATTCATCTGCCTATGACAGGATGCTAAAATGGTACTCCCCAGAAGTTATAAAAGGATGGAGATAAAGAGGCCAGGACAGAGGATTTCTCTGAAGGGAGTAGTTGGAATGTTGCACATTTTCCCCATTTCACCACCTTTTCTGCCTCTGTCTGCCCTCCATGGCTGGTCCCCATGTGGTATTTCCTCCTCCCTTCAAGCCAGGGGAGACAAGTTCAAGAGGGACCACTCAGAAACTTTGACATACGTCCCCTAGTATTAGGAGCCTGGGTGCACGAGTTTTCCCCATGAGATAGGGAACCTGCTGTTGGCCGGTGGAGCAATGGGACCCCGACGGTGAATATCTGAGGGAGGGAGACGTTTGAGAGCCCGGGGGATGGGATGTCCTAGGGAGCAGGCGTGAGAGAAGTTCCCAGCAGGAGAGTTTCGCCCAAACCCAGAGAAAGGACCCTTCTCCGCACTCCAAGAGAATGAGCGGGCTTTGAACATCCAGTAACATGTGATCACATCAACGAGGAAGGCCTCTTCTTCCTCCTCTCTTCCAAAACCTGATGGTCTCATGGGTGGTTAGGTGCTAGAGGAAAAGAAGCACAAGGTTAGGACGTGGAGAGGCTACCTCGTCCTCACTGCCTGTCCTCATTGTCAGCTGGCTCTACACTGGCTGAGGGTAGGGGGGTGAGTGATTACGACCCTGGGCCGGACAGTTCAATTCCTGAAATGGGATCGTGCTTGGGACTAAAAGTGACCGCGAGACTGTCATCAAAGAGTGACCAGAGTCGCAATGGGACCTGCCTTATCCCAGGGGCAGGGAAAGAATGCTCTGTGGAGCTGGTTTGAAGGGGCAGTTGGAGGTCGGAGAAAGTTGTTTAGGATAGGGGTCACGTGACCACATTCACAGAGATGCAAGAAAACATTTACCTAAATATACACATAAAGCACATATTTATATCTATATATGTGAATACAGATTTACCCATATATGCAATACATGTACCCATATATACAAACTACCATTTTTTGAGAATGAGTGCACATGCTCCAGGCCACACATTTTTACGTACGTTAGTTCAGTCCTCCAATAAGATAGATGTTGTTCCAATTCTTAGATGAGAGAACTGAAATTAAGGGCATGAAATCTTTTATCCCAAGACCATATAGCAAGTGGCGGAGATAGAATTCATCCCTTGTCCAGACTATGTCTGTGACTCCCACACTACAGGCCAGCCTTGAGCTGGGGGGGGGGGGTTGTCCCCAGCATCTATATTTTCCATGACTCAATGTGGTCTGTACATCTGTCAATTTTCGTGTCTCTCTATGGAGATCACTTTCTTTTTTCCGCACAGATAGGTTGTCATTAATTGATATGCTATTGGCCCAGGTTCAAGGATCGCCCCTTCCTCTTAGCTTGGTCAGGTCTTGGGTGGCTTCTTCCAGACAACACAAGATCACGTGTCTAAAGTACATGAAGAAGGTGACCGAGCTGGGCAAGCTTTGGGGACCAAAATAGTGCCTGGGCGGTGGGCAATGTGGGCATCGCATAGAGATCAAACTCGCAGCTTGATTATTTCATAAAATAGGTCCACTTGCCCTGGCTGAATGTCAGGGTCGGCACATCCATTTCTTGTTCCCTTACTGTCCTTCTTGCGGTGCAGCCCATTTGGCAGAAAGAAGTCCTTTATCACTGGGACTATGCCCATACAAGGTCACTTATCCTGTCTCATTTGGCACTGTTTTTGGTCTCCCTAAATCTGGTCTCCCTAAAGCAGGCTGCAACTCCATGATGCTGTGCTGGGGGAGGTGGGGAAAGAGCTCGGTGCGTGGCCATGTGACCTATGTGCTCGGTTTAGCACTCTGCTGTTGTTACTCTCTGGATAAAGTGCCCCACTTTTTCCTTTCAGCCCTGGGCCCTGAAAATTCTGTAGCCGATTCTAGAGGGGGGCACCTTTGTCTGACAAACCTGCCCAGCACCGTGCAAATTCACCCTGGTCACAGGGCGAATGATACTGTTCAGCAGCAACAGCCCTGAGCTGCCGTGTGGGGTCAGTGTGGGGGTGACGAGGACAGGGTAAAGAGGTGTGTGGGGGTTACATGGGAGGGGCCCTGGTTTCTGCCCAATGGCAAGGAAAAAAAATCCACTATTAACTGATGTCTAAATCAGGAAGTCACTCTTCTCAATGAAAAGAAAGAGATGAAAATATTCCTCCCATTCCTACACCAGAGGCGAACCCCAGAAACAAATACACAGAACCAGGTACCGGCCACCAAGCTAGAAAACAGAGAGAAGCCATCCCCTTGGGTAATAAGTAATTAGCGGCAGGTATTTTGCTGAAAGGATCGGAGGAATGCAAAGCTTCCACAGCAGAGCGATTGACTGAGGACTGGCGCTTACGGTGGACTCTGAACAAGCACACAGGCAATGACGATTAATGTTCTGCAAATCCCAAGGGTATTACATACCAGGTGACCAACCACCTGTACAGTCAGGGGCTGACGGGGACACAGAGACCGCGTCAGGTGTTTATAACAGAGGGAATGTAATACAGGGAATTTGTTACAAACAGGGTTCAGTGAAGTAACTCCGATTAGTCAGGGCTGGAAGCCACTCGCACCTGAAGCCGGAGAAACAGAAGGAAGAGACCGTGTTACTGGAGCCCAGGGTGATCTGGAATCAGGCAGGCCTGTGCAGGGAATGTTCGCTGGAGCTATTGGAAGAGCTGCTACTGGAGAAGACATCTCGGGCAGAGAGATAGAAGGAGAAATACCCTGGCTTCTTCCTTTGCCCCGCCCTCCAATCCCTCACCAGTGCCTCCCATTGGCTGACACAGGAGTCTGGGAACCGCAGCCTGTTGGGTCATCCCTGCTGTGATGCAGAACAAGGAGAGGGTGTAGATCAGACCTGAGCGCAAACAGGCCCAGTACTGGCACTGCATCCTAGCACAGAATGGTAGGGGACACTGCGCATCGGAACACCAAAAGAGTATCTCAAGGCCATGAGAAAGTCTGATAGGCTTAACAATAATAGCGACACCAGCCCTCTGTTGCTAACATCCCGTGCCAACTGCCACTTGATTTCACAGAAGCTTTCGTGACCCTCCTGTGAGGTAGGTGGTCTTATCCCCATTTTATGGATGAGGAAAACTGCGGCTCAGACACTAAACAACTTGCCTAAGGTCTCAGCCACTCAGTGATGGAATTAGAGCTGGGGGCTAGGCGTATGTCACTCAGCACTTTGCTTCTAACTGCCACCGTGTGCCCCTCACTTAGCTATTCCAGGGTCAAGTGAGAGGGCGGGATGGGTGATATCAGAAGCCCCTGCAAATGGTTCATAGTCTGTGGAGACAATTATATTCAAGGCGATTGAGTCAGAAAATGTCCAGAATTTTCACTCCTGAATTGGCGCGGCACGTTTTCCTTTTCAGAGAATTCTTTTGTTGGTATCACAGCCTCAAGTTAGTGGCCCTTCCGGGTATCATTTTGGCCATGTACCCTAAACTGGGGCAGACCCCTCCTGGAAGTCTCACTGACGCTCTGGTCCCCAAAGTGGGAACTTCTACTTGAGCACAACACCTTGAACACATCTTATTTTGCGTTGTCTTTCTTCTTTTTCTTAAATAGCAATTCTGGTGGCTGTATGGTGGAATCTCATTACACGTTTAATTTGCATTTCCCTGATAACTCATGATGTTGAGCATCTTTTCATGTACTTATCGTCCATCTGTACATCTTCTTCTGTGAGGTGTCTGTTCATACCTTTTGCCCATGTTTTTTTCATTGGGTTGTTTGTCTTCCGGGATGCAAGGGGCACCTGAGTGGCTCAGTCGGTTAAGCGTCTGGCTTTGGCCGCAGTGTGTGGGTTCGAGCCCTGCATCAGGCTCTGTGCTGAGAGCTCGGAGCCTGGAGCCTGCTTCAGATTCTGTGTCTCCCTCTCTCTCTGCCCTTCCCCTGCTCGTGCTCTGTCTCTCTGTCTCTCCTTCTCAAACGTAAATGAACATTTAAAAATGTGTATATTCTGGAGGTATATTCTTTGTACAATATATATACATATCTTGCATATATTGCACAAATAAATAAATAAAACTTAATAAAATAAAATTCTTTTCTGCTAATTCTATCATCTAGACTACCTGTGGGTCCATTTCTATTGGTTCACTTTTTTCTCCTAGATATTGGTGACCTTTCTTTGCTTCTTTGCTTGTCTAGTAATATTTGATTGGATACTCGGCATGCGATTATTACGTAGTTGAGCATGTGGATTTTGTTGTCTTTTTTTTTTTTCAACGTTTATTTATTTTTGGGACAGAGAGAGACAGAGCATGAACGGGCGAGGGGCAGAGAGAGAGGGAGATACAGAATCGGAAACAGGCTCCAGGCTCTGAGCCATCAGCCCAGAGCCCGACGCGGGGCTCGAACTCAACGGACCGCGAGATCGTGACCTGGCTGAAGTCGGACGCTTAACCGACTGCGCCACCCAGGCGCAGTTAATTCACTTGGAGAAATAGAGCAATCATTTCAAGACTTGCTTTAAAATTTGTTAGAACGTGTCTAGAATAGCCTTTAGTTTAGGACTTCTTTAGTTCTATTCTGAAGGCATTGTCTTTTGGGGGGGGGGGGTGTCTCTATGTTGCTTCTGATGCTGAAAGAATGTTCTCCAAACAAGTGCATGGTACTTGCACATCTCCAAATTCTGCGTGAGTTCCATTAGTATTTCTTACCCTGATAGTTGTTCTTTGAATAGCTTTCTGGAGTCTCTATGCATAAACCTCTTAGTATTCAAAGACTCAGGAGGTCGTGATGAAGGTTTCTGGAGACTTCTTCTGCATGGTTTTCTCTTCTTTAGAATTCTGCTCCACAAATTCCGGTTACCCTAACCTCTCTGAACTCGAATCTTTGTCTCGTTATCTCAGCAAGTCCATTATACTCTGCTTGGGAGCTTGGGCTCAGGGACCGCAGTCCTACACTGCCTATTTGTCAATGTCAGAAAACAATTATTTGGACCCGATTTTCTAATTGTTTATGAAGGGAAAAGGCTAGGTTTTCCATCACCGCCGTAGGTGGAAATACCCTCTTTGTGAAGACAACTGTGTAATATTTCAATGTGTTGTCTCATATTTTATTTAACCAGTTTCCTATTGGTAGACATTTATGTAGTTTCCAATATTCCTTCTAGAAATAATGTTGTAGTGTAAGTCATGCCTAATTAATTGCATACACATCTGAGTATATCTGTAGAATAAATTCCTAAAAATGTCAAATGGTGTGTTCATTATATATATATGTGTATATATATATATATATATACACACACACATATATATTTGTATTTGTATTTGTAATGTAGTAAACATTTTCACATTACTCTCATAAAATTTTCTATTTTTTCACCAACAACATAAAAGCATGCATCTTGCCTCTACTTTTGACAGCTTTTTGATCTCTTCGTATTTGGTGGGTAATCTTCATTTCCCTTATTGTGCATCAGAGTGGCCAACTTTTCATATATACAAGAGCCACTTCCATATAAATATATATATATAATTTATATGTAATTATAATATATGTAATTCGTGTATATAGGAATAGTATTCTTTTCTGTGAAATATCCATTCATAACTTTACTTTCTATAACTCAAAAAAAATCATTCAAAGAAAACAGAGAGAACCATAAATAAATGAGAGGGTTGGATCAGCTCTTTTAGGTCTCAGCATGCTCTCAAATTTTAAAGTAAAATCACCACGGTGCAAGGAAGATCAACAAAAAGAAAAAATAACCTCTCATCAAGGAATCAAGGAAGTTGAAGTATAACAAAGATAGGTGTAAGAGCAGTGTTTGGGTTAATCCACATGCAAGCACCTAATGAGAAACCAAGGGGGATGCGTTATTGACATGTGCAAAACAGACCTAGTTGGCTGAAAGGGAGTCCAGTATAAGCCTAAGTCTGGGAGGAAAGGCTGCTCAATTTCTATCTGTGAGGTTAGAAATGCTGTTGCTGGGAAGGGGGGAGGATTTCCCTGCTCTGGGCTGGTACCAACTTACCAGCGGCTCCCACACTTGGCTTTTAGAGCTTTGAAAGTAAAATGGAAGCCCGTCCAGAGAAGAAAGATCAAGTTGCCGAAAGGACTTGAAACCAGGTCACGTGAGACGTGAGGGGAGGAGCTGGGGGTGTCTGATAGGCAGAAGAGAAAGCTCAGGGGTCCTGTGAATCAGTTCCCCAGACGAAGAAAGACCTATCCTATGGAAGCGAAAGCCAATGGGTTCTTCTCATTTCAAACGGGGAGATCAAAGATCTACAAGGAGAGTAAGCAGGACGATAAACTTCAGCTCACTCTAAACAAGGACTTTCCAATAGAACTGTCCAAACATGATAAATGCTTTCCCAGAGAGTGAGGAGTTCTCTGTCATCAGAAGTTATTGTAGTACTGGTTACATTTCCTCCACCGTAAAGGGATTCAAGTATCTTGTGGATGGTTGGAGTAGATAACCTGCAAGATCTCTTGTAATTCTGGTATTCTCTGATTTTTACACCCTTTCTACAGGCCTTTTTAGGCCTGGTTCCAACAGAATGACTTGCCAGGGAACTCAACGACTGAAAAGTGATAAAGCCAGGTCTAGAAACTAGGTCTTGAATGTCACTGTGGAGTTCATTCTAACCCGTCTCCATCTATGTAACCTCGGACATGGCTAAGGAAGACATCCCTGGACAGTGGTCGATGAGGGAAGCCATTATGACAGAATGGACATGCCTGGAACCCAAATGCAGGAGCAGTGAGTCCTAATCCTGGTTTCCCCATCCTCACTGGACAAGCCATTTCACCTTTCTCAATCTTAGTTCCCTCCTATCTCAAGGTGCACCAGCTCTGCTCAACCAGCCCAGAGGAACCTGTTCTTCCTTAAAACTCCTAGAGGATTTGTCATTTGCATCAAATGCTGTCTCCTCTTCTTTGTGGTTGCCTCCCATGCGTGTGCTCTGTGTTGACCAGGGCCGTGACTGGTCATTGCTTGCTTGCCTGGGTCTCCTGGCACTGTTCCTAGCACTTAGCAGGTGCACCCTAAAAATCTTCGTGCTTTTTAACCTCCTCTCGACTTCAGTTCCTAGGGCCTGGGGAAGCTCTATGAGCAAATGAATAGGATCTCCCTTTACACATGTTAGGAGAAGGTAATAAATCAATAAAGGTGTTCAGCAAGATAAAAAGAAGATCAGGACATCTGCTCTGCCCAGGTGGTTGAAATCAGCATGTTTCCTGAGGAAGTTTTGCCCAGTCGCCTCAAAAGTGTTCTGCTGTTTTAACTGTTAGAAGGAGTTTTAATGATAAAAATATGTCCTGGACATGAGTCTCTGTCAGATATGGAGTTCAGCCAATAGCCCTGTTTTCAGCCTTGACTACAAGATGCTGGTGATCTTGGATACCAGAAATGATGATAAGTGTCGCAATTGGGAATGTTGGGCACTTCTACTTTGACAAAAGGTAGCTCCATGGCCTCAGGGCTTTCTCTTCAGTGGCAAGATAAAAACTTAAGCCCACGTCATGTTTCTGGCCATGTCAACCTTCTCCATATCATCTTCGGTGCACCTGAGTATCGAGAAGCTTCAAGGAAAGCGCTGGGCACCTGGTGGGGGGGGGGGGGCAAGTCTGGCTGACTTGCTTGTTACCTGCAGCTTTGAATCGACTGATCTGGAGTGGGGGAAATGGGAAGGTGAGGAGGGATGCGATGAGGAGGTTTTGGTAGATTAAAAAGTTAATTACAGTTCTGCCTTTCTCTTTAGGAGTATTCGACATCCACACCCTTATCATACTTCGTGGTGGAGAGGGGGAATATCCCTGCCCTCTGACTTTGGGCTTCGGTATGGGACTTGCATGAGCCAGTGGGATGTTCACAGATGTGACGTGAGAAAGGTTTGAAATGGGATTGTGCAGTTGGGCGCTCTCTCCGCACTTCTGCGGCTAATGTGAGACGCGTGTGCCCTGGGTAGCCACTGCCCTTTCAGTCTAAACCCCCAAAAGTCAACCGTGGGAGGGAGCAACTTTAGAAAAGTCACAGACCTGCCAACAAGGAAAATAAGTGTTTTTTGTAAGTCACTGATGTTTTGAGATTGTCCGTCATGCAGCATTTTGTGTCAACAGCTGACTAAGACGGAGGTTGCAAGCTGGCGTGTGCAGGGGAGGTGTCATGTTAGTAGGAAGTTCCAGTTCCTCTCCCAGAATTCCTGCCATGCCTGACAGCTCTCAGCCGCTTCGTGTTCTCCCTGGCTCGCCCCGTTGGTCTTCAATGTTCTGCTTCCCAGAGGAGTTTTTAGAATGTGGGCTCAGTCGAGCCCCTTTTGAGTTACTTAACGTGGTAGGTTGTTGCACTAATGACCCCCGATAAATCGAATGCCTCCTGTGACAATGCTCTTGTGTGGTCCCTTCCCAGAATGACTCTGGGCTTACCTGCGTGACCGGCTTTGGCCAGTAAACATTAGCAGATGTGATGTAAGTAGAGTCTTAAAAAGTGCATGCGCATTGGGTTTGCACCCTCTTGCTCTTGGGAGCTCATCTGCCATTTTGGTGAGAAAGCTTGGCTGGCCTTCTGAAGGATGAAATACAATGTAGAGAGAGGTCCCAGTCTGCTCAGAAGTCTCGGATGCGGGAACGAGGCTGTCCTAGACCATCTGGCTTCAGCTGAGGCACCCGAACCAGAGGAGTTGCCAGCCAACCCACAGGATCATGAGAACTATTACATGCTTGTTGTTTCAAACAACTACAGTCTTGGGTTTTTTTTTTCAATGCACCCAAAGCTAACTAACACACCTAGACAAAAGAAAGTCTGGAAAATCAATGAGGAGGCACTGTTCATGCACATGTACTTTTTTGAGCACTCGCTACGTGTAGGCATTGTACTATGGGCTGCGCTGGAGATCTTGGAGTAGGAGACAAGCTTTCTTTTTCAAATGCAGAACCAGAACGCAGACGGCATTGCAGGAGCTTTTGCAACGTACCATCAAGATGGGTTACATGCGTGGGTATCAGGGGTGAGGGCAGAAGCCTGAGCTGCAGGTCCGAGTGGGGCTGTGAGAGCGGCAGCAGGTAAAGACAACAAAAAGGGAGATGCCTGCTCCAGACAGGAAGCTCTTGCTCCTTAACGGCAATGGCAGGCTAATGAGAATACGCCCTGACACCCGTTGAATACCCTCATCCACCATTTCTCGTTTGATTCTCATGATCCTGTGAGTAGGTGGGCCAGCCGTTCTTAGCTCCATTTACCAAGTGGAACTGCGGTAGAGTGACCTGCCCCAGGCCACATGGCCACAAAAAAGGCAAAGTTGGGCTCTGCCTGAGTCTACGGCCCACTACGAATATCCAGCCACTGCACTGAAGCTCTTCGAGGACTTGGAGCTCAGCATTAGTCCCTCAACAGCCCTGGAAGATCCTGAGGATGCAGGGCCATGGGGGAAATAGCAAGCACTGGGCTAAAATGGAAAACTCTTGGTGTTGGTCAAGGCAGGGAATTAGGCTCAAGGGAGTTGGGTGGGTGCAAAGGAGCCTGAAAGGAGAGGCTGTGCAGGAAATATGTTAAGCCTACTGGTGAACAAGTCAACCTCTCTACAACCCATCCATCCATCCATCCAGCCATCAACCATAAAGCCATTCATCTACTCATCTGCCCATCCATCCATCTACCTATCTACTCCACCAGTCAACTACCTATCCACCCAAGTATTAATCAAGCACCTATCCATCCTTTCCTCCCTCCCTCCCTCCCTCTCTCCCATCAACCAACTACCCAATCAACCCAGATAACCATCCAGCCAACCAACTTACCAGTGGACAAGCAAGCATCCAACTATTTGCTAGTTCCTGTAGCGGGCCATGCGTGATGCTAGAAATATGGGACATATAAAAGTGATGCTGAGTCTCACTTGACTCTTTTTTCCCTTCATCCTCCACATTGAATCCATTAGCAAGTACTTAAAACTATCTACCCTAACAATATATTTCAAATCTGACTCTTTCTTTCCATCCCCATTGCTTCCTCCCTAGTCCCGGCCATCATCATTGCTCCTTAACTTCTTAGAATGACCTCTTCTGGTGCTCTGGTTCTGCTCCTGCCATTATACAGTGAGATGGGTCATATCCCTCTCCCGATTAAAGCCTTCCAGTGGCTTAAAGTTTATCACACTTAGAAATAAACTCAGGCTTCTTACTGGGGCCTTCAAGGCTTTCCATGATGGCACCCTGGCTGACATCTCTGATCTCATCTTCTACCACTCCTTCCCCTAATGACCCCACTCCACCCTCACTGGTCTTTTTGTTACTCACACTCATAGGTTTGTTCTTTTCTTAGGCTTCTCACTTGCTTCATACTCCGATCTGCTCTCAGCTCTCAACATGGCTGCTACCTCACAGGGAGTTTGGCCTTTGAGTGTTGCTTCATTAGAGAGGTCTTCCCTACATTCCTGCTCCAAAGGCTACTCTAGTCTCCCTCTCTCATCGTTCTGTTTCATGCTCTTAATAGCACGTATCATTCTTGAGTTTCTTTAAAATCAATATTAATTAAACTCCATAAACAAAGTGCATCTTCTGTCTCCACCTTTATCATAAGCTTGGCAAAAACACAGCCTCGCCCGTCTCATTCACCACTGAATCACTGGTGCCTGGAACAGTGCCTGGCACATGGCAGGATCTCAGGAAATGACAGTTACTGACATTATATCCACCGCCTTATTTCTCCTCACTGCCTGATTCCTTTGGCCCAGA
Source organism: Puma concolor (assembly GCF_028749965.1). NCBI lineage: Eukaryota > Metazoa > Chordata > Mammalia > Carnivora > Felidae > Puma > Puma concolor. Next base: position 75,211,339 of record NC_141677.1, read on the forward strand.
ATGTACGGGTCAGTGCTCACTTCCACAGCAAAGAGTTCTAGTTCCTGCCAGAAGGTGTGCTCCCTTCTTGGCTATCCTCCTCCACGCGGGCCCCCTGGGGGATGTCCATGCCATTAATGAGCATCCGCACATGTGCCTGTGAAGGCGTGTGTGGACTGACTTCACTTTTAGCGCCTGGTGGGATTTTGGCTTCATCCATTGCTATGCAAGGACGTCCTCCGCCTTTCTTTTCTGGGACCTTGACCCCTTGGAGCCTCCCTCACCTCCAAAGAACTCTCCTTCTGGTGTGAAGCTGAGCAGATGGATCAGAGCAGAGCCTTCCAGCGTATGACGGAGACACATTCAAGCAAACGTCCTACCTGGAGAATGTTCATCCCCTAGTGAGCAGTGGGCTAATGCTGTATTCCTTGTCAGGAGTATGGTAGTAAACATTACACGGTAGTCAGTTGTCCCAAGTAGAGAACGTTCCAGATAACCGGTTTTGTCCAAGCCCCAATTCTTCAAATACACTTTGAGTAGAATTATTTGGAAATGCATCATCAATGTTATTTTCTCATTAAGAAGAACCTAGAGAACATAGTGTTTGGCTTTCAGGCTTGGGGCTCTTATTTTGAACATAAATGATTTCTGAGCTTTAACACAGTGAACCCAACATGATCATAGTGCCAAATGGCCCCAGGCTGCAGAGGTGTGGAGATCCTTGAGTCTACTATTTCTTTTTTAAAACAGATTTTATTTTTTAGAGCAGTTTTGGGGTCATAGCAAAATTGAGTGGAAGGTGGAAGATATAGTGATTTCCATCATGCATCCTGCTCCCATGTGTGGGTAGCCTCTCCCGTTATCAACACATCCCGCCAGACTGGTATACTTATTATAGTTGATGGATCTACACATCATCATCATTCAGAGTCCACAGTTTACATTAGGGTTCACTTTTGGTGTTGGGCCTTCCAAATGGGCTTGGATAAATGTATAATGACACGTGTCCACCATTACAGTCTCATACAGAGTAGTTTCACTGCCCTAAAAATCCTGTATTCTCAATTTGTCTCTTCCCCCAACCCTTGGCAACCACCGATCTTTTTACTGACTCCGTAATTTTCTCTTTTCCAGAATGTCATACAGTTGGAGTTACACGGTAATTTACACAGTAAGCCTTTTCAGATTGTCTTCCTTTACTTACTGATACGCATTTAAGTTTCTCCATGTCTTTTCATCGTCCAATAGCTCATTTCTTTTTAAGACTGAATAATACGCCATTGTCTGGAGGGGCCGCCATTCCTTCGTCCATTTACTCACCCAAGAACCTTTCGGTTGTTTTCAAGTTTTGGCAGTTATGAGGAAAGCTGCTATAAATACCCATGTACAGGTCTCTGTGGACACATCAGCTTTCAATGCATTTGGGTAAATACCAAGGAGCATGACTGCTGGAGCGTATGGCAAGAGTATGTTTAGTTTTGTAAGAAACTGCCGAACTTCTTCCAAGGTGGCTGTGACCCTTTCATTCCCACCAGCAGGTGAATGAGAGTTCCTGTTGCTCCGCATCCTTGCCAACATTTGGTGTTGTCAGTGTTCTAGATTTGGGGTGTTTTAATAGGTGTCCCCAGGTCGCTCAACAACCCCCCCCCAACCCGCCATAGAAGATACCTGTAAGAAGAGGTAACCACTCCTCTTGATGTCTTATCCATAGTTCAGGGACCAAGACATAGATACAAGCAAATGTGACTATCGATTCTTATTTCCCCCCCTTTTACACAAAAGGAAATAAAATTATTCTCATTCTTTTTCACTTCAGAATATCTTAGAGATTTTTCTATTCCTGTTCAGAAACACCTTGCTTATTAGTTTGTTTGTTTATAGCCACATAGTATTCCACTGTATGGCAGATGAAATGCATAAATAAAAATAAAAATATATGTTAAACATGGCATGGGAAGGCTCTCCCCATTGGCCTCATCCATGGTAAGCATCTCTCTTCTGGCAGGAGGCCTGCAGGAGTGGAAGGCTAGCCACAGCCCCTAGAGAACCATTAGAGTAAACAGGACTTCGGACCAGCCTTGGGGATGATGTCCTTGCTCACAGAAGCAGTCATGAGACTCCATGAGAGGCTGGAGACTCGTGCTGTGAAGGCAAGAAAAGGGCCTGCCTTCGCGTAGGGAGGGAAGCCATGTCCTCCGTGAGTTTTGAGTCTGCGGGTGCACCTGCTGCCCATAAACTTGTAAGTGGCAATCGCGATGCTCAGGGCAGCGGCTCGCCCACACGTGTCCATTCTGCAGCCCTAAGAAGTATGTTGTGCTTGGAGGGAAATGTGGAACGGTAGACCTGAGGTCTAGGTGGCGGTGTGGTGGTGAAATCTCTGAATGCTAAAATCTCCTCTTTACTGGAGGTAGGACTGAGTCTGCCTCTGCCCTTGACACAGGGTCCTGGAGGAATCAAGTCTGTGAATCAACGTAGACCTGGCACAGTCACTTACAAGTTGTGTGGCCTTGAGCAAACAACAACAATCTCCCTACGTCTCAGTTTTTTCTCCTCTGTGACAGGATTGCTAACACGTAACTTTCCGTGTTTCATGAACATTAAGTGAGGGATGGATATGGATGCCTGGCATAGGGAGGCATTCGGTACACATAGCATCTTGCTCCCTTTCCTGCCTGCCAAGACAAAAGCCCAGCTCAATTCTTTTCTCCTCTCTTTTCTTTCTCCGTCTCCCTTGTCTTAGAGTCCCCAAGTACTCTGTGATGACGAAGCCGGGAAATGGAGCGAGAAAGCGCTGCAAATCTGTTACTGTCCTGTAGACTGAGCATGTGCATATGTGCACAACGAGAGTTTGGGCGGAGGAGAACATAGCTTCTCCAATTCTGGCCACGAGCACGCAACGGGTACCATTACCTCCGTGTGTCCTCTTTGTACTCTGAACGATTTATTTTAAGGTCTGCTGTAAAAGCAAGACGTTGCTTAATTGTCTCGCTATAAAATATGTAAAGTATTACACTATTGGGGCTCATTAGCTAAAGCAGAGCTGCTGTTTAGTAATCCATAAGGTGATACTTGCTAATGAACGCGGCAAATGATTCTCCTAACTACCTAAAGAGTAATAATAGATATGCCAGCTCGAACAAACAAGTCCCCGGTCCCCAGGGGGTGTGGAGACGCTGGATCATAATTGGACAGAGGGGCAGAGCAGACACTTACATTTTTGTGGATATGGCTCTCTGTGTGCCCTTCCATCCGCTGTGCCTTCCAGGTCTGCTAAGATGAAGGGTTACGTCCCTCTGGGTCCCGGTGCGGGTGAAGGGTGTTTTCCTGCTCACGATGGCAGTCGCCATGGGATGCCCATGAGTCAAAGTTCCATTCTCCGGAACGTGGGGCAGTCAGGATCCTTGTTTTGAGGCCTTTCTGGCAGAGCGATGTTTTCAGTGGCTCTCTCAATCCCCTGAGAGGTGGAAGCTGAAGCTTGTTATTATTATCCATTTAATGGCTCTGAGGTCCGAAACAAAACAGCAGACGTGGGGGGGTGGGGACTGTGCATGGACAACCGGTGTGTAAGAACCATTTGGCCCTTGGAAAATAATATGGCGGGTGCTCAAAAATTAAGCATAGAATTACCACGTGATCCGGCCATTCCGCTTCTGGATATACACCCCAAAGAATCAAAAGCGGCAACACCAGCCCAAAAGCCCATCAGTGGATGGATGGATAAACCGAAGGTGGTATTTCCATACGCTAGAACATTATTCAGCCTTAGAGAGAAACGAAGCTCTGATATATGCTACCTTGTGGCTGAACCTTGAAGACATCATGTTAAGTGAAATAAGCCAGACACAAAAAGACAAATTCTGAACGGTTCCACTTCTGTGAGATATCTAGAAGAGTCAAATGCGCAGAGACAGAAAGGAGGACAGAGGTTACCAAGGGCTGGGGGAGGAAGGTGCAGAGTTTCAGTTTAGGGTGACAAAAAATTCTGGAGATTGACGGTGGTGATGGCCGCACAAGGATGTGAAGGTACTTAATGCTACTATAGACTTAAAGCAGACAAATGGTAAATTTTGCTGTGTATATTTTGCCACGATAGAACAAAAAACCACTTGGTCCTAATTTAGGTCGAAGTGGGGCCCTGTGGTCCAATGTGGCTGGAAACACACCTCCTACATTGTGCCCTGACCCAGCAGCTACGAGGAAGCGTAGGCAGGTCAAAGCGGTGGGTAAGCACTGGGATGCTTTGTGGGTGATGAGCGAGGCCAGGCCAGGGAAGCTGGGGCTGAGGCAACCAGCGGTTGTTTGTGGCTCAATGTCACAGCCTTCCAACATTGCGGAAATGCCTTGGGGATCGCTGCTGCCTCTGTTCTTTGCTTTAGCTTTCACGCTGTCACTAGAACCCTTGGCCATGCTGTGGGACCCCAGACACGTGACATTCCCACTCTCCACTTATTTACCCTTTGTGTCAGGGGAGGGGGCTTGTGGGAGGATCTCAGAGGCCCCTGAACCCTAACATTCTAGGAAGCCAGGGACAGCCCTGGAGGCCTTTGAGAACTGAAAGGTCCCTACCCTCCGGGCCAGGCTTCGCAGAGCTTTTTTTTTTTATTTTACTTATTGTTTAATGTTTATTTATTTATTTGGGAAGAGAGAGAGAGAGAGGAGTGGGGGAAGGGACAGAAAGAGAGAGAGAGAGAGAGAGAGAGAGAGAGAATCCCAAGCAGGTTCCACATTCAGTACAGAGCCCGATGCGGGGCTCAATCTCAGTCACCATGAGATCCTTAGTCGAAATCCAGAGTTGGACACTTAACCAACTGAGCCACTCAGCACCTCAGAACTGCATTTTTAAAATGAACAGAGCTTTTGAGGTCCTTGAGGTTGAGGGCGGGAGGGAGGCATCTGGGGCTCCTGGCCAGGCCGGGGAGCTGGGCCAAGACAAAACCACCTCTCGACTGCTTTTTGCAGTTTCCACATGAAAGTGGTTAAGAGACAGGACTCAGGAGACAGACTGTGTGCATGTCCCGATTCTTCAATTTACTGTTGGTTTTGGCATAGTAATGTCTCCCAAGCATCAGATTCCTCGTCTCAACTGATGGGACTTGCCTCATTGGGTCCTTGCGAGCATGAAATGAGAATGTGAGTAAAATGCTTCGCATGTGCCTGAGGCATGGCAAGCGCTTGGCCTTAATTGTCATTAATAGTAGGTATTTTTAGTGGTGGACCAGAGTGCACCCGCATTCCTCTGGGTCTTGGGCTACAACCTGGGTCAGCCCGTGCACACCCCAATGCCCATTGTAACAATTCATGGGCTCGCAGGCCCCCGGGTGGCTCCATCGGTTAAGCGTCTGACTTTGGCTCAGGTCATGATCTCGTGGTTCGTGGGTTCGAGCCCCGCGTGGGGCTCTGTGCTGACAGCTCAGAGCCTGGAGCCTGCTTCGGATTCTGTGTCTCCCTCTCTCTCTCTGCCCCTCCCCCACTAGTGCTCTATCTGTCTCAAAAGTGAAAAAAAGAACATTAAAAAAAAACAATTCATGAGCTCAGAGGGCATAAAATAAGAATCTATGAATTCATACTTGTGATATAAATAAAAATAAGTAAATAAACACAGTAAATGGGGAGAAGCTTTTCATCACAGTAGCTTTCAAAGAATAAGACATAGAGAGAACACTGGAACCGAAAATTAATATTTGGCATCGGCAATAGTTATAATTGTTTCAGGCAAAAATCACGAATGGATGCTCAAAGCGTTGGTTCAAATTATGATGAGGGACAGGGTGTTTTCATGGTTTCAAAATCTCTCTCCCCAAGATACTCAGTAATTACAGAGAGGAAAAGTGGGAACTCTGCAGGAGAGGAAGCTACCAGATAGCACGGGAACTAAGATCAGAGTTAACATACCAGTCCTAGGGACAGATCAACGTCATGTCCCTCCCGATGTGACGCTCTGAGATAGCAAGACACCGTCACCACCCTATTCCTGTGGAACACGTATAACCCTAACCTGATCACACTCAGACTGAAGGGCATTCCACAAAGTAACTGCTTTTACTCTGCAAAATGGTCAAGACCACGAAAGACTAAAAACTAAAGACGGTTCCAGATTTAAGGAGACGACAGAGCCATGACAAGCAAATGGCATGTGTCATCCTAGATTGGCTTCTGGACCAGGAAGAGGGCAGTAAGTGGGGCAGTTGTGGAAATCTGAGAAAGGTCTGTAGATGAGATACTGTGGCTCTGTAGGCAAATGCCCTCCCCACCCCCCCCTTTTTTTTTTTAAAGGAAATAAATACAGAAATATTTAGAGATAAAAAGACATGATGTTTCCACCCGAGTCTCGGAAGTTTCAAAACAGAAATTAATTTTTTACATGCGTAAGTGTGCGTACATGAGAGAGAAAACGAGAGGGAGAATAAGAAGTTGGGAAAATGTTAACATTTGGGGTAGCTGGGTGAAGGGCATCTGGACATTCTTGGTACTGCTTTCCCAAATTTTGTGTGTCTGAAATTATTCCCAGGCAAGAATTTAAAAATGTGAAAATAGGGCGAGCATTGTTTGACGACACAGTTTCTCTTTCCCTCTGTCTCGTTTAGTTAACGTATCCTGCCAAGTCGGCCCTGGGAGGTACGTACTGCTAGTTCCCCCATTTTACAGATGAGACAATGGAGGCTCAGTAAGATTTAGTAATCTGCCTGAGTCCCAGGGCTCGTCAATGGCAGAGCTGCGATTTGATCACTGGTAGTTTCACTCTTGCACTTCCATGTTTAAACACTCATAACAAATATTTACTGACTGTCTATTAGGTGCTGAGTACTGTATACATAATGCCGTATTTGATTCTCACCGCAGCACTTTGCGGGAGGCACCATCACCCTGGTTTTATGGATGGGAACGTGGCCGCTCGGATGTTAAAGGGCGGGTTAGTGCCCTACGGCTGAGACAACAGGATTATCCACTCCGGTCCCCCTGAGGCCCAAGCGTCTCTCGCTGCACCACCTGCTTGCAGTCTGGGTCCAGGCTGGGAGCCGTTCGCAGGGCACCGGGATTCTGGCCCACACCAGGCCCCTCTTCCTTGTGTAACACCCACGTGTCAGTCACACCCACGGGCTCCATCTTGCAAATCTGGGGAGCAATGTGCTAATGGTAACAACAGCGTGCTCCGTCGTTGGTAGGAAGCCACCCTGGTCATTGTGGCTGGGAAATCCCGAGATTCCGCCTCTGGACCCACCCTCAGTGGCTGCGGCCTGGGGTGGGGCTCTGCTTCCCCGGAAGCATTTTCTCTGCAGTTTCGGGGCTGGGAACCAGGGCCTCGCCAAGCGGGTGCAGGATTCATCCACAGCCTCCAGGCCTGCCTCCCTGTCTGAGGGGCGGCCATGGATAGCTTTGCTCACAATTTTGGCAAGGCAGCTTGCTCATGAGTTAGGTATAAAAATATTCAGGGGAGGACGATGACTCATAATTGGGGAGTTTGAGGGGACACACGCGATGTAATGTGGTTTCAGCACAAAATCCAAGGGGCCGCTGTGGTGCGAAAGAACTCAGTCCACAGACGGAGCACGTGGGGAGGGACCAGTAATTCCTACAAGCAACGGTCGGTGCCCCTTTGGTAATTTCTTAGATTCAAAATACGTCTGATCTCCATAGATGTGGGTCTTGGAATGCACACGTTCATGGGTTTCCGGAACAGAATCTTAGACTCTTAGCGCTGGCTGGAGCCCACAGATCATGAAATTCGGTACTCACACCTTGGCCAAGGAAACTGAGGCAGAGAGAGCCCCACCAGTCCTGACCCCCAGCCCCGTGCTTCTTCTCACCAAGTTCTTTCTGCCTGGCCTCGCCTCTGAACCCTCCCCAGCGCCCGCAAGCCTGTATTCCCCACGCTGTTTTGCATTAGAATTCCTCTAGGACACTGTTTCTTTCATTTTTTGTAACCCTCAGTGAGAAATGTATTTTACAATATGATCCAGTACACACACACACACACACACACACACACTCTGGGTCAGCGGTAGTCAGGGCCCCAGCAGGAAAAACAGTTCTTCCAAATGGTTCAGAGACAGAGGCTTCACTGAAGCGATACTTACAGAGATCCAGGCTGGGTTCTGAAAACACATAATGGTTGTTGAGGCACCCGGGCACTAGCAACAGTGGGAGCCGTTACCACCCCCAGGACCAAAGGGGCAAGACGAGGAAGACTGTTACTGGAGCCCAGCCGGAGCTGAGAAGGAGGGTCCTGGCAGGCGCTGTGGTCCTGGGAATTGTAGCCTTTATTAGAGGCGTTGTGCACGGCAGGGTTTGTGCTGAAGCCAGGAGAGAGAAGGAGGAAACACCCAACCTCTTGTTCTTGCAGCCTTATGATCTCAGACAGGGCTACCCCCAGGCCCAACCCAGCGAGCAAAAAAGCCAAGGACACCCTGAGCAAAGCGAGGAAGGGTGGAAAATGGACAGGAACCAGCTCATGCGCACAGACACCGTGAGCCCGTGTGGCACCTTTGTGAGTATGAGGGAAAGGTACTGCCACTGGCTAGACACAGGCTGGTCAGCATGCAGACTGGCACACGGGAGGGCGGCTTTGTGCACACTACACAAGGGTGCCCTTTCCTCCTGGGGCTGCTGCCTTATGTCAGAGTGTGGGGTTGGAGAGGGAAGGTTGGGCATGAAGCCTCCCCCGCCCCCCCCGCAGACCATTCCCCATGGCCATGCACACACAGGTGCACAAGTGAAATAAAGATTCCTAAAATAATACTTCCCTTGCTGCCTACATTGCACCGATCTCGCTTATTCCTAGGCCGTGCTATGCCTTGTTGTGCCATTCCTTTCCATTCCTTTCCTTTCCTTTCCTTTCTTTTCCATTCCATTCCTTTCCATTCCTTTCCTTTCCTTTCCTTTCTTTTCCATTCCATTCCTTTCCATTCCTTTCCTTTCCTTTCCTTTCCTTTCTTTTCCTTTCCTTTCCTTTCTTTTCCATTCCATTCCTTTCCATTCCTTTCCTTTCCTTTCTTTTCCATTCTATTCCATTCTTTTCCATTCCATTCCTTTCCATTCCATTCCATTCCATTCCATTCCATTCCATTCCATTCCATTCCATTCCTTTCCATTCCTTTCCTTTCCTTTCCTTTCTTTTCCATTCCATTCCTTTCCATTCCTTTCCTTTCTTTTCCATTCCTTTCCTTTCCATTCCTTTCTTTTCCATTCTATTCCATTCTTTTCCATTCCATTCCTTTCCATTCCATTCCTTTCCATTCCATTCCTTTCCATTCCATTCCATTCCATTCCTTTCCATTCCTTTCCTTTCCTTTCCTTTCTTTTCCATTCCATTCCTTTCCATTCCTTTCCTTTCCTTTCTTTTCCATTCTATTCCATTCTTTTCCATTCCATTCCTTTCCATTCCATTCCATTCCATTCCTTTCCATTCCTTTCCTTTCCTTTCTTTTCCATTCCATTCCTTTCCATTCCTTTCCTTTCCTTTCCTTTCTTTTCCATTCCATTCCTTTCCATTCCTTTCCTTTCCTTTCTTTTCCATTCTATTCCATTCTTTTCCATTCCATTCCTTTCCATTCCATTCCATTCCTTTCCATTTCTTTCTTTTCCTTTCCTTTCCTTTCCTTTCCTTTCCTTTCCTTTCCTTTCCTCTCCTCCTTTAAAAAAAGCTGGTCTTGGGGCGCCTGGGTAGCTCAGTCTGTTAAGCTTCCGACTCTTGATTTCAGCACAGGTTCATAGGGTTGAGCCCCACAGTGGGATTCTCTCTCTTTCCTTCTGCCCCTCCATCACGTGCATGCATTGGGGAGGCATACGGCCTGTGTGGTATTTTTGCGGCTTTGATCTTAGGAGGATTTGAGTTCAATCGTGCCTCCATCATATATGACATTGACTAGGTGACCCAACCTTTTAAAACTTTAATGTCCTCATCTATAAAATGGCTGTGATGATTACCCAACTCTTAGGTGTATGTGAGCAGTGAACTAAATGAGATGAGGTCAGTAACGTTCGTGGCACATGCACTTGCTCAAAAAATATTGCAGTAGTTATTATCATTGTGACTATAGCTCCTAAGGACTCTTATTCTTTGCAAGGAGTCACCCCCCACCCCTGGGAATGGCAGGCAGAGGTGTATTTCTCAGGCAGATGCTGAGAACTCCGGAATTGCCCAGTCTGGATACAAAGCTGGCTACCCGCTTCTGCTTTTCTGAACTGTGAACTAAATAGCCAAGGACCAGCTTCTTTGTGCCCTGGGGCCCTCGGAAGATGGGCGAGGTCCCATATAGTCACCGGACGCATACATACGGCGTCCTTTTGTTTACCCAGAATTTGCACTGGAAAATCTGAATACTCAAAAAAAAAAATGTTTTTTGCCCTTTGCTTTTATGAGGGAGAAGCACACACAGATAAAGCAGCCAAAAGAAGGGATTCGCGCAAGAAAGCAATTTCCTGGGCAGGTCTTAGAACGAGGGCAGGCTGTTCTCCGTGTCGCAGCCTTTCTGCCCCGATTCAATACGACCGGCTGCCACCTTCCCCCAGCACTGCACAGCACAGGCAGAATTTTTGTCACCAGCGACACCCTCACGAGAGGGCAGTGTGCCACATTTTCCCTACACTTTGCTTGGTCTGGTTTGGTTTTTCAAGCCTCGCTCTAGGACCCTTCTTCCAGGAAGCCTTCCATAACCTTTCTGGCTGGGTCCGTCCATCCCGCTGGTCCCTCGGTAGCCCCGCCTACCCCCCCCCCCCCCCAGAGATGGCCCTCCCACACTTTATGGATACTCCCCTTCTGCTCCTGGGACCTGCGGATGAGACTGTGGCCAACCGGGGGGCTGAGCCCATCTGATTCATCTCTGTGCCAGTCCCGAGCAAGGAGCTCCGCCGGTGGGGAGCACCCATTCCATGCTTTGTGGCATGAATGGAGTGAAAAAACAGCCAAACAAATCGTTTTTGAACTTCTTGTCGCTTTCCCCATTTTCTGCGTTCTGGCTACATTTGGAGGAGGCTACTTAGTTAAGTTAAAGCCAAATGCAACCCCAGATCAAATCCCTCCCCCCTGAACTCGGTGTTTTGTGTAAGTGGAACATCAGTCAAAATAACTTTGGTGATGAAAAAAAAATCAGGGCTCATGCTTAGGTTTGTGAATTCTTCCTCTTACGCTGGCTCCCGGGCCACTGGGATTTCCACCCTCCCTCTCCCCCTTCCCAAATAAAGATAGCTCTGTTCTGATCACCCAAGTAATATACACTTGTCAGAAAAAAAAAAAAAAAATCAGTCCAGAGAAAACAAAAACAGGGGAGAAAGTAAAAATTACCTGTAAGCCTGCTCCTGAGAGAGAACCCCCACCTTCAGATTTGAGAAAGTTCTTCCAGACTGTTCTTAGTGTAGGTAGACCCAGATACACATTTGTAAATAAATATCACCATCACTTACACAATTACACAGTTACACTTGGTGATATGCTTTTGTCAATTACCATCACACTGTGACAGAGCTCCATATCAATAAATAACATTCTGAGCCTTGGCATCGGTTTTCAAGTTTGTTTATTTTGAGAGAGAGAGAGAGAGAGAGACAGAGAGAGAGACAGAGAGAGAGAAAACAAGCAGGAAAGGGCCAGAGAGAGAGGGAGAGAGAGAATCCCAAGCAGGATCCACACTGACAGCACTGGGCCCTATGTGGGGCTCAAACTTTAGGAGCCGTGAGATCATGACCTGAGCTGAAACCAAGAGTCAGATGCTTAACCGACTGAGCTACCCAGGGCCCCCTGTGGCATTGACTTTAAAGGCTGCTTGATTCCTTACACGGCTTTCCCATTCAGTCCCTCGTGACTGGACACAGAGGTTGTTGTAGCTCTGCTCTCTTTGCTCCCGGAGGCAACGCTTGCTTTGGACGCAACTAAGGCCGTGTGCCCCCAAATCTGGGTGGAGAACGATATTTTGTGCCCTTGGGGAGGCTTGGCAATAGGATGGACTGTTCTCCACTAAACAGGCTAACTGGCGGGTAGACAGCCTTAGAGTGTTTCTCTTGCCAAGATGATAGCCAACTTTACCAGAAGGAAGAGGTCTTTGGAGGGAGGCTGGGTGTTTTTTGAAGTTGCCGAGTGAAATACCCACGGCCCTCTCCAGCTCAGCGAGTTCAGGGAGGAGAGCATTTTTCCCAACGGCCATCACGCCTGTCTTAGGGGCCAAAGCCTTCCCTCCACCAGTACACAGATGCGTGTTTTACTCTCCGGCATGACAACCTACTAGGGAAATACAGACAGAAAGCCCCAGAGAGCTCGATAAAACGACATAAACATGCCTATGTCTAGAAGGTGAGAATTAAGACTAACACCTGAAAATCTTCTGTCAATTTCCCTTCTTTTCATGACAAAGTGTTTTATTCCAACAGCCTGTAATCCAATGCAAAAACCCTGCGCCCTGATACAAAGGCACTTAAATTTGTGAGCTCCAAGAAAAATCCTGGTGATAGAACTTGATTGTGTTGACAAATTAACCTAATGAGAATAGTTTCCCACTACGAATTCATTAAGCAAAAATGTGCAAAGTAGGTATTTGCAGCCCGTTAACCCTTAATTGGCTCAACACTGAAAACACTTAATTGTGAGATGTGTCACCAAAATCCCTGATGTAGTTACTCGCCGCTAGACTTACAAAATTATCCATTTTACATGATGATCTTTAATTAAAAATTATTTGGGATTATCTTTAGCCCATGCTTGAAAACTGAGCAGCTTTGGGACACTGGAGGAAATGGTGGCAGAGAACTAGTTTGGCGAGTGTCACTCTTTGCCCATAATCAAATTTCTACATGTGGGAAATGTGGAAAGAAGGCATGGGCAGTTTTGAAATAAGCTTCAAATATTTCAAGGCAGTACGATGGAAAGTGCCCGGCCAAAAGAGAGGCGAGGCCACTCTACGTCGTTGCTGCGTGACCTTGGATAGATCACTTGTCCTCTCTGGGAACTCCCATTTGTGATCGGTAAAATGTGAGGGCCTGGACGAGGTTGGATTTGGAAAAGTCTGGGGCACACAGGCCAGAGATGCAAATAAAATATCCTAACACACCCATTGGCTCAACAAATTCAGCACATAACTGATAAGCTTCTCACTCAAAGGGTCAATGAGGCAATGTGCCATGGAAACTGAAACAAATAGAAACAACAAAAAAGCGGGGTTCCTTTCTTTCTGGCTCCTGAGATATCAGCCTTCAGAACACTCGCCGACACAGACAACTAATTGCCTTCCTCCTTCCTTGGGGGTCCCAGTAGGTGGGGAGGAAACTTATCATCCTAAACAACAAGCCCTATATTGTAAAGAAAATACTTTTCCCGAGTTGAAAAAAAAAAAAACAATTAAATTCTGGAGTCGCGCTAACCGTCTCTACACCTTCTATATCCTGCGCCATCCATTTCAGTGTTCAAATACAAATTATAGTAGCATCTTTTGGCTCCCTGGTGACCCTTCATCACGTACACAATTTTAATGATCTATATTCTAAGGTGGTTGAACAGTGGTCTCCCCCAAGAGACCTGGAAGTCTCTGAGGCGTGTGTTCAAAAAACACAGCTGGTGGCAGGCCTCGAAACCTCAGTGGGGTGAATGTGGAGCGGGTGGGGGAAGGGAGGAGGGTGACAAGATGACCACGTCTATACAGATTCATGCGGCCCCTTCAACAACATGGCGGCCTCTGGCAAGAGTCACGGTAAAGGGCGGGCATTGGGAAGAGGGTATTAGGGACTGGAGTGGGGCTAAAATGCCAGAAATAGCAATCAAAGGGAACTTGGGCACTCTTTCGCTGTTGTTATAATTATAGAACAGGAGCAAAGACTGCCAAGTTCTCTGGGTGAGGCTCACCTTAGTTCTAGGGCAGTCAGCTGGTAGGTCAGTTGAACTTTACCCAATGGTTACTAAAGGTCTCTTGTGCACAAGGCTCCATGCTGGGCCTTAGGGGTCTGTGCTAGAAGACAATGGAACCTCCATCCACTTCTTCCCCCTTCCACCCTCCCCCTCCTCCTCCCAGCCAATAGGCTCAACATAAACAAACCATAGCCGCTCACTAGCTAGCTCTGGAGTCGTGGCTGGCCTGTTCTCCCTTGGGCTCTAGGCTCATTGGCCTCTACCATCTGGGCTTGGCTTTATCCTGGATTACTGTTCTTGTCAATGGGGGGTGGGGGGGAATCCAGGGCTCTTGGGCTCACTGGGCTTAGACCAGACTGTTTTTCTAAACTTCCTTCTTGTTGGGGCAAGCACAATGGCTACGGGTGAGAGGCACCCACTTCTATCCACACAGGGTTTCCCTGAGGTTGGGTCCCTTTCCCGGTGGAGATGGGTATCACTAAGGGGACACATAACGTGGTCCTTGACCTCATGGGCTTCCAGGTTGGTGGGGGAGGCCTCATGGCGCCTGTAAAGCACAGGGTGGCCTGGGTCCCTTAAGGAATCATACTGAAGGGAGCCAGAGGGGCATATTCTGCAAAAATCAGCGTAACCTTTGCCCTCACCTACCCTCACCCCAGCTGAACTCATACGACCAAGTAAAGCAGATAAAAGTTATGGGCAGAGTTTCTCTGGTTGAAGTGAGGGGTGGAAGTCTCCAGAGAACATTAAACCATTATCATCCATACGGTAAATACATGCGGCTTTAAAAGATTAGGACATTAAAAGATTAAGCTAAAATCTGTTGACCTTCTATGCCCAGGCTTCCTTCTTTTGCACTCTTCCCAGAGGTAACCACAGATACAAGGTGGTGGGTATTCATTTAGGGCCTCAGTCCAGGCTTGTACAAACATATCTGCTTACCTACACAGCATTGCCTTGAGAGTGTTTTATATCAAAATTGCCACCTGTATACACCTGATTCATTCTTTTTAACCGCTGTATAGTATTCTGCTCTATGGGTACTCCCCGCTTTGTAGAGCAGCCCCCTATCGAGGTGAATTTTCCTGACACCCCGGAAATCATCATGCTAGGGACTTGGGGGAGGTGGGTGGTGGCCGTGGGTCTGGAGAAGGACAGGATGTGACAGCTTCATAGAGGAAGGAGCTGGGTTTGCTCCGGGCTCCGAAAGGTGAACCGAGGCTTCAAGTCAATGGAGAAAAGGGAAGTGGGGGGGGGCGGGCGTCTGGAGGGGGAGAAATAGATGGTGTGGTCAAGGGATCTGACCCAGAGGGCACGGCGGGACATTGGTGCCTGGTGGGTTAGTGGGACACGGGAGGGCAGGTTTCTGGAGAGTGGGGTGGGGCACGAGCCACGCACAAAGGTGCTCAAAGGCGATGCTAGACCCATGGCTGGCTTTTTATTAGGCGCCTGGGTTTACTTCTGCCTTAAATACTTGGGGTGGGGGGGGGAGGGTGGTCTTGTGCCTACACGCACCCTCTTCCCCCTGCCCCCAGTAATGCAGGCCTCTCCTCTCTCCTGCCAACACGCTGCCACTCAGCTGTCATTCCTGCTCAGCGGGAGGGAGCAGCCGGCAGCCAGCATCACCGGCCGCCCCAGGGGTTGGAGGTCAGTGGGCAAGGCCCAGCCAGGTGCTCACAGGACCTTTAGGAGGCTTGCAGGGGGGCGGGGCAGACCTCTCCTTCCAGGTGACCCAGAGTGGGTCCATCGTGGGGGGCCTTGGATGGAGCCTCATTTCTTCATGGTGACGAAAGTCACGGCCATTGCCTACTCACACCTCTTCCATGAGACTGGCAGGGACAGCCTTTGACTGGCCCCACAGACCACGCTGTGGATGTTAGGGGGTGCCCTTCCAGATTGGTGCCGGGGGCGGCCACAGAAGCATGGACCCTAGGAGGGTTGGAGAAGAGGCGGGCACTGAAGCTGGAGGAGGGGTGGCTTTATTGAACTTGCCTTTTCGTGGGTGGAGACTTCATCCCGAACGCTGATTCTTGCCCCAGCGCATTCATTTCAGGAGAAATCCCCCGACTGTGCCTCAGTTTCCCTATGTGCTTCCGGACAGTGCTTCCCAACCTCTGGGCCTCTGCCAAAGTGGGCCTAAGAGTCCGTGTCTTGACTCCTGGGCACAGGTTCGGAAGACCAATGGGGAGCGGGGAGAAGCGTGTGAGAAGCCTCAACTGTCCTTCCACGACCTGTCAGCATCCCTGCCAACGGCCTCTCTCGCCAGCCTCTCTGCGATTGGCACAGACTGCAGGCCAGGGTCTGACTGACATTCTGTGCCCTTCTGGGAGCAGGGAGGCCTGAGCCGCAGAACTGAGGCCGGAGAGGAGAAGCCAGTGGGCTTGGAAAGGAAGCTGGGGCTGCATCGTGTAGGTCCTGCCTGCCAGACTAAGGCATTGCCACCATTTTCCATGGGCCCTGGGGAGCCACTGAAGGTTCCGGAGTAAGAGCAACGAAGCGATCTGCTAACGAAGTGGAGGATGGATTGGGGGCGCTGAGGCAGAGTCCAGAGCGGAGACCCAGGGGTGTCCAGGCGTGCCACGGCAGGGGTAGAGCACAAGGGAGGGAAGGAACAGCTGCAGGGGAGATTCTGGAAAACTCAGTTAGCCGTTTGCATCAGAAAGCAGGAGGTGATGCACGCCCAGTGGGACAACGTGGCCCAGCCCCTGCTGGCTGTGTTTTCTTCGGCCTTCCTAGTTACGGTGACTTTTGTCAGGTGGCTGAGTAATTAAAACCGCAGAGCTCCTAACCTTTGAGGCCCGCAAGCAGTTCTAGGTCAGAAATAATGGTCTGGTCCTCAGAGACGGCTGATGCCAGGGTAACAGGGAAAGAAGTATCTTCTGTGGGAAGAATGCATAGCTACGGCTTCTAACGGGACCTACCTCCACCCCTCCCTAGCCGTGTGCCCCCAGAGCAAGGGTGAAACCTCTCGGAACCTCTGTTTTCTTATCTGGAAAATGGGCACAGTGATAGTCCCAGTCTCTGGGTGGCGATTAACTGAGCTAACGAGGGCAGGGTGTTCAACGCGGAGCCCGGCACACAGGGAACACTTCGTAAATGGCACCCGTTATTAAGGACAACCTGGCTGAGGCTCTTCTCAGAGGTTCTTCCTTCTCTCACTGCTTCTCAGGGGTCCCGTGCGAGTTTGGATTTGGTCTCTGCTCTCAAGGCACCCCCGCACGTCACTCTGTCCTGTCCCGGCAGCCGGCCCTGGATGCCCATGAGGATCCCACGAGAGCCCCTCGAACTTCAGCTGCTCGCAGTTCCCTGGGACTCTCCCAGGCCAGGTGCCCTTTCTGAGGTCCCCACTTCCACAACGGTATCCGGACTGCCTCGCCGACCTGTGAATTTCTCTCCCCTTTGCCTGGCCGGTGATATTGAAGATCCGTATTTTTCTGGAATCTGGGAGGGAGGGGGTCGTGTGCCTCTGTCCGCACCGGTACGAGCAATTTTACCGGTCCATCAGCACCAAATACTTAAGGCAATGGTTTTGCTGAAAGCAGTGACATAAAAGGGACTGGGTAACACTCCATCCAATTAGCATGTGGCTCTGAATGCAGTGCCCTCCAGTGTCCTGTGGGCTCTTCTTATCCCGGCGGCCGATTCTTCCTCGCAGGAATGAGGGGTGAGTTGAGGCCGAATGTTCAGCTGAGAATGGAGGCGACTAGCCTTCGGCGCCTCCGGGATGGAGGGATCTCAGCGTGAGAAGAGGTCTGGGGGGCACCTGGGGGCCAAAGGGGCCAAGTTATTCACTGCCCGAGGCAAAATGCCTCTGTGGAAGTGGCAGAGCTCGCAAGGCTGACCCCTGACGGGGACGGGGGAGGGTGGGTGATTGCTAGGGTTTCTTCTTATTGCCAAGAATGGCAATGGTTGAGGCAGAGCACTGAGGTCCGCTCAGAGCCTGGCGGGGAGTTCCTGGCAGAGAACGGAGCTGTCCCCGTGACTTCAGAAATCTAGGGGATTTTATTTGGGGGAAGAAATATGCCTCCTCAACCTATTCATTAGAATTTGCACATGTCCCTGGATTACAGAAATGGAGACGGGGGCGAGTGTACCTGTTTAGGCTTAGACACTTGCCTGTGCCTCAATGACTACAGGACCCTGTCTTGGGAAGGCAGAAGGGCCAGTGCGTGTGATGTCACGTGTGCAAGGCAGAAAGGAACAGGTGGATAAGAAACCTGGCCCAGCAAGTCGTAGCATCTATGGTGGGAGGCTATTGTAGATGATTCTGTTGCCTTGGTTTATTCCTACTGGCTCAGCCCTCATTTCAACCTTCCCCGGGCAACACAACCCATGTGTTTTTTTCCCTTGAGAGAAAACTGTCCCTTTCTATTCCCAAACCATTAGGTTTGAGTGGATTGACATCCCTCCCTGATCCAGGGTGGGCTCATGAATCACATCTGGCCAATTAGAGCACCTCACTCCCCACCGGCCATGGTGAATGGTTCCGGAATGGGACAGGTGACCTGAGCCCACATGATGAGGCTGAATCCAGAGATTTTTCTTGGTAATGTTGGGAATGAGGCACATTTCTGCTACTAGCATTTAGGCCTGGAACTATTAGCAGTCATGTGGGGGATGCCTGTCTGAGATAATGCCATCAGAGAGGAAAAAAGAGTTCAGAGATGGAAGCGACATGTTTCTTTTTTTTTTTTTTAGTTTTTTTTTTAATGTTTATTTATTTTTGAGACAGAGAGAGACAGAGCATGAATGGGGGAGGGGCAGAGAGAGAGGGAGACACAGAACCGGAAGCAGGCTCCAGGCTCTGAGCCATCAGCCCAGAGCCCGACGCGGGGCTCGAACTCACGGACCGCGAGATCGTGACCTGAGCTGAAGTCGGACGCTTAACCGACTGAGCCACCCAGGCGCCCCGACACGTTTCTTATAATATTGTTTGAGTATCTGGATTCAGCCATGCGTGAAGGCCACTCCAACTATCAGTTATAGGAGCCTACCAATACCTCATTTTCTTTTTTGACTTGTGTTTATGTCCCTGCAAGCCAGAGAATACTGGCTAACTCAAGGTGTATTGAGTTAAACCTTAGAGGCAGACGAATCCAATTGGCTCTACTCGAACACCTGTCTGGATGGGATCTCCTTCTTCCTGGAGTCAGAAAGACCTACATTTAAAGCAACACTCTTCCAGAAGCATGGGTTTGTGTGCATCTCTTCTGGAAGAAATTTGTAAATGCTTCCAGCCCATGACTGTCCTTTTTGTTACCTCTTTCCGCCATATTCAAACTTGATTGTATTACAGAATGGTCTGACCAGTATTTGGCAATGCCTGAAATGCGGCAGCGTCCTGAGACTGGTTAGCTGGCCGTCTTGGAAAGGCAAGTAGCTGTGGGGAGCTCAACACCATCCAGTCGCCAAAGTGGAGCTGTGAGCTCACGGCCAACTAAA
Source organism: Puma concolor (assembly GCF_028749965.1). Classification (NCBI taxonomy): domain Eukaryota; kingdom Metazoa; phylum Chordata; class Mammalia; order Carnivora; family Felidae; genus Puma; species Puma concolor. The sequence continues at coordinate 75,230,588 of NC_141677.1, forward strand.
TCAGGTGCATGAAGCTAGAAGGCACCATCAAATTACCTGTCTATGTACTTTGCATCTTTTTATCTTTTCTTGTCCAATAATTAAATGCGTTCTTTAGAGATAGGACTTCGTTACACCCTGGCCTACTTTTTCCTTACCTCCTCATGGGTACATTGCATGTGAAGACCAAACTCTGCCAGTGCCTGGGGGTTGCTGTCAATGTGGTTGATGGAGTCAGATAGCATGGGGCTCCCCGAGCGCTTCCTTACGAGGGACTAGTTTGTGCAAACGGCCGAGGGTGCGAGGGTGCAGACGTGCCTACAGAGTACAGCAGGACGAACTGAGCTGTCCGTCAGTCCGGTCCCCACCGGCCTCAGTGCCCGCAGCCTGGAGGCAAAGCTGAGTTACGGGATCCCCCAGCAAAAACCGTGGAATGTACTGACTCTCACTGCACAGCAGAAATGGAAAGTTCATGGGGGAGACCTGGCCTCCTCCAGGGCTTAAACGTCACCGGGACCCGTCTTGCTCTCTCTTGTCTCTCTCTGCTTCCCCCAGAGCCGTCGTCATTCTCCAGCCTCAACGTAAGCCTTGGAATTGTACCCTCTGCCTGGCCGGCAGTCGCAAAGAGGCCGCCCTCCTTCTCCCTCGTTTGTCTTTATCTCTGAAGCGAACTCTGATTGGTAGATTTGGGTCACATGCCCCTCCCAAGCACGTGCTACGGATTGAGCAGGGGGTGCTCTGATTGGCCAGCCGTCCTAGAGGACGTAGGCGTGGCCCCTTGATTGACAGTCCTATCGAAATCCGGCGGAAAGGGTGTGGGGAAGGGATGCGAGGCGCACCCTAGAGCGGGCTTCCGTGGCCGGCTCGGTAGGGTGCGCCTCTTCACAGCCCGCTCCATCGGGCTGGTGATAGCTGCTCGCAATTGGGGATCAGAAAGCTGCAATCGATTAGCAGGGTCTGCCGTGGGTGCAGGAGACAGACGCAGTAGAGCACATGCTCCGGTTTTTGCGGCATCTGAGCTTCGAGAGGCCAGAACCTTTCACACCAGCTTAGTTTGGAGAACGTTTCTGCCTGCGCCTCAGAGCTGCCGATCCCGAAATCCCACGGCACTCCATCCACTGGCTTCCCGCCTCTTTGCCCTATCCCATTTCCCTGCTGCACAGCAGTGTTTCCTTCCCGTTAAGGGCCTCTGCTTTGGCCACGGGAGGCAGCCCGGGACACTCTCGCCTAGGACCCTTCTCTTCCCATAGTACAGCGCAGACGTACTCAAAATACTCCCTCTCTTGGGAGGAGGGGCTGTTCTGGGGCCACGTGCTTCCCTCTTCCTTCCATCCTGGAAGAGAAGTCGGACGAGACCAGAGGAGAGAACGGAAGAGAGCTCTGCGAAGCAATCCGGACGTGTTGTTTGAGCGGATTCCTCTCTCCCCATCCGTAGCGTCTGGCTGGTGAAGGCGGTGACCTGGCCACCTGGGTTGGAGAGCCCTCTCTGACCAGATGAATGGGGACGCTTGGCATCTTCCCTGGGCTTGGCTCCCCCATTCCTGAAACAAGGGGTCAGTACTTTACAGCCCTCTCTGGCCCAGACGTTCTCCGTGCGATGGCAATACAAGAATTAAGACTGAAATCCAGTGGTACCATGTTTCCTTCTCATGATGGCTTCTCAGCCAGGGCAGGGAAGGTGGTCCCTTCACACGCACATGGGCAACCCCACAGGTGGTTTCTTTTTACCAAGACAACTTTCAAGAACAGAGAGGACTTGGTTGGACCCACGTGGTCTAGATACACTTGAAGTCCATTTACTCCCCTCTCACAGGGTGGTGGGTTAACTGACCCCCGGGTCCCTTTTCAGTGACCCTGAAACATGAGTTCTAGTACCAATTCTGCGTCCCCCACGCCCCTGCCTCCCCAACCATTTTTGCTGTGCGTCTTTGGGCAAATCACTTTGCTTCTCTGAACGTCGTTTTCTTCCTCTATGAAGCGGGAATGAGTACCTCCAGCCCCTTTGTGCTGTTGAGATGTTCCATGTGATAAGAGGTTTAAAAATCGTAAAGAACCGTACAGGAGACAGCGATGAGCTGTTTTTAGAGTCTCACTCAAAACCGGCCTAAGAATGGGCCAGAAATTCCTCCAGGCCTGTTTGTACTGTGCCTTGCACGTAGCGGACACGCGGCAAATATTTGTTGAATGATTGGAATCCCAGGGGCTGTCTGAGCTATAATACAACCTAGACATTGCACTTGGGCTGTGCTATTTTGTGTCCCGGCCGCAGGTCTCTGAGGGGGTAGCCGGAAGGGCAGGTTGTGGGCCAGGACCAGGCTGTCTGGTACCTGGGAAGGCCACTTACCCACCTGGGCCGGGCATCCGTCTGCCAAGGTGAAGAGGTAGATGTCAACCGGCAGGCAAGGAGGGGGTGGGGCTTGTGTTTTTCTGCTCGTGCTGTAGTTGTTTTTCCTCTTTCCTTTTGGGAATAAATTACTGTGGCTTTAAAGCCCTTACAGGAGTTTCTGGAAACTCCGACTGGATGAATCCCAAAAACAGAATTCTTTTCTGAGTTTCCAACTCCCCCAGATCCTCATTTAGAAGGAAAATGGGGTCAGCCAGCTTGCCTCTGACAGACACCTGATCATCCTCCAGATGGGGTCGCCTCTCCTTGATCTTGGAAGCCTTTTTTTCCCCAAAGGACTCCGAGAACATGGCTGAGCAGCTCAGACACACAGCCACCCCCTGAGGGTGAAGAGGCTGCTTTGGAAGCCGGGTCACCGCTTTGGCCAAGTGCTCAACCCAGTTGGGACAGAGCTCGGGCGGGTGTAACCTGACTCGCCGCCCGGTGTCCTTCCTTATCCTATCCCATATTCTTTGCTCCTAGGAAAGATACGCTGGATGCTTTTACACCAGCGTGGGTGCATATGGCTTAATAAGTGTTGGCAATACTATATTGTCGATTAAATGAAACAATTCCCCTCACCCCCAGCCCCCCTCTTAGAAAAATGCTCTGTGCAGCCAAACACATGCAGCCCCGGATGTGTGCTCTCCCTCTGTTTTGTTTTGCTCCAGACAAAATGGTGGAAAAGCTGAAATTTATGTCTTTGGAATCCGAGGCATTAACCGTTGTAAATCAGCCTTGGGTGCCCAAAGGTAACAATTACCGCTCTCATTAATAGATTTCCCCAGCCTCGCTCATAAAACAACTCTGGAAATGTCTCCGGGGACAGGGTGGGGGAAGTGTGCCCGGGGATCATTAACAGGCAAGTACCCTGGGCATAGAGGGAGGCCACATCCCTCTCCCCAGGGCCCGCCCAGCGGACGTGAGAGAAAGCGAACACAGGAGCCCCCAGACAGGGCCAGGGTGCTGTTTGCACGCGGTGGGCGTGCGGAAGTTCCACATCTGTGCAAATCCCTGCGGGGGTGGGGGGCGCGGTTCAGAAGCACTGGGTCTTGAAGAGGAAGGAGTGGGGGTGGAGGGAGGGGAGGAAGTCCTGCGTCTCCATTACCACTGGGAACACCAGGGCTGGAAGGGATCTGGGGGTCCTGGGGTCCACTCCTTTAGTAACCCGCACAGGGACCACGGGGCCTGGGGACTTCCCTGGGGTCACCTGGCAAGTCTGTGGCTCAGCTGGGTGCCATGACAATGGAGAAAGACCTAGAGGCCTGCCCAGAGTGTTGAATGTGTTTCTCAAGAGGCTTTGGACCCTTTCCGTCTCTGGTTTTGAACCCAAGCAATGTCTTCTTTTCTTCTGTAGGTGGAAGAGGGGTGACAGTTCTGAGACCACACCTTTGGCCGCTGGACAAGGTGGATGAAGGGGCCGAGGGAGGGGCTGTGCCCCACCCGGGCAGCTCTTTGTACCTGAGAGTGGGCACCAGCGTGGGTCAGTGGGACAAAAAGAGCAGACAGTTCTTTCTGCAGCTTGATGATACCCCACCTGAGTTTTATTTTTATCTGTGGGTGGGATTCTCCTCTCTCTCCTGGGATACTGGTTTGTTGAAAGCAACCACATGGGATTTGGATAGACAGGGCCTGCGTAAGAATCTCAACTACGTCGGTAGCTAACGAATAAGCTGGGAGGCCTGGCCTAAGTCACAGAACCTGCTTGTTCCTTATCGACAGTGGGCACCGTGGTTCCTGCCTGAGACACTGCTGTGAGGGCGAGTGCCTAGCTGTGTCCCTGGGTAGGTGCCTCGCAGAGCGTCTGGGACATTGGAGGCGTCCACCAGGTACTTTTTGGGCGGATGGAAACGGCCGGTATCCGTTAGCACAAGAGAGGGATAGCCTACCCTCCTGGGTAAGTTCAATTCTTCCCCTGCAATTTAATCCCCTTGGTAACCTCTAACATTTCCCGTTTCTCTGAATTTGGCTACTCTAGGTACCTCATGTAAGTGGAATCACACCACGTGTGGCTTTTGGGGGCGCGATCTTTTCACTTGACATCACGTCTTGGAGGTTTATTCTATCGTAGCCTGTGTCGGAATTCTGTTTGTGTTTAAGGCTGTGTGCTATTCCGTTGTGCGTATGTACCTCATTCTGTTTATCCGTTCATCGGCTCACGGATGATCTGGATGTTGTGAATAACGCTGCTGCGAACGTGGGCGTACACGTATCTGTAGGAGTCCCTGCTTTCAATTCTTTTGGGCGTATACCTAGAAGTGGAGCTTCTGGATCCGTGGTAATTCTTGTTATTTTTTTATTTTTTAAGTTTGTTTCTTTATTTTGAGAGAGACAGAGAGAGGGAGAGACAGAGAGAAAGTAGGGGAGGGGCAGAGGGAAAGGAAGGGAAAATTCCAAGCGGGCTTCATGCTGTCAGCCCAGAGCTCAACATGGGGCTTGAGCTTAGGAACCGTGAGGTCATGGCCTGAGCTGAAATCAAGAGTTGGACGCTTACCCGACTGAGCCACCCAGGCGCCCCAAGGCAGCTCAAGTTCTAAGGCGTTGTGATAAACACATGGCTTCGGTGCCAGTCGAAATTCTGGTTTGACTGCTCACTAGTTGGGGACTTTGAGGAATTCGTTCAACCTGGGAGCCTCGGTGTTCCCATCTATAAAACGGGGGTGATAGGTTGTGACCTCACAGAGACATTGTACGCGACGAGCTGTGCGCAGTCTTGAGTGTGCCAGCATTTTGCTGGTGACCACGCCGTGAGCGAAGAAAGTGGAAGATGTCCCCAACTGGCACCTTGGCTCTGCCTAGCCTCCTGGCTCTGGCCGTGGAGGGCCACACGCCGTGGGCGCTCAGGCTCCACCTCGAGCCCGGGGGTTCCACATGGACTCCTGGGCCTTCCAGGTCTCAAAGCTGGCGCTCCCCATGGGGAACGCTTGCAATGGCAGGGATTTATTATCCCCGGTCTCCCGTGCTTCACGGGTCATGTGACATAGCTAATCCTTAATTACGCCTCACGTTAAAGGTTAGTCCACCTTTGAGATGTTTCCCAGCTTGAAGGTGCCTATGGAAAATTAGCTCATTCATAAACCAAAGTGTCCGGTTACACACCCAGTGCCCCCTCCCCCCCCCCCCCCACCGCCCCACCATCCCTGGCGGACATGAGGGTTGGTGGGGGCTGCTGGGAAACACCTCCAAGCTTGCCTCCGGACTCATCCGTTACCTCTAACGGGGTGTCAGATGAATGTTCCCCTTCCTGAAAGATAGTATCCTGCCCAGAGGAAGGGCGGGTTGAAAGGGCCCCAGAAACGTTGGACAGTCCCTGAGGTGGACAGAGGTCATCATATGGGGAAGGCACTTGGTGATGGTTCAACTTCACTGCTCCCCCATGGCTGTGCCCCCCATACCCACCACCGCTGGGCTTTGTGTAGGAAATAGAGACACTGAGAGGCGCTGGGGCCCTGACTGAACTGCGGGTAGTGCCCTAGTACCCAGATGTCCTCACAGCCAGAGTAGCTTTGCCAGGGTCAAGTTCTGCTTGCTCGAAGGATGACTTCCTGTCGGTCCCTAATTTGCTGTCATTTGACAAACCTCTACGGGGCACTCACTGTACCAGGTATCATTCTAGGATCCGGGACTATATTGTCGTGACCCAAACAGACAAAACCACAATGCCTACTCTCCTAGAGCTTACATTCTAGTGGGGGGAGGTACATACAGGAAATGAGCAAAATGCATCAGTAAAATCATAGTGTTAGCCGATGGCGATGAGCCCTCTGGAGAGAAGGAATGGCGGAGGGAGAGAGGAAGCACTGGCCTGCCTGTGGGCTGTGAGCTTTGATGGGATAGTCAGGGAAGGCCTCACGGAAAGTTGAGGCTGGAACAAAGAACAGAAGGAGGTGAGGGAATGAGCCAGGAAGAGATCTGGAAGGAAGGACCAGCAGGGTCCAGCAAGGCCAGCAGCAAGTGCAAAGGCCCTGAGGCAGTAAGATGATTGGGTGTGTTTGAAAAGAAGCAAGGAGGCCATGTGGCTGGAACAGAGAGAGAAAGGGGCAGAGTAATAGACGATGAGGTCGGGGGGTGGGAGGGGAAGGCCGTGTGTGGGTTCCTGTGCCTCCAGACCTGTGCCCAGTGTTTCCCGGCCTTGACCAAGGGTATGGCATGTCTGTGCCGTGTTTTAGAATAGAGATCAGGAAACTACGGCCCTTCGGCCAAACCCCTCCGACTGCCTGGTTTTGTAAATAAAGTTTAGCTGGAACACAGTCACTCCCGTTCAGTTACCTGTGGTCTATAGCTGCTTGAAGCCACAAGGTCAGAGTTGCACTGCTGTGATGGTGATCTGATCAGCTAGGAAGCCGGAAGTATCTCCTGTCTGCTCTTTTTTTTTAGTTTTTTTTTTAATGTTTATTTATTTTTGAGACAGAGAGAGACAGCGCATGAACGGGGGAGGGTCAGAGAGAGAGGGAGACACAGATTCGGAAGCAGGCTCCAGACTCTGAGCTGTCGGCACAGAGCCCGATGCGGGGCTCGAACTCGCGGACCATGAGATCATGACCTGAGCCGAAGTTGGACGCTTAACCGACCGAGCCACCCAGGCGCCCCATCCTGTCTGCTCTTTAACAGAATAAGCTTGTCGACTCATGTGTTAGGGCATGGGCTTTGGAGTTTGCCCACATGCGCCCAAACCTCTGCACCTTCATTATCCACATGACCTGGGCCAAGTTACTGGATCATTCTGAGCTTCATCCTCCCCGTCTGTTTCGTGCTGATGCTATCTACCTTACAGGGTTTTGCGAAATTGGATTAAGCAACACGAAACACACATGTTACCGGACAGGCCTAGATGTTTTGTTAGCAGGTGGTTGTCACGTAGAGCCTCAGACTCAAAGGGCCAAGATCTTCGTCTTGGTCTCAGTTTCCCCCTCTGTTAAGCGGGGATAAACACGCCACTCGAAGGAGAGAAGGTGCACGGCTTGGAGGACGCGCACGTTAAATGAAAGTTGCTGCTTTGATCAGCATCCGCCCCCTGCTCCGTCGTCGCCTCTGAGCCAGGGCATCCGCAAATTCTCCAGGATCTGGGAGAAAAATCCAACTTCTGTTTCTACCTCCGTGTGCCATTGCCAGGCCACCGCGGCTGACAAGGCCCGGAAGGGGGTGGGAATTGAAAGACTTCCCTTCCCGCAGCTTGGCGCCTGGCCTAAACCCACCGCTACCCGCAGGGGCCACCGACCCGCTCGGCGCGGTCGCATTTGCAAAAAAATCTCTTTCTGACGCTCAGAGGAGCCACAAAGCCGAAGCTGGTCAGGGGTTTCTAGTCTGCCGCGGTAAGTACCGTGGGGAGATGTCTATCTTGGCGAGGCCCAATCGGTGTATTTATTTATTCAGGAGGCTCTTTCATCATCAAGCGAGTGTGATAAGAGGACATTAGAAGATTGTGCCCGCCGGGCCCAGAGCGAGCATTTATGGATTTTGTGGGGTGGAGGGATCAAGACGGTGGTGGCAAACATCAAGAGTTTCGGGGGGGATGGAGGTCGGGGCTGGGAATACGTTGACTTTTTCGGGGAACCTTGTCACGCCGCTTGGCTGCGATGACAACCCCCTTGAGTTACATGGCGTAAAAAAAATTAGAAGAAAGCGGCACGCGTCCAGCGGTGGAGCTGTAGACGCCCACACGTATTTATATTTGCAGTGCCGGGGCCATGTGTGTGGTGATAGAGCGAACTACAAAGTTGTGGAACTGCGAAGAACATATGTCTGTCTCAAGTGCCAGAGGAAATTGTAGCAGTGGCAAGAAGGGGAAGGGCACAGATCGGGGGGGGGGGGGGGGGGGGGGTGGGGGGGGTGAGGAGGAAATATGCTCCTTGTTCAACCGTGGTGTTTATACGAAAGCCCTCCTTCCTCCTCGCACATAATGAGCAACCACAAAACCGACAGGAAACAAATGCAAAACGGGGGTGGGTTGATAGCTTCTCTGCCAGAGGGTTGGCTCGATGGAGGTCTGGATTGAAAATCAAGTGCTGGCAGACTGAACTTTGACCCTCCCCTCCTCCACTCTCCTTCCCCCCGCCCTCCCCAGGCCCCCGCCCCCCCCCCCCCCCCCCCCCCCCCCCCCCCCCCCCCCCCCGCCCGCCGCCGGCTGCAGTTTTCTGAGTTCCTTGGGGGTCTCCTTCAAGGGCACGAAGGTGTGGATGTCGCTGACACAGGTTGGGACGGGGGGTGGTAAGAAAGCCCTCCTCCTGCCCCGCAAATCCTCCTTGACTCCAAAGTGATGAAAATAAAAATCTCCCAAGCCAACTCCTTTGCAGTTTCTTTTAAGAGTCAGAGGATCATCTAAGACTCAGGGACCCCTGAGATCACATTTCTCTTCTGGGTGGGATGCTATTTTTAAGGCTCGGTTACCGCCCTCCAACTCTGGTTCCATGTGTCTGTATGTAGAAATAGAAGTGACTTAAATTAAAAAGGGGAATAGTAGGCTGAGTTCGTATCTTAAAAAAAGAAAATCTTTATGAAGGGTAATAACTGGTTTGGCTTCATTTTCCACATTTCTTGTTCCAGTTTTGACATTATCGGACACGGCTTCCGACCCAGAGCACAGTGGGCTTTGCAAACCAAACTCAGCAGAGAGAATTAGACTCCGACATCTCTCTCGATGCTGTGATTCATCTCTCTCAGGGGGACCCCTGACAACCCCAGAACCCCAATCCAGACCCCAGAACCAATGGGAAACCTCCCACTGTGGCCCTTGGCTTGCAACCAGATCCCCAAGATTTTAACATACACAGTGGGCAAGCCACGTGTGCCTAATTCCCATCTGCCGAATGGACATAATGCTCTCAGCTACCTGCCGGGGCCAGCAGGGGATGGGACAGATTGGGGAAACACCCAGAGCAGGGCTTGGGGCGCTGGCGAAATAGAGCCCCATGGTCACTCAGGTGTTGTCTTTTGCTTCTCCTCCCCTTCAGGGGAAGTGTGATCACACCTGGTTTGCACGCTCTGTTCTAGCTTCTGTTCAGTGTTGAGTTCAATGTGTCCGGAATGCTGAGCCTGGGGACTGAACTCCCACAGCCTGAGCCCCTCCGATGGGTTAGCACTCGGCACTAGGTGCTTCCCCTCGGTTTGCTCCTAACTTTTCACAGTAACCTGCAAGAGTGGCAATGCTGGTCCCATTTCACAGACTGGGAGACTGACAAGCAGCCTCTCCTTTAACACCAATTGCAACGTAACTATAAACACCCCCCCCCCCAGTAGTTTCAGAAATATTTTACAACCAACCAAAGAGAAATTACGCAGCTGCCTGTGGAGAAGGATGGGGAAGGTATGCAGAGCAGGGCATTCAAGGACTAAAATCTTTGGAAGGAAGCACCAGATCCTTCCACATCCTGTGTAGCAGGTTGAATAACATCCCCCCCACCCCAAATTTGTGTCTACACGGAATATGACCTTCTTTGGAAATCGGGTCTTCACAGATGTAATTAGTTAAGGATCTTGAGAGGAAATCATCCTGGATTCAGTATGAGCCCTAAATCCAGTGACTGGTGTCCTAACCATGTGAAGACAGAGGCAGAGATTGGAGCGATGGAGCTCCCAGCAAAGGAACGCCCGGAGCCTCCAGAAGCTGGAAGACACGAAGGATTCTCTTCTTGAGTCTTTGGAGGAGGCAGACTGCTGACACCTCGATGGTGGACTTTGGGCTTCCAGAACTGTGGGAGAATCAATTTCTATTTGAAGCCACCAAGTTTGTGACAATTGGTTATGGCAGCCCTGGGGGACGAATACATCCTGCGTTCCTTCTGCTCAGCGGTTTCCATTCGGTCAGGCAGGAGCTAATGCTAGGCATACATGAACACACCTGGCCCTGTGAAGGGAAACATTAAATCTCGTTGGTGCAACAAAACAAAAGGCCGACATTCCCTTGTTCTTGCCCTAGAGGCGGGACCCACAGGTCCGCAGAGGAGGAGGTGGGAGACCAAGGGCGCGACGGAAGATGTTAGGACTTACTGCTCTGGGAGGCGGTATTTTCAGCCACGGATCTCGCTTTCGAGCTTAAACTACTGCCGAAATACGAGGCAAGCCAATGGAGTTCGAGCACACAGCGGACGTCCCCGGTGAAGTGCGAGCGAGTCTGGCCGATGTTTCTATTGGGAAGGCAGGAGGCGAGTGGTTTGAAGAACTCATTATGGAAAAACCGCACAGGGTGACCAGATGACATCACGGATGGCTGAGTGGCATGGCGGTATGTGAGTGCTGAGGAAGGCTGGCTGAGCTGTATGTCCAGGGGGCTGAGCGAAGTCCTTCAGACCGGGGCCACAGTCGGGGGGCCTCTAACACCCAACAGGTGGGTTAGTGGGGGTAATGGGTGGCGGTGTGGTAACTGGGAGGCCCAGGAAGGGTCAATGTCAAATGTGAGGCTAAGTTTTGAAGAGGACGAATGATCTGATAGATGAAGGAGGACCAGCCAGGAGCAAATTACAGCATGTCAGCTGGGAGATGATTACAGCAAAGACTAGAATCTTGGCAACAGGCATCCATGTGTGAGTGTATGCGTGTGTGTTACTGTATTTCTTTTTTAAAACAGATTGAAATCTAACAATTGCAAGAATTTATTGATGTCCCCGAAGGAGTCAATCTATATCCAAAAGAACACCCAAATTCCTAACTTGGGGCCAAGGGTGTGGCTGGGATGACAACTTCAGGAGACTGGTCTGGCCTTGGGGGCAGACAGACCTGGCAGCATGGAAAGGGGTGGGAGAGGGCTCCCTGGAGCGGAGGGCCCCTGGGCCCTGTCTCCGCCCAGCACAGCAAAGACCACACGCTTGCATCCGCCTCTGTGCCACTGCCTGGGGATCCAGTCTCCCTATCAGGCTCTCACTCTGTGCCCAAATCACAGGGGCTGATAATTATTCAAGTCGATGAAATGGAAACGTGATTACTAATGAACATAACAACTCCTGCACGTTGGAGGAGACAGTACAGGGCAGTGGCTCAGAGCCTGCGCTCCGGAGTTCAAGGCTGAGTTCAAATCCTGCCTCTAGCTGTGCGACTAAGTTTTTGAGATTAGCATATGGTATGCACCGCCTAGTCTCATCTGTGAGAGAAGTGGCTTCTAGAACCACTAGAGGCGAGAATTAAGTGGAATGACGTGTGAAAGACAGCGGCTAGCGCGCAGGAAACCCCGAATGAACGAGTGAGGGTGGGCTGCTGTTTTCGGGGGCTTGCTCTGTGTCAAACCACGTCACCCCATTCATCGGCACTACCGCACAGGGATGGGGGAGGCGGGCGGGCTTCCCTGATTCATTCACGAGGATACTAAGGCTTGAAGGGCTGGAATCATTTGTCTCAAGTTCTGTGCCTGGCAGGCGGCAGAGCTGGGATTTGAACTTGTGTCCACGAGCCTCCGACTGTTCTAGTTCCCTGGCTCTGGGGACCATGTTACCGTGGCTCAGATCAAATCGAAGGGCCAAGCAACACTGCGCACCCCCATCCCTCTCATAGGTGGGCGGCCTTGCCATCCCGAAGGTGCCACGTAAGGGCCACACATCCAGGTGGATCTACTCAGCCCTGCTGCTTCTGTGGCTCAGGTGCTTCTGCTCTGTCTCCTGGCTTCTGGTCTTACTGTTTAATCTTAATTACCATTTGAATGTTAATGACCCACAGAGCAGATCTCTCTCTCTCTCTCTCTTTCTCTGTCACACACACACACACACACACACACACACACACACATACACACACACATACACACACACTTCACCTCACATGCCTGCCTCACGCTCCAGGTTTTGATAAGCTCTGCAAGGGTTTTGTTGGATTCCCTGGAGGTGCCCAGGTCCAAGGTCAAGAGGGGATTGCAGGTGGCTTGTGAGGGCTGTCAGGTGACAAACCCCCCAGATCCAGAGTGCTGCTTCTTTTTGGCAGAAAGGAAGCCATCCCGGGACCGCTCGTGGGTCCCCTCCTTTCTCACCCTGTCCTGCCTCTTCCTCTGTGGTCCGTTCCTGTAGGCTCTCGTGGATCTATTGTTTACTCCCTGTGGGTGGGTATGTCATTCCAGAACTTTCTGGTTGCCTGCACAGCCCCCTTTCTGTGCCATCCTTATTATTATCTAGATGTCACTGTATGGCTTCTACTCAATGTATCTACCCATTGTACTGATGATGTATGTATTTAGATCATTTCCAGTTGGGGGCAATGGGGGAAAATGCTGTGGTGAACATTCTTGTATTTTGGAGCACATATGTGTACATGTTGGTTGAGTACATACTTAGGAGCAGAATGCCTTGGTGATAAGGTTATGTGTATCTTTAACTTTACAAATTCCTGCCATTTCTTTCCCCTGTGTTCGTGGACCAATTTATATTCCCACTGGTGGTATAAGAGAGAAAGTTCTAGTTACTCCACATCCTTCTCTAGACTTGGTATCATCTTTTTTTTTTTTTTTTTTTTATACTCTTCTGGTGGGTATGTGATGGTGTATCAGTGTGACTTTAATATTCATTTCCACAGCTCTTTGTGTTGAACATTTTTTGTAAAAGAACTTCAGTTTTATTTTTTAATTTAATTTAATTCTGTTTAAAGATTTTATTTTTAAGTAATCTCTACACCCAATGTTGGGCTTGGACCCACAACCCTGAGATCAGGAGTCACACGTAGATCTGGGCCCTATGAACCCAGCCAGCTGGGAGCCCCGGAGCATATTTTCTTAATGTTTATTGGCCATTTGGACACCCTTTTTTTGTGAAGTGCCTGTTTAAGCCTTTTGAACTTTTTCTATCGAGTTGCTGGTATTTTTCTTATTGAGTTATAGGCGCTCTTTACATATTCTGGACATAAGTCTCTTAGGCTTGCCTTCTCACTTTCTTCATGAGTCTTTGTTAAACAGAAATTCTTAATTTTTTTGATTAAGTTAACTGCATTTTAATAGATGCTAATAATGACAAAAGACCGTGAGTCATCATAAGAGTTATTTCCTTTTGAATATTATTTCTTTTTAAATTTTTGATTTTTTTCATGTGGAGAACTTCTTAATTTTAACAAAGTCCAATGTATCCATATTTTCCTTTATGATGATTGCTTTTTGTATCCTGGTCAGAAATTTTTGCCTATCCGAGGCCTAGGAGGATGTTCTCTTACGTTATCTTCTGGAAGCTTCATTGTTTACTTTGCACATTTAGCTCTCTGTTTTATGTGGGATCCGCTTTTATGTATGGTGTGAGGTTGGAGTCACGGCCAGCCTCTTCTCCACGTAGACGTCTGGTGGGGGCCTGCAGCGTGTGCATGGACCATCTTTGCCCCAAGCTTTGCGGATACACCTTTATCGTAAACCAGGTAACCATTTTTGTGAACATCTACTTCTGAACTCTGTTCTGCGGGCTCGGTGAATACTTCAGGGGTGGAAGGCAAGTGGCCTGGACCTCACCATGTTCCCGAAGAAGACGGAGGTCCTGGCCTCCTGCTTTCTGAGGAGGTTCTGCGCTTTCTCTGCCGAATCGCTAGGTCGATCTCTGCCCTTTTCGGACTTCTTCTTGTAGGCACAACTAATTGGCTGACCAAATTACCAAAATAGCAAATGCTATGCGTACCATGTCCCAGGCCCTGTTCTAAATAGGCTTTAACTCATTTAATGTTTATACGAACCCATGATGTAGTTACACTTCTTATCCCCACTTTCCTGGTGAGAAAACTGGCTCCCAAGATCGCATGGGTGCTTATGTATCAGAGCTGGAGTTTGGAGCCAGAGATTCAGCCTCAGAGTCCATATCCTTAAGTATAACGCCAGGCTTACCTTCAGCCGAAAGGCAGGAGGTAGAACATCCAGGACAGAGTCGCCCTGGCCCAGGAGTAAAGGCTTCTGAGTTCTCTTCTCTGCTTTAAGACCTACGGGATGGGAGGGGCGCCTGGGTGGCGCAGTCGGTTAGGCGTCCGACTTCAGCCAGGTCACGATCTCGCGGTCCGTGAGTTCGAGCCCCGCGTCGGGCTCTGTGCTGATGGCTCAGAGCCTGGAGCCTGCTTCAGATTCTGTGTCTCCCTCTCTCTCTGCCCCTCCCCCGTTCATGCTCTGTCTCTCTCTGTCCCAAAAATAAATAAACGTTCAAAAAAAAAAATTAAAAAAAAAAAGACCTACGGGATGGGAGATTTGGGACACATTCGATTAATCTCTTTGAACCCGTTTCCTCAAAATGATATTTTCAGCTCTGACGTTTTACAGTGTCATCTATCTGGAAGATTCCCGAAGAGACTGTGGGTTTTTTGGAGAGAAGAAAAGTGGGGACTAGGGTTGAGGCACAGACTGGGGAGGAGCTCACGGAGAGGTGAGAGCTCAGTGCGGGAGGGAAAAGAGTGGGGAGCGTAGGGGAGTTGGGAGAGCACGGGAGGGAATGGGCCCAGCCCTCCTTCCTTATTCCTCCCCATCTGCTTATTTCCGTTCCTGGACCTTCATAGGCAGCCTATCAGGTTACCTGCTGGAGGCGGGAGTGATTCCTAGATGCTAAGTTTTCTAACTGACCCCCTTCTGGGAGTTAATTTGAGAGTGTTCCTATTTATTCCCAAGGCCATGGTTCCTGTGTGAGCCTCCTGGGAGGCAGTTTCTCTGCCTAGAGCTGGCTAATTGTTCACCCACCGTGTCCATTTGTTGGTGAAAATCACACCAGGTTCTTGCACACAGACACTGAGGGCCCATGGTGGGGCAGTCGTATGATCCTGGAGGCCCTGACGGCCCGAGGCTGGGGCCTGGGAACAGCCTTTTATCATTAACTCCTGGACAGGGACATCGGTGGGGAGTCGGGGAGATAGTTAAAAAATAACTTAGAAATGTCACATAAGTAATATATACTAGTTTTGGAAGCATCTAGAAAATTCAGATGCACAAAAAAGCAGGAAACAAAAAAAAGTCACCTGTAATCCCTTAATCCAGAGATAACCACTGTTATAATTTTTGGAGTGAGTCTATTTAGAGGATTTTTGTATCTCTCTGTTTCTCTCTGTAGATCTCCCCCCACCTCTCTCTCTCTCAATCTCTGTATAATATGTATAGATATAAATACATAATATGCACATACATATACATATACATTTACCTTTCTTATAAAAATAGATTCCACTCTTCTGGAGCTAGATTTTTAAATTTGGCAACGTATCATAAGCATTTCCTATGTCACTCAATGTATTTTGTCATCTTTAATAGCTACATGATGGGCCACAGGAGAGTTTCTCACTTTTACCGTTCGTGTTACACTACGGACGTCTTTATTCCTGCATTCTTGCACAAACTTCTGATTATTTCCTTAGGAAACTTTCAAAAATAGCAGAACGAACATCGATTCATTGATTTTTGAAGGATATTGAGGTCCTTAATACTGTCTCAGCATTACCAATAAACATTTCTATTTCACTGGTAACGATACAAGTGCTTTTTAATTGAATGGCTTATATGTAACCGACTCTTCCTATGTGTTATCTCATTTAATTTTGCAGACAGGCAAATAGCCATTAGGTCCATTTATTCCCATTTTACAGCCGTGAAAACTGAGGCCTTAGGCGGTTACATGACGTCCCCCAGGTCATCCACCTGAAAAGAGCAGGGACAGGAAGCAGATCCGGGTTGTTGTCAACTCTGCTGTGTTCCCGGCTTCTGGAATGAGCCTTCAGCTCTCAGCTGCCGTGGAGGGGAGATCGGTGCCCCCAGATGCGCCGGAGGTTGCTCTCTGCCGAAGGAAAAGCAGTGCTCCGGGAGGAAAGGCGGACTGGGCCTTCAGGGATGCTCTCCGGGAACTGAACCCCGAGGGAGGCGGACAAGAGCTAAGAGAGGATCCAGGCAGGGGCCGTGGCATGAGCGAAGGGGTGAAGTCAAGGGGCCTGATGCTTTTCCCTACGACTCACTCATGGCCCTGGGCTGCGATCAGCTTACGGGAGTCCTGTTCTAGCACCTTCGCCAGACACTGAGAGTGAGTGTGCAGTGTCACAGGCAACAGGGGTAATCATGGAAATTTAATTTTCCGTTAAGGAGTCTTATGTGTATTTCAATAATTTCCTCATATAGATAGAAAGGTTTCTCTGATTTCTTCTTTTTTCCTCAAAATGGTAATAGCCTTTTGCCTGACTATAAGAATGATATCTATTCAATTAGAAAAAAAATCAAATTTTACACAATACAGACAAGCATAAAGATAAAAGCCGGGGAAGAGGGCGTCCCCACCCTGAGATAACTACTCCAGCGTCCTGGCTTCCAGCCTCTCTGTGCCTAGAGACTCATGGGGGATTTGCCTTTACAGTTTTACATAAATGGGATCTGGCCAGACGTACTCTTCTAGTGTGTGTTTTCCCACTCAGCAATCTCTCTTGGCCACTTTCCCCATCATTACGTATGGATTTCCATCATTATTTTTATTTATTTTTGTAGAGTCTCACTTACAGTAATTTAAAATGGTCACATTTCCCATGTATAAAATGTTCATTAAAGTGCATAGAAATTAGGGATTGACTCTCAGATGACAGTCTTTGAGCTAATCAAAATGGTATGGGCTTTATAAGCCACGTGGCCCACGACCAGGGGATCTTACTATTTAAAAACAAAAATTTTTTTTAATGTTTTTATTTATTTTTGAGAGAGAGAGAGATAGAGCATGAGCAGGGGAGGGGCAGAGAGAGAGGGAGACACAGAATCCGAAGCAGGCTCCGGGCTCCGAGCTGTCAGCACAGAGCCCGATGCGGGTCTCGAACTCACAGACCGTGCGATCATGACCTGAGCTGAAGTCGGACGCTTAAACGACTGAGCCACCCAGGCGCCCCGGGATTGTCCTATTTTTATCTGTTATGTTTACTTTTTGTTCCTTTTCAAACTCCTTGAAGTGGAGAGAATAGCACAATGAACCCTCAAATAGCCATCACTAGGATTCAACAATTATCAAGATTTTGCCACATTTGCTTTGTTGGTCCCTTATTTATTTTACTTTCGTCTTTTGCCGAAATATTTTAAAGAAAATCCAATTATCTTGTCATTTTACCCCTGCATCCTTTAGGATGCTTAAAAAAAGAGAGAGAGAGAGAGATTTTTCTTATTCAGAGGAAATGCCAGTACTAAACCTGCCAGAGTGAACCTTGATTCCCTGGGGTCATCCGGTCTATCACCAGATTTCCTTGATGGTCCCCAAACCGTCTTTTATAGTTGTTCTGTTTGAATCAGGAACCAAACTGGACGAATGCGTTTCATTTGGTTGTTGTTCCTTAAACTGGTTTTCTAGAGCAATTTTCAAGTAGTGAGACCGTACGTAATTTGTGAATTTCAGTTATACCTCAAGCCTCCTGTTTACATCAGGAGTGAAGCCCAACCTGTTGGGAGTACGTTTTTGACGCTCTCAAGAGCACTTCTGATGGCTCCCCTCTTTCTTGATGGTTTCCTTTTCCAACCTCCCCCGCTCCACCCCTCCTTCCCTTCCTTTCTTACTTTCTAAGTAAGTAGCCCTCAAACTCACAGCCTTAAGCAGGCAACCTTATCCAGCTAGATTTTAAGAACATTATTTTCTTTGCATTGTGACTGCTAGTGCTGTTACTTTCTATTGATGGTAATGGACACTAATATTCTATTGAGAATGGTACACTGTCTTTTCTCTCTTTTTTCTTTCTTTTTTCTTCCTTCCTTCTTCTTTCTTTCTCTTCTTTCTCTCTTCTTTCTTTCTTTCTTCCTCTTCTTTTTTCTTTCTTTTTTCTTCCTTCCTCTCTTCTTTCTTTCTCTTCTTTCTTTGTTTCTTTCTTTCTTTTTCTTCCTCTTTCTTTATTTCTTTGTTTCTTCTTTCTCTCTTCTTTTTTCTTCCTTCCTCTTTCTTTCTTCCTTTCTTTCTCTTTCTTCTTTCTTCTTTCTTTTTTCTTCCTCTCCTCTTTCTTTCTTTCTCTTTCTTTCTTTCTCTTCTTTTTTATTCCTTTCTCTCTTCTTTCTTTCTTCCTTTCTTTTTCTTCTTTCTCTCTTCTTTTTTCTTTCTTTTTTCTTCCTTTCTCTCTGCTTTCTTTATTCCTTTCTTTCTCTTTCTTCTTTCTCTCTTCTCTTTTCTTTCTTCTTTCTTCCTTCCTCTCTTCTTTCTTTTTCTTTCTTTTTTCTTCCTTCCTCTTTCTTTCTTCCTTTCTTTCTCTTTCTTCTTTCTCTCTTCTTTCTTTTTTCTTCCTTCCTCCCTTCTCTTTCTTTCTTTCTTTCTTTCTTTCTTTCTTTCTATCTTTCTTTCTTTCTTCTTTCCTCTTTCTTTGTTTGTTTCTTTCTTCTTTCTCTCCTCTTTTTTCTTTCTTTTTTCTTCCTCTCTTTTTCTTCCTTTCTTTCTTTCTTCTTTCTTTTTTCTTCCTTCCTCTTTCTTTCTTTCTTTCTTTCTTTCTTTCTTTCTTTCTTTCTTCTTCCCCTTCCTTCCTTCCTTCCTTCCTTCCTTCCTAAGAAAATGTATTTATGCATTTATGCATCCATGAAGAAAAGCCATGGAGTGGATGACATACCAATATAACCACCCTTCTGGAAAGTGGTTTAAGAATAGAAGATGCTGTGTTAGCTCATTGTCTTCTGAAGGGCATGTAGAGTGTTTCGAGTTTTTTCACCACTGCAGACAACATTGTAATGGATAATCTTATGCATCTGCCTCTGTGCCGCATCTGATTATTTTCTTAGCATGGATGTTTTAGAAGCGGGATTGCTGATTTTAAAGGTATGAATATCTCAAAAAGCCATGGTTTCCTACCCAGTGTGTGCTCTACTCAACTTTATGTTTTGTCTCTGGTTTTATTTTTTGGTGGCTTGGGATTGTGCCAACAATCCTGTCTTGTGACCTCCGGGTTCCCCGCACCTCCCTATATGCCCCCGGGCTGTGATAGTGGGGTTTTTGCCCTTATTTTTACGTAGTGTTTTGGTCTCATCCTTTGTGCTAAGTTTTTGCTTCTCATCCTCCTACCCTCTTTTAATTTGTCACTTCTCAAGTCCAGTGGGCTGGGAAACAGATACACAAGTTTATTCTGGTTGTACCCGCAGGAAGAGTGAATAGACTCCGAGTGAGGGTCTGGTGGGACAAACAGGAGGAGAGAAGCTTCTTCGGTCCTGCTCATCTTTCCTCTCTGCCTGCTTCACATCTCCAGGTTGTTTGGAAGGTGGCTGCTGGTGATGTTAATGGCAGCCGTTGCTACTTACGGCAGATAAAGTGACAGATGAGAGTATCGTGGGGTCCCTTGCATTCCCATAAAGACTTTTCAGGATACAGTGTGGATTTGCTAACTGCCTCCTTCCATCGTATGGCATTCTGTTGCAGAGGAGCTCAACACGATGGCTTTCTGTTTGTGGGGGAAGGATCTGCGGTCGAGAGGGGCCCAGTGATCTTGCAGAGGCTGCGCAGCTGGCTTAGGGCACAGCTGTGCTAGAATCCAGGTCTCGACAGCAAATCGGGGGATTTGTACACTCTGTCCTCTTGTCGGCTTCGCGTCTGGGCCAGACGCACCTGGAGGTTCTGGACGGTGAGTGACCGCCGGAGGAGGGCAAAAGTAGAGAACCAGCAGATCCGGGGCACTTCCCCAGCCAGAGCATGGACAGGATCCAGGAGGCTGGGACAAGCGGATTCCGGGGAGTTCGGCTGCTAGGGGCGAGGCTGTTACGATGGCTCGAGATGTCCTCAGCCTAACCGACAGCTGGGCAGGAGTGGGGGCCAAGAACGCTGAGTCCTCATTATTCCTCAGCCTCCTGGCCTCGGAAGGAGGAGCAGGGCCGCAGGAGCCCCTGAGCTGGGTTCTGGAGGCTTCCTTCATGGCTATGTGCCCTGGGCCAGGAAACACCCCACCTCTGAGCCTCAGCCGAAAAGATGGGCTCGGACCCAGACCTGAAGCTTCTGAGCTCAGTCCTGGGCAGTCCAGCCTCCCCTCTGCACCTCTCTGGGTACCTCAGGAACTCGAAGAGCTCTGGTTTTTGTTTGTTTGTTTTTGCTTTTGCTTTTTGTTTAAACCCGTAAGGCATAATCGTAAGGGTTCTGATGCCAATGTTTGTCTACACAATCGAACAAAACGATCGTGCACGTCCCCCTCTTACTTCTGCTGTGTCTCCGCACTTGCCTCAAGGAACTTGACCCCCCACCCCCGCCCCCCTCACCGCCGCTGACATTAACCAGTTCCTTGGACACAGTCTCGCATCCTGCCTCCTCCCCTCCACTACGCTCTATCCAGCCCACTTCCCCAGTTTCCCTCTTGGCCCCTGTCGCCATCCTGCCATGCACAGTTGCCTCGCCTCCGTGCTGGCCTCCTGGCTTTCAGCCTCACGCTCTGCACTGGGCCCTCCCCGCCGTTGTGTTCATCGGCTCCCACTGGCAGCAGGCGGGGCTCTTTCTGCCCTTGTCATCTTGGAACCATTAAACTCATCCTGCAAGACTCAGCTCCCCTGGTGTCGTGTCCTCAGCGAAGCCTCATGCGAACACCCTGCCCGAGCAAATGAGTCACCCTGGTGTCCCTGCAGCTGCCGCTAAGCTCTATCACAGCCCTCCTCCCCGGCCTGGGTTCCCCGCTCAACCCAGGGCCTCTCAGGGACTGGGATTTTAAAATCATCCAATTTGCAGGCCCAGGCTCAGCAAATATTCTTGAGTGAACAGACGAGTTTCCTCTACAGCCAGGGCCCCGTGCTGGGTACGGGGAGTTGGGACCTTTGCCATTTTGACCCTGTGGATGTGCAGACGACGCCTAGAATTCTCTGACTGCAGCTTTTTGAACACAAACTTAAAAAAAAAAAAAGAAAAGAAAATCGGAACTGTCCCAAAACAGATGTACATACATGGAGAGATTAGAGCCAACTCCATCAAGCTGATTTAATGGGTTGATTACTTTTCTTTTTTTTTTTTTTTAATTTTTTTTTTCAACGTTTATTTATTTTTGGGACAGAGAGAGACAGAGCATGAACGGGGGAGGGGCAGAGAGAGAGGGAGACACAGAATGGGAAACAGGCTCCAGGCTCTGAGCCATCAGCCCAGAGCCCGACGCGGGGCTCGAACTCACGGACCGCGAGATCGTGACCTGGCTGAAGTCGGACGCTTAACTGACTGCGCCACCCAGGCGCCCCAACTTTTCTATAGAACGTGATTAAACAGGCCCCGATTTTCTTTCTTTTTCATCAGTACCAATTCTTTCATACCTGGTGCATTTTTATGCGTTTATCCATTTTACAGTGGCAACTTGCTTCCTTGATCGTTTTTTTGGCACTTAGAAAGTTTTACAAATTATGACAGTCCTTGTTGGGATTTTCCATTATGGGTGCTATAGAAATAATTCCCCAGTATGGGTTTTCTGGAATACATTTTGTGATACACTAAAAAAAAAATTTTTTTTAGTGTTTATTTATTTTTGAGAGGGAGACAGCGTGCGAGCAGGAGGGGGACAGAGAGAGAGGGAGACACAGAATCCGAAGCAGGCTCCAGGCTCTGAGCTGTCAGCACAGAGCCCGACGCAGGGCTCGAACCCATGGACTGTGAGATCATGACCTGAGCTGAAGTCGGATGCTTAACTGCCTGAGCCACCCAGGTGCCCCAAGTTTTGTGATACATTTTAAAAAATTAATGAGCTCTTATTGTTTTAGAGCAGTTTCAAGGTTCACAGCAAAACCGGATGGAAAATACAGAGGGTCCCCATGTACCTGCGTCCACACCCCTGCACGGCCTCCCCCGCTATGGACGTCCCGTACCATGGTGGTGCATTTGTTGCACGACGTGACCCTAAGCTGTCACAACATCACCCAAAGCCCACAGTTTCCGTTCGGGCTCACTCGTGGTGCTGCACATTCTTTGGATTTGGATGGATGTACAATGGCATGTATCTACCAACCATAATGTCCTACAGAATATTTCCACTGCCCCCAAAACCTTCGCTCTGTCGGTTCATCCCTCCCTCCCCCCAACCCCTGTGACAAAAATGCTACCAGGATCATTTTAAGCTTTTGTTATTTCCAAATCTGTAATAAATTTTAGCGTACAGGTAACAGTTGGTTACAAATGAATTTGTATTTATCTTTCAGGTTATTGCTAAGGGAAAATTGTGGGGACCCTCCTGTTGGCTATTCAGGCTTCCTCTAGGGACGAGTAGTCAGGTGAAAATGCAGAAGTCAGACCGACAGTCCCTTCTCTGGTTCTATCAGCTATTTACTTTGAACAAAGGCTGGTCTCTATCCCAGCAACTTAGAGAGCTTGAGCCTCTGGTCCAGGTCTCAGAGCTTATGTTGAGGTCAGCATCAGGATCCAAACCCACCAACCTGGCTCCAAAGTCTACACCTGTTAATTAAGCCCCTGCCCAGCCTTGCCACTGTCCCAGGTGACGAGCAATTCTTGTAGAGTCCTTTCGTGGAGGGTGTCCGTCAGCCCACCGCCAATGATCATGGATCAGACCAGATCAACCCTTGGGTTGGGAGAGCCGTGGAGTACCGTGGGTCTAGACTGGCTTCTAGACCCAGTATTCCAATCAGCCTTGGGTGTGACCAGATGCAAGTCATTTGCCTTCTCTGACCCCTGTTTTCTTTATTTGTAGGATTCATCCACCTGATGAATATTTATCAGATACACGTTACAGGCCAGACAGTTGTAAGGGCCAAGAGTACAGACATGACCAACACAAAAGTTCCTGACCCCACGGAGCTGACTGTGGACTGAGCGGTCTCTAAATCCTCCGAGCTCGTGATTCTATGGCCAGGAGAAGGGAGGCAGAAGCAGAAGCAGTTCGAGGCCAGTCCTTGTCTGAAAGTAGTTTATCACTGGGCCGTGAAGACAGGCTGCCCACCACGAGACAAATGGAGACGCTAACCCCCTCGACGCCCCACGTGATTTGGCCCCCCTTGTTCTCTCTGGAACCCTCAAAGGCCTATCTGCCTCCAACTGACCAGCTAAATCCTTTTCGGCCCTGTCTTAGTCTGGATCCCCCAGGAGTAGGCTCTGAGACGAGCAATGGAGGTGCAAACACTTGATGCGGTCAATGATCCGAGGAAACAGCAATGGTGGAGTGGGAAGTAAGGCAGAGAAGGAAAGGAAAACAAACCAAGTGTGTCTCATTACAGCAGGTTATTGCTGAGAGCATGGGAACTCAGTGCTGATGGAGGCTTCTGGAAGAAGGCTTCAGCACACCACTGAAGTGTCTACCCCTTACCTCCTGTTGAACATTGCCGGAGAGCTGCTTCCTGGCACTTCTGGCCTGTCCGAGGCACCGTCCAATGGGGAGCCATCAGGCAGAGACCCTTGCGTGCTTTCACGAAGCTCTGTAGATGTGTGCCGGACAGGTAGATGCTGATATGGAATATGGGAGGTACTGCTGTAAGGCCTCAGGGCCTTTGCACTTACTGTTCCTTGCATGGGAGCAGCCTTCTCCCTAGCACTCTGAAGGGCTGGCACCTTAGCTCTCAGCTCTCAGCCCTGATTCTCTTCCTCTGACAGATCATCTCTAAACTAGGACCCCATCCCCCAGAACACTCCATCATATCACCTCGTTTATTTTTTTTCTCAGCGCAAGCCCCCGTTAGAAATTAGCTTATGCATTTGTTTATTTGCAAGCACTGCCGTATCGCTAGTGCCTCAGAAAAGCATCTGGCTCATAGCTGCATCTCCATAACAATTTCCTGCACACGCATGTGCCTTGCTGTCTACACCCCAGCTAAATAAAAACGTGCCTTCCACTATTACTCCCATACTTACTGCCAGATAAAGCCGGTAAATTGAGTTTGGGTTCCGGGAAAATGAGGATGTTGGCTCGGGCTTTCACGCACGTTGCCTAGACGTTTGCTCTAAGAAAAGTCTGAAATCTCTAATGTCCTTGAGTCTTGGGGGATGGACGGTATTGACAGCCCAGCAAGGTAAGGGAGGCAATGCCCGCTATTGACGAAAATAGGTGAGCTTGCAAGTTCCCCAAATGAACGGTTACTTTTACTTCTGACGTGAAGTACAGATCTCTTCTGACAGCGCCCGTGTCGGTATTAAACGGACAAGAGCCCAGCGAATGTCCTTCAAGATAAATCTCATGTCGTCTTTTCTTGTGCAAAGAGGTTTATTCCATCCCTTCAGAAATCTGTAGGGTATCCTGCTTCTATTTTTTTAAAACTATATTTAGTTTGCTTTGAAGATGAATAAAACTGAGATGCTATTATGTTCCTTTCCTATTCTGCAGCATCCAGAAATTCCTTTGCTATTAATACTCCAGAGAAACAGATTTCTTTGATTTTTTTTTCTCAGTTTAGAAGATCAAAAGCTGCCAGAAATTGTTTCACAAGAAAAATAAATCTCCAAGAGGTTGGATTTGAAATCCCAAGGGGCCATCCCCCGTGTCCACCGTGTTGGGAGTCGTGTAATGAGAGAGCTGCTCCAATTGTGGCATCTGGCCCTTCCCTGCCTCCCCTCCTCTCCTAGGGAAGCCCCTCCTTTGCCCCTGCCATCTGCTTTCTCCCGGAAATCTTAGAATATTGGGCCTAAAATTACATTTATTGTAAATCTGAGCAAGCAGAATACTTTCCCAAAGAGAATGAATAAAGTAAATGACTGTCAATCTCTGGAAAAAACCACTATTTCCTGGAGATGGGGACTCAGATGGTAAAAAAATTTTGAATGAAGGTTTTAGTTATTTTGGGGGGGGTTAGTTTTTTGGGGGGTGTATGTCTGAACATATACCTCACGTTTATATTTATCATCCCTATTCTATCATAAAGGAAGTGGCTGGACCAATGCTTTGCACTGTTTCTCCCCTTTGCTTTGGGAAGGTCCAAGGTTTAGCAACCATCTCCCCATGTTTTCTTGGGTGCTGTGGGACATTTGTGCTTCGGGCTGCCTACACACACACACACACACACACACACACACACACACACACACACGTGTGCGCGCTATTTGGTGTATACACATCTATTTATCTTCATTTGTTAACAAAACACCCTTGGGTTTCTCCTAAAACCTGTTATTCAAATCCAACACCACAAGGCTTATTCTACTGTTCTCACTCTCCTTTGTAACTTTCTCCAACACGAGAAACCTGGCCCTTATTATCTGCAATATGTTTACTTAACAGTTCAACTATTCTACACGCATAAAGCAGTTTCAGATTAGCTGACTGTTACTGGAACTCAAAGACAGGACTTGGGCACAGCTATTTCATCCTTAGCCTAAAAACAGCCAGTCAACATATGGTTTCCCAAAGTGATTTAGGTTAGTTTTATCTTCCTGACCCCCTTTACTGTGGTGAGATGGTTCATTTTTAATACGGTCCGCTTCGTTTCTTACCCCGGCTCTTTCATCTGGGGTACCCTTCCCGTTTTGATTTTTGAAAGTTACGTGCAGTAAACTTCCCTCTTTCTGAGGTACAGGTCTATGACCTTTGACATATTCATGGAGCTGTGTCTCCACACAGAACAGGTGTCCCCCGAAAACTCCTTCAAGTGGCTCCTTTGTAGGCAACCCACCATTTTGTTTTCTATTTTTAGACTTCAGCTTTGTCCAGAATGCCGTATAAACAGAATCCTACATTATGTCACCTTTGGGGCTTGGCTTATGTCACTTAGCAAGTGCATTTAAAAATCCATCCACGTAGGGGAGCCTGGGTGGCTCAGTCAGTTAAGCATCTGACTCCTGACTTCGTCTCAGGTCATGATCTCACGGTTTGTGAGTTTGAGTCCCTCCTCTGGCTGTGTGCTGACAGCGTGGAGCCTGCTTGGTATTCTATCTCCCTCTGTCTCTCCCCCTCCCTTGCTGTCTCCCTCTCTCTCAAAATAAATAAATAAACTTAAAAAAATTATTAAAAACCGTCCACATTATTGCTTCCATCAATAGTTTGTTTCTTTTTATTGCTGAGTAGTATTTTATTTTATGGATGTACCACAGGTTGATTTTTTCTTCTGTTTACTGCTTGAAGTACTTTTGGGTTATTTCAAGTCTTTGACTATTATAAATAAAGCTGTTTTAAACATTCACGTGCTGGCTTTTGGGGATGTGTGTGCATACGTTTTTATTTCTTTTAGGTAAATACCCAGGCGTGGGATTGCTCAGTCGTGTATTACATGTATGTTTAACTTTTGTAAGAAAATGCCAAACTGTTTCCCACATTTTTAATTTCCACCAGCAATGCGTGAGTTCCACCAGTTTTCTGCAACCTCACTAGCACCTGATATTGTCAGTTTTTCACTTTTTAAATTGTAGTCATTCTAAGAGATGCATTGTGCCAACTCATTAATTGGCATTTCCCTAGTGACTAAAGATGTTGAGCATCTTTTCATATGCTGACTTGTCATCTGTATATCTCTTTGGTAAGCTTTTCATTTATATCTTTTGTTTATATCACTTATATAAATTTATATAATCTTTCATTCTTTTTTGTTTATATCTTTTGCCCATTTTTGGGTGAGTTGTTTGTTTCCTTATTGTTGGGTTTTGGACGTTCTTTACGTACTCTGGATTCAAATCTCTTGTCAGAGATGTAATTTGCAAATTTTTTCCCTACCCCGTGGAGAGTACATTCATTTTCTTTTTCTTTTTTTTTTTTAATTTTTTTTTCAACGTTTATTTATTTTTGGGACAGAGAGAGACAGAGCATGAATGGGGGAGGGGCAGAGAGAGAGGGAGACACAGAATCGGAAGCAGGCTCCAGGCTCCGAGCCATCAGCCCAGAGCCTGACGCGGGGCTCGAACTCACGGACCACGAGATCGTGACCTGGCTGAAGTCGGATGCTTAACCGACTGCGCCACCCAGGTGCCCCTCATTTTCTTAACAGTATCTTTGGCAGAGGAAAAGTTTTTTTTTTTTTTTTAAATTTTTTTTTTCAACGTTTTTATTTATTTTTGGGACAGAGAGAGACAGAGCATGAACAGGGGAGGGGCAGAGAGAGAGGGAGACACAGAATCGGAAACAGGCTCCAGGCTCCGAGCCATCAGCCCAGAGCCTGACGCGGGGCTCGAACTCACGGACCGCGAGATCGTGACCTGGCTGAAGTCGGACGCTTAACCGACTGCGCCACCCAGGCGCCCCAGAAAAATTTTTAATTTTGGTAAAGTTCTATTTAATCTGACGGTTGCTGTCTTTTAATTTGTGTGTTTACACCATTCATATTTAATATAATTAGTGATACGTTTGTGTTAACATCTACCATCTTGTTAGTTGTTTCTTTTGTTCCACCTGTTCTTTTTCCTTTTTTCCTATTTTACTCCTTTCTCTTTGGCTATTGAACATTTAAAAATGGTATTATTTTTCTTTCCTGTTGATTTATTATTTATACCTCATTTAAATAGTTTTAGTAGCTGCCCTAGGGTTTACAGTATGTATTTTTTAAGTTTATTATTTATTTTGAGAGAGAAAGAGAGAGTGAATGGACTTGCATGCACAAGTGGGGGAGGGGCAGAGAGAGGGAGAGAGAGACTCCCAAGCAGGTTCTACACTGTCAGCACAGAGTCCAACGTGGGGCTCGAACTCACAAACTGTGAGATCATGACCTGAGCTGAAATGAAGAGTCGGACACTTAACTGACTCCACCCAGGTGCCCCCAGATAGCCAGTTATCTTTTTAAGTGATTAAAATGAAAAGAAATTTTATTTTACCTTCTCTTTTCCATTTCCAGTGTTCTTCATTTCTTTGTTTTGATCCAAGTTCCTGTCTGATTGTATTCTTTCTGTCTGAAGAACTTCCTTTTCAGCTTTTCTTCCAGTGTAGGTGCATTAGTAGTGAATTCTCTCAGTTTCTGTTTGCATGACAATTTCTTTATTTCTCTTTCATTTAAAAAATATTTGTGCTGTGGCACCTGGCTGGCTCAGCTTGTAGAGCATATGACTCTTGATCTCAGGATTGTGAGTTCAAGTCCCATGTTGGGTATAGAGATTACTTAATTTTTTTCTTTTAAAAATCTTTAAAAAGGGGTGCCTGGGTGGCTCAGTTGGTTGAGTGTCCGACTTCAGCCTAGGTCATGATCTTGTTCCTGGGTTCGAGCCCCGCATCGAGCTCTGTGCTGACAGCTCAGAGCTTGGAGCCTGTTTTGGATTCTGTGTATCTCCCTCTCTCTCTGCCCCTCCCCGACTCATGCTCTGTCTCTCTTTCTTTCAAAAATAAATGAAACACTTAAGAAAAATTGTAAAAATCTTCAAAAAACCCATCCCTTTAAAAGAAACATAAAAATTAAAAATATTTGTGCTGAGTCTAGAATTCTGGGTTGGCAAAGTTTTTTTTTTTTCTTCCCTTTTAGCACTTTGAAGATGTCCCTTCATTATCTTCTGTTTGCATGGGTTCTGGTGAGAAGTCTGTTGTAATTATTATCTTTTTTCTCTAGAGTTAAGAAGCCTTATTTTTTTTTCTGAATTTTTTCTTGGACATGCCCCCTCCCCCCATATACCTCTATAGTTTGTTTTGATTTTCTTTTATTTTATGTTTATCTTTCTTGATGCTGTCTGACCTTTCTGGATCTGTCATTTGGTGCATGTGATTACTTTTGGAAAAGTTCTTCGCCTTCATACATTTCTGCTGCTTTATTTTCTCTCTTTTCTGCTTAGGTGTCTGGCTGTGTCTGACCCAGGTAAGTGAGGGTTCCTGTCATATCTCTTCCTCTAGGTATCTGTCTCTCTCCAAGTTTTCAGTTACTTGGCTCTCCTCTGAACTCAGCCCCCCAGTGAGTTCAAGAAATGTAGTAAACTTATATCTTCTCTGGCTTTTTCCTTCTTATAAGAGTAGGAATGATTCTCTTTTCAGTTCTTTCCATCTCTAAGTGGGGACCAGGAATCTACAACAGGATACTTAAATAATTACATTCTATTTTATTTTACGGATGTGTTGTGCCTTGTTAAAACCCTTCTCTATTATTTGGCATTCAGATTACTTAAAATTATTTTTTTGTGATTACAAGTAATGAGTCAATAAATACATGGATAGACATCTTTGTGTTCTTATCTGAGTGGGACAAACTATTAGAAACTGGATTAAGTGTGTATCTTTTGAACGATTGTATGAAATGTTGCCAAATTGCCTTCTAGAAAAGCAATGACAGTGAGCCTACCCATCAGAAAGATAATAGTGCTCATGATTCCAGCTTTGGGACTCTGGCGAAAGCGGCCATGGCATGAGCTCCCTTCCCTTGCTAACCTGGCATTTGCTTGGACGTGCCCAATCCTGACCCAGAATTTCCTGGTTTCTATCTGGGGCCAGCTCCCACTCTGCGAAGCCCCGCCTGGAAGGAGGCCTGGTGTGAGGCTGGATTGAATACCGAAACCCCAACCCAGGCTGCAACTACAGTGGGCTCTTCCAATGGCTGATGAAGATATTGGGCGAGTTTCCACACTTCCCGTCTCAGGAGTTCTAAATCGATTCTGAGGCACAGACCGGCCACATTTGCCCAACGCGGATAGCTCACATTGGACATGGTGGAGATTAATTCCTGATCGAGGCGACTTCTAATTATCGTGCTGGCAAATAGGTAACGGAAACAATCTTTTAATATTTTTGGTAGTGGCGGAATGTTGTGGTTTGGACTTCCAATTCCAAATTAAAATATTTAGTGCCTGATAAAGCAATTGCTATTTAAACTGCCAATAATATTTAACTTGACTTTACTCACCATTTCCTATCCTCATCCTGTATAATTTATAACACTAAGCCTTTCAATACTCCAAAATGCCAGATAAACTTTTCTCATTTGCTCTTAATTTGGTCACGCAGGATAATACCAACATCTGAAGGCTCTTTAAACTGCTTTTTAAAATGCATTCCTGTGAGTGCCACCCGTGCCCCCTCTGCTCCTTGTCATCATCCATAATTATTTCCAATCCAAAGCGGCCCTTAATGCACTTATTAATCTGGCATTCTCCTCAGTGTGAAGCACATACAGCTCTATTAATTTTTAAAAACCCCCCTTTTTATAGGGGACAGCAGATGCTTGGCTATTACTGAAAAGCTATTAGAAGTTAACACCTTTCTCTCCCCAGAGACTGGCATCGTCCTAGGCCTCCAAATGCCACCCTGTTTTACATTATCAGCTGCTAAGGCAAAGTCTTGGAGACTTTTTTTTCCCCCCTTTCTTTTTGCTTCGGATTGGCAATGCTATTATTCGCTAATGGCAGAATTCTGCCTGGCCTGTGGACGGAGGGAGGTGGTTCCTGAGCTCAAACCCACAGATTTTCAGATTTTCTGGCCTCGGAGTGCAGACCCAAAGCTTTGGAACTCACGTGCTTCTAGGTGAGTGAGATGGGCCTGGCCTCTGGGGGGGGGGGGGGGGAGAGAGAGAGAGGGATCATTCCTCTCTCTCCCCCAGTGGCCTTTTCCATTTGGATGACACCCGCAGGCCATTCCAGGCACCAGGAAAACATCAGAAAATGGCTGAGGCTGTTGTGTAGTAACAAAAAAAGCAGGTTTCTGGCTTCCTCAGAAACTACAACAGAGACCCAAGCAAAGGGGGGGCTCTTGGCTTCCTGGAGCTTGATGATGCCCTGGGGGCCTGGGCAGAAACGGGAGAGGACCTGGCCCATTTTGGGATACCAAGCTCTCGGAAAAGGCTGCTCCTTAGGGAGTGGTCACAGCCTGGGGTCCCCGGTGAGGAAAGAGCTGGGGCAGGACCGGCCCAGGAATCAGAGCCTCTGGCCCGGTTTCCTGGGCCCCACGGTTGACCTCAACCAGGCAGAGCTGGCTGCAACCGACCGGATGAACAGGATGCTCACGAGGCATTTCGGGGTCTCCCAGCCCCCCTCTCCGCTCTCCTCCATGCGTGTGTTTGGGGAAACAGAAGGCCAGGCCAGGAAGCACTGCGGGGAGATGCTGGAGGAGAGATGACGGTCACCCTGAGCACAGCCCTTCCTAGGGGCGTCCGTGTTGGGGGGCAGGAGGCCCCGGCACCCACCCGCAGCGTCTGGCCTTCTGTCCACACGTCCCAGCTCTGTTCTCCTGAAGCTTGGCCATTGGTCACGTCAACCTCACCTGTAGACAGTTTCCTTAGGGAACGTTCCAAATGACCACACTGCTCTCCGGAGCGCCGGGGAGGACACTGTTCCCCTTGGTTTACAGACAAGGACACCGAGAATCTGCAAAGCAAAATCTTCTCCGGAGGTCACACTCGGAGAGGGACAAGGCTCAGCCCAGGCTGTGCCGCAGCCACAAGGCTCCGGGCTTTTCTCCTTCAACATCCTGCCTCAGTGGCTGGCATGAGACTTCCCCAGCACAAATCTTGAGAAAACACACCGCCCTGGTGCGTGTAAGTCATCAATGCGGCTCAGTGTGTGGTCACCTTAACCATGATTGATTTCTTGTAAAAATGGTTTCAAGGCCCTTTCCTAAACAGCGCTAGTAAAAAGAATCCAGAAGGGACTTAAGGTGTGGAACAGTAGTCCAAAACCAGAGATAACTCGTGATAGAACTGTTCTAATATAAGGCTTTCAAACAACGCAACTTTTTGTAACGTTATAAAGACTATTTCACTGGCACTTCTATTTTTTCTGGCTGCCCCCAAGGAATGCAGTTTGTTTTACCTCAACATGACATGGCTTGTAATTTAAAACCCTCATCTGACCAATTTTAAAGATTGCAGGTTAACTATGCTGATGCTAACAAAAGCAATAACAATACCCTCAACAGTTTCCATATATTGAGCACCACTCACATGCACCTATTATTTCCATGTTGGGGCTCCGAGAGGTTAAGTAACTCTCTCCAAGTTCCAGGGAACAAGTTGAAAGGATCCAGGGGCTCTAATTCATTTCTGATACATGTAGGATTGTTGCAAACTTTATTTATGCATTTTTTGAAGACAGTAACCTGACAATGGCTATTAAGAATAACTCTGCATATACACCTGACCCTGCCACACTCCTTGAGGGAATCTTACCTACAGGCAGTTTGACCTCTGGATTTTCTGCCCTGGGTGCAGACCTAGAAGGATGTTTTTCTCTAGCATTATTTGTAACAACAGGAAGGAAGGAAGGAAGGAAGGAAGGAAGGAAGGAAGGAAGGAATAAGGGAGGAAGGGAGGGAGGGAAGGAAGGAAGAAAGGAAAGAAGGAAGGAAGGAAGGAAGAAAGGAGGGAGGGAAGGAAGGAAGGAAAGAAAGAAAGAAAGAAAGAAAGGAAGAAAGAAAGAAAGAAAGGAGGGAGGGAGGGAGGGAAGGAAGGAAGGAAGGAAAGAAAGAAGGAAGAAACGAAGACCTAAAAGTCCATTAAAACAAGATTGGATGAATAAATTAGAGTATTGATATGGAGTGGTCTGTGATATACTGAATGTCAAAACCAAACTCCAAAGTATATTTATAGCATGACCTTATTTTAGCAAAACCCATTTCAAACCAAACCAAAGGCCATTTGTGAGTCTGTGATTCAATTTGTATTTGCGCACGCACGGAAGATGCCCTCCAGAATGTTGATACGGGTTGTCAGTGTGGCTGGAAGATTATTAATTTTTCTTCTATATCTTTGGATGGATTTGCTTGTTATAGCAAGCATGCATTACTTTATAATAAAAAAAAATCAAATGAAGGAAATAAGAGGAATAAAGTCACCAGGTAAACTCAAGGTTGAAGATTTGGATTCCCGCTTAGAATCAGAGGCTGTGAAAAATTAAATGTGCTCCTGTTATGGGAAAGGTTATTCCCACGACTAGTCATTTTGAATATGTAACAAGATTTTTCCATTTTTAAATTGCTGGCTGCCAGTGTTGTGTTCTTACACTTGACATGAGAAAAGAATTTACATGTTAACACAGTCAGCAATCATATAATCATTGCAATGGAGAATATTCTCCAGTTATCACAGACTGCTTGTCTCTCAAGTAACTTAATTTTTCCTCGTGATTTAAACAGCCGATATGGATGGCAGAATAGATAACAGATAGCAAAGCTGAGGTTTGAATAAGGAAGCCGCGGCTGAACCAGAATGCGCTATCTTTCTAATAAAAAGTAACGCCGATTTAGTGCCCGATAATCCACTTGATTGAATACAATTTTTAAAAGTCTGCTGAAGAGACTGATTGTCTAATGGACTTTGCGTGGACTTACTCCCGCCTTCCCTGTCCCTCCAGGAAGGTCTTTGTTTCGAATTCCTGAATGATGGAAGCGAGTTCCACTCTGAGTCTAAAAGTTGTAACAGAACCGTCCACTCCTGTGGAGAGGAGTGTCCCTGAGTTCTAGAAGCCCTGGGGTGAGTTAGGAGCCATGTGTGAAATGTTTGCAGTGAGCAGTCTCGTTCTGACTCTCTGCGTTCTTGTGACCTTAATTTGATGGGGATCGCAAGACCCCTTAACTTTGCGGCTCTCTCTACGTGATTATCCCGGTCGAAGTCCTCAGATGGTGGAGCCAGGACTCTCAACTACTAATTCTACCAGCTGGGTCGTTTTCAGGTCTGCTTTTATTGATGAATTGTTCTCCCTGTTACGGCTGATATTCTGTTTCTTTGCGTGCCTTATAATTTTCGGTTGGACACCAGACATTGTGCATTTTATCTTGTTGGGTGTGTGACATTTTCATATTCCCTTAAATATTCTTGAGCTTTTTCTGGGACACAGATGGATTCTTTAGAAACGATTTGATGTTTCCGGGGCTTCCCTTTAAGCTTTGTTGGGCTCCAACAGAACCGTCTTCAGTTCTGGGTTAATTTTCCGATGGCACGGACAACACCCTTTTGAGGATGCGGCCTGATGCCCCTGTCTTCTGAGGTGCTCCACTCTGGCTGGTGGGAGCACAGACAGTTCCTAGCCAGGTGTGAACTTGGCTGATGGTTCCACTTAGTCCTTCTTGGTGGAGCCCCTCCCTCATTTTCCCAGAGGAGTTTTCTCACGTGCGCCCAGTGGTCAGTACTCGGCTGAAGAGTCAAGGGGAGCAGATCCTTGGAGTTTTCTTTCTGCAACTTTCTCCTTTCTGTGCTGCTCCCTTCTTATAGCTGCTCTGCCGTTCCAATTCTAGCCACACTGGCTGCCCCAAATTCTTAACTGTCTTTCAACTCAGGGAGATGGTTGACCTCTGTGTGCGTTTCCCCCTTCTACCTTATGGTCTGGAATGTCTCGCCTGCAGTAAGCTGGGCCAATCACAGAGCTTATCTCGTTTATTTCCCTTCTCTTGGGGATCGCTGGCTGAGCTGCCTCAGGTACAACGTCTGAAAAATATTTTTTCATATCTTGTCCATTTTCCAGTTACAGCGAGAGGGCGAATCAGTCATTGCTCTTTCATCATGGTTGGAAGAGGTCTTGGAGCAGAGCCTCTCACGCTCAAAATGTCAGCTGGATCCCCTGGTCTTGGTGGGTTTCCTTATCATTGTCTTATAAATCTGCAGTGTAGTCTTCCCTAGTGAGGCCCTAACATTGCGACGTCTGAATCGGGCCTTGGAAATCTGGTCAGACTTTTGGTTTTTGGAAGGGACGAGATGTGCGAGGAGGCTTTTTCCCACTGACAAAAAGTAAGAGCCTATCTCCTGTGTGATAGCCACACAAAAGCTTTTTTTTAAACACAGATCTGTTGGGGCGCCTGGGTGGCGCAGTCGGTTAAGTGTCCGACTTCAGCTCAGGTCACGATCTTGTGGTCCGTGAGTTCGAGCCCCGCGTCAGGCTCTGGGCTGATGGCTCATAGCCTGGAGCCTGCTTCCGATTCTGTGTCTCCTTCTCTCTCTGCCCCTCCCCCCTTCATGCTCTGTCTCTCTCTGTCTCAAAAATAAATAAACGTTAAAAAAAAAAATTAAAAAAAAAATAAACACAGATCTGTTGCCTTCCTGCTCAAAACGCTGTAATGGCTGCCAATTGTTTATATGATGAACAGCATCATATATGATATGATATGATGCATATATGAACTGCATCATATATGATGCAGTTTATATGATGAATGGCTGTTCAACCAGCCTCTGGACCCACTCCCTGGCATGTCCTCACCCTTCAGTCCCTGCTTATCTGTCAGGGCTCAGCTGTGATGTCGCCTCCCTAGACTAAGTCCCCCTTGGGGGTCCCATAGCTCTTTGCACTCTCCCGACAGCACTTACACCAGCGTGATGGTGGGAGGCCTTGTTGTCCATGGGTAATTGTACCTGGAAAGGTCACCTTAGACCAAGCCCACTTAACATGGGAGACAAAATTTCAGGGGAAAGGGAGGGGATTAAAAAAAAAAGAGAGAGAGAGAGAGAGAGAGAGGCTCGATTCAGAAAGTTCCGAAAACCAAAACTAGAAACAATGAAACTAAATTTATTTTTATCTTATTTCTACCCAATTTTAGTTTCTCATTCCAGCCACATACCGAAGTTTTAGAACGAAGAGAGAATGAATCAGGTACGGATCACTTTGAAGAATGTAATTTTTATGATAAAACTAGATGATGGCATGATATGGCTTCCCACAAACACAGAGAAAGCTGTTCATTGCAAAAAAAAGTCTAGGGCTCCATAGGTTTTCCCAAGGGCTTCTCTTAACTACCTGATGGTCCAACCGTCCTATTTTGATCGTTAGTTCATCACCTCTGCCTCCCCCCCCGCCCCACCGCCCCGGCTGTTATCTATTCCTGTTGTTACCAGAGTCTCATCTGTCATTGGCTTGGTGTGGGGTTTTGGCAGTTGTCTCATGGACCTTATAAAAATCCTACAGCTTTGGCGAAGTCTTCAATTTCTCTTTGTAGTGTGTTTGCATTACAATTGCATCATACCGTCAGATAACCCACAATGAGGAGAGGCAGATCAAAAGTGATGACAGCTCTTTGGCCCATGATGGAGGCTGAGGTTATATAGGTTGTTTGCGTGGAAACTGATCTTACAAGTGGTTGGCTCACTAATGAATATTTTCCAAATTGTTACGATAATTTTTGTCTTCCCCTACGACCTCCAGCGTACGAGGGCCCCCTAGGTAAACACGTTGGTATACTTACTTGTGTAATGTTGTCTCCCCAGCTTGGACCTCATCTCCACCGGAGAGGGACTTCTGAACTGTAAGTGCCCACAATAGGCCTGGTTGAGTCAGGACTCAATACAGTGTTTGCTGAAAAAATAAAGAAAACCTAAGAAGAGCCGGGAGGAGAGGCACCTTGGGAGGGTGGTCTCGACTCATCACATCATGCCGTCATCAGTGAGCTGAGATCCTTAAGGTCAGACACCCACACGCTGGTGGCAACCGTTGTAATGATTTGTTGAAATTCTTTCCTTGTTCTTTGGGGGTGTTTAGTGAGACGAATGCATAACCCAGCTTACCACTCTGCAGAGAAGGCAAAGGAGGGGAGGTAGTTCCTCTGAAGGCAGGAGTTTTAGACAGAAGGACTCTTCCCCTGAAAACAGTATGTGAGGTGAGGTGTAGAGGGAATTCACGAGAAGGAGAAGTTCCAGGAGAAGGAAGTGATGTTGCCTCTGGCTTTGACTGGGAGATCGCCTTGCCAGAGTTCTGCCCCGATCCAGCCGGGGGTGAGGGGGTATGTGTGTGTGTGTGTGTGTGTGTGTGTGTGTGTATGCGTGCAGGTGTGTTTAACAAGTTCCTTGCATGGTTTTGGGAGACTCGGGCCTGTCTCTAGGAGACTTACTTCTCAGACCCAGGAAGGTATACTAAAAAACCAACATTTTAGCCCTAGACCATGTCTCAGAGGAAATGCCGTGCTTCTGATGATTTTCTTGACTCAGGAAACTGTCACTTGAAGGTGGCTTGCTTTGGGGGATAATTTAGCCCCTGGAGATCGCCTAATATTGGGTTTTTGCCCTTAACCATTATATAAATATTCTTGATGGCCGTGGAGAGTAGCCACGG
Organism: Puma concolor; assembly: GCF_028749965.1. Taxonomy (NCBI): domain Eukaryota; kingdom Metazoa; phylum Chordata; class Mammalia; order Carnivora; family Felidae; genus Puma; species Puma concolor. The sequence continues at coordinate 75,267,590 of NC_141677.1, forward strand.
AAAAAGACACTCTTTTTGATGCTTTACTGGGAAATTACTGTAAACTTTGCGTTTGATTTGAAGTGTACGATTATATAAAAATAATATCCCCTCTACCCCCATGCCCCAACCAAACATAGAAAACTCTAAGCCAGCCCTGCAAGTAAAATCGCATTCTTGGAAGCAGCAGGAAGTAGCTTCTGTGGGCTTGAGTTCATTCAGGTGGTAACGCAAGGGTTCACATAGTCCTGTTTGTGAAACTCCTGTTAGTGACTCTTTTCTGGAAAAGTATCAGTTCCCCCCACCCCCCTCCTGCAGATATGTTCCCAGGTGTACCGGCAGCAGCCGTATCTGGGTCCTCGTGAGCGCTAATGCTGACTTCGAAAAATAAATTCACTCTTGGCTAATATACGCTCTTTATCACTTCCAGCCCCAGCTTCAAGAACACAGGCCCCGTGAAGTTATCGGTTCTGTTCAGAGGGAGTGAGATGTTCATTATGATCCAGTTGAGTCACCTCAAACAAAGAAAACCCACATCCTTTGCTCCTGTTTCCATTTTTTTCTCTAAGTAGCTTTCAAAAAGTGTTGGTTAGTTTCCAGATAGGTACAAAAATACGAGTTTGGGGTTTCAACAAACTCCTAAGATTCGCTATGATTTTTCTTCCTCTTACAATCGACGGGGAGGAGTTCTTCTGCAAGGAGGTCTAGTCCCAGCTCTGCCTTTGCATTTTCCGAAATCCCCACACCCCAGCAGGAATGTCTTTTGGGATTCAGATGTTCATAGTGATCTCCTTTCTTCACATGCCAGGATCGGTCCGTTTCTTTCTGGGCAGCTTTTGCCAACTTCATGTTTTAGCCTAGAATCAGGCAAGATCGTAAACTGCCAAGGAAGGATCTTACGATGATGCTCACGTGTCAGGTACCCGAATCTCAGAATCTCTTGCCTTGAGCCACGAAACTCCAGAGACTCAGCTATGCCTCAGTTTAGTTTATAGAATTTTACTGCATCTGTAAAGAAGATTTAGAAAAAAAATATATATATATATATTTGAGAGAGAGAGAGAGAGCGTGCACAAGTGGGGGAGGGGCAGAGAGAGGGAGACACAGAATCTGAAGCAGGCTCCAGGCTCCGAGCTGTCAGCACAGAGCCCGACGTGGGGCTCGAACTCAGGGACTGTGACATCATGACCTGAGCCGAAGTCAGATGCTTAACCAACTGAGCCACCCAGGCGCCCCTAAATATATAATTTTATAAACACAGTAATAATTTTAAAATTTCCACAATGTAGCCCTGTATGAAAAAGAAAGTTTCTTTCTTTTTTCTTTAAGTAGACTTCATGCCTGGCCCAGGGCCTGAATTCACCACCCTGAGATCAGGACCTGAGCTGAGTGGTGCTTGGGTGGTTCAGTCGGTTAAGGGTCTGACTCTTGATTTCAGCTCGGGTTGTGATCTTGCAGTCGTGAGATCGAGCCCTGCATCGCATCAGGCTTGCTCTGATGACGTGTAACCTGCTTGGGTTTCTCTCTCTCTCTGCCCTTCATCTGCCTGCCTGTGTACATGCTCTCTCTCTCTCTTTCAAAATAAATAAATAAACTTAAAAAAAAAAAAAAAGACCCGAGCTGAGATCAAGAGTCGGATGCTTAGCCGACTGAGCCACCCAGGCACCCCTGAAAAAGAAAGTTTCAAAATCACTCCAAATGTTACATGAGGGGAAAATATTCTAAATATTATCTTATGCTGCTTTGTAGGTACTTCCTTCTATATACCAATGCTGTGAATAAACTTCCTTATATCAATTTATTTACTTACCCACTAATCTATCTTCCTAGATGTATGGAAGCCCATTCATGAGAAAGACCTGGTATGAATTATGTGTTTTATTTTAAACATAATGTCTTAAAGTTGATTCTGCTCGAGTTTAAAAGAAGAAAAAGAAGCTAAAGCAAAGTGGAAGGAATTGTTGAAATAAAAGTTCTTTCACCATGAGAGATATTCTTTTTTTTCTTTTTCTGCTTTTTAATGTTTATTTACTTGAGAGAGAGAGAGAGAGAGAGAGAGAGAGAGAGAGACGGAGCAGGGAAGGGAGACACAAAATCCAAAGCAGGCTCCAGGCTCCGAGCTGTAAGCACAGAGCCTGATGTGGAGCTCAATCTCAGGGACCGTGAGATCATGACCTGGGCTGAAATCAAGAGTGGGATGCTTATAGGGTAGTTCTATTTTTAATTTTTTGAGGAACTTCCACACTGATTTCCAGAGTGGCTGCACCAGTTTGCATTCATTCCCACCAGCACTGCTAGGAATTTACCCAGGGGATACGGGAAAGCTGCTGCATAGGGGCACTTGTACCCCAATGTTTATAGCAGCACTTTCAACAATAGCCAAATTATGGAAACAGCCAAAATGTCCATCGACTGACAAATGGATAAAAGAGATGTGGTTTATATATACAATGGAATACTACTGGGCAATGAGAAAGAATGAAATCTGGCCATTTGCAGCAACGTGGATGGAACTGGAGGGTATTATGCTAAGAGAAGTAAGTCAGAGAAAGACAGGTACCATATGTTTTCACTCCTATGTGGATCTTGAGAAACTTAACAGAAGACCATGGGGGAAGGGAAGGGGGAAAATAGTTACAAACAGAGAGGGAGGGAGGCAAATCATAAGAGACTCTTAAATACAGAGAACAAACTGAGGGTTGATGGATGGGAGGTGGGGGAGAGGGGAAAGTGGGCGATGGGCATTGAGGAGGGCACCTGTTGGGATGAGCACTGGGTCTTGTATGGAAGCCAATTTGACAATAAATTATATTTGAAAAAAAGAGTTGGGTGCTTAACCGACTGAGCCCCCCAGGCACCCCCAGAGATATTCTTTTCTAAAGAATCTCTCTAAGATTAAGAAAAGACATTATGGGGAAAGAACATTGCATTTGGGGTAATTGTGTTTTTCTAACTGCATGTTTCAATTTAGACACTATCAGTTACTTCCCGCCATGAATGAGGAGGGCATTGGTACGTTCACACCCCCTTGCACCCCGCCCTCGTTACTTGATTTTTGTTAGTTTTATCATCATTACCCTTTGTGGATTTATAACATGTTGCAGTTCACACAGCGGTTTAGTATCAATTCTATGTTTAAAAGGATTCTCTTGTCACAATTGGTCATTTCCCCACATCTTCTCCATTGCCCAATTCCTGATTTTGATTTATCCCTTAATTAGCTTGGTTTCGTAGTCGGGTCATTTTGCCAAAAAGACCTTGTAGTTCCTGAATTTTAAGAATGTCTTCTAATTCTTTTAATGTCTGAGAACGCCTGCTGCCTTTATGCCTGCCCGGAGCCTTGACTGGGTATAGTGCTCTTGGTCTCCCTTCCTTTCCTTTCGAACAGTGTCCTTGCTCCACTGTGACATTGAATGTGGTCATGGAGAACCCGAGAGCAGCCTGACCCTCTCCCTCCCTGATGGTCATTTGCTTTTGATGCTCGGATTCTTGAGGAATTGTTACTTCTTTATTGATGTTAAGTTACTTAATCACGATGTATCATGGCCGTGAACACTCTGAATGAAATTTCTTTTTCCTGGAACATTACATATTGTGGATTCTGTTCTTCCCGCATTTCAGACAGTGCTGTATTGGATCATTCAGTACTTTTCCGTTCCATTTTTTTGGTTTCTCGCTATCTGGGACACCAATTACCCTCATGTTGGATTCTCTTTGCTCTGATTTTGTTGTCTTTTTATCTCTGTTCTTTGTAATTATCCAGGCTTTTCCTCTTTGCCAATAACTTGATTTCATATCAGTGCAGTTCTTGGTGATTTTAATTAAGTTATTTACTTTTAAATGTTGTTGTTTGATCCACTATCTATTTCCTTTGGTTTACAGACTCCATTTCTCTCTCATTCTGTCATTTTATTATATGGTTCCTCATGTTGTTATGGAAGTTTCAAAGATAGAGAACAGTTGAAAAAAATTACAGTGGACATCCCTATAGTCCCTATAGTGGGACTACCCAGATTCTATAATTGAAAGTCTGCTCTACTGGCCTCGTGATATATCTGTTCATCAGTCCACCCTTCAGTCCGTCAATCTATCGTATCTTTTGTTATGTTTCAAAAGCAAGTGTTGACCTTGGCATAAGTCCCTCTAATTCAGCAGGAATATCATCAAGTAGGGTTTAATGTTTGCTTACAGTTACTTTTTTTTTCCTTTGAGGTAAATTTGCCTACAATGAAATACACGAACGTTTGGCATACCGTGCACCATTTCATGAGCTTTTCCCAAGAATTTACCGTGAGAAACTTTAACTACACAGCACAGTTGCAAGACTTTTATGGCAAGCAACTGTGTATGCACTACCCATATTTTTCCCATTGACATTTAGTAGTGCTGACTTTCTCACAGCTGTAACATACTTCTCTTGGGGTAAAGTTCAGATGCAATGAAATGCACAAATCTTAAATGTACGCACACACCGCGTACTACCAAAACACTACCAAAATACAGAATATTGCCTCAGAGAGTTCCCTCATGCCCCTTCTCAGCCCATCTCTGCCCCATTTCCCTGAGGTAACTGCTACTGTAATTTTTTTTTTTCACATGGGTTGGTTTTGCTAGAACTTCATAGAAGTGGAATCACGTAGTATGCATTCTTTTGTGTAAGGCTCCTTCCACTCAGCGTGCTGTTCTCGAGGTCCATCTTTTTTTATGGTCTTCCACTGTAGGACCGTCCTACAGTTCATCCAATCACTCTCTTGTTGTTGGGTTCCTGGGCTGTTCCCAGGTTTTGACTATCATGAATAATGCTGTTAAGAACGTTCTTGTGCCCATCTTCTTTGACTGTTGAGTCGCAGGGTCGGTGCCTGCTTCGTTTGACACGGCCAGAACTTTTCTCTGATTGTTGTATGATGTTGCACCACAGCCAGCAGCCTCACAAGGTTCCAGTGGCTCCATATCCTTGGCAACATGGCGGTGTTGTTGGTGTTTCTTAAGTTTTGCCCTTCTGGTGGGGGGTAGTGGCCATCTTAGACTCTAAAAGAAAATTGGACTCGTGCTCTTACTACATTTTGGTTTTGGCTAAGGCGCTTGTCAAGAATTTTCTTTGGCTGTTTTGTTAATGTTTCTTCCATGGCACGTTTATGTATTTCTTGTTTTGTTTGCTGTGTTTCTCTTCCCCTTTGGGGAGGGACGCACACCGACTGCACATCTCTTGTTGCCTAATTGCTATACCGTTTCTTTTTACTTAGCTCGTGCCTGAGCAACTCTCTCCAGACATTTGTTTTGATCTAATAGAGTAGGCTCGGCTTCTAGACTTTCCTTCCCTCACACTTGAGGATCGCTCCATTTTTCTCTGCTCCCCCCCCCCCCCCGGTTACATTATTTTTTTTAAGTCAGGGTATGTCAGTAACGAGTTATGAGATATTAAATGATACACACGGTCCGGTATGATACATACAATACGATACGGCAAAATCCATCCTTTTCCAGACATACAGTTCTACGAATTTTGGCAATTTGGGCAAATATGTATAGAGGTGCCCTAACAACTAAGACAATATGCCATTTCTCTCACCTCGCCAAGTTCTATCTTTCCCCCTTGTGGTCAGTCCTAGATCCCCACGCCCCATCTCTGGCAACCACTGCTGTTTCCTGTGCCTATACTTTTGGGTCTTTTAGAATGTTCTATAAATAGAACCACACACCGTGAAACCTTTGGGATATAGCCTTTTTCACTCGGCACAATGCTCTTGAGATTCCTCCACGTTTCTTGCAGGAATCAGTAGTTTTTACTTACTATTGTTTTGTTAGTATTTATTTATCGCTCAACTTTTTATTGAGCATCATGCCATTGTATGGATGTACCACAACTTGTTTATCTGTTCAGCGGTTGACTGACAGTTGAGTTATTTCCAGTGTTGGATGATTACAAAAGCTTCTATAATTGTGTACAGCTATTTTTGTGGGCGTTTCTGTCCTGTGCTATATTTTGAGGAATGGTGTTTCATATCACAGTCACATATTCTCCTCTCGCACACTTCCAATTAAGAGGGGTCTGTGAGAGACTCCCACTTCTGAAGTTTTGCTAAATGCCCTCTCTCGGGCTCACCCCACCCACTTTGGGGTGTATACCATTCCCACAGAGGTCCTCTCGGCTTTGAATCATTTCCCCCAATTACCACAGAAGCCTGGCCCCCGTGTTTCTGTCAGAGACAGTCAGGGCCCTGATCATAACCCCATTTTCCTCTCATTTCTTTCCAGCAGCATTTTCTACGCTTCTCCAGTCAACGGAGGGAAAGTTGTGAATCCGCCTTCCGGCTTCACTTTAGATCTGATGGCACGAGGGAACATTCCCAGGATTTTGTTGGCCCCTGTATTAGTCAGCGTTCTTCAGGGAAACAGAACAAATAGGAGCCTTATACTTATATCTATATTTATTATCTGTGATAATGGAGGCTGGGCAGCCCTATGCGGTGCCATCCACAAGCTGGAGGCCCGGGCAGGCTAGTGGTGCCATTCTAAGGCCTGGGAATCAGAGAACCAGACTGCTAATTCCAGTCTGAAGGCCTGAGCACCAGGAGCCCTGAGGATAAATCAGTGTTTCAGCTTAATAGGGAGAGAGAGAGAGAGAGAGAAGGTTGGGATAATCCCTGTCCACACTAAGGAGGGCAGTCCTCTTGCCTCTGTGTGTCTGTTCAAACGTTAACCTTTTCTGAATCAGACACACCCAGAAATAATGTTTAACCAGATATTTGGGCATCTCGTGATCCAGTCAGGTTGACACGTAAAATTAACTATCTCTGCCCACCCACCCTCCCCCAAACGTCTTCTAGGGGTGTTGAGAGTGAGGCCAGACATCTTGCCGCACTGAATCATTTTACTCTCCTCCGTAACTTTTTGTTTCTTTCCTCGGCTGACGCTTTTGAAGTTTAAGGCTTTGGGCCGAGCCTTTTTCCTTGATCCCTGTTTTTTTTATTTTTTATTTTTTATTTTTTTATGCAATCAATTTCATCAGCTATTCGGGGAGGATGGTGCCATATGCTTCTATGAGCCATCCTAACTCAGAAATCTCTGTTTACCATTAAAAATCGTGCAGCTCTTTTTGACTTGTGTTTCCGTGTCCTAACCTTTCCTCTGGCCTCATCCTCCTCTTCAAGTCGGATTTTCCTTCCTGCAGATTTCTACTTTAAAATTTTATTGTGCTATATATAGGTTTACAAGTTGCCTCAAATGCTTTTTGGAATGTAGTGGGATATAAACAAGTCCAAAAGACTGAGCACGTATCAGAAACGGTCAAGGGTTACCCAAGACCTGTTGGATTCGGGAAGCAATTCCAGCTGAGACAGTGTTGAGAGGGGCCACAAATGCAAATGCCTCTGGAGCAAGGGAGGTCCAAATAATTAGTGAAACAGGCTGGTAGGGGCCATAGGGAGTGGTGGGGACTGTAGCAAACCAGGCAACGTCTGGCCTGCCTAATGATGGCTTCTTCTCCTCAGCTTTGGTGGATAGGCCAGCATGTGGGCTAACCTTGCCAGAACTTTTAGATATGAGGCAATTGGCTAGGCACATGTTTTGAACACCCAGTCACTGCCTTCCACCATGAAATCCTTCCTTCAGACAAAATCTCAGATGGAAATCAAGTACCGATGAGAGTGAATGTGGGGCAGCTTATTTGGTTTGAGTGTGGCAGCCTGAAGCAGCGACCTTCTCAGGCCCCTTCTCGAAGGTCTCAAGGCTCTGGGAATAATTTGGAAACCTTCAGACTAGATCATGGGCAAGGTCCTTCCTCCCAGCCCTGATCTTGTCTTGTACCTTATGTACCCATGGGAGTAGGTCACTCAGTGGCCTCCGAGCCCTGGATGTGGTGATTTTGCACATTACTTATTGACCTAATTAACTAACTTTGGGCATATATGTGCTTTGTAAGTGTAGAAATTATTTTCAAAGAGTGTTTTGCATCCAATGGACCAAATGCTGAGTGTGTGTGTGTGTGTGTGTGTGTGTGTATGGCAGCACATCTGTTCCCTGGGCTTTTATAGTTCCATGAAGGCCAAGTTGATCTTATGGAGAATGTCTAGATTTAGTGATAATTCTAGAACAAAAGTCAGCAAACTACTGCCTGGGTATCAAATTCCACTTGTAGCCTGTGTTTGTACATGATGTGAGCTAAGAATGCTTCTTACATTTTTAAAAGGTGGCAAAAAAAAAAAAAAAAGTGAAAGAATACGGGACAGAGGCCCTCTGTGGTCTTCAAAGTCTAGAATATTCTATCTGGCCCTTCACTGAAAAAGTTTATGGAACCCTGTTCTGGAACATCTCTTATGTTTTCATTTAGTCTGAACCAAGCAGTCCCAAGACTTTAACTATGCATCCCCTGTAGAAGCTGTATGTACGTGCTGCTTTTTCTGCTCCGAGAAGTCTGCGGCTGTTGACTTGTTCACTGTCTCTCCTACTGACCAGTGTGATCCTCCCTGTAGACAAAGGCAGATGAGGGTTTGACCAGCCTGGAGAACAAGGGCTACACCCCACATGTCTCTCCAGGCCTGCCCCCCTAAGAGCCAGATTCCCCAAATGGCTGAAGCTGCCACAACCATGTTTGGGAACCTGCTGGCCTCCAGCTGCCCGAGTGGCAGCCATATGATGCACTTGCACGAGCAATTCTCCAGAGCAGGGAAGATGTGGCTTCACGATCGAGTTCAGACGGTCCAATTCTCTCTGAACTCACTTGGGTCCCACTGATGTTCTTTGGGGATTAGTAAGGGGCTTCTGGTGCTACAGGGGCCCCATCGATGTTGTTTCCACTTCTAAAACTCTGGAAGGCACTCTTGGGAGCCATTCCAGCCAGCCAGCCAGCCTGGGGACCCCCACGTACGCTTCCCAGGTGCTGGCTTCAGGCGTTGCCCATGGCATCTTCCCCCCTCCAGAGGAAGTCGTTCACATCACTTGTGGCTCTGACTCATGGTCACCCCTTCTGGGTTCCAGGGGGACAAAACCATGCTCTGGTCAGAGCATTGCATCCAGAGTCAGCACATCCTTGTCCAAACCTGGTTTCAGCTCTTGCTCTCACCGTGCCAGTCATATTCCTTCTGGGGGATTCAGTTTCCCTATTTGGAAGAGGTGAAGAGGGGGCTAGGTGCCTGCTTTTCAAATGGGAGTTTTCAAACCAGTGGACAAAAATCTTTAAGAGATACTGCTTTTTTATTCTTCTTTGCATTTTAGAGACAGAGACAGAGAGCGCATGAGCAGGGAAGAGGGCTCAGCCTGGAGCCCGAAGCGGGGCGCAGTCCCACGACCCTGGGATCACGACCTGAGCCAAAATCAAGAGTCAGATGCTCAACCGACTGAGCCACCCAGGCATCCCAAGAGATAGTTCGAAATATTCTATTTTTATTTTACTAGTTAGTCAAAATCATGGATGTACAAATTTTCTGGCCCATCTGGTTGGCCACCTTATACCCGGGCATGGCCATAAGATTTTAGTGCCCGAGTGCTAGCTGTGTTCAAGAGGATGTGGGGCCAATCAGGAGTGCACCCTCCAGTTGCACGGACTAATGAGAGCAAGAGTGGGTGTGGCTGAGTATTTGCATCCACCGAGGGCCCATGATGTCCTGGCTTCTCTGAGAATGGAAGGTTTTTGCGATGGTGAGAAGCGAAAACCAAGCAGGAAAATTGAGTCATCACGCGGCACTCTCAAGGTCAGCCTTGCCAAGGATGTGCACGTCTGCACCCTCAGCAGCCCGTCCTGCCCTGAACAGCAGTGACTCTGCAGCAGCTGCCTCATTTTAATGCCATTCATGATAATTTTACTGTTTTTGTCATTTGGTTGGCATCCACTCCAAGAATGTTTTTTAGTTTTCTAGTCGTATAAGAGCTAACAGCTTAAGATGCTTATATCTAACCATACGTATATACGTGTGTGCGTGTTTAAGTAAAAACTATAATCAAAGTAATTTTGGTCAAACTTGGGGCCCTGTGGACATTTTTTTTCCCTTTTCAAAGCGATGTGCACCTTACCCCAGAATCAACGGTCTGGCACAGGGGTTGCGAACCGTCTGTGAAGGACCGCAGGTCGACATTTGGGATTCGCCAGTCATGCTGTCTTTATCGGAACTACTCAGCGGGAGTGCACAAGAGGCCGTGGGTAATAAGTACATGGTTGGGCCTGGCTGTCTTCCAATAAAACTTTATTGACAAAAACAGGCAGTGGGCCGGACTTAGCCATCAGGACCTACTAGCTTACTGACGCTGGTGTACAAGACGGCCGAGGCACCTTCCTTCTACAGAAACTTGGCAAAGACAGGTTTTCTCCTCTGGTTTCTCAAAAAAAAAAAAAAAAAAAAAACCAAAAAACAACACATCAACCCTGCTTTCTGCTGCATAAACTCCCCGAGGCACTCCAGGGTGAGTCGCTGACTGCCCTAGAGAGGAGGTAAGCTTCCTCCTTCATGCCAGTCCTCGCTTTGGCCCTGGGCTCCCGCTCCAGGACAGGACCCTGGCTCAGCTGAGACTTTTTGCGTCTCTCCTGGTGGCCGCCTCTGCACCTTTGTCAGGGAATCATCCCGTTCCTCTGACACATACACCTTGCCAACATTTGGATGCTGTTATCGAAACAATCCTGCAGCCAGCCTTAGGAAGCCGGGCCCTTTTATCTTTCTCTATAAATCACCCTCTCCCTCCACTTAATCCTGCCTGGCCTGCTCCTCTGAACTCTCTCCAATCTGTCTCTGGTGAGCTGGTTCTGAGCCCTGCTGGCTGCAGGCAGCCAGGTGCAGCCTTGCTGAAGCTTCGGGAAAAGGGAGGGGTCCCTCTCCCATCTGCCAGGGATGGGGCTTTGCCCGCAAACCTCCGCACCTTTTCTCTGCTCCTGCTAAATGGGGCCCAAGTAAGCGGTTTATTCGACAGTCGCCCAACGTTTATTTACCGGGTTTCCCACCCAGTGTTAGGTATGTGCCAGGCACGGAGGGCACGGCAGCGAAGGTGACGGTGGTGCCAGGCCATCTTGGGGCCAGAGTGAAATGGATGAACACATGCACAAGATGCTTACGTATTTTCGAAGCGCTGTGGAAGAAACCGGTGGGAGTCGGGGTGGACAATGGGGAGAGGTAGAGAATACAGGGATGTCTGCCCAGGGAGAGGGGTTGAGAAGATTCTGCAAGGTGGTGACACTCATGCCTAGGCCTCAACGATCAGAGGGAGCCAACCATGAGAACAGTGGAGGGAGGAAAAGCCTATACAGAGGGATAGCATGTGCAAAGGTCCTGTGGTGGTAAAGGGCGTCTGGGCTTAATTACGTGAGGAGCAGAAAGGAAAGTGTCTGCTCAGAGACTCCTGCCTCAGAGATTTTAGGGCTGTTTGGGGAGATGGGCTCAGGAATGCCCTGGGCAGTGCAGGGAAGCACATGTACAGGCAGATGTGAATAACATGTGAATACTATTCACATAATAGCCTAAGATTCACATAATGAGCTAATAATCGTCATTATAATAGCTTCTCCTTAACCATGTGCTCGACACTTTGTTGAATTTATTGCATTTAATATTTAGGGCAACCATTTGAAGAAGTTACGCTCTCTCCTGAATTTTACAGATGAGGAAACTGAGGCCCAGAGAGGTCAAGTAGCATGTACAAGGTCACACAGCTAATACGTGATGGAGTTGGGATTCTAACCCACAGCAGCCGGACTCAAAACCCCTGTTTTATTATCACTTTGATTCACTTTTTTTTTTTTTTTCTATTACCTTTGGAAATAAAGTCTCCTGCTAGTTCATTCATACCCTACGCAAGGTGCAGGCAATACAGAGATTTAACATCACAATATTTGCTCTTGAAAGCTCATGGTTTAATGGAGGAGACAGGTGCCCTGCTGGGGGTCAGCAGAAGGGACTGGGGACAGAGGGGGGTTGCCTGGTCAAGGAAGCTGAGTCTTAAAGGGAAATAATGGAAGAACGCAAAGTAATTTGGGGCAGAGTGAACGGTAAGGGGGAAGGCTCAGGGGTATAAAAACATCTTCCGTGTTCAGCGGTGGTCTTTGTGTCCTTTGGCCTGGCTGGAGCCCTGGGCGTGGGTCCAGGGATGAGGGTGCTTTCGGGGAGGTTGGTTGGGCGCACTAGGTCGGGAAGGGTGTTCTGATGCCAAGTGTATCCTGCCCCCGAGGGTATTTGGTAGGCAAGGCTGGGGTCAGGCTGCCTGGGTTCGTACTCCAGCTCTGCTATCCAAACCTGCGTGGCCTCAGCATAATACTCAACCACGCTTTGCCTCAGTGTTCTCATCTGCAAAATAGGGATAGTAACAGTACTTCCTCGACAGAACCGCTGGGAGGCCGAACGAGCCAATTTTAGGCAAAGGGCTTGGGGCCGGGACTGGACACCAAGTAAGCCCTGGAGAGCATTAACTCTCGTTACCGTCACTACCACGGTCAGTCGTGATGACAGGTGTGCCCCCTACGCAGCTCCGTGCACGCCGGCCTGGGGGCAGCCTCACCAGGGGCTGGAAGGCCAGTGAGGGGCTGCGGTACGATTCTGGGGAGCAGACAAGAGCCTAGACCGGGCTGGGGGCAGCGGGCACAGTGAGGACAGGCCTGTTCAGGAGATGAGCTGGAGGCTGAGGTGCCAAACCCAGAGAATCTCCAGAAGCCGGGCACAGGGTTGGCCGAGGGGAGACTAGGATCGGGCCAGGGATTCGGAGCTTGCAGGCTGGGGAGAAGGTGTTGCCAATCGCCAAGGCCGGGGGCACGGTTGGGGAACTGGGGGCCGTGGCGAGTTCAGTTCTGGGTAGGTAGCTGTGACGGGGCACCTGGGGGACACCCATGAGGGTGTGTGTTGGGCCCGAGGAGGTGAGACAGGCCGCACCGGGTGTGACGGCTGGGAGGCAGCAGACCAGGCATCCGGTCTGGTCTTCCCACCGCCCCAGTTCGCCCGGGATGGCTCCCTCCACTGACTGCTCTCAGGGCAGGCACGCAGACTTCTCGGACTCTCACGTGGCCTTGACTGTGGCCCGTACCCCAGCTCTGCACCCCTGGACCACTTGGTTACAGCTGAGTTCCTGGCCCCTGAGAAGGGGGAGCCCCCAGCAGAAAGAAAGGCAATTCCACAGCCCCTCAGAAAGGGCATCTCCAAATCACTGACGGGCCACCAAGGCCATTTCACAGGGAGGTGGGCAAGTGGCCTAGAACTCGAGTGAGCTAAAAAGAGGGGTGGGGTGGGTGGGAAGGGAGTCAGTGCCCCGGGGGCTGGGGAATGTTCTGGTTTGTTGGGCTCCCAGGGTTGTACTTAACAGGTAGGACTGTGGACCCTCAAAGAACACCGACGTCCCCCAGCCCCAAGTTCACCATGTCTCCCTTGGCAGACCCCAAATGCACTGGGGACATTCGGAGCCGAGGGCGTGCGGAGAGCAGCCGTTTTTCACTCCCTCCTTCTATTGTCCAGTCCTGTGCTCGGCGCCTTGCACACACGATCTCCTTTGCTGTGAGGGTAGCTGCTCCTGCGGCTGCTTTATAGGGGAGGAAACAGAGGCTCAGAGAGTTTAGGTAACTGGCCTAAGGTCACACAGCCGATGGACAGTAAAAGGTAGCCTCTTTGATTTGAAAGCTCGTTCCTGTTCTACTTCCCTGTTTCTGTTTTTCCGCTTCATCCACTGCTTCCCCCGGTGGCTAACTCCCCCCCTCTGAACCTCGCCCCTGTGGCTAACTCCCCCCACCCCACCCCTGTGGCTTCCCCGGGCCTGACACTGGTTGGTGCTCATCTGCACGTACAACCTCGGGCTTCATCTCCCTGTGCCTATTTGTGCTTCTGACGGCAGGTGAAAACCGGTGCCTTTAACATGCCTTCGCCAGGCACCTGGCTTAGTGGGAGGGCCCAGAGTCTGTGGATTACGGTTGGCATTATTTTGGATTTGAACCCCCAACGGCTCAGGTGGTTCGTGCTGAGCCCGCGGGGCCGGCATCTTCAAAGTCCCTCTCGGTGCTGAGCTTACAAGTGGGGAAGAGATGCCTACTGCGTGCGGAGGTTCAAATCCACCGGGAGCTTGCCCGGGAGGGTGCTGCCGTGGGCGGGGCAGCCCAGAGAGAGTGGGCCTCTGTCTCCTCGTGGCCTCGGCCGGGAGGACCCGGGCCTCCCTGCCCCGCCTCCCACCTGTCTCCCCAGCTCAGCCGAGGTGCGGAGCGCGGGGGGGCCCCGGGAGGGCTGGGAGCTGAGCTGCAAATGTCCGGCCCCGGGCTGCCCTCTCTCAGCACGTGTGATGCATTAGGCCCCGACGGCTCCCCGGGGACTCCGTTCCCATCGTCTCCTCCGCAGCAGCTCCGAGGCGCTGGGAAGATCAAAATGAGCGCATGCTCGGATCACGTGCTGAAGGCTTGTTGGACTTGGGCCGTCCCGGCTGGGGCGCAGGGAAGGAGGTGACATTTGAGGTCTGAGTGAGAAGAGAGGTGAGCCCAGGCAGAGTGGGGCTCGCAGAGGCAGAGCGAGGGGGGCAGGCACCCAGCAGCCGTCAGTAGCCCGTCAGCCTAGCGTGCGGGCTCCCAGGCCTGAGCGAGGCCCCGATGGGGCTGCCTGCGTCCCTCTGGGCCAGGTCCTGGCTCCCTGGGTGCCAGGCTGTGGATCTGCTCCCCAGGAGGCAGGGGTCTGGCTGGCTGGGGCAGTCAAAGCCAGCACATTAGGGACCTGGAACGATCTGTGGAATCTTGGGCACTGATGGCATCTGAGGGGCCACAAACGGCCTTCCCCATTCCAGACCCCATCCTGCCTGGGGTGCGGCCAGGCCTTTCCTGGGGATGGAGACCACAGGGCCATGGGGACCATCATGGCCACCCGCTTTAGCTCATGTCTGCCCCCAGGCTGGACACTGGCCAGGTTTTTCCGTGAGCGATTAATTCTTTTACTCCCTTATGTTAAAAATGTATGGGCCGGGGGCGCCCGGGTGGCTCAGTCGGTTGAGCATCCGACTTCGGCTCAGGTCGTGATCACTCGGTCCGCAAGTTCGAGCCCCGGGACGGGCTCTGTGCTGCTAACATCTCAGAGCCTGAAGCCTGCTTCGGGTTCTGTGTCTCCCTCTCTCTCTGCCCCTCCACCGCTCATGCTCTGTCTCTCTCTCTCTCTCTCTCTCTCTCTCTCTCTGTGTCAAAAATAAATAAGCATTAAAAAAATGTATGGACCATTCATTTCACGCTAAGCGCAGGGGAGATAGGCAAATAAGTTTCCATTCTTGCCCTCAAAAGAAGACAGATGCATACATCAGGACAAAATAATAAGCTAGTTAGAGCACATCTTTGTGTGAAGCATTTTTGGGGCACCCCAAATTCGGCAACTCTCCCCTCACAGCAGACAATATCCCTAACAAAATGCAGTCAGGCTCACTCGATCCCTTCTGATCCTTAGGAGTCTATAAGCATGGTGCTAAATGCATTTTGAGTTAGGAATCTCTCCAGCTCTCCTCTGGGTTCCCCCCCCCCCCCCCCAGTGTGGCACAGCGTGCCCAGAATCTCTAGGGCTGGGACACGGCCAGGAGCACGGAATGCTGCTTGAGTTGAGATGTGGGTGCCGGGCGATCGGCTAGGTGCGCTACCTATAAAAACATAGTTCTCACGGTCCAGCCCTAGAAAAATGACAGAAATGCAGCAAAGCCTCCTGGACTACTGGCGAACAGCTCCAGACAGCGGCGGTAGGAGCCCTGCACGACCAGCTGTCTCCGAACAGCTCAGCCTCGTATTCCGTTGTGGTTCTGTCCCTGGGGCCTGTGCACACAGGTCAGCTTTAGTATACTTCTTTATTTTTTTTAATGTTTATTTATTTTTGAGAGAGAGAGAGAGAGCACGAGCAGGGGAGGGGCAGAGAGAGAGAGGGAGACACAGAATCTGAAGCAGGCCTCAGGTACTGAGCTGTCAGCACAGAGCCCGACCTGGGGCTCGAACTCACCAACCGTGAGATCATGACCTGAGCCTAAGTCGGACGCTCAACCGACTGAGCCACCCAGGCGCCCCTAGTATACTTCTTTTTCTCAAGGACCACCTCCTCTCCTGGACAGGAGAATTCACATTTGAGGGGAGCCACGGCCGGACAGGGGCCCTTAGGAGAGCCTCGCTTGGTGGGGTCACTCGCGGGCCTTGGCCTCTCAGCTTCTGGACTTGAAGAAGCTGTGTGTATCCAGGCTCTAGGAGCACAGCTCTCATGAGGGCCGTGAGACCCACCCCTGCCTCCACTTGCCCAAGGGAGGCAGGAGTCAGGAGGGCCTGCTTGACCCCCTGAGTCAGGACTGTCCACTTCCTGTCGGGTCACCAGGCCTTTCAGCTGTGATGATGATCCACGGGAAGGCCCAGAGGAGGGCTGAACTCATCTTCATGGAGAGGGGAGAGGGCAAGCTTCATGAGAAACCCCACATCAGGGGCACCCTCAGAGGAGAAAGCCCAGGTCCCCTCTCCACAAACCAGCCCCACCCAGACACCGTGCTCACTCCAAATGGCCGCCCAGTCTGTGATCGTCTGCTCACACCTTTTTCCCCAAAGCAAATGCCAGGCTTGTTAGAACCCTCATTTACATTTCATTAGGAGGTGTCAGGCTGGGTGTTAAAGAACAGAGCTGTTCCCCTCCCGGAATCAGGGTAGCACTCGGCAGTAATTCCCCAGCCACCACCTCAGGGGACTCACCTCCCCTTCCCAAATCAGAGCCTACAATCATAGGAACCAAAATACAGCCTCCATTTACTGTGCGTCGCGTTCAGCACTGGGCCCTTTGCCCATGTTTTTGCCCGTTCTCAGAACAAACCTGAGAAGCGGGTACTATCATCTCCGTTTTGCATGAGAGGAAACCAAGGCCCAGAGAGGTAAAGTGACTACTCCAAGGCCACACTGCTAGGAAATGGCAGGGCTGAGCTTAGGCACACCCGTCAGCCTGCCTCCAAAGTTCATGTCCTTTCAGTTTTCCAAGCTGACTCCCGTCTGAAGGGGGCTCAAGTGTGATACTTGCCTGCATCAGAAGATCTTAGTGTGGACTCTTGAAAATGAAATATGAGAGAGAGGGAGGGAAGGAGGGAGGCTGTGTGTGTGTGTGTGTGTGTGTGTGTGTGTGTGTTTGGGAGATGTTCCTATGCTTTCATCAATTTCTTAATCCCCCCCCCCCCAAATCATGGAGCTCAGTGGTGGGGTTCTTATCTCAGAAGGTACCATGTGAAATTGCCAAGGTGTCCCTCACCATTCTGTGGGAACACGGAGACCTCTATGGGATACATGCCTTCTAGAAGGAAAGTGCCACACGGCTAGTCTTCTACCCTGCCACAGAGGGCATAAATAGTTGGGAATCTCGCTGAGCAGAGGCGCCTGTGGCTTTACGTCAAAGATAGGGACCAGGGGCTCAGAGAGGAGGGGAAAGATCCTGTTCTTTCCTCTTTATTCCTGGGGGCTGGCAGAGACGGAGCGGTGAGCGGACTCGAAGGGCCACGCCGGGCCTCTCCTGCCCATCCTCGAAAGCCAGTCTCTCCTCAGGTTCGTAACAATTTGTGCTTTATCCCATTTCCACACGCAAAATGTGTTTCGGCATTTTTCATTAGATTTTTAAGGCTCAGATTGATGAGGGCGAGGTGAGAGCCAGACACGGGGGTAGAAGAGACAAAAGTTTAGTAATGAGTTCGAAATTTACAAAACACAGAAGCCAATATGGCTTCAATACACGATGTGACCCTTTCTAAGGCTGGAAATTACTCTTCCAAAATCGTTCTGGCCTGACTTCAGAGTCGAGTGGATGCTGGGATACCACAGATTGACTTTGAGAAGTGGGTTGGCATTGCAAGAATTTTTTAATTTCCTGTAACTCACAACAATTTTCTCCCAGCGAGACTTTAGAATCACCCCTGCAATGGTGCGTCGACTGCATTTTCTGAAGGATCTGCTGCCCGAGCCGGCTCCTGCTCGAAGAGAAAACCCAGGGAAGGCACGCCACAAATGGGATTACCTGCAGAAAATCGTTAAAAAGTTCAGAAAATGTTCCCAGGTAAATGAAGGAGCAACTACATAAGCTTCTAGGTTTTAAAAAGCCCAGCAAAGATGGCATCCTTTACACTTTCTGAGCTGAAAAGAATTTGGGAGAAGCAGATTATTAGTAATGATTTTTAATAGCTTCTTAATTAGGCCTTCAAACGAGTTTTTCAAAATCCCCAAAGGTGTCCAATTTGCATGACATGTTTTTACTTTTCTGTGCATTTCATTAGCGGGCCCCCCACAACTTTAAAAACCTAACAGCAAGACGGCATTGCAATGATTTCAAAAAGGTGGACAAAAAAAAAAAAAAGAGAGAGAGAACTTAATTATTCCTCTAAAAAAGTCTCGTGCGTCTTCTTCCGGTTCAGCGGGGTCCCGCCTGTATCTCGGGCCACTCATTAGAGCTTATCTGCCTTTCACAAATCACTAAACAGATCGGCGAGGGGGAAGGTGGTTGTGGAGGTTGGGGTCTGCTGGAACAGAGCCGCAGGGGCGGGGAGGTATCGGGCTGACGACCCCTTCTTCTTTCCAACAGCAAATCCATTACAATAATGGGCTTGGGAGCCATCAGCGGGCGAACAAGCGGGTCAGGAGGATCTCGACGTGTGGACACTGAGCCATCCGCACTCGGCTGCTTTTTACAATGTGTGAAGCGAGGCAGAAAAGCAGCACATTTGATTGAGAACAGAGGAGAGGGGCCGAAACCAGCCTCGCCTTTGCTCCGGTTTCCGGGGGGAGGTTGCGGGGGGAGGGGGGGGTTGGGGGGAGGGGGGGTGGATTTAGGGCCGGGGAGCCCGAGACCACACTTGGCAGCTGAGGGCGTGGGGCTAAACGGTGGGCCTGAGACCCGGAAAGAGAGGAGGGGGAGCTCATTAATGTTTGGCCCTGTCTGCCCCCGCACTCCCCCTTTCCCTTCCCCCACCCCTGCTGCCGACACGACGGCCGTAAGAACAAATAGCAACAGTATCTAGAACTTGCTTACCATGTGCGAGGTCTCGTGCTAAGTCCCCGGCTTGAATTTTCTCCTCTTTGCCCTGGCATCAGAATAAGCCCTGGTCTTAGCTCCATCTCACAGATGATGAGAATTTAATAGCTAACTTGTTAAGAACTTACCCGTGCGGCAGGCCCTGTACTGTATGTGTGTTAAGTCCCTGAATCACCGCAACACCCCGGGGGGGATTGGTTCTCTTGTTGTGCCCATTTAACAGCTGGGGAAAGGGAGGCCCAGACCGTGGGCACACAGCTGGTGAATTGCAGCGATGAGATTTGAGGCCCGGCAGTGGGACACCACCTGCTGTCCTTCAAGGCCTCCTTCCTGCCAGGAAGGCTTCCCATGGATCTGCATTTCTCTTGTTCTCGGGCCCTGTTTTGTGATATGTGCCGTCTTCGGAGATTACGAAGCCCCCGGAGATCAGGGGCCGTGTCCTTTCCCCACGGTATCGGCAGCATTATTCATCCAGCCCAATGTCAGGCATGTAGGAGGTATCTAAGACACATTTGTTGAACAAAGCGTATAATCCAAAAGCAGCTTTAGTTTCTGAACGTGAGCGTCGGGTCGGACTGTACTTTATCACATATGACGTTGTTAGGAGCTCAGGGACAGGTGATTCGTTTTTTGGTGTCAACTCGATGGGGCCAAGTGACGTCCGGAAAGCTGGTGAAACATTATTTCTGGGTGCGTCTGTGAGGGTGTTTCCAGAAGAGGTTGGTGTCCGAACCGGCACATGAGTAGACATGATTGCCCTCATCAACGTGGACACCATCCAGTCTGTCGAGGGTCAGAATAGAATAAAAAGGCAGAGGCGGGGGTGAATTCGCTCTCTTGCTTGAGCTGGGACATACATGTTCTCCTGCCCTTGGACGTCAGTGCTTCTGGTTCTCAGGCCTTTGGACTCAGATTGAGACTTACCGCATTGGCTCCCCAGGCCTTGGGGTTTGTACTGGGCACACTGGTTTCCCTGCACTACCGTTTGCAGAAGGCAGATCATGGGCCTTCTCAGCCTCCAAAATCGCATGAACCAATTCCTATAATAAATCTCTCTCTCTCTCTCTCTCTCTCTCCCTCCCATATGTGTGTGTATACACACACACACACACACACATGCATGCATCTATATAGTCCATTGGTTCTGTTTCTTTGGAGAACTCTAATATGGGGCCCAATATTGCTTATTAGATTTCAAGGTGATTCGTCTTTTTTTCTTACCTACTAATGGAAACTTCTCTTCTGAAGTCACGCTCATTAGCACTCAGAGTCTGCCATGGCAAATCTTTCCAAAATAGCCCCAAGTATATTTGTGGGAGGGAAAGAAGCTAAGTGAGGTACAAACATATTAAGGCTCAGCATGTGGCGGGGCCTTGAAATAAGGCGGGGGTGGGGGGCAGTGGCGGCCTCTTGCCTCTGTCCTGGAGTGAGGATGGGGCATGCCAGGCCCTAGAGGGGTTGGGTAGATTTTGTGTTTAGTGGGAGAGCAGCGAGGAGAATCAAAGAGGAATGAGTCAAAGTCAGGTGGAAATTACACGGTGTGGGTTTGTCTGTTTCCTTCGGGGCTCTCTCCTCGTTCATTTTATTTTATTATGTACACGTTTTCTTCATTTTCTCACCTTAATTTGTCCACCAGCCTTTGAGGTAGATATTATTCCCATTTCGCAGATGAATAAATTGAGACCTAGAAGGTGTCATTCCAACTGCAGTCACACAGTAAACTTGGATTTGAATCCAGACTTCCCGATGCAGAACCCACGGACCTCATGATGCCACTGCTGTTGCTTTAAGCCTCCTGGTTCTACCCTTTCTTCAGGAACGAGAAGGGATGCTGGAGGCTTCTGAATGGGTCCAAAATGTCACACGTTCCCCAACTGGGTTGGCTGCCTAAACACCTACCAGATAGCTGACATTTTACTATTAAGGAGATGCCTTAGGGTTAAAATATCGTCCACGGTAGTTTCTTGCTACAAGACCCAACAGAAATGCTCTGGACTCTGTTGGCAGATATAGTCAAAAGCCCGAAAAGGGGAATAATGAAATCTCCCTCAGAGGGTCATGTAATAATTAAATGAAATACCGAACGTAAAACTCTGGCACGGCGCCATCATCATTGTCATTATCGTCACCATTGTCACCGTCACCACTGTCGTCGTCATCATCATCATCACCATGATCAACATCATTGTCACCGTCACCACTGTCACTATCATCCCGGTCATCGTCGTCACTGTCATTGTTACTATCATCACCACCATCACCTGTGTCATCACTATCATCATCATAGTCATCGTCACCACCATCATCACCATCACCACTCTCCACATCACTGTCACCAGCATCGTCATTGTTATCGTCATCGTCGTTGCTATCACCTCTGTCATCATCACCACTGTCATAGCCATCATCATCACTGTCATCTCCATCACCACTGTCATCGTCATTGTCATCATCAACATCGTCATTGTCATGACCACTGTCATCATCATCATTGTTATCATCATGTCACCGCCACCACCATCATCATCATTGTTGCATCACTACTGTCATTGTCATCATGATCATGACCATCGTCGTCATCACAACTGGCATCGTCATCGTGGTCATCATTGCTGTCATCAAATGTCACCTTCTACAACCAGATGTCCTGACCATTCCACCAAGTAAGTCCCTCCCTTATCATGTCAGCCATGTCTCTTTCATGTGCATATGTATTTGTTTACTAGCTGTCTCTCACAGCAAAATGTAAATTTCATGAGGGCAAAGATCATACTATTTTGCCCACTACCTTGTGCCCAGTGCTTGGCTCCGTGTCTGAAAGAAGGTTGCGGGCGAGGAAATGAGCTCAGAGAGGAGAAGTGGCTTGCTTAAAGCCACACAGCAAGCAGACAAGGTAAACCTGACCCCTGGTCACCACCCTCCCCAGTAATTACACCTGCTTCTGAGGGCCATTTAGATTGTTGAGGAAACTCAATGAAATAATCGTGTAGGCAGCTCAACACAATGCCTCATCGCTGGGCCTCAGTGACGATCGGTAGTAATGATCTCTGGTGTTACTATTATGTTGTGACTCCCTCCTCTCCTGCGAAGAAACTCTGAGCCCACAGTTGGGTCCTCTATGGGGCCAGACTCTGGGAAGATGGTGGCTTCATGATCTGGAATCTTCTCTTGCCCCACACTTCTTTCCCATGCCTTCTGCCTACCAAGTCCCCACCCTCGTCCCCACTCTGACAAAAGTGCTTCTGGAAAAAGGACTCAGCACCAGGTGAAGAAACCCTACAGGGCATCTCAGCTCCTGCCCTCTTTTCACCAACAATATACTGAGGCCCACAGAGGTTAAGGACTCGGCTACACTCACATCGCTCATCGGAAACAGAACCCTTGGTGTATATTGTCACTGTGCCTCTTCTCTCCAGAAAAATCCATCATGTCTAGGGGCAAAAATACCATGGGTCCTACCAAAACAGTGGTTCTTGATCCAGGATGGTTTCTCTCCCCAGGGGACATCAGGCCACATCTGGGACATTTTTAGCTGTCACAACTCTGGGGATGGGGGTGGGGTGGGGTGGGGGGGGATCTGCTACTGTCATTAGGGATAGGGGCAAAGGGTGCTGCTAAAAACCCTACATTGCTCAGGACAGCCCCCATAACAGGGATTCTCCTACCCCAACTGTCAATAGAGCTGAAATCGAGATATCCTGTACTAAATGAATTTCAGAGATGAGAAGGGAAATTCGTTCCGGGGTCAACCATTCTGCTCCCCTTGGAAGAGACAGAATGATAACGACCCAGACCAGGAAGTCTATTTTACAAAGGCAAAGGGCTGTCACAAGCATTGTTTGATTCAAGGCTCACAATAACCCCAAAAAGATAGATACGATGATACTAGTACCGATATGGAAACAGAGACTCTGAGAGCAGGTAAGACCCTCCCAGGGTCACAGACGCCGGAAGTGGGCGGGGGCAAGGCCGGAAGCCAGGTCTTCCGATTGCAAGGCCCTTGTCATCGACGCTCCAGCTTCTCCCGGCTCTGCGGCCAGGCCCTGGGACGAGAGCCGCCTGAATCTGGGGAAGGAGGGACCCATGACCGTTTAGATGGGAGACAACCTCCCCGCTACCTAAAATAAATTAGGCACTAAATCCCACTTCACTGGGTCTCGCTGATCAAAGGAAAGGATCATCAGGAAAAACAAATCCTGGGGCTTGGGAACCACTTCAGCATGAGTGTGAAATTTTAACCGAGAGTGTTCCGCTGGGCAGATGGGTGGCAGTGAGCGAGGGCGGTCTGCTCGCGGCTGACACCAGTTGACAAGTTTGTGGACTCTGGGGATGATCCGACAACTTGCTCAGAGTTGAGACTATGTTCGGTTTCTCCTTGAGGAGAAAACAGTCTTCTTGCTGCCCGTCCCCGGGTGCCTACAGGCAGTGCGTAGCTGGTTTTCCAGCAGAACTGGCAAAGGACCACGAGCTGCTACCTCCCAGCTCCTGGCACTGGGGTGACCAGGCCCAGAGGGGCCTGACTTAGCCAGAGGGTTCGCAACGTTCCATTCTGTGAGGTCTTCTGCAGAAGCGAAGGGTCAATCCCGTGCCACCTTCTCTTCTTCATCCTCACGCTTTGCCAAAAGACTTCCATGTGCGTGCAGATTAACTTTGAGTGTAATTACAACTGGTCTTATGAGGCTAATTGAGTCATTATTTGCCGAACACCTGCCCTGTGCTGGAGATGCAATGGTGAGCAAACCACACAGGCCCCAGAACTCACGCAGGTTATCATCTGAGATGTGGGGAGGGGAGGGTGGATACACAACCAGTATGTCACAGGTGACAATGGCATCGTGGAAGATAGATCTACTGGTGGCTAGAGCATCAAGGAAGGCTTCCTGGAGGAAGGGACATCCGAGCTAGCATTTAAAGGATGTCTAAGAGTTTGCCAGTCAGAGTAACTTATCCTACCCTTAGAACCTCTTCATTCAAACCCCTCCGTTAAGGTTCTCAGAACACAGGACAGGGGACCACTGGGTGGTGTGGGCAGAATGGCTTCCCCAGATGAGCTGAGTTTCCTGTAATTTCTCCCAGAGGCCTGGCTTGGAGTAGAGGCACGTATGCGAACAGAAGTAAGATTTTGCTCATTTATCCACCGGCCAGTACAAATAAACCAAGCACCTACTGTGTTCCCGGCACCATGCCAGGCAGGCCCTGGGTTTGCAGAATAAGGAGCGCCTGTGCAGCTGGGGGGACAGATCTCAGGATGATTAGAACACAGAGGGAGGTGGCACCCCTAGCGTCTACATGGGCACTTTTTCCTGCTCTTAAATATGTGTATGTAGTAAAAGGCAATGCATTTATCAAGGAATGAAAACGTTAAGTAGTAAATGCTGGTAAGTAACAAGTAATAGTCACTAGCTAATGCTGTTCCCTGAGCCTAGATTCTTTTCCCCCCACTGAGTGGCCTGCTTTGCCCCTTCTTGAGTGCAGGTCTCTCTTGGGTGAAGCTTTCCAAGTTCCTCGGCCCTCACCCTGGCCCTCCCGCAGCCTCCGCGGCAGATAGCACAGATTGCCATCACACGTTTGTGTCGTTACTAATCTATGTCAACCTCCCTCATGAACCTGCAAGGTTCTCGAGGGTAGAGACGGATTCTGTTTTGCATCCCCAGGGATGCCTGGCATACAGCAGGTGCTCAGTACGTGTCTGTTGGATGAATAAACAATACATCGACACTGCGGATAGGACCACGGTGAGGACGTTGAGTTGTTCAGCCTCCTTCTCCCTAAGAAACCGTTCAACGTATTCTGAGACTCCCCTTGCCTTTAAACCTTCTAAACATTCCTACAGGGCTGATGTGAACAGCTCCGATCTTCGGGTGACGAGATCAAGGCCTGACACTCCGGGTTCACCTGTCAGCGGGGCTCAGCTGGGCTGAAGATGCCACTTTCCTCTAGTTCGTGAGTTCTGTGCTTGAGCGGTGTCTTAGAATCACCCGAGGACCTTTGAGAAATGCCAGTGTCCGGGACATACCCCCAGAGATTGCGATTCAGTTGCTGGGATGGACCTCGGCATCCGTGTTGTTACAGCGCTCCCAGCGGATTTCCATGCATGGCTTTGGTGGAGGACACAACTCGAGCTACAGCCAGAGAACCGGAGGGCTGGGCTCTACTTGAATTTTACCTAGGAGGCACCAGAAGCTCAGAGAGGGGTAAATCTCACGGAAGGTCACACAGCAAGTGGGAAGCCCAGCCTGGATGAGCCCTCTAGAGTGCCTATGGGGCTGTTTCCTTGGGCACGGGGAACTTTCTCTTGAAACCCTTCAGCCCATCAACTCGAAGGCAAGATACCTTTTAGACAGAGGGAGGGTGGCCACCCAGGCTGAGCCTCGGAGCCCCTGCACCCTGCCCACCCTGATGGAGGGACAGCCGGAACTTTCTCCAGGCTCACAGATACCTCTGTCTCCCTTCCACTCTGTGCCCTCACGACCCCTTTGTTGGAGCATGGCTGAGTCGCCGTGGCCCATGATGGAGCTGGGGCCGCTTGGGGAGAAGAGACCATCTCTGAGTCTGGAACCTAGTCATGGGCAGCCTCTTCTGGATTTGAGTTTCTGGAGCCTTGTGGAGAAAAGGCCACACTTCGCAGCCCACGGAAGCGAGGAGAGGCCTCAGTTATCTGCCCCGGCATACCCATTCCTGGCGGAGGATTAGAACACTCCCGCCCAAGTGGGACTCCATGATGGATGTCGAGAAGCAACCAAATGTCCCTCATTAATCACCAGCCCCATCTGGCTCCCCGCCTGATGGTTTTCAGCTGACTTGAAAAAGACCCAATTAGATGAAAACATTTTGACAATTTATCTTGTGGCATGAACAGGTCCAGATTGAGGCTATGATTTCATCACTGGGGAGGGAGGAAGGGATCGGGATGTGGGTCACGCACAGAGCTCGGGGGGACGTGGGGGTCTCCCCCAGGAGCCTTCCTGTGAACCAGAGTGCAGTCCGCCTCCCGCTGGCTGCTGGCCGTGTCAGTCCCGGGCGGGCCGGAACCGCAGGAGGAAGAGCGTCCTTTGGTTCAGGTGGAAAAGGCCCGAGAAAATGGACAATCGGAAATAGTCGAGCAGCTTGGCCTGCGGGGGGGTTGAATGGGAAGCAGAAGTCGGGATGTGACCAAGGCCGGGCCTGGTCCAGCCCTCACACGAGCAAGGTGCCTGGGGACCCAGCCCAGAGACAGGTGACTCAGATTTGGCCTCCTTGAGGTGTGCCTGGCAGAGCCCCCCGAGATTCCCACACCCTCCTTGTAGAGCTGGGAACGTGCCAGTGTCTCCGGAATGGCCCATCCACGGCGGGTGATTGTTTCCATGAGATCACAGCTCTTCGTTCTTCAAAACCGTGTTTCCAGCCGCCTTGAAGGTCCTTGTGGGTGGCTCGCCAGGAAAGCCCCCAGCGGGCTACCTACCGCCCCTTGAAACTTGTTCATGCCCTCTCTCCTCTGCACGGGGGAGCTGCCTGAGGACAGGAAAAGCAAACCAGGGTGTCTCTCCCACCAAGTTCATGTCTGCAGCCCGCAGGCCGACAGGAGGTATGCTTGCACACGGTGGGGGTGGGGCGGGGGGCGGGATTTACCTCTCTGGGCAGGACTTCTGCCGGTGGCCAGCCTGCCAGGCCCGGGAGGGCCTCTAGTAGGCCAACCTGCCGCTCGCACTCTGGGAGGCGGCCTGCGTGGGGACCTGCCCTGTGACTTGCCGGGCAGGGCTGGCAGGGAGATGGGCTTCTCCTCCGGAGCTGCTCGCCCCACTCGGCACTCACCCCTCCCTACCCAGCAAGCACCCGGCACACGGACGCCCCACCCCCTCACTTGCACGGGTCGAACCGGACTCTTCTCTTTCACGGCTTGGTTTGTTGCAGGTCGGCGCGTACGTGCGTGCATGCACACACACACACGCGCGCGCACACACGTGCACACGGCACACACGCACACACACACGGCACAGCAAGTCACCCAGGGACCCCATCTCAGGCGCCTCTCAGTTCCTGTGCA
Organism: Puma concolor; assembly: GCF_028749965.1. NCBI lineage: Eukaryota > Metazoa > Chordata > Mammalia > Carnivora > Felidae > Puma > Puma concolor. The sequence goes on from NC_141677.1 coordinate 75,294,533, forward strand.
CGCGTGCGCTCACATTTGCACACACACATGTGTACTGCGCATACATTACCCTTCATCCGGACATACAGCTGGTTGGGGGCCAAGCCTGGCAGGTGACCAGACACAGCCACTGTCCTCGGGAGAGCCTGTGTGTGCAGGGCAGGCCAGCGGAAGCCTGACCTGCGGAGTCCGCCTCCCAAATAGATCTGTCAACAGGTCCCCCCTTGACTCCAGGCTGAGTCTTACTGGCATGACTTCCGGAGGGGGGGGCGGGGCTCAGCAATGCTTGTTTTGTTCGTGTTTTGGGTGGAACCAGCCTCCATCTTTGAAAAATGGTGATAATCTTTGAGAAACACTGGCTTACGTGATCACCGGGAAGTCTTCCGGAGCTCCCGGTCTACGAGCCTTACTTAGGTGTCACTGAGATGTTACTCATGCGCCCGGAAAGAGCGCCCAGCTGCAGCACCGCGTTATCGGGTTTGGTTGATGCATTACTCAGGTCCTCACCCCCCACCCCCTTTTTGCAAATAACAGAAACCCACCTCAAACAGGCTTGAGCAAAAATAAATCAATTGGTTTAGGTAATTGGGAGGATGGGGAAGAGTGCTGCTGGGAATTTGGACGGCTCTCAGATGACCTCTTCACCTCTCCACGGATGTGTCTGTGTTGGTCTTGTGCTCTTAGACACCTGCCCGATGGCCAGCGACTCAAGAGACAAACCCACAGGCTTTGTTGTCTTAGGAAGAAAAGCTAGGCCACCTCTCTTCCCAGTTTGGGGGGAAAAAATGAAGGAGATCTCTGATTGGCTCATTTGGAGTCAATGTGCCAGCCTTAGGCGCAATCACTGTTTCTAGGTGAGGTTCTGTTGTGATTGGTCTACCGTGGGTGTGACCCCACTTCCCAGGCCAGAGTGTCAGTATCTTTCTCAGGGATTCCCCGAGGGAGAAACAGTGGGGAAAGAAACCACAGGTGTTTATTACAGTCGGCCTCTGATGCCCCTCAACTCCCACCTCCCCATCCCCTCCAGGATATGAGCAATAACAGGCAGTGAGTAGCTGGGGATCTTTTCTTGGGATAATTGTCCCAATTTGCAAGCTTCTTGGCAAGCTTCTGTTCTAAGACCTATCCTTCAGGCTCCTAAAAGAGGTATCCCTCCACCCCCCCCCCCCATTTCCAAGGAACAAGGGGGACTGTTCTCGGGACACACCCAAGAGGGAACTACATGGAACCCTGTTTACAAATTTAGCTGGAGGCCAACCTCAGCCTCCGAGCCATTTCTACATGTGCACTCCCAGAAATACTGGTGCAAGCTTTTGGGTTTCTGCCCCCACAGGACCCCGCTGTGTCATGAGCTGAGCTTGTCAAGTATCACGTCTTAACTAGTCGGTTCAGGGGTCAGCTGGGCACAGAACTCCCCTGTCCTTTTTTGGATCTCCGTGTGCACTCATTGGCCGAGGCTCCTCATGGCAGCTGTCACTCCTTCGTTGGCCAAGTTGGAAAGTGGTCCACGTTGAACCCACCCTGGAAGCATGAGCCTCTCCAGCCCCCAGGATCCTGATGGATGACCTTACGGTTGACTTAGTTAATGCAGGGAAAGTGTTCAAAGTCTTTGGACGTGGGATCGTGCACCATTTGACCCAGGGGATTTTTTTAAATATAATTTATTGATTGACAAATTGGTTACCGTACAACACCCAGTGCTCATCCCAACAAGTGCCCTCCTCGATATCCACAAATACGGTGGCCCCGAGGATTTTTATGGCATTTCTGGGTGAATTGGCTTGGGCAGACTACTAATTGGATTAATAACAATAATGCAAATGGTGTGGTGGTGGTGGTGATGATGGTGATGACAATAAGGATGATGATTGTATGTTATCATGATGCATGGTAATTATATCAGCAAGTTCTGTCGCTTTTAAGCACTTCCCATGTGCCAGCCACTGCATTTATCCCTGCTTATACAGTGTCATTGAAAACTTAAACACCAGTCTTGTGAGGTTGCCATTTGGCAGACATGGAATCCAAGTTTCCGAGAGGTTGAGGAACTCCTTGAAATTCACACAGCTAGTCCAAAATTCGAATCCACGTGTGTTTGATTCCAAAGCCTCTGCTTTTGACTCCTGTACCATATACTTCAAAGAGCTGAAAACTTGAAACTACCCAAATGTCCATCAACAGGGGGGTGATGATATCCAAACCATGGAATATTAAGTAGCTGCTTAAAAATCACGTATGCCTGCATGTCCTAATATGGAATGATTTTGAAGACGTGGGCAAGTGAGAAAAAGCAAGTTGAACAAGATAAGTAGAGGATAGCTTCATTTAAGTACTCTCCAACCACACAACAGGACAGTGGAACTTTCCGTGTTCGTGCACGTGGACGGAAACAGGCCAAGGAATATGCACCACCTGGGGACTGAGGCTTGCTGTGGGGAGGGAAGTGAATTTGGGTGAAGGCCAAGGGTGCTTTGGCTTGATCTGCATTTCTGGGAATTTTTAGATGAACCTGGCTTCTTGCATTCACTGCATAATTAGAGAGGAAAATTGTGTCCTGGCTAGGAGTTTGTCTGGATTTACATCCTGGCTCTGTCATTATGAGCTGTGTGACCCCAGGCAAGGCACTTATCTCTGTTTCCGCATCTGTAACATGAGAATAACTGCCAGGACCACCACCATCAAAACAATAACAACAACTACTACTATAATAATAATAATAATACGTATACCTGTACCTATCTCAGAGGATTAATACAGGGTTTCCCAATCATAGCATTGCTGATATGTTATGCTGGGAGATTCTTTGTTTTCAGGGGCTGTCCTGTCCATCGCTAGATGTTTAGCAGCATCCCTGGCCTCTCCCCGTTAGATGCCGATCGCACCCTCTCACCCCAATCGTGACCATAAACATGTCCCCTGGAGGGTGAAATCATGGCAGTCGAAAACCACTGGGTTCACGTGATGGTAAAATGAGTTAATCCGCGTTAAGCGCTGAGGACAGAGCCCGGCACAGAGTAAGCCCCGGGTAGACGGTAGCTCCCACTAACCCCAGGGAGAGGGAAGGTGAAGGGGACGACTTTCTCCTCCAGCCAAGCGTGGGTGTAGGGGAAGAATTCCGGGCTGGAAGTCGGGCTGCCTGGGGTCTGCGTGTGCCCCTGCCCCTCAGTGCTGGGGAACTTCGGGTTCACCTCTTGGGGCCTCGGTTTCCTTATGTGTGGTAAATTCAGGTCCCCAGGGAGCACCTCCCCTCCTCCATCTCTCAGGGCCCCCTACCCTCTTCCCTCCACGGCGGCCTAGGCTGCTGGCTTGGCTGTCTGGGAATCCAGCTCCGACGCGGCCCCCTCCCTCCCTCCACAACTGGGGAGCAGATGCCGTCCGTGAGGCTGTTGCCCAGACGCAGGTGGTACCACCTGCCACAAGTTCCTTGATTCCTGGTCGTCCTACAATCACTTTTGGCCCCGAAACAATTTGCTGGGTGAAGGGAGAGAAGGGCCTGGAGGGAAGGGAGGAAGAAAGGGAGGGAGTGGGGGGTGGTTCAGGGTTAAGAGTGGCCTTTGAAGTTTGCAACCATCTTATATAAAACATCCTCAGTCATTCTCCATTTGGATGATGTCAGGAGAGCACATTACCATCCCGAGATCAAATGCAACAGCAAGAATCACTTGTTGCTCACCAGGCTACAGTCATATATCAAGTATTCCAGGCACACGCAATTCGTAACTTTCCCCGAAACAGATTGATATTTTCCTCTTCCACTTTCTGGGAAGAAGACATCTGACTTTGCTTTGAGCAGAGTTTGGGAGGCGGTGGGGAAATTAAACCAGCGCCCATTGTCTTTGCACGAGGCTGGCCATGCAGCTGACAGCGCGGTTCTATTTCTTCTCTCCTCTGTGTTCACTTGGCCACAGGCCGTTTGCTCTCGGCGCCACGCAACGGACAAGACATCCAAATTATTTGCTCAGGCCCTCGAGAATCTGACCCAAGTGATAAATAGAGCAGGAGGAGTTGTTTCCTCGTCTTCTTTTTTAAATCTCCTTCTGCTATGCTCTTGTCTTTTCCTTTTTCTCTTTGGTTGTTTTGGACTCGTGTTGTCTTCCTGGTGTGGAGGTCCTCGAGTCATCAAGTCCCTCCTGAAGAAACCGTAAAACTGGGCGAGGGGACTTTTTCCCCTCGGTTTTGCACCCCAGAGAATTGCAGACTGCAGAACCGGAAGGCCCCTTACATATCACCAGGGGCAACCCTTCCGCTTTACAGACGAGGATATCGAAGCCCAGAGAGGGGAAATGATCAGCTGAGGGCCACACAGCCTTGACCTGGAGCGATGTGCTCACTGTCTCCAGGTGCCACTTTTCTGATTTGTCAACAGGGAGAGCGGTAAGAGCTCCTTTCCCAGAGGTGAGCGTTAGGAAGCCAGGAGAGAACGGAAGGCCTTTCAGCAATTGTGAGGTGCCGTCCCAAAGCGAGGCACTCAGACTCCCGGTTCGGAACGGTCAGGAGCTGAAATGATGAACTGAAGTTGAAACGGACTTCCCTACTTTTGTGGCTCTCTTCCTTATTTTACAAATCTGTGATGACCGCACAGAGCCTGAACTTGGAGCAAAGGCAGGCAGATTTCGGAGACTCCTGGGTGAGCTGGGGTCACCATGTGTCCCGTGCAATGAGGCAGGCGGGAGACTGAGAGGCAGACTGGGGTCCCTGAAACCAGCTTGGGGAAGAGAACAGGCCAGTGCTGACCTCACCCCGAAGGCTTCAGTTATCCGGAGTCTACATCGTCTCCTTATGGACAGAGATGAGTCATTAGTATCGGTTCCTCTGTGCCCTGTAGTCACACGTGAAGATATGTGCAGCTGCCCTTGAGACAAGCCGAGTGCATAGGAGGCAGTGGGGGCTCAGTGGTTTGCATGTGGTCTGTAGCCAATGGCCTGGGTTCAAACCCCAGCACGATCAATTACTAGCTGTGTAAACCTGGCTAAGCTTTTCAGCCTCCCTGAGCCTCAGCTTTCAGCACTTAAATGTGTTTTAGAAATCATAACTTAATGCACACATAAAAGAGGACACACAACATGCAAATGAGGGATGAATCCCTGTGAACTCACTTCCCCAAAATACACCTTTCCAATATCTTTGTATCCTGGATGGCTCTCTTTCCTTCAGTCCCCTCCTTCTGCCACAGAAATAACCATGATCCTGAAAAGTGTCTACGGTTCCATTACTTAAAAATGAAAAACAATTTTTTTATTATTTACGTATGTACCGCTAAGTAACATAGAGCTTATTTTTGCTTGTGTGTGTGTGTGTGTGCGTGTGTTTTCTTTTGAGCTTTAGAAAGGTTGTATCACACTCTTGGAGGTCTGTGGGACTTGCTTTTTTTCCTACTTGAAATTATATTTTTAAGATTCATCCTTGGTATTGGGCGAGGCTGTGTTTCATCCATTGTCTTTGCTAGACACTATCCTATGGTCTGAATATAAAATAGAGCACAATTTATTTATCCAGTTTCCTTCTGATGGGCATTTGAGTCTTATCCAGTTTTGTTGTGTTTTTTTAAACAACTGTTAATACTGCTTCTATGAACATTTTAGTGTGGGTCTTCTACTGCACCGTGTGTAAGTTTCTATTGGGCGGATCTATAGAAGTGGGATTGCTGGGTCTTAGGGAGTAGAGATTTCAACTTTACGGGATGGCACCAAACGATTTTTCAGAATGCTTGGACCCAAAGCCTCCATTTTCCATTTGTAATGTAGACGCCGATCTCACAGGGCTGATGCCAGAATTGAATGCATGCAGAACACATCGAACATTTAGCTCGGTGCCCGGGCATGGCTAGATGATGCCCGGACACGGTATGTTTGACTGGCCAGCTCCGTTCTCCAGCGGAGCTTGGAAAGTCCTTCTCCATCTTCAAGAGGCCAGTTTTCTGCTACTCAGTCTGAACACTTTACTGAAGTGTGTCCTGTGACTCTCACTTTAGGGCTTAAAAACCACAGGTTTTCTTTTTTTTAAAAAAAAAAATGTTTATGTATTTATTTTGAGAGAGAGAGAGAGAGTGCCAGCTGGGGAGGGGCAGCGGGAGGGAGAAAGAGAATCTCAGGCAGGCTCCGTGCTGTCAGCGCAGAGCCCGATGTAAGGCTCAATCCCACGGGCCGCGAGATCGTGACCTGAGCTGAAATCCCGAGTCGGACGCTTAACCGACTGAGCCACCCAGGCGTCCCTCACAGTTTTTTCTGTCCACCCAGCATCCTGATGGACTCTGCTACTGCCCAGTGTTTATCATACGGGGGGCTCTCTCTCTCTCTCTCACTGTGCCTCAGTTAGAACAGCCCCTGAAGGAAACTTCCAGAAGACCAGTGTTTCTCAAATTTCAATGGCGATCTTGCAAAAAAATGTAGATCGTGGTTCGGCATGTGTGGGGCAGCTTAGAGATTCTGTTAGCAGTTAGGAGACTGCTCCCAATGCAGGTTGACACTGCTGGTCACGGGCAGTGGGTGGGAAAGAGTGATACCCCAGCTGAGCCCCGGTGGAGGGCCCGGCTTAGCCAGGCTACGGCACAATGAGACGCATTCCGGCCAGGGAGCAGGGCCTTGCAGAGGAGCAGCCTGCGAGGTGGTAAAACTCGCTCCATTGTGTGAGGCTGGCTGTTCTCCAGGAACTCTCTCTAGGACTTATAAAGAGTTGCTCACAGGCGCCTGGGTGGCTCAGTCGGTTGGGCTTCCGACTTTGGCTCAGGTCGTGATCTCGCGGTTCGTGAGTTCGAGCCCCGCGTCGGGCTCTGTGCTGACAGCTCGGAGCCTGGAGCTGCTTCGGATTCTGTGTCTCCCCCTCTCTCTGCCCCTCCCCGACTCATGCTCTGTCTCTGTCTCTCTCAAAAATAAATAAATATTAAAAAAAAAAAAAAAGAGTTGCTCAGGTCTTATGAGGGCACCAACCGAATTGGGTGGCCCCAACTGCCTGGCCTGGTCCCTACCAGGACGTTCCGAAGAAAAATGTAGGGAAGCAGCTTCCCATTGCTGGGGTCAGGACTCTGGTTTTGGGTTAGATTCCCATTTTTCTCATCCATTTTATCTTGGAGCCCAGGACAGCGCTGACCTGACTCAGCTTCAACGCCCATCTCCAGCCCCAAATTTCCAAAGCCGACCGGCAGTGTATGGCTGCAGAAGAGACCTTTTCCTCTTACCCCAAAGCCGCCCCCTACCCTGTCCTGTCTCTAGGTAAAAATAATGACTTTGTTTGTCAAAGCCAAGAACTTCTTGGGCTATCCCAAGCACAGGGCATGTCTTCAGAACGTACGTGTGACAAAACTCGTGTTCTCCCGTGAGCTCAGCATGTTGGGCTTTGGGAGATTTAATTATTATTCTTTTCTTTTCTTTTTAAGCGGCGGCTGATGCTTTTCCCTCCTCTCTGTCTCTGCCGTTGACAGCCCGACACCCAGGAAAGCGTGCAAACCCAGTTATCCACAGCTGTTGCCAAGGATATTTATCACTTTTCAGCCCTCCACATGACTCCTAGATGAGACACCCAAATGCACCTAAATGGGGCCCTTTTCGCTTCCCGTTTGAAGTAAAAATTTCCAAGCAACATCTGACATCAGGATAACGATGACTCAGACTTTCCGACACTTAAGCCCAGATCCACATGTCCAAACATCTAAGATGATGCTACATGGTATATGAGTTCTGCCCCTGACTCCAACAGGCTGTTCACCTTGTGGCATCTCCGAGGTCCTTACACGGTGCCGTGGTTCTGGAGGTCTCGCTTACGTGCCGCCTCAGTATGGAGTCGTGGAAGGGACTCTAAACTAGACTGGAAGAGTACAGATCTAACCCAGAAATGCCAACAAGGGGTTGCGCTGTCCCAGGCACTCTCCTGGCCTCTCGGCATTGCGGTCCGGTCATTTGAAAAATAGTCAGCAGTTTCCAAGCGTTTTGTAAAACAAAGATCCCTTTGGCCAAACCAAATCTTAAATGGAGCCCCAGTGTAGGGCGGATAAATGCCGCGCTGATTTGGTTGAGGCAGGACTGGAGCCCCAGAGTCTTACTCGCTCTCCTCCTTCCCGGTGCAAGAAGCCTGAAGGTCACTCTAGGAAGCTTTAGGGCTCCATGGAACACAGTTGGAAAACCACTGAACTAGGTAAGCCCACAAAGTGCTTTTACCGCGGATGGTCTCTGAAGCGGTGGTGAGATGGCCGGGCTGGGGATGTGGAGAGTTTGGGGCTGAATTGTGTCCCTCCAAAGTTCATATGCTGAAGTCCTATCTCTCAGGGCCCCAGAATGTGACTGTTTGGAGAGAGGGCCTTTAAGAGATGATGAAGTTAAAAAAATTTTTTTTTAATGTTTATTTATTTTTGAGACAGAGAGAGGCAGAGCATGAGCAGAGGAGGGGAGAGAGAGAGACGGAGACACAGAATCCGAAGCAGGCTCCGGGCTCCGAGCTGTCAGCGCAGAGCCCGACGCGGGGCTTGAACTCACGAGCTGTGAGATTGTGACCTGAGCTGAAGTCGGACGCCCAACCGACCGAGCCACCCAGGCGCCCCAAGAGATAACTAAGTTAAAATGAGATCACTAGGGCGGGCCTGATTCCCATATGACTGGTGTCCTACGAAGAGGAGATTAGGACACAGACACACACAGAGGGAAGACCGGGAGAGGACACGGTGGGGAAGGACCGCCACCTAGAAACCAAGGAGAGAGGCTTCAGAAGAAATCAAACCTGCCAAGACCTTGCTCTCGGACTTCTAACCTCCTTGACTAGGAGAAAATAAATTTCTGTTTAAGCCACCCAGTCTGTGGCACTTTGTCAAGGCTGCCCTATGAACTAATATCATAAAAGCGGAGGGGAACAGTTTCCCCTACGGGTCACCATTGTAAGGAATCCTACTTATTCTACTCTAAGACGACGAGGAAACATCGTGTATCTCCTCTCAGAGAGTCTGAGTCCATGTTCTTCACAGAAGAGACGCACCTGTGGTCTCCCAGGGACTACGTCCCTGTCTTTAGGAGGATAAGTGGCCTGTTCTTGAGTCTGGCCATGTCTAGTTGGGGGGGGGGGGGTCTGAGTTCTGTAGGCATCCACAGGAATGGTGATGCTGGGCTTGGTGACCGGAACGTCAGGAAGACCTCCCTCTGGCTCCTGGTCTGTCAAAGTCTGGCCACGGGAACATTGAAGGCCTGCTGGGAATGTAACCCAGGTTTTATTTTTTTCCTGAACAAACTGTGCTAACCTAGTGCCCAGGGTAATAATAGTTATCGGTGGTGGAGGTGTGTGAAACTAGCAATTTTCACTTCGCAGGAATTTGTCTGGGAAAATCACAGTTTTTCACCTTTGGAAACTGCCATTTGGTTTCATGAAAACTTCTAGGTGAAAAGAAACGTAAGAGAATATTTTCCAGTTTTCGTGAACTGGATTTTGGCAGAGGTGGGGACTCTCGTCAATCTCAATGGCAAGAGGGTCCACCGTGGCATAGGACTGCAAAACAAGTTGGTGGAAAACGAAAGGGGTGTGGAGAGGCCATGCGGTGCCCTTAATGTCCTTCCAAGGGCCTCTCTGGAGAAGGGGCAAGGCACGGCTGACACCAAGCTCTGGAAAAGCAAAGAGGGACGTAGGACTTTGGGACAAATCACTGTGTTCTTTGGCATCTTGCCATGGGGTGTGAGGGAAAGGGGTAAGCTTATTTATCATCTCGTTTATGAAGGTCTCTCTTACCTTCCGATCTCAGCGATTGGCTGTGTTTATGTGGCTCATGCCTCCTTGGGGTTTTAATCATGTGGGGTTCATTCATTCAGCCACCTACGTAGTTTCCCTTGTACATCACATGCGTGTGGTCACAACAGACATTGCACAGGTGTGTGTGTGTGTGTGTGTGTGTGTGTGTGTGTGTGTGTGTGTGTTTTGGAGGTGGGAGGAAGATGGTAAAGTGGAGACAAGGCATACAGCAGTAGAATAAGACGTCACATCTTTATACGTGAGGAACTGGAAGTCTGTTGGAAGAGACAGAATTCTTGCTCAGGAAATAGCTGGAAAAGAGTGGTGGGGCAGGCAAAGATACAGGACTAAACAAATGATGCCTGCTGAATTGGACAATATGACCCAAGAGCCTTAATATTGTAATTGCTCTTCTGAGAAACTATCCTAAGGAAACAGTCAGAAATGCAGTCAAGGACATTAAGATCTTCTCTGTGCACTTATTTACGAATAGTACGATGGTATCCAACTTGGGTATCAGCCTAAGCTGTAACAGTGAGTGGGATTGGTTCAATCAACAATGATCCAGCCCAGAGGTCGGTAAACTATGGCCCTTGGGCCAATCTCGCTCTCCCTCCATCAGGTTTTTTTTTTTAATCTTTTCTTAAATTTTTTTAATGTTTATTTTTGAGAGAGAGAGAGAGAGAGAGGGAACGCACAAGCGGGGGAGGAGCAGAGAGAGAGGGAGGCACGGAATCCAAAACAGGCTCCAGGCTCTGAGCCATCAGCACAGAGCCCGATGCAGGGCTCGAACTCACAAACCGTGAGATCGTGATCCGAGCCGAAGCTGGACGCTCAACCGACTGAGCCACCTGGGCACCCCACTCTCCATCAGGTTTTGTAAATAAAGTTTTATTGGCACACAGTCATGACCATTCCATTATGTATTGTCTGGGACTGCTTTGGCACCCCAATGGCAGAGTTGAGTAGTTGCCACAGGGACCACATAACCTGCAAAGCCTAAAATATTACTCTTTGGCCCTTTCACAAAACATCTTCTGACTCCTGGTCGAGTCATATGAGAACATGCCAGGCAAGCATCAACAATGAATAAAGACTTTTTTATTGTCACGCATATGTCATGATGTTAAGTAAAAAGAAAGTACGTGATTTTTTGATATTAATAATAGTAACTAACATTTGTTAAGTGCACATGAAGTTCTCAGTACTGTTAAAATGGTGTTTACAAGGACTTCTTAATAACAGGAGAAAACGCTTATGGTATAATACCAGGCCCCCCAAAAAAGCAGGATGTAAAATGTTGATATCAGTAATAATTATATTTATTAAGCACATGTTAAACTCCAGGCACTGGGCTCATCACTTTACATATCATTTCACGGAGCCTTCAAAAATGCCACTTGGAAGTTACTGTTATTTACAAATCAAGTACGGAGATACACAGAGCTTAAGTGGTTTACTTTAGGGACCTACCTGGTTAATGAAGGAGCCCGAATTCAAAGACAGGGAGTGTGCCTCTACACAGAGAAAGGCCTAGAAGGAAATGGGGCAAATGTTAGCATGTGTATGTGTGCGGTGGGAGGAGAGCTGTAGAGCTGAGGTTGTCTTTGGCTGGACGTCGCCGAGAACTTGGAAAATATCAGCTCGGGCACGTGTGGTGTTGCTTTCTCCCATAAGCAGGAAATCCGGGGGAGGCAGCCAGTGCTGCATCGGAGGCTCTCTGACCCCACGAGCCACCTGCATTCGACCAGCCTGAGCATGTGAGTTTTGTCCTCAGGCTTGTCACTGGTTTGTCCGGGTGACTGCTCCACTAGGTGGGTCATTTTCTGCATTCAAGGCAGAAAGAGGGCTCGGGGCAAGGGGCCAAAAGTGTAAGTTGACTGAGAGGTCCCTTTATTGAAGGGCTTTCCTCTAACTTCCCAATAGTAGCTTTCGCTTCTGCCTCATTGACCGGAGTGCGGTCACATGATTATCCACAGTGGCAAAGAAGGCTGGGAAGTGGTTTTCCAGCCAGGCACACTGCAACCCTGAACAAAATTGGGATTTTGTGAGTAAGGAAAAAGGGGAGCGTGGATAATTGGGAGTCAGCTTCCAGTGTCAGCCACATGGATGGACGGTCGCCAATTTTCCTGTATTCTTTCTGGAATTTTCCTGGATAAATCTTGCTGAGTCTGAAGGCAGGGGGACGGAGGAGAGGTGGGGAGAGAAAGTGACGGGACAGACATGGTGTCTTAGTCCACTTGGGCTGCTACAACCCCATACGATAGACCGAGTGGATTATAAACTAAAGAAATCTATTTCTCACAGTTCTGGAGGCTGGGAAGTTCACGATCAAGTGCTGGCAGATTTGATGTGTGGTGAGACCTTCCTGATTCATGGACAGCTGACTTCCCCCGGGGTCTGCTCATGGCAGAAGGCATGAAAGAGGTCTCTGGAGTCGCTTCCTATAAGGACAGTAATCCCATGATAAATAAAGACTGTGCCCTCGTGACCTCACCAACTTTCAAAGGCCCTATTTCCAAATACCGTCTCATTGGGGGTTAGGTTTCACCGCAAGAATTTGGGGGGGGGGCATACACATTCAATCTATAGCAAGTAAGGAAATCAGGGGAAGCTTCTCAAGGAGACATATTTTATGGGGTGACTGGTGAAGTTGGGAACCTCCAGCTTCCTTTGTTATGCAGGAGAGCCTTGAGTTTTGGGGGATTATAAGAGAAGTCCCTAGACAGTCTGTTTGATCAGCTTCTCCCACCTTGGGTAGAAATGTGGACCCCTGGGGGGGATCAACCCTGCCTTTCCCCCCTACCCCTCCCACCCCCACCCTGCACAGGCCTGTGGGCGGGGCCATAGCACATGGACTCAGAAGCCATTGAGACCCACTGATAAGGCCAGGAGGCCAGGAGTCCGGTCGGGCCAAGGGGACTTTGGAAACTATAGTGGGTAGAATTTCACATGCATTAAACGATGTAGACTGCACGAGTTCAGTGAGGGGTCCTTCAGTGGAAGCTTCTGGATTTGAGCCAACCCTAGATCCTTGCTTCGCATGTGCACCATTCAAGACTATATCCCAGCCCCTTCCTTCCAGATGTCGGCCCCCTGTGCCCTACAGACCTTTCTGCCCTGAGGTGTAAATGGCTGTTATCAGATACTTTCCTGAAAGCAGGTGCTGAGAGTTTAAAGGTGGGGACTGAGGAGGGAGATCCCAGAGGTGGCTGGCGCTGTGAGGGGGGTGAGAAACCTGGCTCTGACACTTTCCAGCTCTGACTCAGTATTCCCACCTGTCAAATGGGAATATAGTTAAAGAAAGACCAGAGGTGGAGAGCCTGGCAGACAGCCTGATAACAGTAGGGGCTAAATATGTCTGCTCCTTTGTTGCCTTCCATCCTTTGCCTGAAGGGAGCGAGAGTGAGGGCCTGCATGTGGAGATGGGGGGCACGGGTTCCAAACTCAACAGACTTCCCAAGGGTCAACCTCACGGCTGGGCCTGGAATTCCTTTCCTTTACAAAGCACCAGGTTGGGGCGCCTGGGTGGCGCAGTTGGTTAAGCGTCCAACTTCAGCCAGGTCACGATCTCGCGGTCCGTGAGTTCGAGCCCCGCGTCAGGCTCTGGCTGATGGCTCAGAGCCTGGAGCCTGTTTCCAATTCTGTGTCTCCCTCTCTCTCTGTCCCTCCCCCGTTCATGCTCTGTCTCTCTCTGTCCCAAAAATAAATAAAAACGTTAAAAAAAAAAAAAAAAAAAAGCACCAGGTCAGGGCTCACCATTGACTGACTCGGGCCATGCAACCTAGTCTCGGGACCCATCCTCAGGAGGGTAAGGGGCTTGCGCAGTTCCTGTTAAATTGCTAAGTATAGCCGCTTGGAAGGCCCTGCCGGTGTTTGCCGGGCGAGCCCCGCGGCCTCCGGGCTGCCGACGCCGGTGAGCGAGAGGTTTCGTGCGCTGTAAACAAAAACTCAAGGTTTCTTCACGTTGGCTGAGTCTCTCGTTCATGCAGAAAATGAGACATGATATCAAAAGCACATGGGGCTCAGTGGTATTAGGCAGCTTTTATGGGCCTGTCAAGTCCTGGCTCAGAAAAGGGGGCACTTCCTTTACCTGATATCTTTAGTAACTTTCGGATGATTAGGGTTCCTGGGGCCCAGGCCCCAGCAGCTTTCCAGGGACACAGTAACAACTCCCTTTCTAGACAGGGCCAGGAAGCTAGTCTCTTCTCTGGGGCAGCCGTGTCCGGGGTGGGCGGGCGTCTAATAATGTCTAACGGTGGTGCCCGCGTCCCCGACTAGGTCATCATCCAGGCGTGTAAGAGTCTCCCCGAGCTTGGATACACGGAGAGTGCCCACTGTGCCGTCGGGTGGGGTTACAGCGCTCTAGTCCTCCTGCTCCGGCACGGACCTCAAACATGTCCCCTGTAGACAAACACATTGATCGGGACGAGTTAGAGGCTCTATCTCATGCTGGTTGTCCAAGTGAAAGCCGGGGAGCCCGGCCCCCCAGGATCTGAGGTTGAGACAGAATAGCTATTCGGAACAGTTTCCATCAGAGTCCCACGAACCATATCAAGGTAGCTGCTGAACTTGGCAATGTGAGTCGGTGAATGGCCATGTTCATTGGTGGGATTTGCCTGTGTGCTGGGGTGGGATCTGACCTGTTTTCTCCAGGTAGAGCTTGGTTCAAAAGGGAGGGCTTTAAAGACCCTTAAATGCCTAACAAGGAGACTTTTGTACGGACGACCCCCAGGGGGCTCGAAGGGTGGTGCACTGCGTTCGCCCAGAGAAGGGCTGCATTTTTTTTTTTTTTTAATTTTTTTTTTTTCAACGTTTATTTATTTTGGGGACAGAGAGAGACAGAGCATGAACGGGGGAGGGGCAGAGAGAGAGGGAGACACAGAATCGGAAACAGGCTCCAGGCTCCGAGCCATCAGCCCAGAGCCTGATGCGGGGCTCGAACTCACAGACCGCGAGATCATGACCTGGCTGAAGTCGGACGCTTAACCGACTGCGCCACCCAGGCGCCCCAGGGCTGCATTTTTTTAACGCACACAAAGCTGTGGTCCTGGCTGGCACCCTGAGATGCTGGCACAAAGGGTGTTAATAGAGGAAACCCTAGTAGCTAAGTTGGAGTGTGCACTCCTCCTTGCAAAGCTTTTCTTTTTTCTTTCATTTAAAAATTTTTTTTTAATGTTTTTGAGAGAGCGAGAGCGCGCTAGAGAATGTGAGCAGAGGAGGGGCAGACACACACACACACACACACACACACACACACACACACACACAGAGTCCGTAGCAGGCTCCAGGCTCTGTGCTGCCACCATGGAGTCCGACACGGGGCTCAAACCTATGCCCTGTAGAACTGTGAGATCATGACCTGAGCCGAAGTCGGATGCTTAACTGACGGAACCGCCCAGGCGCCCCAATCGTTGTAAAGCTTCTCTGTTGGTGCAAGCAGAACTCCAAGTCACTCTTACCTTCACCTCCGCTTGTAAGATACTGTCTGTGGACCTCCTACCAGTATTCTAGAAATATGTGCGCTCTTTGATACGACTTTTTAGATCTCAGGTATTTTCGTTGCCGTTTGACAGATCAAGAAATCGAGGCTCAGAGAAGCTGTGTAACTCATCTAAACACATGACGCGCCACAGGTGGGCGTGAGGATTGG
This sequence comes from Puma concolor, assembly GCF_028749965.1. Taxonomy (NCBI): domain Eukaryota; kingdom Metazoa; phylum Chordata; class Mammalia; order Carnivora; family Felidae; genus Puma; species Puma concolor. Next base: position 75,309,864 of record NC_141677.1, read on the forward strand.
AACCCACAAGAGACAGACGCCAAGGCCAACTTATTGGAAGCCTTGGGCTGGCAGCTTTCCAGGGTCCCTTGAACAAAAATGGCTCACAGATGCTGGGGCCACCTTTTTAAAACACTAAAGATATATATGTAGATGTAGATGTGTACATATGTATATATAACTGCGAAACACAATTTACGTATAGGAAAGTCCATAATACATACACTTTACATGCTAAAGAATTACTGTACGTTAACACCCACGTAGCTTCCACTTACATTCCCTTATGAATACCCTAGAGGCCCCCGCCCCCCCACATCTCCTCCCAGACACTCTCACAGCCCTCTGGTACAACCACGAACCCGATTCTCTTACAGAAGTCACTTCTCTGCTCTTTTTTGTTTTATCACCTAAGCAGATGTGCGTAAGCAGCGCAGCTTTGTTTTGCCTGGTTTTTGAACTTCATAGCCCTGGAATCACACGGTGTAGACTCAGCTGTGTCTGGTTGCCATTATCCAGCAAGGTATTTGTGAGAGTCATCTAGATTCCCAACGGTTTGTGTATTTTCCTTGTGCTGCCGTATTTTATGATAGGACTATTCCGCAGCATGTTTGTCTCTTCCTCTAGCGACGGACCTTTGGGTTGTTTCCAGTTGGGGCATTCTGAGGCTGCTGCTGTGAACGCGCTTACGCGTGTTCCTACGTCTCCGTTGAGGGAAATCTCAACATCATGGGACACACATGTCCTAACGTTAGCGGATACTGACGAAACGTTTCCTGAAGTCAGGTGCCCGTTTACACACCCAGCCGCTGTGGGTGAGACGTCCAGTTGGCCAACGAACCCACCAACTGCTTCGTGCATCGGTCTTTTGGACTCTAGCCATCTTGGTGGGCGTGTAGTGATAGCCCGCTGTGGTTTCGGATATATTTTTTACGATTCTATGTGTTCTGGTGAAGCCCAGGTTCGTTTTCTTCAAGTAGACGCAGGAGGAGACGACCATTGAGGATTTCGGGGCTGAGCTCCGTGCACCTGGAAAAGAAAGTGGTCTTGAGAAGTTGCCCTGCGGAACATCCATGTGGGTGTTGGGGCTTCAGGATCAATGGGCACGTGGGCACCTGGGCGTGGAGGACAGGCTTCCTTCTTGGTGGCCCTCTGCTGGCTCTCTCCCCTCACCCCAGCCATTCCTGTCATTTCCTTGTCCCGATGCCTCTGAGTCACCCGAGATTTCTGGGGGCCGCCAACAGTCATAGCGGCTGCTTCCTGGGCTGCCCTCTGGGCTTCAGTTTCCTCAGTGGAAAGAGGGGATCTGGGGAGATCGAATGCGATGATGCATGCTAGCCTGGCACCGGGCCTGGCACAGAATAGGTGCTCGGTTACCAGGCTGAGACTATGCTGTGGCAAGTGAGGTATGTGGGGTGCAAAATGTAAGGCCCCCGCCTCGGATGCCGCCCCTGCACTTGCCCCACCCCCAGAGTGAGTGCCTCCGCACGTTTCCACCTTGGGCATCTCACTTACCTCCTCCTCGCCCGGGCCCTGCTCAGCTGTGAGGCCCCACTGATCCTCGGACCTCGGCCGCCCGGAGAACTTTCTCTAGAGCGCGCTTTTCAGGCCACTCATTATGAATTTCCAGCGGATTCCAAAACCAATTTGAAGATGTTTTACACAGCACTCATAAAACGTGGTGTGGAATAGGACAGAAAATATTAAATTCATCCTCTGTCACAGGGGTAAGTGCTGATTCAGGGATCTAGGTCTCGGTGATACGTATGTACAGGTGCACCAGGTCACGGTGTATGACCCGTGGGTCGCCGTGAGTCACAGTATAAAAGGGTTTTGAAAAATGCCACGTTGTCACCTCTGCACCGTTGACGGTGCCGGGGACACCGCCCACTTCTCTTTCTGCCCCCCTCCTTCACCTGGCAGGTTCTTGCTGCCCCTCAGACATCCCTGCCCGAGCCTCCTCCCCTCTGAAGCCTGCCTTAACTTCCCCATCCTCGGTACCTCTGTGCGCCTCAGGGATGGTCACCGCTTGATGCTCTTGGGCAATGAGGTTGGCAAGCGGAGGGGGCCTGGAACCTCTGGGGTGTGAGGGCGAGGCAGAGGACGCAAAGGCTTGTACGGCCCTGTTTCTCTGTCCCTGAAACGTTGTCACTTAATGCTGCACAGCTAGGCCAGACTTTACTGGAGAGATGGGAGTAAATAACAGAAATTGCAAAAGTGGCAGGGGATGATGCGCAATTCATGGGATTCCCACAAAGGTTCTCCAGAAGAAAAGCATCAAGATGACCGTGCATAGTGGGTGTGAGCTCCTAGCCGGGGTGGCTCCGCCTTGGGATCCTCCCTGGCCTGAGAGCCCGCCTCTACCTGTAAACCTTCGAGATGAATTTCCGCATGTCACGAGGGAGGCTCCGCGCTCTGCTGGCGGGATCGGCCCGGCCCTGGGATTCACCCCCTCCTTTCAGCAGCCGGTCCTTGAGCTTCCATAATCCCTGAAGCTCATTCCCAGGACCCGGGTGGTTTGGTCAAGTTTGAAAAAGACAAGTGTGTACGCATGTGTGTGCATGTGTGTGTAGGTGTGTGTGTGTTTGGTAGAAGACCAGAGGGACTTGAACGGGACAGTTTGGGACGGGGTTGGCCACACCAACTCAGGTCTTGCCCACCGGGGGAGGCGTGAGGGATAGTTCTTCCCAGTCATGCTGTGGACACCTGGGACAATATCCCCCCAACCCCCAAACATAAATACATCCGCGAATGAACACACACACACACATACACACAGCAAACACTACCACAACAACACATGTATAATAGATGTGTGCATCACACATACATCTATGCATATGCACAAACCCACACACATGTAACCACATGTACACACAAATATGAGAACATAAGCAGACCACACACACAGACAGGCACACACACACCTGTATCTCTTTCAATGACAAATATTAATTCTCAGAGGTCAAACAGTCTAGAACATTCTAAGGGGTGCAGACATTTCCCCCAAGGCAACCTCATCTGCACGGACTCCTGTTCTCCAAGGGAAAAGCCTTCTGGGTGTTAATCAAGGTGGTCTCAGTTTCCTTTAATCCTTCTTTGGCCAGTCCCAGCCTGCCTACTGGGATTCGTCTGTGTAAGGAACTGGCACCCGTCTCAGGGCCATGTGCACTTAGAGCTTCACAAAGACCAGAGCAACTCGTCTCCTGAGCAGGGCATTCTCCCGAGAGTGGAAGGGAAGGAAGCAACACGCGGATTTATGATCCTCCTGTACCAGCAAAACCCTGGGATTTCTGCTTCTATTACGCAGATAGTCATGAAAGCTTAGACGAATAAATGAGCGAATGAATCACGTAACAGAGGTTTTGGAATCCAACAGACGTGGGCTTGACTCCTTGCTCTATATTTGTGTGGATTTGGGCAAAGCACTTAATCTTTATGAGCCTAAGATCCCCTATCTGTAAACAGACGTAATAATACTGCATTAGTTAAAGACGAAGCTATCGTCGTAAAACAAAGAGCTGTCAAAATAACAGCGGCCCCCCAAAAGTTATGTCTACTTCCCTCTCATGCATCGCTCCCGGGTGAATGGCCACGGTTGATAGGCAGTTTTGCTCGTGTGGTCATTCCAGGACCTAAACGCCTTCCATCTTGTTGCTCTGCCTCCTCTGGGCCATTGTTCCCATCCACGTGGTCAAAACCAACATGCAGGGAGGAGAAAGAGAGAGAGAGATAAGTAAGGGGCTTGCCGTTGGAGTGAAAAAACATGACACAAAAATCGCACAAATAACTTGCAGTAACATCCCACTCATCTGAATGTAGTCACGTGACCAGACTAGCTGCAAAGGAGCCTGGGAAATGTAGTTCTTCGGCTGGACAACCATGCGTTTGGCTACAATTCTCTTTCTATGGAAGAAGGAGAGATTGCTCTTTGGTGGATACCTAGCTGTCTTACCACAAGGAGCCATGTCGGAGGGCTGGGGTGAGGACTGAATCAGGTAATGTGAATAACGTGCAAAGCACGGGGCCTGACATACAGTCTGCCCTTGAGAAATGGGAGCTATTAGGTAATAATCTCAAAGGAATTCTTTTAAAATGAATGTTATAATAATGTAATCGGGACGCCCGTTTACTTGGTCCTTTGGTGGGGCAGGGTGGTACGGAAAAAACAAAGGATCCAGTCACAAATGTTTGGACGAGACTCAGGGAGTTTACGGCCTAGAAGGCAACATCAGGTACATCTCAGGGTGGAGTCTTAGAAGAGGTATAGACAGCCTAGAGACGTCCCTCAGATAGGAGGGTCGAAGGATTTGGCAATGGCGGGAAGCCACGGCGATGAACGTCGGGCAATGTGAATTTGTTCTCATGCCCTTGCTAAGTGCTGCTCGTCCCAACCAGGAAGTAAGTTTCCAGGACCGTGAGGGAGAAAGCCAGCGGGACATGCGTGGTCAAGGGGAAGGCTGCATGATGGAGGGGGACACCTCCGTTCTATGGTTTCATCCCCGCGCAAATCTCCTCGCCTTGCGAAGCTTCGTTTTTGCCCACGCACAAAATAAGGACCCCGACAATTCTTCCTCTCAGGGGTGGTTATGGGTCCAAAGCAGGATAATGGGTGTGCTGTAAATTCTGAAAGCCTCTACAGATGTGAGGAATTAGGGTAATTAAATAAAAGTGGGGGAAATCCATCACCCGCAGTCAGGTGTGTCCCCAGCCCCGCTCGGGCTCATGTGGTGGGTGGGTGGAGCCCGCTTACCTGTCCAAGAGAAATGCCTTCCCGTCCCCCCCGGGAGTGGCAGCAAAGCTGTCACTCTCAATCAGAACTTCCTTTCTGGGAGCGGCTTCCTCTGTGTCACAAACCTGGCACAGTTCAAACCTCTGCTTCAAGAGTTATTCTCCTTGGGTTTCGCAAATCCTCTTTTACCCGGAGGAGACAGAAAGCTCCACGTTTCTTTCCACCTGGAAATCACCACGGTTCTAAGCCTGTCCTTGTTTCCCTGCTAAAGACATATTTGTGTGTCTACACCCCGCAATTTTCCCATGTAACTTTCATTAAAGTTAATTGGCGTCACAAGATTAAGGCAGGCAGCGAGAGACAAAGAAGTCAGTGCCAAATTGCGCCTGGCCGGGGTGCCGGGAGAGTGACAGGCTTGGGGGGGGGGGGCAACAGCAAGTGGGAGTCCCAGGCTTTGCTTTGGGGGGTTTCCGGAGAAGGGGCTGCCGACGTGCATTGTGGGAAGAGCCACTGGCCAGGGTTCTTATGTAAGGTTAGGATTGGAGACTCCTTCTGTAATGCAAAGGGGCTTGGAAGGTGTTTTGACCCCTTTCTCTTCTTTACGGTGCTTGGCAATGGGAAAACGTTTTTACAGTCGTGATAGCAACCGTTCACTGGGGTGTCTAATGCGCTCCTCTCTGAGTCGGGGGGCCCCTCTTGCACTTGGATTCTCATGGCCACTCTATGAAGGGTATGTTTATTTGCATGTTACAGATCAGAAAGTGGAGGCTCAGAGAGGTTTCGCGATTAGCCTGAGCACTGACACAAAGACTCAGGAGTGGAGATAACGTTCCAGTTGTTGTCATCTGACTTTATAGCAGGACAGCGGACGGAAAGTGTGGTGGGAAAGAAAGGCTTCCCTCCTTCGATCACTCCTATTTGCTGCCACGTCACGTGGAGAGACCCTTCCGGGCAATCTTGGGGCTGGCGGGGCGTCTGGGACCCGTTCTCTGCGGGGCTGACGTTTGCAGCGTCTGTAAAAGCCTGGAAGGGGGAGGCCTGGAACTCCCAGGTAGCCGGGATTCAGCGCCTCCCACCTTCTGCAGCAGGCAGTGGGCTTCCTGGAACCCAGGATCCACCAAATCCACTAGTTCTAAGCCCTTTGGCAGACAGGGGCCCATTTAACGTTAAAAAAATGCAAGATATTTTTAGTATCTGCTCACTGAAAAACAAAATGATAAAAAATGATGATACTCTCATTTTAATACTATTTGGACATATGTCTGTGTTTTATTTATCACACCTCTGTAAATTAATAATGATACAGTTGGGGCGCCTGGGTGGCTCAGTCGGTTAAGCGTCCGACTTCGGCTCAGGTCACGATCTCGCGGTATGTGAGTTCGAGCCCCGTGTCCGGCTCTGTGCTGACCGCTCAGAGCCTGGAGACTGTTTCAGATTCTGTGTCTCCCTCTCTCTGACCCTCCCCCGTTCATGCTCTGTCTCTCTCTGTCTCAAAAATAAATAAACGTTAAAAAAGAAAGTTTAAAAAAAAAAGAGGAAAAATAATGATACAGTTAAAATAGACAATTCACAGGGCAAATGCAAATGACCAATACCTATGTGAAAAGATGATCAATCTCACTAGTAATCAGGGAAATGCAAATTAAAACAACAACGAGAATCACTGTACTCACCAGATAGGCAAAATTAAAAGTTTGATGCTATCTGGTATTGTCTAGGGTGTGGAGAAATGGTTACTTTTATCTATTTTGCGTTCATGGGAGTAGAAATTGATGCAGGGGAATCGACTTGGAGGGAAATGTTAAAATGTAACGTTGTGTGTGTGTTTGTGTGTGTGCACACGCACACACATACACACCCCCACACACATTGGGGTCACTTCTTGGTGACTCCCTCTAGCGCACAAGAAGAGATGAACATTGAAGCACTGTATGAAATAGCAAAACATTGGAAATAAGCTAAATGTCCATCAGTGCAGCGATGATTACCCAAAAAAATGGGATATTTATACCATGGAATGCCATGCAGCTATTAACTTGAGTTAGCAGACAATATATACTGAGGGGGAAGGACTTCCAGACGTACTGTTGAGTAGAATGAACAAGCAAGCGACAGAAAGCTAATGCTCCCTGTGATATTATATGGCGGCCATAAGAAGGATCCAAGTGGCATCGTCGATTGAGGATCCTAGTTGTTGCACTTTCGGCTCCATCCCTGTGTTTGAGTCAAGGCCGTACTCTCCATGGGCTGTTTCCCTGCCGTGACTAGGTAGAGGAAGAATACTAAAATAAACCTGCTCCCGGGAGACACGGGACTCCTTCAATGGCCAGCTTTGCTCAAGGACTCCTCAGCAGAAGTCTAGGCTCCTTCCACTTACCCTTCTCTCCTTTCCTTCCCTGGGGTCAGTCTTGCAATGTTGTCCGATGGTTTCCCCAGAATCCCTCCTAACTCCACTCTCTTGCCTTCCTACATCACGCCTGCCCGATAGTCTCTCCTCCGGGGACCTCCCTTAATGAAAATTGTACCCGCTTAGCCCTGTTTTGGTATCTACTTCCTGGAATATGCGTTGCGCGTTATTAGTGCAGTGGTTCTCAAACTTCAGCGTGCCCTCGAATCACCTGAAGAACTTGATGAAACACACGTTGCTGGCCCCAGCCCTGGAGTTACTGATTCAGTCAGTGGGTCTAGGGTCGGGTCTGGGAATTCGCACTTGAACGAGTTTCCAGGTGATGCCGATCAGAAAGGACCACATTTTAGGAACCATGCTGTTAACATATAACACACACAATTTGGAAGATATTTTTATGGGTTTGCCTATGTTTGTAAACACGAGGAAAATATCTGGGAGGCACCCCAGCGAAGTGACACCAGTATCTTTCTCTGTGGAGGTCAACAGGATTGAAATCAGTATGTTGTGGTGGTTAAGAGCATGGCCTGGGTTGAGATCCCAGTTTTCCAACATGGTAGCCGCACAGCCTCAGACAAGTTCTTAACTTCCCTGTGCCTCAGGTTTCTCATATGCAAAATGTTGATAATAATTGTAGCAATCCCTTGGGTTGTCGAAAGGAGAATATAAGTTAATACATGTAAAGTACTCAGAATAGTTATCCGGGACAAGTAGGGACACAGCGTGAGCTTTTTTATTCTTTTTAGATGAAACGAATGGTGAAGGGGTCTTTCATTCCAAACTGTTTGCAACAAGACTTAGGTGTATGACTTGTATAATTAAAAAGTTTTTCAATAAAAAGAAGAAACCTCGTTGTGCATATATGTGCGTTTGAGGCACATCCTGTATTGGGTCTGTATGTGATATTTGGTTAACAATGGAAGGCAGAGATTTCTTGTGAGATTTTTTCCCCCATCCTCCACCCTCTGAGGGTCCCAAACTCATAAGTGATGAACCTTTAAATAAGTCAACCCCCACTGCCTTGTTGGCCAAGTTTTTAAAAATTAGTGTAACCCTAATAGTCATCAGTCCCTATGTGACCCAGTCTATATAGGATCATATTTACAGAAGCACGCTCCATCAGCCAGACCTAATTAAAAAGGAATTCCAAATTTGACTTACAGCATCACAAAAACATGAAGGGGGAGCCCCTGAATACCCTCAACCACAGGTCTTAAAATGCCCCTTTCTCCCTCTCCCCAGGGAAAGCCGGGGGTTTCTTGCGTGTTAACAGTTAATGGTGTTGGCCCCTGTCACACTGGATTCATCAAGAAATCAGTTTAATTAAGTCTGAGTGTTAACAGCCCTCCTGTTTTTAAAGTGAGCGGCTGCTACCATAAAAGGTTCCCTTTTCCCTGGGCAGATAATCCTATTTGAACGTTGAGCTATTGGCCATGAAACCTTCCTGCATTAGGCAGATTATGAAGTAAATCATGCCCCACTCGGCGGAAGAAGGGTGGGTGTCAAGGGGTGAAAAGGTGGAACAACCTTCCTTTTTGTTTTTTGTTTTCTTTTGATTTGGTTTCCCAAGTTTCTTTATCCAAGCACTTATTTAACACCTATCTTAGACGTATTATGTTCTGGATGTGAAGGTGGAGGATGTACATCCGTTATCTGAGTTCATTCTCGCTCCCCCACCTGTGACATAGGAAAGATTTCCATTTTTCCGATGAGTCACCTGAGGCTTAGGGAGTCAAATAAAAAGTCACTGAAAGTCCCTGAGCTCCCCAGTGGCTGAGCTTCTGGGAGGGTTTCACTGTAGCAGCTCTTTGGCTGAACTAGAGCACAGCAAAGCAAAGCTCCGTTGTGCTGTTCACAATCCGTACGACGTTGAGAAAATTTCTCAACGTCTCTAAGCCCCGGTTTTCTCATCTGTGGATGAGATCATCAGTACCTGGTGGAGGGGATTTCTGTGGGAATTAAATTAGATTCTAGATGTGTCTTCCTATACACGGTGGGTGTATTGTGAGCCTTACAGTGTACGGGTTCATTTTTACAAAAGGAGAACCATGGCCCACATTACCGTGGCCGATTCGGGGGATGCGTTCGCTTAGTATTCCTCACACCCCCCCCTTCCAGCTTCTCTTTTTGTATGAGAGATGCTGCACAGCTAAAAGCAAAACCACACTTTCCAGATTCTCTTGCAGCTAGGAATCTGCGTCTGATCCGGGTTCTGCCAGGTAGACGTGCCACCCAAATCCTGGAAGTGAAGAGAGCCACAGACGTTGGTGGCCGCGCACGGGAGGATGACACGTGCCGTCGAGTGGAGTGCAGGCACCTGTATCTGGACCCGGCTGCGGTGGAGCTTGTGGAGTCCATCGTTCAGTATCGTAGCCTCTGGTGAGTCGGTTGGATAGCAGAGCCGTCGTGCGGTGTGGCCATGGCTTCTCCTAGCAGAGCGGGACCTTGGCTACTATGTGTCTTGCAGCATCTAAATCTGCTTTTCTAGCTCTCCTTAGACGTTCTGTGGATGGCTCAATCCTCCTGAATAAATTCCTTTCTGCTTAAACTAACCAGAGCTGGTTCTGTTCTCCAGAAATAATATTCGAAGGCTGACGCGGCATTCACCAGGAATAGGCTGTTGGAAGCGTCAACCTCGAGGGTTCAAGTTGTTCGTGGTCATGTGGCCGGCGCTCCGAACTAACATAATCGTAAAGAAATAATATGTTTCCAGGTTGCCCTACCAAGGAAAAAGAGAAGGTTAATGGGGACCAGAGATAGTTTCTGAATCTTCTCTTGATTTTGCCGATAAATTCTGTAGTAATTTCAAACTAATAGTGCAGATGCGCTCAGAGATGCTGACTGTGCATATAACACGGGTATTTTAAAATCTAAAAACAAAGGTATAAAAAAAAAAGAAAGTGGAAACTCACGTTATAATTCTACAAAACAGTGAAGGAGACTTTCATGTCCCCAAGCAGCAAACCATATGTATAGTTAATCTTTCATATTGTTCTAATTGCTGCTTTTCAGTGAAAAACCAAAACATGATCTTTGGGCGAGATTAACAGGGATTCTGCATGACAGAGAAATAGTGTGAAACATCTCACAACAAACCAGAGCAGAGACAGAGAACGGGTTCTGCTGTCAACCAGCCCCAGATCCCAATTCTTCCGCATCCCGGGTGACCTTGCACAAGGTCAGAATATCTACCTGGCTTACTTTATTGTCTGGTAAGAATTAAGCGGGACAGTGTATGGGAATGGGCCCAGCACGTGATAAATACCCAACTCATGATAGATCCCTCTTCTTGGCTTCCTGGTACCTATTTATTTTATTGTAATATAAATTATTATATGTATATAATATAGAAATATATTCTAAATATAATATATTTATATTTATAATTTATGTAATATTTAATTATATTAATTAATTATATTAATATGACTTATAGGATTTATATATTATATTATAAATTATGTATATTACATATTATATGAATCATATAAATTATATACATCTATAAATTTATATATTTATGAATTATATAAATTTATATAAATATATAATTTATAAGGTATATATAAATTTATAAATTTATATATACCTTATAAATTATATATTTAGATATAATTCTATATTCTATATTTATATATTTATACCCTTATATAATATATAAATTGACAATTTGGCTAACATACAGTGTGTAAAGTGTGCTTTCGGTGTTTGGGGGTAGATTCCCGTGGTTCACTGCCTATACACGACACCCAGTGCTCACCCCAACAAGTGCCCTCCTCAATGCCCATCACCCATTTTCCCTCTCCCCCACCCCCCCACCTCTTACCTATCTGTAAATAGATATAACACAACCAGTTGCTATACATCTGAAATATAATATGTGAATCGAGTCTTGGACTATCAAATCCTCTTGACATATCTATCTATCTATCTATCTATCTATATATATATTTGTGTGTGTGTGTACACAGACACTCACAATTGTGGGGGTTTTTGGCTTCAAAGAATTTAGATAAATATATGATAAGCAGGGGACCTTCCACCTCTGCGTGTCCGGAAAGGGTCCTTGTCCCCGTATTAGTCCCAAGCCTCAAGCCTTCACATTGACTCCTACTTGGTGCCTTTCTGGTCTACTAAGCCAGGAGGCCACGGAGCGGATGGATTGTACACGCTGCGTGGCCCCTTGAGCAGATCCCCCACTCCGGGTGTGGGGTGCATGGGGGAAGGACTGAGAGATCCCTGGCACGGCCACCACCTGCGCTGTATTTCTTCCTTAGATAAACGGAGTTGAATCTCTGTCATTGTCTCTACAAGCCCTTTTTAACAGCAGTGCTACTAAGTGAACGCTGAGGGGAAATAAAGGGAAGAGAAAGAAAGCGAGAAGGTCAAGGGTGAGTGTCGTAGGTGACCACATTTTGCCACTTAGGGGTTGCCCCGATTTTGCAAAACTCTACCTTCCTCCTTGAGTTGGCTGTTTCTACCCTGGAACAAACAGATCTTTCTGAAAAACAAAAGCTGAGTAAGAAGCTTGGCTGAATTCTTAGACCCAAGTTTTCCGCGGGTTAGGCTAGCTAGAAATTAACCAGTCTGCAAAATATATAAATAAACGAATTGCTTTGTTCCGAGCTACAGTAGGGCTCCGGCTGCTTGCTATGAAGCCGGGTGGACGTTCCACTGCCCAGTGCTTTTATAAATACTAATGAGTGACATATTGAGAAAAATTGTACCTACAAAAGCAAAGACTTCTTCCATGCAAATCAGGCCCCAATTCCCCACAGATAAAGATCTTTTTGATGGAACACATGCAAAATCTCCAGCTCTTAATTCTTTCATTAGTATTCCAGGCAGACGGCTGCCAAATAACAGAGAAAACTGTCTGAATTGCTGTGTCTGAAACCTAATATTGATTTGTTTAATAGTGTCAGGAAGTCAAAATTCACAAATCTCCTGTCGATTGTTTATGAGGCAGTTAGCAGAGAATTGGTTGCCCCTGCTTAATTAATAACTCATTACTGAAATTTGATTATATGCTTGAATGCTTTAAATGGGTTCTAACACAGCGTCTGCAAAGTGGCATAGCCACAAGGTAAGGCGGCTCTGAGAGCTTCCCTTTTGAGGCTTCTGCCATTAGGATTTCCCGACAGTCACACGACACAGGCCTCTTTTGGCTCTCTTTCCGCGGTCAACCTCCCTGGTGTTCATATGTTCCTGTAGAAGGTGTTCCGGGGTCACGTGAACCGAGTAGAGGCTGGGTGGAGACATTTCTCGAAGAAAGAGCGGACAGGAGCCTAACATATTGGTCACTTGATCAGAAGAGACATATACACGATATCGTCTGCAAACGCACGCGTTGTACAGAAAGGAGCGATTAGGGGGCGTTGTCTCTTGCGGGAAGATCGGAAACGCTCTATCCGTCAAGTGTCCTTGTTTCAAAAAATAGAAATTCCGCGTGGCTAGTTGCCACCCGTAGACAGCAGGGCAGGGGCAGGGCCCAGGGGGTCCCGGCATGGTCTGACCTTGTGCTCTGAGGCTGGGGGTTTGCAGGGAGGTGCTGTTGGGTGTGGCCGTGTGCCGGGGACAGAAGGGGGAAGAGTAGAGCCCCAGTTAAGGTAACATCGGCGTGAACGGGCGTCTCTGCTGTATCTCTCGATTAAAATAATGCCTTTGGCGTCCGACTTCAGCCAGGTCACGATCTCGCGGTCCATGAGTTCGAGCCCCGCGTCAGGCTCTGGGCTGATGGCTCAGAGCCTGGAGCCTGTTTCCGATTCTGTCTCCCTCTCTCTCTGCCCCTTCCCCGTTCATGCTCTGTCTCTCTCTGTCCCCAAAAAAAAAACAAAAAAAAAAAAACGTTAAAATAATGCCTTTGGGAGAGAACCTATCCAAAGGCTGGGCTCGGGCATGCTTGGGAGGCCACGCACCGACTTGTGGTGGAGGTACCGTTCCTCAAGATCCCTACCTTAGAGCCCCCACCCCCACTCCTGTTCCCCCGGCTGTCAGGGGCCGGCTCTGGCCAACAAGAGTTCTCTGAGCCCCCTCTCTTTCTGTTTTAGGTGCAACCGGCCTGACCTGATCAGGGGAAGGCCGCACAAGGGGAGGCGATTCCTAGCCTTTCCCCGTTCCCTACCCCTCCAGCCGCTGTGACAGGGCGTGGGTGGGGGAAGCGAGGGGAGGGGAGTGTGTTTCTCACCAAAGCACTTCCCTCTAGTGGATCATGGGGTCAAGTTCCTAGGCTAGCCCGTGGAAGGTTATTGAGCTCACAGTGGATTAACACTGGTAACTGGAGTGTGTCTGTTGAACAGCACCACAGTTATGTTCTAGCCAAAAGAGGACTTTGTGGGCTGGCCCCCGGCCTGGCCCCCTCCAGAACGTCACTGCATCGTTTTAGAACATTGTTATTCTGGAAAAGCAGAAAGAGGACATTCTAAATTCCCAACAAGTGATTCACAAATAAATGTTTGGAAACCAATCCTTTGTCATCCAGGGCTGCCCGTTTGCAAGCCCACACGGGGGTGAGAAAGGGCTCCGGACGTGCTCACAGAGGCCCTGCTCTACTGGGAGGCTCCTCAGGGAGCTTACAGTCTGACTGCTCCTAAGAGGCTTAAGAGCTGCTTAAGGCAGAGCTTAGAAGATGGCTAAGTGAGGGGACACACAATATGGCTGCAAGATTTCGGGGGAAGGAGAGGTCACGGCCGGCTGGTTCCACCAGGGAAGGCTTCAGGGAGGAGGTGGGCGTAGAACAGGGCCTTGAAGGGTGGTCAGATTTCATGGCGGGGAGGTGATGGCACATTCCGGGCGGGCACAGGAGTAGGCTGGTCAGAGGTAGGTTTTGGGGACCGCGACCGGCCAGACCAGCTGGCAAGGAGGGTAATATGACCGGCCTGTCTCCTGCCTGTGATCTTAATTGAACCAGTCAAGCTTTCAAAATGAACAGTTGATCATTTGATTAAGAAGGGCCTTTGACTCTTTCAAGACCCACGGAGACTGATTTTTATCAAAGTGTAGCAGAAAGGTTTGCACGGAGGAGTGCTCACCAGATTCAGGACGGGGGGGGGGGGGGGGGGGGGGTCTTTGCGGCTCCCAGGGGCGGGCCCGAGCCACTCCCGCTCACTGAGCGCCCCCTCGGTCTGGTGGGGGTTCAGGTCAGGGCCGGAAATTACCGCCCAGGGTGGTTGGGTCCCACGGCCACCGCGCCTCCTGCCCGGGACAGGAGTTTTTAGCAAGTCCCTGCTTCAAAGGTAAAACCTGGGTTTCTCCCAACAGCCTCTGATCAGGACTGTCTCCAGACGGCTGGGGCTTGGTTATTAACCAGCCCCAGTGCAAGGCGAGTCCACCAGTGGCTGCCACGAAGCTGATTTGTCAAAGAGCTCTGAAGGATTTTCGGTTATCCAGAAAAAAAAAAAAAAAAAAAAAATTGGAGTCCACTTTTTTTAAGTTCTAATTTATTATGCTTGATTACGCAGCTGGAATGGGAAGGTAGCCGCTGTTTGTAGTTAAATAACTCCTCACAATTTCTTAAAGAAATGATCTTCAAAGCTTTAACGGGTCAGTGGCTCAAGTACAAAGGAAAGATTGATTTTCATCCTCCCACCTTTGTTCCCAGAGTTTAAAACAGACACGTTTGGGTAAATTAGTTTGTCTATGTTATTAATGGAAGAAGTTATTAAACTCCCATAAATATACGGTGGTATCTCGCTGAAGATGTCAGATTTGCTTTAAGGAAGAAAAAAAAAAAAAAACAACTCAAGAAGAAAATATGGAAAAGCACAGGAGGGCCTCCTGGTTATTTTAAAATTGCATTTCTAGATATGGATTTGGATCAGGAAGCGAAGGAAGAGGGCTGGCTCCAGATATCCCCTATGCTGGGGGATAAATGCCCGAGGAAGGAGACCCTGCACTTTTTTTTTTAAAAAAAGAGTCACTGAACTTAATGGAAAACATTCGGAGGCTGGATTGCAGTCAGAGTGGGGGTGCGTGTCGGTGGGAGGGTGCAGGAAAGATATTCTTTCCACCAGGAAGGGGATGATAAAGGACCAGCCAGCTGTTAAACACGAGGGGCTGGTGAACATTTGATGGCTGAACGGGGAAATGTCTTTGCTGCTCAAGGGACCTTTTGGAGAGGGGGCTCAGAGGTGACTCCCCTGAGTGAGGGACGCAGTCCCCAACCGAGATCCCGGGCCAGAGTGTGAGAGAGACACAGCCACAGGACTCACGCATGGGGAACTCTGTCCAAAGAGGTTCAAGCCTCCAGTCTGCTTATGCAAGTAACACACCCCCACCCCCACGGCCTGGTACAGCTTTTCACAGTTTAGAAACCCCTGACTTTAGTGTCTCCTTTGAAGCTCGAAGTGACCCTGGGATGTTGCGATCCTGATTTTGCAGGTGATGAAAGTCAAACATAAAATATTCCCGCACCCCTGAGTAGAAAAGTAAAATAAAGGAAGATCATTTGAAAAGTAAAGAAAAGAGTAAAGAAGAAAAACAAAATCGCTGTCAGATGATATTTACCGTTTTGGAGTTTTTCTTTTTTTTTTTTTTTTTTTCCAACGTTTATTTATTTTTGGGACAGAGAGAGACAGAGCATGAACGGGGAGGGGCAGAGAGAGAGGGAGACACAGAATCAGAAACAGGCTCCAGGCTCTGAGCCATCAGCCCAGAGCCTGACGCGGGGCTTGAACTCACGGACCGCGAGATCGTGACCTGGCTGAAGTCGGATACTCAACCGACTGCGCCACCCAGGCGCCCCTGGAGTTTTTCTTTTTGGATCTTCTCCATAGCCACACACACACACACTCACACATGCAAGCGAACTGTGTGCCAGGCACTATTCTAAGTGCTTGTTACATATTAATTTCTTTACTCTTCAAAACAACTATTGCTTCCATTTGCAGATGAGAAAACAGAGGCACAGAGGTTTTGACTTGCCTGAGCCCACACAGCGGCAGTGAGAGGTAGGACTTGAACTTAGACTGACTGCTTCTGCCACCTGTCCTGTGTCCTAACCACTCTGCCTGTGGCCTCTTTGTACGTCTGTAATATAAGTGAAATCATGCCGTACTTACGATATTGCACCCTGCCTTCTTCCCATTCAGTATTGTCTTGTGAGCATTTCTGGTGCACGTCCATCGCAATTCTCCTAACATGATTTTCGGCGCTGCACCCGAGACGGGGAAGTTTTGGCGAGCTGGAATTAGCTATCTTGTGTGGGGTCCTATACGCTGGGACCGGAGCTGGGGTTCTCAGGCTCACAGTTCAGTGCTCTTGCCATTATGCTCCGTGTAGAGATAGTGACAACATGAAAGAGAATCTGAAAGCCGTCAGGATGCATTGTCAGATTCAGAAGTGGTGCTGGGATCTACAGGGGCTGCTGAGGCAGGGTGGACAGCCCTGGGATAGGACTATTTTTTCTGTCACCTCGGTGTCCCTGTATTCAACCACGTGTGAAAAACTCACTCTTTAAATTCAAGACTGGAAAGAGCTCTGTATTCCCCAAGAGGCTACAATGCTTCCTTACTTCCCTCCTTCATAATCAGTTTTCCCTTTTCCCATTTCCCTGTTGCCACCAGGAAGCTCAGCGTTAAATCTGAAGACAGATCAGAGGAACCACGTGATCCCTTATGACCTGCAGGCTCCTCTTTGCTTTAGTCCTTGTCTTGATGGTCTCTGCTTTATTTGCATTTGGTCTGTTTCCGTTTTATGTTTACACGTTGCCATGACAAATGTTACAAAGTTTCCTCCGACAGCAACCTCCCTTGTGCAACCTTCATCTGCTGGGGACTGGCATCTCAACACGATGGGGAGAGCTGAGAACAATGATCTCGAACATTTCTAAGTGAAATAGGTCAGTCAGAGAATGACAAATAGCATATGATCTCACTCATATGTGGGACTTAAGAAACAAAACAAACAAGCAATGGGGGAAAAAGAGAGAGAGAGAGAGAAACCAAGAAAAGACTCTTCGCTGCCGAGAACACGTTGCTGGTTACTGCAGGGGAAGTGAGTGGGGGGCATGGGAAAAACAGGGAGTGAAGGTTAAGGAGTACGCTTATCATGATGAAATAAAATGAAATGATAAAAAATCTCAAACATTCAACTTTGTGCTGGGTCACTGTTTATAAAGCTCATGAGCAGCCACGATCCCAATTACTCATCCCCCCAAGCATCCTGAGGTGGGGGCAGGGGGACCATGACCATGCTCAGCCTCGTTTTAGAGCTGAAGAAATTGAGGCTTGCGGTGGAAGTGGCTTAACCAAGGCCACGTCCAGCCCTCCCTCCACTCCCTGGGACTTCTCGGAAAGGCGCCACGCATCCTCAGCGCCGAAATGGGAATTTCTTTCCCTTCCCCTCTCCCAGCCTCACGCTTCCCTGTGCGTGGGCTCTTCCCATATGCGCTGTGTGTCATGCTTGGTGCCGTGCGAACCGACCGGAGGGATCACACTGAGGAACGTTTTTATGTTTCGAAGGTTGTGTATTTGTTTTAATGGGTTACGGTGAGTGGAATTGGTTTTTTATTAGCAATACTAATGTGATGCATTCTTTTAAAATGGATGTATTAAAGTTATCAAGAACAAAGCAAATCAATGTAAAGTAAAATTTTAAGTAAATGATAAAGGACGGTCGTGCAGATATGGCCAAAATGGCGAGACAGACTTATTCTTGGCTCACTGCCGATCTCGGACCAGATAGGACACTAGTGTCGTAGGTAAGACTCTAAAAGACCAAATGGTTCTCCAGATCCATTGGAACGAGTCCCCAGCATAAGAATTCCAGGCCAAGGGTGCCTGGGCGGCTCAGTTGGTTAAATGACTGACTCTTTTTTTTTTTTTTTTTAATGTTTTTTATTTATTTTTGAGACAGAGGGAGACAGAGCATGAACGGGGGAGGGTCAGAGAGAGGGAGACACAGAATCTGAAACAGGGTCCAGGCTCTGACCTGTCAGCACAGAGCCCGACGCGGGGCTCGAACTCACGGACCGTGAGATCATGACCTGAGCCGAAATGGGACGCTCAACCGACTGAGCCACCCGGGCGCCCCTAGTGACCGACTCTTAATTTCGGCTCAGGTCACCATCTCATGGTTTGTGAGTTCAAGCCCGGCGTCAGGCTCTGCGTTAACAGCACAGAGTCTGCTTGGGATTCTTTCTCTCCCTCTCTCTCTCTCTCTCTTTAAATAAGTAAATAGATAAATAAATGGAAAAAAATTCAGGTCAGCAGGAAGTGAGATTCCTTAGGTCTAAGGCAATCCGTACTTCAAATCCAATATCCAAGGACCACGTAGTGGCAGGAAATTCAGGTAAGGTTCCCCTTAGCCACCACGGCAAGCCAAGTAATCTCGCTGCACCGCCATTTGTTCATCTGAAAAATGGGTGATCTCTGCCTGGTCAGGTTAAAGTTGGGGCCAGCTCCCCCCACACAGCTCACCCTCGCTTCACCCAAAGTTGCGATGTTTCGCTCTCTTGTCCTTCGCGGCAAGCCCGGCGGTCTGAGGTGATTCAATCTCGGGTGCACACGCAGAGGGCCAAGAAGAATTGGGTCTGGGAGACACCGGGAGCTGTGTGCACACTTTTGCACGCCACGGGAGAGTGGTCTGAGCCTCGGTTTGCTCATCTCTAGGGCGCAAGGGGAGGGATTAAGTCAGGTCTGGCAAATGCGCAGGAGCAGCAGGGGGCACTGTGTGTAGGAGAATTTCGAGGCCCCGCCTAGGATCCGCGGAAGCAAGACCCAGTGAGTAAACTAGCATATAGGTGGTGGCTTGATTGTCCACATAGAAACAGCCCCAGCAGGCAGGATCCTCCGGACCACTCAGGCCTTGGGGCCTATGACCATGGTCTCTAATTCCAGTTGTCTCTAGTTGTCTTAAAAGCGGTTCCTAGGGGCGCCTGGGTGGCTCAGTCGGTTAAGCGGCCGACTTCGGCTCAGGTCATGATCTCACGGTTCGTGAGTTCGAGCCCTGCGTCGGGCTCTGTGCTGACAGCCTGGAGCCTGTTTCAGATTCTGTGTCTCCCTCTCTCTGACCCTCCCCCATTCAGGCTCTGTCTCTCTCTGTCTCAAAAATAAATAAACGTTAAAAAAAAATTAAAAAAAAAAAAAAAAAGGCAGTTCCTAGGGAAAGCCTGCCCACCTGTCTTCCTTTCGTCCCTTTTCCTAGCCCTGTCTCCATGGTGATTATGTGATCTCCATCTCTCAGGAAGGCTGCTGGACTCATGTGAACCCTTCGTAGGGATCATACAGTTTATCATCCACTTTGAGACGCCCGTGCCATCAAAAGGCCATTCTCCATGATTCTCCTGGGACCACGGCTGTGACCCGGGACCCTCCTGCAGAACTGGCATTACTTAAGGCCATCGCGCTCAGACTTTACCACGCTCAGGATGGCCGGAGGGCATCCTCGGGCCCTGCCTTCAGCAATTCCGATTCAGCAGGGTTAGGGCCTGAGACTTTGCATTCTAATCACTTCCCTAGTGATGCCAATGCTGCAGGTCCACGGACCACACTCTGAGAAGCGTAACTCGGAGCGTAAGTGCTCAGCGGTTCGCACAACTGGTCGACAACATATTGACCCAACATTTGAATTGATCCTTACAAAAAGCCCAGGAAGCCTGGAAAGTTGTTATCCACGCTAAGCTGCGGAAATGAGACTCAGAGAGGTTCCGTGATTAGCCCGAGGACACCCAGCTCCGGGGGAGAAGCCATGTGCCAGCTCCCAGGCCCTGCTTGGCTCGGCAGATGCAGAGCCTCTCAGCTCACAAGCTGGTCCCTCTGGCTCTGCGGCGATGTTTGCTTCTCAACAAATGCTCCTGGCCCAGATTAAAACGGGCTCCTTCTGCTTTATAAACACACTTCAGGTCAGCCAAGAGGTCAAGGATTTGGTGTAAGGAATTACATTAGCAATGCCTTTGTCTACGTTTTAATTAATATTTTGGAGTTTCAAACATTTGGATGCTTGGGATTAGAAGAGTGCTCGGCAAGTCCTGAGTGTCCATAAATAGCAGGTATTCATTTTTTTTGTCCTCTGCGGGACACCCATTCGATTCCCCCTTTCAACTTTGTTCGGCATTTTTATACCTGCCCACCCGTGCGCTCTCTCCAAGTAGAGGTATCTTTTCCTTCCCCACTTTATCCCCCCAACTCTTGCACACAGTAGGCGACCAAGACCTACATACTGAAGGAGTGCAGGGTGTAACGTGCACAGAAATTTCAGGGACTCATTTCTACAGAGGAAACCCATAAAACCTGAAGCCCTGAGCACTGAAGTTTTGTGGAGGTGGCTGGAACAGCCCAGCTTGGCCGTGACCCAGCTTCCCACATCTCGGTTCCAGCTGCATGGAACGTGTTGTGGGCTCCACAGCACTGTTCCAGACGCGAGGCCCCACAGGCTTTCCAATGTGAGTTCCACTCCAGGTTTCGGAAGGCCCGGAATCCGTGGATCCAATGGGAAAATGGAAAATGGTTGTATAAAGTCTCAGTCAGCTCTGTTGGCTGCTGATGCATCTGGGAGGGACTGGCACGCTCCTCTGGATTCCTGGCTATGAACAGAAAGAAAACCAGAAACAAAATCAAGGCAAGCATCCTGGTGGATGTGGGATGTTTTGTGGCTTGGTCCAAAATCAGAACCAAAAGTGGGAATGAATCTCATGTCCAATGGTCATAGAGTTAGATCTTTTTTTTAAGTTTATTTTTTATTTGTTTTGAGAGAAAGAGAGAGAGAGAGCAGCTGGAGGAAGGACAGAGAGAGAGGGAGACAGAATCCCAAACGGGCTCCGCACTGTCAGCACAGAGCCCGATGTGGGCTCTGTCACAAACCATGAGATCGTGACCTGAGCCAAAACCAAGAGTCAAACGCCTAACTGAGCAAGCCACCCAGGCACCCCTCACAGAGTGAGATGTTTTAAATAAAAATTCTTTGTTGGTTGCTCAGTGAGCAAAGGGGTTTCATGATGCTCAGGGAGGGGGCACAGAAGGAGCACTATTGAATCTTGCCTGGTTGATGGGTTTCGGGGAGCCTAGCAGAAGCTCTCACATAGCCCTGAGAGATAACCAGTGAATCAAAGAAACGGAGGGCACAACAGGAGTAGATTTAGATCATAGGAAAACCCGTCTGACTCACAGAGCGTGTCATAGTTCGTGCCCGCTGAGAAACAAGTCATTTGCAGGTAGAGTGACTTAACCACCATTTATTGGTGAGTCTATGGGTCAACAAATTCGGTTGGGCTCAGCTGGGCTGTCTTCCCTCCTGAGTATGCATCTGTGCTGAGCTGTAGGTCAACGAGGTGGCATTGCTTCTGGAGGTTGGCCTGCTATTAGCTGGGCAGTGGGGACAACTGGGCCATTTAGCTCTCATTGTCCAGCAGGCTAGCCGTTTAGATGGTGGCGGCGGGATTCGAAAGGATTCCACGTCTATTGAGACCCGCTCTTAGAAGCGGTATGTTGTTTGTTGCACTAGTCCACCAACAGTGAGCGGTTAGGGGAGCGAAGCAGATAAGGAATCACATGCTGACGATGAGCGATGCCGAAGGTTTGGAAAGCCAGACATCCCGCTTAGCCTCCCGGCCGCCTGTGAGGAGCAGAGACAGGGCTGAAGAACAGGCCTGTGGGGGGGGATGGTGAAGGGGGTGAGCTCGGGACCCTGATCCATCGTTGTTGAGGCGTGTGGCTTCAGCGGAGGCAGTAAGTACATGTTAGCCTCAGTTTTTCCCATCTGTAAGATGGGATCACAGTTTCTACCTCATAGGGTTGCAGTGAGGACGAAAGATGCCTTTGGCCTGGCCTGGGGTAGCCCTGGAAAAACAGCCACAATGATGAGTCGCATATGATATCAATCAAGCATCCAAGAGCAGCATGTACCGCGAAAGATAATGAATAATTAGAATTTCCCCCCGGCTAACGAGTTAGGAATCGCTTACCTTAGGAGGCAGAGAGGCATCCCAGGCTTACACTGGCAAAAGCCGGCATCTCCATGAGGCAAATGCCAATCTGGCTAACAGAACTCGCCCCTAGCCACCTAAGGCCTCCATGGTCTCAGGCACCTTCCAGGGCTCTGCGGGATCTGGGGATTTTGTTCCTCATAACAAGTGCCCACCAGGCTCTGGGTAACACAGTAGCCCCGGGTTTGACCTTGACCCCGCACCAAAAGGCCAGGTACTGTGAGGAAAGGTCTTACTGGGGAGGCGAGCCAGCCTCTTAATGGGCCCAGGGAAACCTCTCTGGTCTTGTCCTTGGATCCTGCTGAATGCCACTGTCTCTGGGCAGGGAAACATCAGGGCAGAGAACAGAGAATTATGTAGAGTTTTAGACCAACGCTCTTGAACATAGTCTGTACCTGCGCTATCCAATATGGCGGCCTCGGGACACATTTTGAGCACTTGAAATGTGGCAGTGCAACAAGAGACAGAAGCTTAAATTTTAAGTAATTATCTATAGAGCCGCTTGTGGCTAGTGGCTACCATTTTGCACAGTGCAGCTGTAGTTGGGTGAGCCTCTGAAGAGAAAGGGCTTTGGGGACGCCAAGCCACACAGCCATCGGGCCTGAGGGGGCTGGGGATGTCATCGGGGGCTGTGCGGGAGCCAGGCGAGGGTCCGGGGCAGGGTGGGCGGGGCTGCAGGCCCTGGTGGGGCCCCTGGCTACGCTGCTTCGGTCCCCCTCCACACCCCTAAGTAGGGCTGAGAAAAGAGGGAAGCCCGGGACTGCAGAAATTCAGAATCCAGCACAAATTTGGCCACTTGGTCCCCTTGCTCTGCTCTGTGTGGGTCCTTGTAGCTCCCAGAAGGGCCTTGGTTCTGTATACAGCCTCATGTGTCCTTGTGCCAAGGAAAACCAGACCTCAGCTGTCCAGTCGAGGAGAAAGGGGGGCACCTCCCAAGGAGGAGAGAACGGGCCTTCCCACGTGGGTGATCGCTTTCTAAGAAGAGGGACCACGCCGTCCAATGTGGCTTTTGAAGACGTTACCTTAGCTCTCGCACCCACGCACACAGACACGCAAATACATATGTATGCACACATATGTACACACACACACACACACACACACACACACACACACACAGTTTGTTTATGAAAGAAGTTACTCTTGAAGAGTTGGGACAGGAAGCCCCGTCTGAAAAAATTGGAGGTTTTGCCTCCGCTTTAATTGGGTTCAAAAAGATGACAGCCCAAGTCTGCCTCAGGGTTTGCTCTCGAAACTCACATTGGAATTTATTTCAGGACCTTCCCCAAGTCACAGCAGAACGCTGCTTGCCCAACCGATGGCGGCATTGGCCTAGACGTTTTTTTTTTTTTTTTTTTTTTTTCTTACTGCCTTTCAACCCCATCAGGAATAAATGCCCCAAACCAATCATCGTCTTTGTACAAAAGCTGGATGAAAAGACTGCTCTCTGCCCACCTCACCCGTCTCTCAATCCCCTGATATTTCTTTAAGTTGGGACTCTATTGCGGGCAAGCATTCTAGTGTCCTTTAAAGCACAGAGGCTTTCTGGATCCTTCGATTAATTGACCGTGGTGGAGACCAGCCGCTCCTGCATGGGCTTTCTGCAGTGGCACGGGAAAGATTAGTTTTCTGCTATCACCGTGATTTACAAGGCTCACATAGCCATGTAACGACTTGGTGATTACATGGAAAATATCGTATAAATACATAGTAATTACAAGTTCATGCAGATTCCTTGGTATATACATTTGAAGTTGCCGAGTAGTTCAAAGATTAATTAGCCTGTAACTGGCAGTATTTAAATCATTTTTTCCCTCGTAAACGAATACATTGAGGCGGACTTCAAGGCCGGCGAGGATGGGGACGTGATGAGGACGATCTGAAAAGAAAAAATGAAATTTGACAGGCATGGATTATTTAAAGCATGCATATGTGAGCCGAGCAACCACGACACTTTGATGCAAATCGTAGGGGAAAGAGCAGGGGGATGCTGTGTAGAGAAAGGTGCTGAACAAAGTAAGGATTTCCTGCTGGCGACTTGAAATTTAAACAAATAATCATTTAAATGGCGGCCCGGCATTACGTTCCGAGTTGTGTGCATTAATGTCAACATCTGGTACCAACATTTTGACAATTCTATTAAAATGCCCCAGCATTCCCTATCTAACACCTGTTAGCTCTAATTTTCTTTCCTGAGAAGCACACCAGTAGACAGGGTAGATTCCAAATCATTTATCACTTTTAAAGTGCTTCCATATGTGTGTTGGACCCAGCCTGGCCCTAGGCAAACGTTTTCTGAATGCATTAAAATTCAGGCCTTTTTTTTTTTTTTTTTTTTTTAAGTGTAGACACCAATGTTTCATTGAATTCATGTCTGGTAATTATTAGCTTAAATTATGGCTCACACATGACTTGACAAAGTGGACCATGAATTAAAACGCGCGCACGCACACACACACACACACACACACACACCCCAGAACTCTTCAGTAGATGTACCCAACTCCTACGTTGCTCGTTATTGAGATGTCAGTCAGTAATCATTAGGCAAACACTCTTCATGGAGGGAACTGCTAAGAGGCCCAGGAGTCCCAAGAGACGATCTAAAAATGTCAAAAATGTTACAGTATAAATGAATGACACCAACAGGAGAACATGTGTTAGAGATGCGAGCAATTAGTTAATATATTACAAGTTTCAACCTCGGAGCAAAACAGGCAACAAAAACTTCCGCTTGACAAAAGGCTACAGATAAGATCAGCTTGATTCCCAGACAATATGATCTGCCTGAATTGGGGCAACCCTCCAGCAGGCTGGGAGGGAGGGATGATCCTGGGATTCGGGGCTTTGTAGGGTTGGAGCCCCCAGACGAGGTCGGTCCCTGCTTTGCCTGGAAAAGGCTGGCTTGGCTGCTGAAGTCTCCCAGTGGAGACAAGTAGGGTCTAAAATGAAGGAAGATATCCTGTGCTCCATGGATCCGGCTCACCAAGCTAAGCTGCCTGCTCCCTGCTGGAGCTTCAGAAGGAAATTTAGAAGGTCGAAAGAAATCATATTGCTGTTTTCAAAGGAAAAGAGATGCCTGCAAAAGGTGATGAGGGGCGGGGGCTGCTTCATGGGCGACTGCTTTTCCTTTGCTTGTCAGAGATTTAAAAAACTAAATATTGTACGTTGTATAGTTTCCCTCTCTCTCTCCCCCTCTCTGATTCTTTCCCCTCTCTCTCCCCCCACATACATGTATATACACTATCCATATACAATACACACACACATGCACACATACAGAAAAGATGTTTTAAGCAAAAAATTCCTCCCACATATGTACACGTCCAGAAATACATTTTAAGCCAAACTACACATGATGTGTACTTGGGCTAAGGATTTGAATAGCTCCTGTGGAAATCCCAAGGAAACACCGAGAATACAAGAAAAAAGAAATGAAAACCTGAGTTCACCAACTCCATAAATGTAAAAAAAACAAAAAAATTTGTAGACAGTTAAAAATGTCCGCCCGTGTACACACGCACACCTACACTTTCACACTTCCTCTGTTTACTAAATAACATTTCAGCACAGTTTTCATCTTATAAGGAAAGTGTTTGAAACTTGGAATAAGTGCACTTAATTAAAGGAAGGCTGTGAAAATGTGCACTAATCTGATATGACTAATAGCAAAGTGCATGAAATTGCTAATTAGAATTTCATTAAAGGTGCTGCTTTATCAGACTGTGAATATCACAACCTTTAAAATTCTTTCAGGAGAGCTTAATTCCTTTTCAAACAGAAATATTCTTTAAAGACATTTGATTTGTTCTGAAGGAATTCGTGGCTTAGGCTGGAACTTAAAATGTTGCGGATATTCCAGGAGGTGCTATCAGAATAGGAATATAGATCAGGGACTTTGTTTCATTTGCCTGATGAATCCCTTCCTCCCCCATCTCTATGGATTATTCTTCAAAAACCCAGTCATGAAAATAGAGTTGAGTCCTTGGTTTGATCCACTTGTCATTTGTTTTCTGCTGAGGCCAAACGGTTATTTTCCGTCTCACACACAAAAGGGAAAAATGACTTGAAAAAATTTTAAGCCACTGGAAATGAAAGTAAACCTTTTAACTCACACATTCATTAAAGAAATGAAAGAGCACAGACAATAAAATAGTTTTTTAAGGGAAAAGGCCATTCACTAAAAAAATGTCAGCTAGCAGCTTTCACTCTTTAAAGAAAAAAAAAAAAACCTCTTAAATACTGATAACATTTCAACCACAAAATTGCATTTTTTAAAATTAGGAAAAGCCAGTGCTAACTACAGCAAATGCATTTTCACTCCTTTTTTGACTTGCTTTTTCTAGGTCGTAAGTTTTCTTATTTCACATTCTAATTATTCTCGGCACTAAATCTGCATTTCAGCTTTTCTTTATTTTTTATTTTATTTTACTTTATTTTATTTTATATTTTATTTTATTTTATTTTATTTTATTTTATTTTATTTTATTTTTTTGCTACTCAGACTTAAAAATTCTACCTTTCTGGTCATCTTTTCTGTTCTCAACCTTATTTTCTGTGACTCCTCTTCATTTTCAGATGCATCAAGTTGCTATAGTTATGCTGTTCTCCCTGCACACAACTCTGGATGTTACCAATTGTATTTCTGTTATTTGCTGTTTTTCCTGATGGTTCCAGAGTTCTTACAATTGGTAACTGGGCTCTTTTCAATATTCAGGCTTGATTGAACAGTTACATTTTGTTACTGAAAAACTATTAATGCTAATGAAAACTACAGCTCACTCGAAGCGGCAGTTTACTTTTACAGAAGTTGTTAAAAACTCAGCCTGGCTTCAAATTTGCTGAACACACAGGTTCCCGGTGATGTAATTTTGCAGAATTGAATATTTTAAATACACTTGAAAAGCGTTGGTTTAAAGGCTAATCAGTCATGTTTACCTGCTGACCAGATCTGAAAGGGGAGGAATGAGAACAGAAGTAACTTTATTTGAGGAGCAGCGTGATTTCTTTAGACATTGAAACAAATCTCAAGTGAGTTAATTACGGTTTGCTCTGATTTTAGGTCCAGCCAGTTCATGGCATTTAGATAATTTATCAACTGGGCTACGTAACAGATAAAAGGTTACGTTTTCCTTTCCAACATTTGGGAGGTGCATTTGTACCGTAAATGCGACGATTTTAAAAGATCGGTCTAGACTTAGATGAATGAAAATGAGGCTCGTTAACTGTAATGTCTGGAGTCCGAGGTGGGGCGCAAAGCAAGCCTTGCTCTCCGTGGGCCGCCGTAGTCAAACGAAGCTGCTAATTCGAATGTTTCAAGTTTCGAATTGAGAAATATTGTTCTAATAGGGCAACAATGGGGCTGCTGTCCCGGCCCCTTACAGCTTGTTTTCTGCAAAACGAATGGCAGGTAATTGTGATTTAATTCTTTTCAAGTAAATTACAGTGAGTGCGTGACACAAAGGCGCGGCGGACCCTCCTTTCTCTGTCAGTAGTTGAATTAATGGTGGCAGGAGTAAAAACAGCGATTGTGCACAAGAGCCCTCCCCGGTCCCCACCCCTGCCAAGGGGGGACCTGCCAATCAGGCCGCGCCACCACGAGGCCGGCAATCGTCGGGATGCGGGGGTTCGCGGATGGACCCTCCTGGTGTCTCGGCCCGGGGGTCGCGGAGCCCGGGGGGCAGCCCCCTCCCCCCCCCCCGGGGCCGCCCCCCGGGGCCGAGGTGCCCGCAGGGGTCCGCGTCTGCGCGCTACGGGCCGGGGCGCCCCCCCGCTTGGGCGCCCTGGGCTCCGTGCCCCCCGGGCTGGCCTGTAGAGCCGGATTTGCGCGGCAGAGTTGACGGCAGAAAGGGCTCCCCGGTAACCCGGCGGTGCTGGCCGCCCCGAGAGGCGCCCCGAGGGCTCCCGGAGGAGGCGGCGTGGCCAAGCGAGGAGTGCGGGGAGGCCGATCTTTGAGCCCCGTCTGGGCGCGGCGCTGGATGGCTGGGGTCTGCGCGCGTCCCTGCGGTCGGAGGGGCCCGAGACCAGAGCCGCCGCGCGCGCACCGCGCCAGGTCTCGTCCCCAAACCCATGGTGCCCGGTCGGAAGGGAGGCGCGGGGTGGGGGTGGGGCGAGGGGATGGGCCCAGGAGGTGTGTGTGGTGGTGGGGGGGGGGGGGGCGCCGGTAGTGTCTGTCCGAAGAGGGGCGCCTGCCCGGGGTCCTGTCCGCAGGCTCACCGCCGGCAGCCTGGTGCACAAGAAGGCTGCCAATAGTCACTGACCTGACCGCCGACATACTATGTGAACTGGTCACTTCCCGTTGGACTTGAACAAAACCCCAGCTCCTTTCCGAGGCCCACGGTGGCTGTGTCCTCCAGCTCTTGCCTGGGATCTCCTCCAGTGAACTCTGGATGTGGGATGTCCCCGGGTGGAATCCTGCCTGCCCTGTCCTCCGTGGGTAACTCTGGGCAGGTTGCTGAACCTCTCTGGCCTCAGCCTCCACGACCTAAATGGAGTTGCTAATGGAACCCTGCCTTCAAGGGTCCTCAAGGGCACTTAATGAACTGCCAGTCGAGTGCCAGCATGGTGCCAGGCACAGGGTGCCTACAAATGTTAGTGGGTCTCACCCCACCCCTGCCACATACATGTTTTCCTTTCCTTGGACCTCCCTAAATGAGTCCCTGCCCCAGTGCCTTTGCACTTGGAGGTGGAGCTCTTCCCTTGTTCCCCCGGCTTCTGCTTCAGACTTCAGCCTAGCGGTCCCCTCTGAGACATCTTCGCGACCACCTGCCTTTCCCATCCCACCCATCACTATTGCAAAGCTCTTTGTTTTCTTCCTAATGTTTATCCTGATCGGAATGTTTTTCTCTATTTGCTCTGGGTTTATTGTCTGTCTCCTCCTCAAAGCAGAAGTTGTAGGAGATGGGGATCTTGTTTGTCTCGTCCTCTGCAGGTCCCGGCACCTTGGCCAGTGTCTGCTATGTAGCAGGGGTACTCTGTAAAAACTGTAGATGGGTGAACGGAGTCGCATCTCCCGGCCTGCACATCAAAATAGTTGAACCACCTCGTGTCTAAGTGCCTACTTCTGTCGTTCAGTGAGAGCAATTGTCAGCATATTAGTCAGATTTTTTTTTTTACATAAAAATAAAGACAGTAATTTTCTGAACGAGGTTCAGGTTTTCGAGAAGGCTGTCAATTGGAGACTTTACTCGGTGTCCTGATCTTTCCACTGTGACTAGTTTTGACCATGAGGCTGGAGTCGGTTCTTTTCTGAGCTCTCCCTGTAGCCCCTGAACCTGGGAAGGGACGGAGGGGCCTTCTGGATTGGCTCCCCAGGCCTGACGTCTTCCCCGATGGCCCGGGACCGCTGTAGACCTCCACCCCAGGGCGCAACAATGTCCCAGCCTCATCTCAAGCTACCCGCTGCATCATGGGCCACGGGCCTTTTGTCCTCAACCTCCCCCCAGTCAGAGCTTTTCTGCTCTTTTGATAACCCCTCTTTGGCTTTAATCGCAGATTCACACCTGTCTTTCGCCCTCCCCAGAGCCAGCGCCTCTATTAGACGGGCTCCCGCTGGGCTTGCCAGGCCACGTGAAGGAGCCAGTGAGGGCCGAGAGAGGCTGGGTGGGGCTGCCTCGGCATCTCAGCTCATGTTGGGGAGATGAGTCAACTGGCTGGGGTCACCGTGTCTCCGTGCCCGAGCTGGAGCCAGGGACAGAGTATTTCTGGAAAGCCCGGCCTGGCTCCCCATCTCACGCTATTTATTTCCTCGGTGAGGTCACGATAAACCATGAGTATCTCGGACAAGGTCACCATCCTTGGCGGCCAGCTCCCATGCCGGGGTCGCGTCTTTGGGAAAGACTTTGAAGACCGCTGGCTCTCCGGAGAGCGGAGGGGGATGGTCTCAGAGCACACACCGAGCTCACCAAGGTCACACAGCTGGAGACGGATGGGGTCTGAACCCGGAACTAGAGCCTGCACTCCTAATCACCACGCTGCGCTGAACCTCTGTCTCAGTCTCTGCCCTCCAGGGTCACGGAGCATCAGGAGCAAAGACAGGAGGGGGGTGAGGGGCTGTGGTTCCCCGCACAGGGTGTCAGTAGTGCTATGTAATGGCTCTTCCTAGATCCACCAGGCCCTGTGCTAATTGCTCTCCACACATCACAGCACCTTAAGACGCAGGAAGTCACATCGCCTCCACTTTACAGATAAGACGCAGAGAGGTCCTGCAGCCTGCCCGAGGTCTCGGGGCCGGTAAATGGCAGAACCCCCAGAGCCTCGCTCCGGGGCCCCTGCTCTGATCCCTGCCGGGTGTAAGGAAAGCCTCAGCCTCAAAGTCCCGGTGCCCGGGAGAATGCTGAGCCCCTTCGGTGTCACCAAAAACACCCGGCATTTGGAGCCAGAGGACTTGGCCTCGAGCCCCGGGGCGGCTGCTTGCTAACTGAAACCCCTGGGGAGTCTCCATTTCCTGTAAGATGAGGGTCATGAGGCCAGCTCTACCTGTCTTCCAGGGCCACCGTGAGGATTAACGACGATAATGTCCAGGGACGTGAGCCGTGAAGCGCAAACTGCTGGCCTCAGAAAACATTCAGTTCTGTGGGCGCTGGTCCGCGAGGTCACTGTGGGAACCAGTGACTGGCCTACCTCAAAGATCCTGCCACACGCCCCGGGGAAAAATGAAGGGGGGGTTATTTTCATTGCGAAACAAATGACTATAATGAGGTGTCTCGTTTGGTGATACAGATGATTAGAGAATTAAGTCGGTTACAGTCGGGGACTTTTTGTTTGTTGGGTTTTTTTTTTTTTTTTAAACGTTTATTTATTTTTGAGACAGAGAGAGACAGAGCATGAACAGGGGAGGGTCAGAGAGAGAGGGAGACACAGAATCCGAAACAGGCTCCAGGCTCCGAGCTGTCAGCACAGAGCCCGATGCGGGGCTTGAACTCATGGACCGCGAGATCGTGCCCTGAGCGGGAGTCGGACGCTTAACCGACCGAGCCACCCAGGCGCCCCTGTTTGTTGGTTTCTAAGAGGACTGCATTCAAAGGCCCCTGGGCCCACACTTGGATTTATTTGGCTTCATGCCAGACCCTGTGCTTGGTGCTTCCTGTGCTCACCCCCCAGGCCTTCTTATAGTCCTGTGATGTGAGACTGACATTGAACCCATTTTACAGGCCGAGCAACTGAGGGGTAGAACAACTGGGGCTAGTGAATGGAGGGGCTGGTCCTGAACCAAGTCGGGCTGACTCCTGTGTCGACATTTTTGCCACAGTTTCACAGGTGCAGGTGCAGACCTGACGTGGGCGGCGGTGGGGGGTGGGAGGGGGTGGTTCCCTCTGGTCCCCTGCTTCTGAACGTTTGGCCTTAGTTCTACCTTTGTCTGGGCGTCCACGTCCCTTAACCTCGGTGCTTTCCTATCCTCCACCCCGCCTTCCTGAGTCTCGGGGTCCGCTGGAGGTCAACACCTTGGCCTCGTCCAAGGCGCAAGGCAAGGGGACGTGCTCTCCCGTCCCCAGGGCCTCGCCCTGTGTGAAACAATACCTCAGAGGGCCAGGGTGGTTTGAGGAGTCGTGGTGTTGCCTTGGTTCCCCTCCACGTCCGCCCCAGATCTGCTCCTGGCCCCATTAACCGAATTTATTTTGGCTTAAGTGAGGCAGTGGCTGGAGACCGTAAAACACCTACCTTCGTGAAACCATCAGGAGGCTCGAATGGGGTTGTGAAGGGGATGCAGCCATCTTCCACGGGCTGCTGGGCTCGGTCGTGGCTGGTGACACTGCTGGTGTGTCCATGTGTCCTTGGGCGGATTCCCACGGTCAGGCTCTGACTTCTGAGGGAGAGGGGGGCAGGCCTGGGCTGCATGGCGGGGGCGCGAGAATGAAGGAAACGCCTTCTCTGTTTGCCTCGACTTCGTGGGTGGCCTCGAGCAACCGGGTGCTGAATGAGTGCACGCACGGGTCGGGGGAGGGCACGCCCACAGAACGGGCGTAGTCACTAGGGTCGGGGTCCCTGTGCCCCCGCTTACTAGCTGTGGGGCCTTGGGAAAGTTGGCTAACTTCTCTGTGCCTCCATTTTCTCATCCATCAAGCTGAGATAACAGCTGGATGAATCTTACAAGGTCGGTGGGAGGAGCTCATGATGCAATGCGTGGAAAAGCCTTCTGAATGACGTCTGGCGCAGAGTACGTCCGTACGTGTCAGCTGACCCCAAAGTACCAGCTCAGAATGATCTTCTCCACTCACATTTGCTTTCCCACTCAAAATGCGTCAGGCACGAAAGGCACAAAATGGAGTGCCTTCAAGACTGTATGGTGACAGGAGACAGGCGTGAGGTGTAATTCTGGGCTCCACCGTTCACCCCCCGTGTGATCCTCTGTAAGTGGCTTAGTCTTGCGACCTTCGCTTTCCTTCCCTATAAAATGGATATCAAATAAAAGATCTACTAAGAGTGAGGACGAAATGAACAATGCGCATAAAGTTAATGGTATTTCTTCTTCTTCTCTCGATCTTTCTCCCCCCGCCCCACCCCCCGTTCAAGTCCTTTTTGAAAGGCTGTGTGTTCTCCAAACCAGTTTCCTGCCCTCCTGGGTACCTAGGAAGACTACATTTCCCAACCTCCTTTGCAATCAGGGGTGCCATGTGACCGAGTTCTGGCCAGGGGAATGTGGGCGGGAGTAACATACGCTGCTTCCAGGCCTGGCCCCTGAAGTTTCTTGTAAGATCTTTCATGCACATTTCCTCCCTCCATCTGCCAACTGAATGTCAGTGCTCAGGGTGACCTGGGAAGCCCCATGCTGGAGACGGTGGAGCTCCTGTCAGCAGAGACCTGCTCTTTTTTTTTTTTTTTAATGTTTATTTTTATTTTTGAGAGAGAGAGACAGAATGTGAACGGGGAAGGGGCAGAGAGAGAGAGAGAGAGAGAGAGAGAGACACAGGAGACACAGAATCCAAAGCAGGCTCCAGGCTCGGAGCCATCAACACAGAGCCCGACGTGGGGCTTGAACTGCCTAACCGTGAGATCATGACCTGAGCCGAAGTCGGACGCTTAGCATCCTGACCCCGGGCACCCAGCAGAGCCCTGCTCTTCATCACCTACTCTTTATCGGTCTGCTGGGGCTGTGACATGTTGCATTAGGCCATTGAGATGCAGGGGTTGTTACCGCAGCTAGAGGTTAGCCTATCCTGACATATACAGAATCTTACAGAACCTCCACCTAACGTTAGTATACCCCTCCATACATTCATACAGGATTTTGCACCTATTTGAGAGTCTTTCTGGGTCCCAGCTCCCCTTCAGCTGGCCCAAGGTGAGGACCTCAACTGCCTCCAGGAATAACACCCAGCAGAACGTGGTGGTGAAACAGTCCTGGGAACAACTTCCCGGCAGCAGAGAGGTTCTGAAGGCAACTCCCTACTTAAGGTGGCTTAGTGGCAGCCTAGGGTCTCAGGGCAGAGGTGTCCCAAGAAGGCATCACTAATCATACAGGCGCTCTCCTTCATGCCACCGATGCCAAAGTGCTTGCTCTCATCCCCGTGGCACGACCAGCAGCTCTGATGGATCACAGGTGACGGACCGGTCAGCAGCTCCTCCCGGCTGAGTCTCTGGGACTTTGCTCAGGGCCCCCGTGCCTGCGGCCCTGCCCTCCTGCCCTGGAGCAGACCCGCTCCTTCTGTCCTGCCCCCCCCTGTTAAGTTGAGCGCCCCCTGGAGGTCGGGGCTGTGTGGCAACCCTCGCCTTTCTCCTCACAGCGGCTGTAGGGTTGGGGGGCGGCAGGTGTCACTTGTTTTGCACAAGGTTGTTGATTCCAGGGGTCAGGGACCATCGTCATGGCGTGCTAGAAAAGTAAATATTCTCAGCTTGGGCGAAGGTTATATTAATTAAAAATAACATTATTATTACTATATTGAATGTCTGTTCTGTTCCGGGCCCATCTGTTATTTCATTAAATCCTTCCCCATAATCCTATCAGGTGAGTTTTTCATAGCCCGTGTTCCAGGTGGGGAGGTGGAGGCGTAGAAAGGCCAGACCCGGGGTCCACAGCTGCACGAGGTGGTTTACGGGCTCAACCAAGGTCAACCCAAAGGTAATGGGAGCAGACTTTTTCTAGGCCCCCAACGTGTGCTAGGGACCACGTCTCTCAAGTGCTTTTGATGAATTATTCCATTTAATTCTGATAATTTCTTTACAGAGTGGGGACTATCGTTATTCCCATTCACAGGTGAGAACACCACGGCTCAGCGAGGCTAATTTACTCGTTTCCCCAAGGTTTCATGGTTAAGAGAGGAGGTGCCCGGATTCAAATTGCAGTCACTCTTTACAGCCTGTGCCGTCCCTCACTGGGCACCCGGCAATGCCTCCTTCTACCGCGTGGCAAGCACAGTGAGGACCAGGTAAATACTCTTCCAGGGGCTGTGACTTTGGGGTGGGGAACCACCCTCTGGGCAAGTCGACAGCCTGCTTGGGTCAACACCTCCTCTGTGTTGCGCACACTCGGGCCCTAAGCCCCGCGAGGAAAGCGAGAGAGGCCCAGTCTCAAGGCGTTGCCATCCCGGTAGAGAAGAGAGCTGTGTGCCTGCACCTGCTGCCTGAATAAGTGAGTGCGGTGGAAGATGTGGACGGTGCAAACCTCAGAGGACAAAGGGCACCGGGGTAAAGGCAGGGATGGCTTTACCACGGAAGTGGAATTGAGATGAGCGTTGTCTACTTGGATTTAAATCCCAGCTAGCCCAGTGACCTTGGGGTGGTTCGCTAGCTTCTCTGACCCTCAGTTTTGCCATCTGTAAAATGGAAATAGTAAAGGTACCTACCTTACAGGTTAGGTTAACTGGCGTTAAATAATACCATTTAAGGTGCTTGGAATATAGGAAGCTCTGTATTATGTACTTATTTACTCTTTTCATTGTCAAGGACTAGTAGAGTTTCAGTGGGTGAAGACAGGCGTCACACACCAAGTGAACGCCCTGAGCAAAGCGAGAGGTGTTTTTAAAGAATACTAAGTAGCTCAATCTGGCTGGTTGATATGGTAGCAATAGAAGATGAGGCTAGAAAGAGAGTCTGGGCTCAGGTTGATGAGTATATACTTAACGAGCAATGGGGAGCCATTGAATGCTGTTGAGCAGGGGAGTTTCACAGCTGGAACTAGGTTCGGCTGCAGAACGTAGGGTGGACTGGAAGGGGGGTGATGGGAGAAGCCCAGTGGAAAATTATTGCCACAGGCCAGGGGAGAGGGTGGTGACAGCTAGCAAGGCAAGGAAAGCATGAATTGGCACTCGTGGTAGAGGGAGGTATTGTTAGACACACCCTTGGCCAAGAGCAGGCGTGGAAATGGTGCCCATCCAGGCCCAACTGAGTGGCTGGGAACCCACAGCAGGGCTTTCCCTTCGCAGGCCCAGGCTTGGGATGCAGTCCCTCTGGGCGTCCCATCATCAGTGGCATCTTTGTGCCAAGAAAGACGTAAGTGAAAGGTAGAGAAATGGGGGACCAGCCTCCTTTGGCCCTGAGAGCCCAGGGCATCCGGTATCCTCAGGGTGGAGGAGCTCTTTGATGGTCCAAAAGCAGGTTCCAGAAGACTCCCTTTGGAAGGGAACAGGGAGGCAGGCTCCTTTTGGGTTCTCATCCGGGTTTTTGAAGAGCCAAGCAGACTGGTGAGAGCTTCCTGTCCGAGGTGTGTTCTATCTTAACCTTTCCGTGTAATCCTGAAAGCCCACCTAATCAATTGAAGATCATAAAATATTCGACTTAATGCTGCAAAGTGCTGCTTTTTAATTCACATAACAAGCTCCTAAATAATTCAAATAGCAAACAGACCCTGCAAGTCAATGGTGGGAGGCTGCTTGGATCAGCGGGAGAGTGTCAGCACATGCCACATTTCCCGGATCGACTCCATTTCAAGAACCCTATTAAGTTAATTGCCGGTTTCTGACAGCAGAGAGCATGCTGGGAGGACAGCGAGCTTTATTAGCCTCTGTGGCATCTGGAGACATCAGCCATTTTGCCCCTACTTGCAGGCGCTGGGAGCAGCATGGAAAAAAGTAAATCAAATTACGAGACAATAAATGCTTTTGGCAACTCACGGGCATCAGACCCATCGGTGAATCCAAAGGGGTTCGGGTGTCAGTTGCTGGCCTGTTAAATTCTTTACAGCAGCACCATCTACACGTTGCAAAAGTCTCGCAGGATGCCACGAGACTTTGGCACCGCACGGCCGACAGGTGACGGGCGATGCAGGCGAGGGTTGCCCGCCCCCTGACACCGCTGGGTAAACAGAGTCTCTAGGACGGGAGTTGTT
Organism: Puma concolor; assembly: GCF_028749965.1. Classification (NCBI taxonomy): domain Eukaryota; kingdom Metazoa; phylum Chordata; class Mammalia; order Carnivora; family Felidae; genus Puma; species Puma concolor. Next base: position 75,346,165 of record NC_141677.1, read on the forward strand.
ATCCCACGTGGGCAGTGTTACACGCTTAGGTTTGTAAGCAGACGTGCCTGGGTCGGGGGACCCAGGAGGCACCCGTGGCGTTCTGGAGCCGGGCAGGGGTGGGCAGGGAAGGGAAGGCGTGTCAAGGCCGCCCGCCATCTGTCCATCCGGAGGTCCCCGAGCAGGGCACCGTGCCACGGCTGCGGGAGCTCCCCGTGGCAGCCGGGGTGTATGGAGTACGGAGCGGGGCGGAACATCCTGGAAGCTTGGAGATCGACCAGCAGGTGCCATTCTGCAGAGCGGCGCTCTGAGCTCTCCAATGCCTGCCTTTGACACATGAGAAAACGCAGGCAAAGAGAGACTCCGAGACTGCCCCAAGGTCACACAGCCGGCCACTGACAGCTGATTCGAGGACGAAGTTCGGTCCTGTTGCGCGACCTCATCCCATTCGTGCGTTTCTCTTTCAGGTATGATGGGGTGATGGCGACGGCCTAGATTAGATCAAGATCAGAGTCCTGGCACTAGCGCTGATTGTCAGCGTGACCTCGGTTTAAGCAAGATCTGTGACTTTGCCGTCTCTCTACCCTGCCGGCAGAGTGAGGACAGGAGCGCCTGCCTGATGGGGTTCTCCGGGCAAAGACTGAATTAGTGATGCATGTTAAGTACGTGGTTAAGGCCTCATGCTCGGTAGCTAACGCTCAACGTAATTTGCTTCCCATCATCCATAGGAGTAAGGCTCGGATGAGCAAGATTATCTGTATTTGTAGACGATTCTTTTACAAGCCGACCGTCTTCCAGTTTATAGGGTTTGCACATCTGAACTGTTTCATCACGTTTGCATAAAGGGAGTCAAACCACTCTCTCAGATCTCTTCTCACCCCCTAGCCTCAGGTCTAGCCTTACTGTCTGCGGAAATGATGTTTCTCCCTGACGCAGGCCGTCAAAATGATAGGGTACAATTGGAAAGAATATCCGAGAATGGCTGGCAGGGGTGAGGAGGGTGGGGGCAAGCTCGGCAGCAGGCGTAAGTGGGGCAGGCGGATTGGCTGTTCCGATCCTGGTTTTCCAGATGCTCTGCGTCACGGGAGGGCTGTGCTTTGATGCTGGAAGGGGTCTGAGGCACGGGGTTTGGCAGCCGCCTTTCATGGGTGGGGAGACTGAGGCCCAGAAAGGGGCAGTGACTCGCCTGAGGTCACAGAGCCAATTAGTGAGGAAGCCAGTGACAGGCACCGGCTCCTCCTTCCTGCTTCTGCGTTCTTTCTAGTTTCTTTCTAGTTCAGCTGGGAGTGACCTTCGGGACCTTAGAGAGGATTTCACCCTACCTGGGAAGAGGTGGGCCACTGCCATCTGGCCGGAGCCTTGCTCCCCCACTGCATTCCCAGAGAGGCGATGTGCCGTTGCCCCAAAACCTCTCTCCGGAAACAGTGGCAGTTCAGAACCAATCTACAAAAACAATAAGAGCTATCATTTCTGAGGGTTGAATTCCAGGCACTTTATTTATAGTTTTCTAACCCTTTGAGGTAGGTGTTACTAGGATTCTCATTTTGCAGAGGAGGAGACTGAGGCTTAAGTGTTAAGTGGCCTCCCCAAAGTCACCCAGCTAGCAAGTCAGAGGTAGGGTTCGAACCACGGTTCATTTTGACTTATGCTCTTTTCCTGTGGCAGCACCCCACCCCCCTATTAGACTCTGGCTTATGCTAGAAGTCTCCAGAAGGTGACACGGGGAGAGACCGATCACTCACCTGGGGTCCAGCACTAGCCAAGTTTGGTAGGCGCCCGCCGGGAGGTGTGCCGGACCCTCACCCTGCGCCGTGATGTTCTGTCCCCTTCCTGTCCCCCTCCCACCTGTGTCTCCTGCCGAGGACGGATCGGTGGCTAGGGACCTGGGCTCCTCTTCACACACTCATAGCCTCTAGTAACTAAGTATATATATTAGGATTAACAGAAAACGTACCTAACAGAAAATGCAAAGCACAGTGGCTTAAGTGCATAAAGGTGTCCCTCTGATGTGCAAGAGGTCCTGGTATGGTAGCTTCACGATCATCTGGGGCTCAGGCTGTGTCCCTCCACCTGCTCCGCCATTCCCCACATTTGGCTCCTGTCCTCAGTGTTGCAGAATGCCTGCTGCAGCTCCAGCCATCGTGTCCACATTCCAGGTAGCAGGAAGGAGGAAGAGGGCAAAGTGAAAGCGTCTTTCTCTAATTGTCTCTTCTCCCTTCCAGAGAACCTTTCCGGAATTCCTTTCCTAGGAGCTTCTCTTGCTTCACTGGCCGGAACACAGTCGTGTGGCCACACCAGGCTGTGGGACAGGACGGGAAGCAGGTTCTGTAACTGGGCGCATCACTGCCTCAAGACCGTGGACGCTTGTGAGTGAGGCAGAATGGGTGCCGGGGAACCAGACTCTGCCACAGCACAACTGGGTCACCTCGCCCACTTGCCAAAGGGCGGATGGCGGAGAGGGGTGGCGTTTTGAGTGAGAGAAAACTCAAGCCACCTTTGGCGAGAATCTTAGATGCGCTCTGAGATAACTGGAAATGCCACAGACCTAGGGTTGCAACCCCTGTGCTTTCTGGGGCTGTTTGTTCTGGGGACGGCCACCATGATGGAATCAACGGTACTTCGCACCTGTCAGCGGCTTGTCCTACACGGTCCCTTTGCAGAGCGTGGATAAGTTGTATTTCTCTGGATGTCTGCTCCTCGTGACACATTTATCCTGTGGATCTCCCGAGGTGGATTGGAGGAATGGGTTTCTTGGTCTGCAGGGTGCTGACGATCACCGGGCTCTGGAAGCGAACACAGATGTCACTGTGCCAGCTCTGTCTATGCACCAGGGACTATACATGTGGCAGGTCCCACCATCCTGACAACAGACCTACGGCCAGGGGGACTCTGATCCCATTTTACAGATGCAACGTGAAGGCTCAGAGAGGCTAAGCAGCTTGCCCGAGATCACACAGCTGGTGCTATGGACTGAGTGTTTATGTCCCCCCGACCGCCCAACACCGGCCCAAATGTATATGCTGCAGCCCTAATCCCCAGTGTGGTGGTGTTTGCGGGGTGGGCATTTCAGGGGGTAATTAGGTTTGGATGCGGCCGTGAGGGTAGAGCTCCCATGATGGGACTGGCGCCCTCATGAAGGGGCGAAAGGCGCCGAGCTTTCTCTCCCGCTCTGCCGTCAGAGGACGCGGTGAGAAGGCAGCCGTCGACAATCCAGGAAGAGAGGCTTCACCAGAAACCAGCCGTGTTGGCGCCCTGACCTCAGACTTCAGCTTCCAGAACCGCGAGGAACTGATGTCTGCTGTTTAAGCCACCAGGCTGTGGTGTTTCTGTTATGGTGGCCGAGCTAAGACAGCTGGTAACTACTGAGAGCCCAAGGTTGTTCTTTCTCCCGCCCTCTGCCCCGACACTGGGCGCATTCCCCAAACTCACCCTCACTGCCCTTGTGGGTCCTGGCTCCTATGACCGCGGGGACATCACAGAGACCTCCGGGCACGGGCTGTGGTCTAAAGGTCCTTCTTGTCTCCCTTCCTTCTCCTCTTTTCTCCTCCGCTCCTGTCGTCTTAGAAAGACCCCTGTGGGAGTCCAGCCCCATCACCTGACCCCCATGTGGGCCCGGGTCAGTCACGTGGCCCCGGCCCGGGGCCCAGCCCCCTTCCCCAATCTGCACTCACACGCAGCCCTGTGGAAATGGTGGCGCTCTCCACATTAGGACCCACGTGTCTGCTGGCTGGGACCAAGGGTCATAAATAGGAATAAAACTTAGGCTGTCCTTGTCCCCATCTCGGTGAGTGAAGCCTCGGAATCTGAGGACAAAACCAGAAGCCCTCTTCTTTGAGCCCCAAGGGACAGGAAGGGCTGCGTGTGCGGCCGAGGCCCTGCTCTCCCCCCCCCGCCCCCGACCCCCCGGGTGTCACAGGCTTCCATATACATAATCTAAATATATGCTTTGGAAATTGAAAACGTTCACATATAGAATGCGGCTGTGGGGAGGGAATGGTCTCTTGGAACATGTCTCTTTAAAGACAGGATGTGCCCAAGTGTTTTCCTGCCCTTAAGGAGACACTTGAACGTGGCAGCAGATGTAAAATGGAAATTGAAGTGTCTCTCCCAGGCCACCGTACATGGAGAAAACAGCGCAATCTATTCTAAGCGCTCGTTAATAGCTGGTCTCTGAGGGCCCCGGCAGCAGACAGAGGATTTTACTCATTAAAAAGGTGACGAGGTAGCGTTTTGTGCCTTCCCTGCTTGTCACTGCGTGATCCTGGTGTTCAGATGTCGCTGGCAGACCCCAGATGAGTGCCCCCGGCTTGCGGGCATGGGTGACGATGTTCTGAAAGGCTTGAAAGCATCCCCCACTCACTGATGGGGCCACAAGCCCTTGCTGCTTATCAAGTGGATTCGTCTCTCTTCCGAGGCGGGCCCACGGTGGCATTGTCTCGAGAAGGAAGCAGAGAGAAGAGCTTTAGCTCATCACCTAATACAAGATCATTGGTGATTCCCAACACGGTCTTCCAGATGGCACCGTGAAGGACCCGGAGCCTCCAGGCGTGGTCTGGGGCAGGGGCCTGGGGTCCTCAGTGAAGTCTGGAAGGGGCCGGACCCTTGGCAGTCGAAGGCACTGGCTGAAAGACATCTCAGCCGTGCCCACTTGGACAGGGGCCGCTGGTTTTAGAGAAAGGGGGTTCTTGGCTCATTTTTTACCCCTACTTTTTATTTGTTCTTTTTTAAAAGTTTATTTATTTTGAGAGAGAGAGAGAGAGAGAGAGAGAGAGAGAGAATGTGCTTGCACAAGCAGGGGAGGGCCAGAGAGAGAGGGAGGGAGAGAATCCCAAACAGGCACCACACGGTCACTGCAGAGACCCACGCGGGGCTCAAACCCACGAACCGTGAGATCGTGACCTGAGCCAAAACCGAGAGCCGTTCGCCTAACTGACTGAGCCCCCAGGCGCCCCAATTTGTTCTGTTTTGGGTCTCCCACTGTTTGGATCAGTGTTTTGTCCTCTCCTCCCTCCCGTGTGAGGGGAGTGACATCTGGTTGTCCCCACAGGCACATAGGGAGGGACAGTTTCCCAGGCATCCTGAGAACTGCTTTTCTGCCCCAAAACCTCTCAGGTGGAGACAGGAATCCTCACTGGCCTCCGGCATCTTCCATGTGAACCCTCTTTCCTGTTCTGGACTTTCGCTGTTGTTTTCCTTGACTTTTGCTTCCCCTGCCCTTTCCACAACCAGCTCTGAGGTCACCTCCTCCGAGAGGCCTTTCTTGATGTGTCCCTCCTCTGCTCATTGTTATACAGGCACAGTTTGCAATGAGCTTGTTCACTTGGTAGCTCCCTTGCTTATCGTGGCCTCCCCACTCTACGGGGTTGGGCACAGCGGGGCCGGGGGGAGGAGACACGAACCTTCCTGGTCTTGTTTACCGGACCCCCGGTGCTCAGCTCGGTGTCTGACCCGAAAGAAAGGTACTTGATTTATTGAATGGGCGAACAAACAAAGGAACGCATGAGGGGTTCTCTGATCCCAAAGACTGACTCTGGGTCACCCTCGGCCAAGAGCAGCCCTTCGGGGATTTTTTTCACTTGTGACCATTAGTATCTTCTGGGCTGTGGCCTCCAGCTTTCACTGTGCTCCCTGCAGAAATGCTGGAGGGCCTGTCCCGCCTCACATAGTGAGTCAGGGTCACCGCAAGGGCACAGAGCCGAGGAGATTACAAGGTCATGGCCTCGAGTTCCTATACGGACCCCCCTTTTTTCTTTTTTCTTCCTTTTTTTTTTTTGAGATGATGCAGTATCGATACTGTGTCGAGAAATACGTAAATTGTTACCCGCTGTTAGCAGCTAGAAAATGGACTAGTTGTGAAATACCAACAATCACTTGGGCTGTTTAAATTCGACTGCAAAACAAGCTCAGTGTTAATAAAATGGGCTCAGGGTCGGAGCAGGTGGGGAGACAGGAGGAATATTCTGCAACTTTTTTTTTTTTTTTAACACGAAAGCCACCTGGCTCACCTCTGAGAGGACTTGGGCTGCCCTGCAGAGGTGTGTCTGTTACAACTTGAAGAGCTGACGAGAAATCCCAGGGAAAGGGAAATGAGGCAGCCACATCCGTTCCACGGAAGGCTCTGCGCCATCCATGTGGCTCTGAGTTTCTGAGAAGCCAAGGCAGAGAGAGAAGAAGGACAAGCAGTTGGGAGGTCTGCAGGGAGTGCAGGGCCTGGGGCTTTGGAGGGAAGAAAACCAAGAGGGAAGAGTGGGAATAACCTTGACTCTTGTTTCAGAGAAGGAGTTCAAGTGACTCCTTCAAAGAGCAAACAACTGTCACTCGTGGTCTCAAGGGACTTCTCCCTCCCTGGCAGAGCTTGCGTGTGCATCTTGGTGTTTTCTGCACCTGCTGGGACAGTCATCACAAGTCCCTCCCATGAGGGAATGAATTAACGATTGAACAAGTGAGGGCCACGACTTCCATGGTCCAAATCCCATCCTTCCTTCAGCTGCTGTTCAGGGTCACCTACTCCGGGAAGCCCTCCCTGAATTCTCCTGCCCTTCCTTATCGAGACTCCTTCAGTGCTGGATGGGGGACCGGCGTGTAAATGCTTTCCCTACGTGCTAAGAATTGGAAGGCCTTTCTTGTGTTTTCCGGTCGTTCCTCATTCGAGCTGGACCACAAACTCATGTGTTCACCCCACACTCTTCTAGCTCCTCCCATCGGCTCCACACTGTGCCAGACTCAAGGAATTCAAGAAGAAACTGGACAAATAAGGAGCTTACAGCCTAGTGTTGGGTTTGAAAAACCTGCCCGTGGACCAAACCCGACGGCCACCTGGGTTTTGTAAGTAAAGCTTTACCGGTGGGGCGCCTGGGTGGCTCAGTCGGTGAAGCTTCCGGCTTCGGCTCAGGTCACGATCCCGCGGTCTGTGAGTTGGAGCCCCGCAACGGGCTCTGTGCTGACAGCTCAGAGCCCAGAGCCTGTTTCGGACTCTGTGTCTCCCTCTCGCTCTGCTCCTCCCCCGCTCGTGCTCTGTCTTTCTCTCTCTCAAAAATAAATAAACATTAAAAAAAATTTTTTTTTTAAATAAAGCTTTATTGGTGCACGGGCATGCCCGTTTGTTCACATGTGGTCAGTGGCTGCTTTTGAGCTATAAGGACAGAGTGGAGTTGCCGTGACAGAGACCATATGGCCTGCAAAGCCTAAGCTATTTGCTCTCTGGACCCTTACAGAAAAGTTTGCTGACCCCAGTCTGGTGAGAAAGACGACCTAGAAAAAGATCCTTCCAGCACGACGTGAGAGGGACAAGAACAGGGGACCATGGCTGAGACTGGCAGGCCTGGGGATGCACGCATGACTATAGATAGGGCGTCTGGGCAAGCTGTTTCCGTGGAGATGTTATGTGAGCTGAGACACGAAGGGTGAGAAGGCCGCTGTGTGAACAGCTAGGGAACAGCATTCCTGGGGGAGGGAATGCCGTAGGCAAAGGCCTGTGATGTGTTGCAGGAATGGCCAAGGGCTCATGTGGCCGGGAATGTAGTGAAGGAGGAGAGAGTAGGACAAGGCCAGTGTTGGAGAGGTAGGCAGGGGCTAGATCAGTGATTCCCAAGGTGGGCAACGTTGCCCTCTTGAGACCGTTCGAGATAATTGTGGGAGGGGGGTGCCGCAGGCTCAGTGAGCAGGCACCAAGGACGTGAGACTTCACGCAGTGCATGGCACAGTCCCACAGAGCAATGGGCCGTCCTGGGTCCTGCACGACTTTGGGGTGTCCTGACGGGTATTCATGTAGGTGGCAAGCCATCTTACCCTGGACTTAACTCTCCCGTTCATATAAACTGAAGGTCACTTGGGCAGGGTATCAGCCATACACGGCCTTGTCTGGGAATGGAACTGTCATATAAATTAAGGGAAGGTTGCCCTGTGTGTTCTGTTTGGAACGCGACCCAGTAATGTTCACCAAGTTGGGAAATCGTGTCACCCACGCGACACCATTGCTTTTGGAATTTGAGTCTCCCGAGGATCACGTCTGTTGTCACGTGCGTTTGTACCTGTGGCATCGGCTATGGCTTCACACACAAAGGCAGGTCCTTATGTTGACTAGTGAAGTCACGGCCAGGGAGCTTACCTGATGAAATTCACATTGTCTTATTACCTATGACTTCTCTTTTCCCACCTTTATATTACAGTGAAGGCATTATGTTGGTTGAAACCCCGATCAGTGGTTCAGCGTGTAGAAAAATCGTGCGACCTCCGGATTTTGTCTCGGGGTAGCAAAGGAGCATATGCAAAATGTTGCCCGAGGGCGGCACCAGGGCCGGATCCCAAAGTTGCGTGTGGATCTCGAATCCGAGTCTGGATTTTATGCTGAGAAAAATGAGGAGCCCGGGCAAGACCGGAAGAAGAGTGATGGGTTCTTTCAGGCAAGGCTGCCTCTTTTTCTCTTTGATCCTGCACCCTCCCCGCCTCCACCTCCTGCACCTGGCAGAATGCGAATGCCCAGAAGGCATTCTGTAAATTAAAGTGCTGCCAGCCAGCACAACCTCAGCCTGGGGGCGAAGCAGGCCGGCACTCTTCCTGTGGCCAAGAGGGGTTAAGTGGCTTGCCTGGGCCAGAGAAATCCGGTAAATGGCATCTGGGTGAACACGGTGCACGTATATGTTCGGGTTGCAGCCCCTGCTTCCTTTTCCTGCCCCTGACAGCGGTCCTGGTCTTTTCTGACTTCCCCGCTTGCTGACCCACCCAGCCACCTTGGCCACCTGCCCAGCCCCAGCCCTGCTCCCAGGCCTTCCCTCTCACTCCTGTTATTCTGACGCTGCAGGCATCGCCGGGTCCCAGGAGCCAGCTTCTCAACCTTTAGACCCCAGGCCAGGATCTAGGAATATCTCCAAGAGTATTCCCCAACACCTGCAACAGATGTGCCCACAAATTACCTGCTCCCAGCGGTGGGGAGCTGGGGAGGAAAGGGCATCGTTTTTCTAAAAGCCTTACACATTTAATTTGCAAAGTTACATCACGCCTTCGTGCACAGGTCAACTCTCTGGGAGCTTATTTCAAAACCAGAGGCGGGTCAGGGCTCCCGAGTGCGTTCTTCACAGAGAAGACAGCACGGGGGCAAGGGCAGGGGTGGTGAGTGGAGGGCCGTACGGGTCGGATGCTTTCACATGTACAAGGGCAGATGGGGAGAGGTGGATATTTGCAGGGTCCCTTGTCTGCACCTGCCACCACAGACGTCGTCTCACATCTTTCCAAGAGCAATAGCAGCACCCTCATCTCGCAGGTGTGGAACCTGAGCTTAACGAGGTTATGCACCTTTCACCGCTGAACATGCTGTGAGACATGGGCCTAGCCTGAACTTGGCCTCGGGGCTGGAGGCTCCCACCGTGCCTTGAGACATGTGAATATGATGTCTAGAGCTCATCACACGTGTGCAGCACGTAGATGCACATCCCCACTGGGCTATACTTTTCTTTATTAGATGGAACTGGGTTCTTTATAATAAATAAGAGTCACAAAAAGCTGTGGGACCCATGTGAGAGTAACAGCCAGGAGTGGATAAAGAACTGTCCACAGAACAAGTTTAACAGGAAGTGGTAAAAATGAGGCAGGTTGAGTTCGCTCTTCCACCCCCATAAACTGACTGTCCAGCTCAGTCAACCGACAAAATAATTGTCCTGGCTTTTTGTGGTGAAGGTAAGGGTTTCGGAATATTAACATGAGGGTCGTTTCATGTGCAGAAGAGACCATTTAGAAGTGTTTGGTTGCTAAAATTAATATCAGATACATCACAGTTATAAAGCAAAAAAGCCCAGTGCTTCTTTATGCTTTTGAATTCTGCTTACAAATTATATTATCCTATTTATTCTTCTAGTAATGGGCTATATATATATATATATATATATATACACACATATATACATGTATATATATACGTATATATATACACACATGTGTATATATATACATGTGTATATATATGTATACATATATATGTGTGTGTATATATACGCGTGTATATATGTATATATATGTGTGTGTATATCTATACGTGTGTATATATATGTGTATGTATGTGTGTGTATATATATATATATACATATATATATAACTTACCGTTTTAATCATTTTTTTCAAGTGTAACCTGATAATTTATTTGTGAAAAGAGCTAGTTTTGATGAGAAAAACTCAATCCTTTCCTTGGAAACATAAAGAAACCCCCAAATATGGAAGCTTCACACATTTTCACGTCAACCTTGCACAAGGGGCCGTGCTAATCTTCTCTGCATCGTTCCCATTTTAGTATACGTGCTGTCGAAGCGAGCACTGTTTTAGTCATTTTTAACGGTACAATCCAATGACATGAAGTACACTCACCCTGTTGTGCTCATCTATCTTTTAAAAATAACGTAAGAAACCTTTCCTAAAACTTTTAGCAACGGACAAGTGGATCGAAGGCTTCTGGGAGAAAAAGCAGCTCCCCCCCCCCCCCCCCGCCACCGTGCCCGCTTCCCGGGGTCCAGAGAGCGCTTGGAAGCATACGCGTTCATCTCGTGTGACGTATATATTTCGGCCAGGTTTTATCAGCTGCGAGACTTCGTCACTCGTTGTCACTGAGAGATCATCTCGAATCCAGGCGGCCTCTTTTTCCTTCGATTTTTGCAAAGCGATGTCTCCCCAACCAGATTTACATTTTCAAAAACCCTTCAGATAATCACAAACCCAAGAAACTTCCCCTCCTCTGAGGTTTAATTAGGAGAAACTGTCTTTCTAGTACTTCCAAGAGCCTTGCTCTAAATTTCTCAGCGGAAAGAGAAGGTTCACGGTGGATGAGTGGGAGCACGCGGAACCTGTGAACAGCCGTCCCCTCTGTCCCCCCTCTCTGCCTTGCAGCAGAGATAAAGCCACGTTGCAGATCACTGAAATCACATTGTGAGTGTGCCCTGTATCATTAGGACCCAGAGAATGGGGATGATCGCAACGCAGGATAACACATTAGCGATAGATAATAGAGTCTAAATAAACATAATCAGCTTTCCTCGATGTCTTCAGACCAAAGCTTATCTATAAATACCCTAATGACGCCCAACCAGCCAATTACTCGTTTCTTGGAAGGGCCCCTTATTAATGGCGTTGCAGTGAGGGAAAAACATTAATTATTGGACACAGTGGGATCTTTTACGTTCTGTCTGGTCCGGACAGCACCAATTAATGCAACAATTATTATCAACGACTGTGGCAGAATACTGAGTGCAGCCACCCCGGGCTGGCTCGATGGGGTGGGAAGAACATGCGCACTGGGGGGACATCACCCAAGCTCTTTCTGTGGAGCCTGCTTTTCATCGCTGTGGAAGCTGCTGGAACAAAGCAGAGGGTGGCCAGAGGGTGCCGGTTTTTCTTTGAAAGCCACGGGACAGTGTTCCTGGGGTGCTAAATGGGGGAGAGCAGGAGGAGTTAGGCGCCGGTCTGTTGTGTTGAGATGCTGAGTGAAACCCGGCAGAAGGTTGGAGAAGAGAGGCTACCTTTAGAGCACGGAGCACCTGGCTTGGCTTCTGCCTATTCCCTCAGGCTCTTCTCTCTCACTCGTTATAGTGCAGCCCCACTGCTACTCTCTCAGCCTCTCCAATTCAGCTGTGCCCCATCCTGCCCCAGGACATTGGCACAAGCGATTCCTCAGACGGAAAGATCTCCCCCCCCCCCACCGCCCTTTGCGAGACTGGCTCCTTTCTGAATGCAGTATGAAGCTTCCCTGTGCAAAAAGGTCTTTCTTGAGCCTGAACCCAACCTATATACCTTTTCCTTCCTCATACTAGTCACTTTTTATTTCTCTGTTTACACAGTATGGATCACAAATTATGGGATAAACAGATACATCTTATTATTTTTCTGTCTGCCTCCCCCGCAAGAACGCAAGCCCCACGAAGGCAGGGCCTGTTGGTCTTTTTTTCTCCAGGCTCTCTTTGCATTTAGGAGGTGCTCGTTAAATACCTGGTGAGTGAATGAATGAACCCATGCGCTGTGCAGAAACAGATTATGCTTAAGGGGCTCCATGCCAGGTGCCTCACAGGCCAAACTAGCTATTCTCTTGCAAAAGTGTCACAGGGAAAAAAATCAATTCAAATTGTTCTATTTAGAGCAAACTCTACGTCAGCTCTACTTCTGCACTTAAAAAATTTTTTTTCTGAGGTTTATTTATTTTTGAGGGAGAGACAGAGATGGAGTGTGGGCAGTGGGGGGCAGACACGGAATCTGAGGCAGGCTCCAGGCTCTGAGCTGTCAGGACAGAGCCCGACACGGGGCTCGAACCCACGAACCGTGAGATCATGACCTGAGCCGAGGTTGGACGCTTAACCGACTGAGCCACCCAGGTGCCTCCTTTACCTTTGCACTTTAAAGGTGATGAACATGCAGGGCATGTTCAGTCAGTTAAGCGCCCGACTTCGGCTCAGGTCATCATCTCATGGTTCGTCGGTTTGAACCCGTGTCGGGCTCTGTGCTGACAGCTTGGAGCCTGGAGCCTGCTTCAAGTTCTATTTCTCCCCCTCTCTCTGCCCCTCCCTGTCTCACACTCTGTCCGTCTCTCTCTCTCAAAGATAAATAAACATTAAAGAAAATTTTAAGGTGATGAACATGCTTGAAGGGCCTTTGCTCCCATCGTGGCCCTTTACTTGAACTGGCTACAAATGAAGCCCCACCGCCCAAGGTACCAAACGGTTGCAGGAATGCTCTATTTTTCTCTTCTCAGTGACAAGGAGAGGATCTCTTCTGGGAGGCTTTAATTACAGAGCACTTTGGAAAATTGGTCCAGCGAAGGGTGGAAGTGCTCCCTAGAGCCTTGGGCAGGGCCCTGAGAAGTGGGCGTGCCCCTGTGGCCCTTCTGGAAAAAGATCTCCAGGCTATTTGCACTAGAGGTTACCCTTTGGAGTGTTAAAGCGGTTGGTATGTGTTATTCAAAGACAGAGCCAAGTTCAAGAAGCTTACTTGACCTCACTGAACCTCAGTGATCCCCAGCCACTAACCACAACCAGCCCTGCGCACCCTTCACCGAGATGCTATTCCTCTGAGGTTTTCTAACCAGAGTGGAACCCTGGGAGCTTAAAGGCAGTTCGGGGGCGTCCTCGGCCTAGGACTGCTGTACAGATGTGGCCGCGGAAACATTGCCATCCCACTTCTTCTGAATAAGCATCTCCGGGGAAATGCTGAGAAATGACAGGGACACTCGAGTCATCTGTCAGGGCTGTTTTTTGCTTTCATCTCTCTAGGAATGGCAATGACCTCAACTCACAATGATCTCACCCCCTCTGCATGCCTCCAACACATTTCATCTTGACCCCGCCATCGGGCTCAAATGAGAACTGCCCAGCTCCTCGTCTGTGTGGGGACAGACAGGTTGGAAGCCGCTGGACAACAGCACATACAATGTCCCCACGCCCTGCTCAGTGCCTAGCTTGCTGGGTAGAAGTTTATTTCAATGCTACATTGTATCGACATTCTCCTCCCTTCATCGGCCAGCGGGAGACCAGCCGGGTGACTCCTGGAGAGCAGGACTTCAGAATGAGTGAATGTTTGGGCCCTTGTATGGAGCTGCTGGGGGTCGTGGGGAGGGGGTGGGGTTGGTGGCTAGAGATTTCGAGGGTGGCCGTCCTCTGCTGCAGAATGTCCTTCTTTTCCCTTCCCCAAAGGAGCGTCTGGGGTTACTGTTTGCTTCTGGATGCCCAGAATACAAATAAAAATGAAACATTATAGCGAGGTGGTTCCAAATAAGGAGGCTGGCTGATCTGAGTTCAAATCCTGGTCCTGCCACCTACTGGCAGGCGGTATCGAACATGTTACCGAATCTTCTGGTGCCTTGGTTTCATTGTGCGTCAGATACGAATAATGGTCCTGGTCTCATCACACTGGTGGGGTATCTGATGTTTGGGTAAAGTCAGTAGAGTGTTTAGGATGGCGTTTGGGACAAAATAAACCTCCAGTAAATGTTAGCTGCCGTGGTCACCACTGCTGTCAATGAAGAGCTTTAGAACAGAGGAGTGAGGTCTCCAAGGATGGTCGGTTGACAACTTTATACTGAACGTCCCCCCCCCCCCCGCCCGCCCCGGGAGCAAAGCATCATCCTAAGTCTTGAGGATGCAGTGGTGACAAAGGTCGGTTCTATCCCAGAGAAGCTGTTGCACGTTACCCAAATCCCAGTTTCCTGCTGGCTGGGATCTCACTTATTCTGGAGACCCCGACCCACGTCCTGCAGGAGGGACCCCGACCGTGGATGTAAGGTGTTTGGTGAGCAGAAGAACAACAGTGACCAGGGAGTGGAGGCTGCTTCTGGTGGTGCCAGCGGTGGGGTTTGGGGTGTATTTCACAACTGACTGTAGTCCCCGGATCATCGTGCTGGGCGATCATTACCCATCTTTATTTATTTATTTATTTATTTATTTATTTATTTATTTTAAACGTTATTTATTTTTATTTTTGAGACAGAGAGAGACAGAGCATGAACGGGGAAGGGGCAGAGAGAGAGGGAGACACAGAATTGGAAGCAGGCTCCAGGCTCCGAGCTGTCAGCCCAGAGCCCGACGCGGGGCTCGAACTCACGGACCGCGAAATCGTGACCTGGCTGAAGTTGGACGCTTAACCGACTGCGCCACCCAGGCGCCCCAATACCCATCTTTAAATCAACCGGTGCCCACAGCCGTGTAGAAATGCCCATGTCAGAAGGCTCTAGGTCACAACTCATGGGCTGCAATTCAGATTGTCTGCAGTGAGGACGCTAACTTGGGACTCCTCTTTGAAACTGCTGTTTGTTTTCTCTGTTTGTGACTTCTGGATAGGTTTGACATTTCTTTATCAACTGATCGTGAGAAAGGTCCTCTGGTTACCATCCACTGCTCAGGAGGATGACTACTTCTCTGGGATCCCTCGTAGCACCCCCCCACCCCCGACCCACATGAAGTTCTGTGTGCCACGGAGTCGCTATCTTCTTTGACCACCCCAGATACAGTTTCTAAATTTGGAGAAAATCAGTGCAGGCATTTCATGTGATGTGGGATTTTATTTCCATAGGTCTGACGTGTAGAGCCTCCTGGTGGTGCCACATCATCCTTCCTCCTTTCCCTCCTCCTCCCGTGTCCTTGCCCCGCCCTTTCCTCAAACACGCAGGATTCTTGACGCTCTGGAAAGTCATTAAAAAAGCATCAAGTTGTTTAAAAAAAAAAAAGTCAAGGGGCACCTGGGTGGCTCAGTTGGTTAAGTGTCCGACTTCGGCTCAGGTCACGATCTCGCGGTCCGTGAGTTTGAGCCCCGCGTCGGCTCTGGGCTGACAGCTCGGAGCCTGGAGCCTGCTTCCGATTCTGTGTCTCCCTCTCTCTCTGCCCCTCCCCCGTTCATGCTCTGTCTCTCTCTGTCTCAAAAATAAATTAAAAAACATTAAAAAAATTTTTAAAAAAAAGTCAAATTCTTGACCCTTCCTCCGATGGTTTCCTTTATTATTCAAGACGAATGACTTTTCTTTTGCACTGAGAATACAGGTCGTTTCCAAAACAGTAGCAGTTGGCATTTCCAGGCCCTTGGTGGAAAGACAGGTGGAAAGCAACCTTCTTCCGGTTTTCTGGGGCTTTTCCTGACACAGAGCGGTTAAGGGGAAAAACTCATAGCTTGCTTACTGCACTTCACTTGGCCCCATCTGATCACACTGCCTTCCCGCTGGTATCTCGTGACATCTTGTGCAAGTTCAGGATCGTCCTCAGCAGGGTACCCATACGTGAACCTCGCATAATTGGGGTCCCTCACGTAATATGTGTACCTTCCATAATTGCTCTAACCATCTACCTTATTTAATTGGAAACCGGGAACCTTTGAGCTATCTAATGACATCATATGACTTTTATTAATTTCTGCCTATTTGCTTAGTTGCCAATTTCTAAACTTGTCCTAAATCTTGATGAGGAAAGGAAATGCTGAGTAGGCAGCTACCAACAGAGTTTGCTCAAGCCATAAATGAAATATTAAATGAAAAGAAATGAAATCAGGAAAAGAAGAAACCCACACAAAAAATTAAGCCGTGGTGCCAAAGACCATCTCGGTTGAGCCCCGACGACACTTGCCTTTGCTATGGAGACGGGAAAGTGTCCCGGGCTCCGAATCGGCTCTGGGTAGCCCCTCGGTGCAGCTGGCAGGCAGAAGTTTTGGGGAAACCCTGGTATAGTGAGTGGCTAAGAAAACGGGCCTTGAGACAGACTGCTGGCCGGCCGCAGGATCTGGGGTGAGTCATTTTGGTTTGTGGGGCCTCCGTTTATCCATCTTTAAAAAAGGAGCCAAAATTAGCCCCCGTATCAGAGGGCGGTCCTGGGCTTAAATGAGATAATTTGTATGACGCATTTAACATGGGGCCCGGCTCATCGAGAACACTCGATAAAGGAGGGATCCGTGCTTTTCTAATCATTGGAACCAGTTAACGATGGCATGAGCTTCCTGGGGCATGGAGAGTGAGCCCCCTGCCCCCGGATGTCCTTTAGAGATGACAACAGGCTTCTCAGAGTTTCTGTGCCACCATCACCCAGGGAGAGTGTTAAAGTTCGATTCTGATTTATTATTATTTTTTTATTTACAGAGACAGAGAGACAGGGAGAGCTGGGGCGGGGGGGGGGGCAGAGAGAGGGAGAGAGAGAATCCCGGGCAGGCTCCACACGGCCAGTATGGAGCCCAGTGCGGGGCTTGAACTCATGAACCGTGAGATTATGACTTGAGCCCGAATCCAGAGTCGGATGCTTAACCCACGGAGTCACCCCGGTGCCCCTTGATTCTGATTTAAACAGCCCCTGGGTGAAGCCTGAGATTCTGTATTTCTAAGGGGTCCCAGGGAAAGCTGATGTTGCCAATGACCACAGCTGGGTAGCAGGGAGCTGGCTGGTTCCTTGGGGGGCCTGATGCAGAAGGTACGTGATAATCCGGAGACAGCAATGAACCAGGCCTCTGTGGTCCTGTGTGGCGGCCACTGGCCACACGTACTGCGCATTTGAAGTGTGGCTTAGTCCAAATTCAGATGTACGAGGAGAGTAAAATACACAAAAACCTAGTGTGTAAGAGAAGAATGTAAAATATCTCAACAATTTTTAAATTGATTACAAATCAATATAAGGTGATAATATCTTGGATATGTTAGATTAAATAACCTATTAAAATTAATTTCACCTTTTTTTAACTTATTTTGTTTTATATGGCTATTAGATAATTTAAAATGACATATGTGGCCCACATTTTATTTCTTTTCTGTTTTTACAATTTTGTCTTTATTTTGAGAGAGAGAGAGAGAGAGAACGCGAGCAGGGGAGGGGCAGAAAGAGAGGGAGAGACAGGGAATCCCAAGCAGGCTCCGCGCTGTCAGCACGGAGCCCGTCGCGGGACTCGAACACACAAACCGGGAGATCATGACCTGAGCCAAAACCGAGAGTCAGACGCTTAACCGACTGAGCCACCTGCGTCCCGGTGTGCATGCGTTGTGCGCGTCCCCCGGGGAACCTGTGTGGCCCGTTTCCCCCCAGTGCTGGAGGTGGTGAGCAGGGAGAGACAGAAGTCCGGGGGTCTCCGGCCTCCTGTATGCCTGGGTTGGGGCACAGGATGAGCAGGGACCCTGCGTGTTCTCTCCTCTTCCCTCTCCCTCTCCTTCTCTCAGAACCAGCAGGACACAGAACGCAGTGCCCCAACAGAGATCATCCGTTTCTACGCTGAAAATGCCATTTCTTGAAATAGCCTCACCGGAAGGAAACAAACTTAGTCTTCAGCCCAGAGCTCCTCACTGAGCTGACGCATCGCCCCCCCCCCCCCCACCAAGTAAAAATGGCTGCCGGGGGTGGCATTTCCTTCGGGAGCTGGGTGTTTAGGAACCCAGGGGGCGAGACCCTGGCAAAGCCCACGAGGCAGTGCAGGCTCCTGGACGGTCGTCCAGGGGATCTGGCTCGAATTCACGTGGGGGTCTGGGGAACTGAGACCTGTCACTCTGCAAACGACAGGGCCACCAGAACCTGGGGGTTGACCTGTCACAGGCAGCTGCTAATTCAGGCCCTATCGTTGAAGACTTCTAACATCGTCTCTGATCTTGACTACCCATGTCCAGCCTCCCCTCTTAAAATAAAAAAAAAATTTTTTTTTGGCCATGCATGATTTTTGCATGTTTGAAATCGAAACCGGAATCTGAGAACAACCTGCTGACATCATGGCCAACGTTTCTGCCTTTCCTTATTTGTCTGTAACTAATAGCTAAATATGAGGTTCTGACTTTTGCATGAGTAACGGGCTGAAAGCCTTGTATGACTTTGAAAAGCTGTTTCATTGCATGAGACCCAGCAGAGAGAGCAGCTAGCAGCTTGGATCCAGTCTCCCCCACCCCCACTTCCAGCTGGAGACCTCACACAAGTGATGCAAGGAATATGCCTTGGTGTCCTTATCTGGAAGATAGTGATGATGACACCTGCCTCCCACCCCGGCCGGGCTGCTGGGACTTAATATGGTAAAAGACGGAGAGCAGTTCCCGGCTCCCGGTAAGGCTGAACACGTGTTGGCTGTTATTCTGAGCTAATAAGGGCTCCCTGAATAGCAGCCTCTTTTTTTCAGCTGGCAAATTATTTAGGAAAAAACCCCAGATTGCACACCTGGTTGAGAAAGAGTCAGGTCCTGTGTGGCAATGATGTAACATGCCTACTTTGGGCAGATGTGGTCATTCAGGGAGTGACACATTTTCCTGTACTTCATCGAAGTCATTGCAATGGGTTTCATCAACCAGCAGGCTTGGGAGTGAGCCACGGGGTTAGAAAGAGCCTTTTCTGCCACTCCAGGCTGCTCTCACTGGGTCAGGGCCGGGAGGGCGCGAAGGGAGGCTTCCTTCCATGGTGACATCCATCCGTGTCCAAAATGGTGACAACGGAGACAGGGAGAGGAGCAGGACACACGGGCCCCCTTGATTCTCCAGGGGGATGTTCGCTGCATCACCAGAAGAGGTGGGAGGATTTTTGTTTGTTTGGTGTTTGCCCTGATAAAGGGAGGCTTGAGTATTGAGGTATTTGTAGGACCTTTTGAACGTTGAATGACAGCGTCTAAGGGGAACAGCTTGGATGAGGTGAGAAGAAGGTGATAGAGGGTGAGAACGTTCCTTGTCTGTGAGTTTCTCTAAAAGTCTGAGCACCCTGAGAAGACATTCTCATGGGATTTCCAAACCATCGACCCAGCTGGAGCAGGGGGCTCTATTTGCAGGAGACTCCAGCAAGTACAGAGAATCTGGGGGCTCAAACCCTCTTTGGAAGGAGGCTGAGAATGAATAAAAGTGGATAGACAGCTCACTAGTTATCCAACTGACCTGTAGTAAACCGAGTTGCCAATGGCGGTGGCTGGTAAATCCGTGAGTCAGATCAAATGAAGTCAATGGTAAGAGCACAGATTTGGGCCAGATATTCTTGGGTTAAAATCTTGCTCCGTTGTATTGGCTGTGCGATGTGGATTAAATCGCTTAACCTCTCTGCGCCTCCTTCTTACGAGAGGGAAGAACGTGCTGATCTCGTAGGGCTGTCGGAGCAGGTAGACGAGAGGGGTCGCGAGGCCTCCTGACCTGCCTGGTGCAGATCCAGACTCTGCCGGCCCACCAGCCTCTTGTCATCTTCCAGGCTCAGCTTAACTGTCACTCTCAGGCAGGCCCTGCCCGATCGATCACCAATGGAAAACGCCATGCCGGTTCCTCCCATTTGCATCACTGCCCCTGGTTGGTTTCCTTCCCAGCGTGAGACACAGCCTGTGCTCTTCTCGTCTGCTTGCTGTTCTGTGTGTGTTGACCGCTGGCTGTCTCTGGCCGCCGGACCGAGGTCACCAAAGGCAGAGGCGTGATCTGCGTTGTTTTGGGACTTGGGGTGCCTTGATCACTGCCTGGCTTACAGCAGGTGGATGGGACCGGAGATCCCTGTCACCAGGGCAAACTTGTGAGCCTGGTTAGTCCTTGGCTTTTTTGTATCTGTGATACCAGTAACCATTTTAAAGGGTTGTGTGGTGGTAAACCCAGGGTGAAACCCAGGGTGAATTTCACTGGGTACAGGAGGTAAGTGACACAGAGTAGGAATCAATAGTGTCGGGTGGTCTCGTGAGACGGCTTGGGAACACTCAGTGCCCCCCCAGATCACGAGTATTTTTTATTATTTATTTATTTATTAAAAAAATTTTTTTTTTTGGGGCGCCTGGGTGGCGCAGTCGGTTGAGCGTCCGATTTCAGCCAGGTCACGATCTTGCGGTCCGTGAGTTCGAGCCCCGCGTCGGGCTCCGGGCTGACGGCTCAGAGCCTGGAGCCTGTTTCTGATTCTGTGTCTCCCTCTCTCTCTGCCCCTCCCCCGTTCATGCTCTGTCTCTCTCTGTCCCAAAAATGAATAAACGTTGAAAAAAAAAAATTTAATAAAAAAAAAAATTTTTTTTAATGTTTTATTTTTGAGACAGAGAGAGACAGAGCATGAAGGGGGGAGGGTCGGAGAGAGAGGGAGACACAGAATCCGAAACAGGCTCCAGGCTCTGAGCTGTCAGCACAGAGCCCGACGCGGGGCTTGAACTCACGTACCGCGAGGTCATGACCCCAGCCGAAGTCGGACGCTTCACCGACGGAGCCACCCAGGCGCCCCATATTATTTATTTATTTTTGAGAGATAGAGTGAGTGGGGGAGCAGCAGAGGGAGAGACAGGATCCCAAGCAGGCTCCACACGGTCAGCACAGAGCCCGACACAGGGCTCGATCTCTCAAATCATGAGCTCATGACCTGAGCCGAAATCAAGAGTCAGACGCTCAACTGACTGAGCCACCCGGGCACCCCACAAATATTTTTATTCTTTCCCCCACTGTTGTTCTTTCCACAGAATTCCACTTCTTGCTTGCAGATACAAGGAACACAGAATGCAAAATTTGGGGGAAAATTATAACCCTATAGAACGAGAAAAGGAAAAACAAGTTTTTACTATTTCGACGTACAAAACCAATGATTTCACTTATAATGTCTGTGGAAGTCTGCGGCCAATGCGTGAATTCACATGTTAACCCATAAACCGATCATAGAAGTCAGTCTAAATGGGAAAATTAGTAATCTTCGGACTTACTGGTTTATTCCATCCCAAAGGGAACACAAGTCTTTTTCTCTGTACGTTTAAATCAGGACGTTTCTTCATGAAATCATCTCCCATAAAAAGAGAATTGGTATTTCCCCCTCAATAAGAAGTGTGGAACATTGTGGATTTCTCTTTTCACTTCGACTGGTAGGAAGCTCCAAATTAATTTCAACATTCAATAATAATGTTCACTCTCAGGTGGTTCCTCCTACTTCTTTCTGGTTATGAAAAGGGGCAGGACTTAAGTCAAGAAATGCATTTTGGAAATGTGAGCCGCCTACTAAAACCCTGTGGCTAAGTTTTGTCGGACGGGCAAGCTACAGCGTTTGTTACAGCATTCGCGGAGACGTCTCTTTGACCCTGACCTCGTCTCTCTCTCCCTTGCTCTGGTCCGCAATGTCCTCAGCTGTTGAAAGAGGCGTTTCGGCCCAGGAGGGTCATTCTGAGCGGTTGCAGATTTAAAGAAGGTGCTTTCATTCTTTCAACATTCTGATGCACAGAGAAGCCTGTACTTTTCTGCTGTGTTTCCGCGCATTAAAGCAGGGATTCTTTTCAAACTTTTTTTTTCTTTTAAACCACATTGTCTTTCGTCCAAAAATAAAACTGATGGGGAATCCAAATACATGAAACAGATCACAGCGGAGCTACTGCGGTTGAAGTCAAGGGTGGGACTGTCGGCAAAAAATCCTCACCTCGCCCACTGCTCCTTTTCAGGGCGCCCCCACCCCCCCAACCCCAGCCCCTGAGGCTTCCCCAGAGTTCCAGGGAGCACCGTCTGCAACCACAGTATTACGGGCTTGCTTCACATCGGCAGAATAAAATGCACGTTCTAAAATTGACCTGTCTTAACCCAAACCTTGGTTGTAAGCCTCTCAAGGGCCAGCAGTCCGTGGCACCTCGGAAAATACAGACGTGGAAGACACGAGGGAAACAGTTTGTTTTCCCATCAGGGGTCGGCGCCTGGGTGGCTCAGTCGGTTAAGTGTCCGGCTTAGGTCATGATCTCAGGGTCGGTGAGTTCGAGCCCCCCCGTCGGGCTCTGTGCTGACAGCTCAGAGCCTGGAGCCTGCTTCGGATTCTGTGTCTCCCTCGCTCTCTGCCCACTCGCACTCTGTCTCTCGTGCTCTCAAAAAAAAAATTTTTTTTTTGAACAGTAGCTTCAGTGTTAAATTTGCACTTTATGGGGGCTGGGGAAAGGGGGTAGGGAGGGGAAGGGGGGTAGGACTTCCCCAAACCGTATGAAAGGATGGAAAGCCCTGTTGAGTTTTTTCTGGGAAAACTGGTTCCCTCCCCCCCCTCCCCCTTCAATTGAAATATTGCTTTAAAGCATTGGCAGGCTTACAGAAGTAAAATGAAAAACAAATCCCACAAAAATCCTGGAGTACCATAAAAATAATGAATAAAGCAGTGCAAAATGCTTTGATTTCAGTAATATTTTTCAATAAGGCTGGTGCATTCCCAACAGATTGTATTTATCTTGAAGGAGGCCCTTGTGCATCGTGGCTTTAGAGTTTCTAACAACTTTTTGGTGGTCTTGGTTGTGATATGATAATTGAAAATACTCACGTAGCGACAACAGCATGAACTTTGAAAGCCGGTCAACCTGGGTTCAAATCTGTCCTCCCCTTTATATTTCCTGGGCCACTTTGAGTAAGTGACCATCCTGTTGGGGCTGAGTTTCCTCACCTGTAGAAATCTGAAGAGTAAGGTCTCTCTCTGTGGGCTGTGAAGTTTGAGAGTGAAAGCTGCTGGGAGGGCTTGTAGGCACCGGGACTGAGTTTGAGTAGAGATGGTGATCGTGTATTTGTGTCCAGAGCTCTGCAAGTTGTCTACCATTCTGCACAAAGACCAACCCACCAACCGCACTGGGGGCTCCCGCTCTTGCCCTGTTTCCTCTCCATTTGCATGGCCTTGTTTCAGATTGTAAAATGAATACATAGTTCCTGGAGGAAGCTTGAAAACTGAAGATGGATGTTAAGAAAGAAAAAAAGAAGTCACCCACAATCCCGATAAAACTCTGGTGTGTTTTTCTCTGTATATAAATGTATACTTTTTTCTTTCGTCGATTTCTATTTCTTGGCAAGAGAACAGTTCATCGACATTTTCATTCATCGACATTTTCCAATGTATTAGAAGGTGCATACTATCTTTCTTTTATAGTTTCTTAAAATACTCCTTTTTATCAGTACAAGAGTGATACATGTGCCTGGTTAAACATTTAGAAAAAGTGAAGGCATGAGAAGAAGAAATGAAAATACCACCTATGATCTCAATACACAGAAAGTCACCGCTGACATTTAATTGTATATCCTTCTTGTCTCCCTTCTCTCACTCTCCCCCCCACTCTCTCTCTCCCCCGCTCTTTCAGATTTATATATATGTGTGTGTATATATATATATATTAGACAAATAGATCAATATTATTTATATATAAATATATACGACATATATATTTTTCTTCTAGTTTTGTTTAGATCTAATTGACTTAATGACTTGACATGTGTCTATGTTGAGAAATGATCACCACAATAAGTTTAGTTAACATCATCAGCTCACACACTTACAACTGTTTTCTTGTGATGAGATATATAAATTTACACTTAAAAACTCAAATTGGAAACTTCTTGAACGACTGCTATTGCAGCTACTTTCTTTTGCTGATTATTACATTGAGAATACTTTCCTATATCCTGAACTTTGCTTCTATGTCATAGTTTTCAGTGGTTGATATTGTTTCATCGTTATATATCATAGTTTATTTTATTAATTCCCTATTATTAGATAGATTTCTGTATTTGGCTCTCATAGACAATTTTGTAGCGAACATTCTAATAGCTAAATTTATGCTATGTCCATGATCTAGTCTTTAAAATAAATTTCTGAAAGTGGAATTTCTAGTGGACTTGCGTGTACATTTTTAAATCTTTTGCCCAATTGCCCTCCAGTAAGTTTACACTAATTTATACTTCCTCTAGTAGTACATAAAAGTATCTGCCTTCTTGTACCCTTATGGTTATTATATGGGTAATGTTATCGAAAAGAGACAAATGTTATGCTAATTTGTCAAAAATCATCATACTTTATTGTAATTTACATTTTTTATCAGTAGTGTAATTTTTTCCTAGTTTGAATTCTCTGCCATATCTTTTATGTTTTTCTCTTTCATACTGATTTGTTGTGCTTAAACAAACATAGGGAAAATGGATAAAGTATATTAGAAAAGAGTATAGTTAGATTAGTTTTGGCAATTGTACACATCTGTGAGAACACTCAGATTAAGATATAAGACATTTTTAACACTCTAGAATAGAACCTCCATTGATCTATTTGTCTATCCTTGTAATAATGCCACATTCAAAAAGTATTATATACTCAGACATAAATCCAACAAAAGGTACGCAAGAAAGACTGCAACACACTATTGAAAGAAATGAAAGAATATCTAGCAATGGAAGGATATATTATATTCATGAATTGGAAAGCTGCATATTGTAAAGAAGTTGATTCTCCCAAAATTCATCCATAAATTAAATGCCATCCCCAACAAATTCCAGAAAACTTTTATTTTCTGTGGAGCAAATGAGCTGATTCTAAAACTATATGGAAATTCAAGAGCCAAGAAAAGCCAAGGCGATTTTCAAGAAGAAATACAAAAGGGAAGGATTTACACTACCAGATATCAAGATTTACTATAAAACGATAGTAGTTAAGCCAAGGGGTATTATGGGTAAAAGAGTTGAACAGACCCTTCCGAAAGAAGACAGTCAAATGACCAATAAACATACAGAAAGGTTGTACACGTCACTGGTCATCAAGGAGATGCAAAAAACCACAACGTGATACCACTACAGACGTGCCAGGATGCCTGAATTTCAACAGACATACCGAGTGTTGGAAGGATGTGGAGCCACTGGAACCCTCCTATACTGCTGAGAGGAATGTAAATCGGTACAGTTTAGAAGAAGGTGGTTTGGCCGTATCCACGAAACATACACCTACCTATGAGGCAGCAATTCCACTTGTACGTATATACCCAGCAGAAATGCACACGTTTGTTCACCAAAAGACTATTAATGTTCATTAATGAAATGCCCACCGGCAGTGGAATAGACGATTCCATGGAACTGTCTATTTGTACATACATACAACGGAATCCTATATGGCAACGAGGATGAAAAGATTACAGCTACATGCAAAAAACATTATGTTCGGGGCACCTGGGTGGCTCAGTCGGTTAAGCTTCTGACTTCGGCTCAGGTCACGATCTCCTGGTCCGTGAGTTCGAGCCCCGCGTCGGGCTCTGCGCTGACCGCTCGGAGCCTGGAGCCCGCTTCGGATCCTGTGTCTCCCTCTCTCTCTGCCCCTCCCCTGCTCGTGCTCTGTCTCTCTCTGTCTCAAAAATAAATAAAAATATTAAAAAAAAAAAACAAAACAAAAACCATTGTGTTCAACAAAATAAGCCAGACCCAAAGCACACATGGAATGAGTCCATCTATATAAAATTCGAAAACAAGCTAAACTCACCTATGGTGTTAACACCAGTCAGGGTGGCAGTTACTCTTTGGGGTATGAAGTGGTTATTAGGGCAGAAGGTGGGTTCAGGGCCCATGGTCATGTTCTGGTTCTTAACTAGGTGCTGATTATATGGGTGTTTTCCTTTTGAAAATTCATTGAGCCGTTTATTTATAACTTGTGTACTTCAAATTTTGTACATCACTTCTTACTTCTTTTCCAAGAAGAAAATAAAAACCTCAGTGGCTTGGGTTGTATGATTTTTTGCTTTGTGTTGCTGAGGAGACTTCTGAGGCCAGCCACGTTCTCCTTTCTTGGGTAGGATTATAGAATTTCCCTTACCTAAGACTAAGACAAGATTTCCATAGTATTTCTATATATTGGCTATTTTAATTAATATTGTTTGATTTTCAGGGAGCACTTGGGATCTAAAGACTTGTCATTCTTTTTTTTTAAGTTTTATATGATTTTCTTCTATTACTTGTTAGATTACCATCTTTTTTTACTACCTCCATTGACGTTCCTGATAAATGGTAATTGAATTTATTGAATCGTTAAAAAAAAATCTTTTCTTTTAAAATGCTCATCTCTTTATTCTGGGAAAATTTCTTGACCTTATTTTGTATTTCATTGGCTTATAATTTTTCAAGTTTTCCAGCTGCTAGTTGTTGCTTTCAATTTGGCAATTGTTCTCATCATCTGATAGAATTTCCTCTTCTCTGATGTTCTTTTAAAATTATCAGCTGCTCTTGGGGCGCTCCTGGGGGGCTCAGTTGGTTAAGCGTCCAACTCTTGATGTCGGCTCAGGGCAGGATCTCACGGTTTGTGACACTGACAGTGTGGAGCCTGCTTGGGATTCTCTCTCTCCCTCTCTCTCTCTCTGCCCTGCTCATGCTCACTCACTCTCTCTCAAAAATAAATAAAATAAACTGAAAAAAATAAATTCTCAACTGTTCTTGATACGGTGTTGAGAATACAACTAGATGGTTCCTGAAATTTCTGCTGCTTCTTGTAGTGCCAGTTTCTAAGGGAAGTATTTTCTCCAATTCCTCAGAGCAGCTCTCTATGTGCACATCAGGATCTTTCCTTCTCCAGCTTCTTCGCTCCATTGGCACACCTTATGGAGATGGTCAGAGATAAGAGCTAAGGTGGGTTCTGTTGTTATACACATTTTTACTAAGTACATACGATTTGCCAGTCATTCCCCTAGGTCCTGAAGGCAGACCAGGGAACTCTCTAGAAACCATTCCTGTTCCCACAATGTGGTCCAGGGAAGTCAGCACACTTGGGCCCCGGGCACTTCCTGTAAAGAAGGAATGTTTTCACACTGAAAATCTTGTTTTCACGGAGTGCAGGATTCATATGTGTTCAAGAAGGAGGATGAGGACACATTCCAGGGTTGACAAGAAAGGGGACAGCTGCACCAGCTTCTTCTCCGTTAAGGTAGCCCGTTGAGGGCTGAAGGAATTTTGAGAGACAGGCAGTGTGGGTTTCGATCTTTGCAAATACTGGCCATGAAAAATGCTAACCCCAGTCATGGGCAGGAAACTCATCCAACTTCATGAACCCAAACTCCAATAACTAATGGGCCAAGGGCATCCAGAGAATACTCTGTGGCCCACAGTTCAGTAAGTGCTAAGAAAAGCCCATCAGTGTTGCTGGGATTAGCAGAAAGAGGGACTCTTCCTGCCATCATTCCCTAGGCCAACATCGCTGAGGAGGTTGGCGAATGGGAAATGAGGGGGAAAAAAAAGCACTGTATGTGGTGCCTACATCCTGATTCTGCCTATGGAGTTCATTTTGCAACTAGTTTGGCTTGAAGAACTTTCCAGAAAGTTCTGTTGTCCAATCATAGATGGGAGATGGGCACATTACCGAGTTAAAATTCAGGAGACCTGTGTGGGACTTGGTTCCCTGTGCTTTTAGACTCCTCAGGCAAATGAGTAGCCATGTCAGATGGTGAATTTGTTAGAACCTCTGCTGCCTATCAGTGCGGGTATCAGCCCAGAACCAAAGTCACTTTCTAAGGAGAATCCGGCAGGAGAGGGAGGAACAAGGGGGGATTTGCTCCGTTCGCTGAGGGGCAAGTGACATTTTCACGGTCCAGCCATCAGGTCCACATCCCCAGCATTCCAGACACACCGGGTCAGATCATAGTGCTTGAATCAGAAGCGAAGAAGTAATGGTATATTCTTTGGGATTTTGAGTTTGTTTTTGCCCGGCCGTGGGAGGAGGGATCCAACCTCTTCTCTTCCCATCCATCCTTCCAACTACCCCAACGTTATTTCCATCAGGAGCCTGGCATTTAGGAAGGGCTCGCTCAGTGCTAGCTTCTATGAACACTGTTTGCTGTGCATTGTCCGTTTTCGGTGCCTGTCATAAGAGAGGCCGTTCAGGGACGGCAGCCCTGAACCTGATCCCCGGAACAGGGATCTGGCCTCAAGTGAAAAATGCGAGGCTTTCCAGCTCTTCCCATTTTCTCTACTAGTTCCCGCTTCCCAGTCGGAGGAGAAGCTGTTTAGAAAAATCAGGCCACGATTACCCCCAGGAGAAAATATGTTTTGAGCCTAGTGAAGGCCTTCACTGAGTGACATTAATTATACTCGTTTAGGTTTGACATTATTAATTAACCTTCTCAGCTGTTTATATTGTAGCCTCTTATTAAAACAATATGATTAAAACAAATAATTAAAGACAATTACTACCACTTGAAATGCATACGCCATTTTAAGCTTACAAAAGGCTTTTCTATCCACAATTTGGTTTGAGGACACATTTTGATTCTACAATGTGCGTGTTTTTTGCCCCCATTTTTTTTGTAGCGGTAACATATGCATAACATCCAACTTACCATTTTTAACCATTTTAAGTGTCAGCTTCAGCGGCGTGGAGAACATTTACAACATTGTGCAGCCGTCACCACCATCCGTCTCCGGAGCTTCCTAATCACCCCAAATGAAAATTCTGTGTCCATTAGACCCTAAGGCCTGATCCTCCCCTCCCCCCGCCAGACCCTGGTAACCTCTGACCTGCCTTCTGTCTCCACGAACCTGACTATCCTCGGGCCTTCACAGAAGTAGACCCATACTTCTCCTTTTGTGTCCGGCTTCTCGCGCCGAGTATAATGTCTTCGAGTTTTATCTATGCGGCAGAATGTATAGAATTTCATTCTTTTCGAAGGCTGACTATTCCATTGTACGCGGACATCACATTTTGTTTATCCGTTCATCCGTTGATGGACATGTGCATTGTTTTTCCTTTTGGCCATTGTGAAGAAAGCTGCTACGGACATTGGCAAGACTTATCTGACAAATGCAGTTAAGTGACCCACCTTGTCTCACAGAGGCAGAGCCTGGATCCCCACTCTGACTGCATGTCGGAATGACCTGGGGAGTCAAAAACCAGAAACAAAACCAAAACACAGAGTGCCTGGCTGGCTCAGTGTGGGGGGACTGGGGGGCCCAGTCAGTTAAGCATCCAGCTCTTGGTTTTGGCTCAGGTCAGGATCTCATGGTTCGTGAGTTACGGTCCCACGTCGGGCTCTGCACTGGCAGCAAGGAGCCTATTTGGGACCCTCTCACTTCCTCTCTGCCTCTCCCCTGTTCACTCACTCTCTCTCTCTCTCTCTCTCTCTCAAATAAATAAATAAACTTTTAAAAAACCCACAAAAAATCAAGAAACCACTCTGTACCATCAGAGCAACAGATTCTCTGGAGGTGAAGTTTAAAGAACCGTCCAGATGATTCTTTCATGAAGCCAGAATTGGGGCCGTGGACCCATAACAGTAGTAGGTCTCCCAGATTGGGCCACTCGAGACCATTCATAGGCTTTCTCCTTTGGGTTTCCATTTTTTTTCTTTTTCTTTTTAACTTTCTTTTTTCTTTTCAAAAATTTACATCCAAGTTAGGTAGCATGGAGTGCAACAATGTTTTCAGGAGTAGATTCCTTAGTGCCCCTTCCCCATTTAGCCCCTCCCCCCCCACACCCCCTCCAGCAACCCTCAGTTTGTTCTCCATATGTATGAGTCTCTTCTGTTTTGTCCCCCTCCCTGTTTTTATATTCTTTTTGTTTCCCTCCCCTTATGTTCATCTGTTTTGTCTCTTAAAGTCCTCATGTGCGTGAAGTCATATGGTGTTTGTCTTTCTCTGACTAATTTCACTTATCATAACACTCTCTAGTTCCATCCACGTGGTTGCAAATGGCAAGATTTCATTCTTTTTGATTGCCGAGTAATACTCCATTGTGTGTATATATATATATATATATATATACCACATCTTCTTTATCCATTCATCCGTCGATGGACATTTGGGCTCTTTCCATCCTTTGGCTATTGTCTATAGTGCTGCTATAAACAGGGGGGTGCGTGTGTCCCTTTGAAACAGCACACCCGTATCCCTTGGATCAATGCCTAGTACTGCCATTGCTGGGTCATAGGGTGGTTCTATTTTTAGTTTTTTTGAGGAACCTCCATACTGTTTTCCAGAGCGGCTTCACCAGCTTGCATTCCCATCCATCTCTTTACTAAAGCCCCCCATCAATCAGTGGACCAAAGCGAATCTTCTTGGTATCATTTTAGCTTATAATTTGGGGCAGGAAAAAGAAAACAAAGATTTCAAAATTCAAAATTCAAGCTCAAAAAGAAAGCCTGCTCTCAATACCGTGAAGCCAAATGCTGGTTTGTTGGCTAAATATATGGAACTATTTGTTTCTTGAATTTTAATCATCTCGTTTTAATAACACGCCACAATACAAACAATTGTGTGGGTTAATTCAGCTCCCTTTAAGAAGTCTTGTTCTGTACGCCAAAGCTTGTTGTTCCATCTAGTTAAACGCTCATGCATTAAAATGCTAATAATTAAACTGTTACGATTGACTAATGAACTCTGCCAGCGATAAATGATGGTCTTGTTAGATTCACTGCACAGCAAGCCTCCTTTTGTACTGAGAAAGTTAAAGGTTAAAGCGCTCTTGAAACCAGTGAGCGCATCTAGGAGCAATTACAATTTTTCCTGGAAACTAATAGTTGCTACAACGATGTTTCAATTCCAACCCAGTAAAAGTAAAAAGCAAAAAAAAAAAAAAAAAAAAAAAGGGGGGGGGGCGGGTAGAGGGAGGACGACTCCGAGCTCTATTCACGGAGAAGGATGTGGGGCTTTCTTTAGCCCACAGGGCAGATGGCGTAGTTGTTCAGACTAAAGCCTACTGAATTACAAACATCCTTCTTAGAACCGGTCTCCCAAAAATGCAGATAGAAATGGTGAGTTTTCAGGAAATAGCAGCAGGTGACCCAGCCTCACGGGTACTATTTGGAGCACGATGGTTAAACAATGCAGACTATTTCCCCCAAATCTCCGTGACTTAGGGGAAGTTGCTTAAACTCTCTGGACCTCAATTTTCTCATTTTTGAGACAGGAATAATAATCACAGCTCTCCCTGGTGAACATCTGCCAGCTACTTCCCATTCTTCCGATCAGAGCCTCCAAAGCTCCGCGCAGAAGCCTCGCTCCTTGGCTCTCTGTTCACACGGACGGGTAGGGGTGGGGGTGGGTGGAAGTTGGTTCCAACACCGAGCTGCGGTGACCACGTGACCACGACTGGCCAATCAGAGCCTTACATTCCTTTGGCCTCTCTGAGGCCCAATCAGAAGGAGTCAGAGCAAATCGTGGCGCTGCGTCCGGGGGGGGGGGGGGGGGGGGGGGGTGGGGGGGGGTGGTTCTAGAAAGCCGCGTTTCTCTCGCAGTGGACTTGAACGTGGGAGGTGCGGCGGCGGCACCACAGGCAGAAGGCCTTGCTGTCTCAGAGCAAACAGAGCTGAGGAGGAGAGGCAGGGTCTGGAGGAGCTGGATCCCCCTTACTCCGGGATTTTTCAATGACATAGGACACAATTTCCCTTGTATTTCCCCCTCGAGCCAATTGGAGTTGAGTTTCCGTTGCTCACCAGGCATTGGATCTCAAGGCTGAGGAAGACCGTAAGGCTTAGACTCAGCCTTGTCCCCAGAGTGAGAGGGGTGCTTCCCTTTGGCTCTTGGGGTCCACCAGCAGGTTCTGAGCGGCGCCTGGGGCTGACTTTGCGTTATAAGAGCTTTTCCTTCCCACCAGGGCTGGGGACCCCTTAGGGGCAGGGCTTCCTCAGGCCCTTCCTCTGCGCTCTTCTCCAGATCCTTAAAGCCACCGCCAAGGTGAGCTTGACTTGCCAGCCTTGGCGAAGACGCAAAACTGACCAAATTCGACAACGAAGAAAAGATAAAACCGTAAGGCAGAGCTGCGGAGCAAACCCTAAGCTCTCAGGACCTTTCCTTCCAGACCCCCCACCTCCGCCCGTGCCTTTTTCCAATGTTACACTTTGTCCCCCCCCCCCCCAGAGGAAGACATGGAAGTCTGCTGAAAAAACAAAAAATCAACCAAGTTCATGAACTCCATTCATTTGCAATATTCCGTAGTCGTTCTGGTTGATCTCTGGATCCAAACTTAGCAGTGGCTGCATTTAACCAACCAGCCCAAGTTGTGAGCATTTGGTGAGAGCCTGTGTTTGGAAGGTCTATGAAGAGGACAAAGCTTAGGATCTCAAATCAGTACTACCCAGGTGACCTCAAGCAGGTCACTCTCCCTCTCTGAGACTTCCCATCTCTAAGCTGAGGATAAAAATCCTCGTTCTGGTATCAGGGATGTTGGGGCAGCAACACAGTTATGAGAGAGAGGGGTACGAAATGAGAAAATTGCAGTCCGGGTTCACCTCCCTTCGTGCTTGGCAAAAGGCAGTGTGAATGAAGAGCATGATACAAATATGAGGGGATTATTATATTCTCTTAATTTCCTTTCTGGTCGTTCCATGTGTTTCTTGCCTTCCTAATATGTTAATTCTTTTGATAAGTATGTATTTACTCTGTGTGCAACACTGTGCTAGGTGCCGAGGATGCGGCTGTGAAAACACAGATGTGATCTCAGCTTTTATGGGGCTTCTAGCCTGGTGGGGGGGCGGGGGGGGAGGGCTGCCAAGAAAATCCTGCGCAAAAATAAATGTATGATGACAAACGGGGATCTGTCCTACGATGGAAAAGAATGGAGGGAATTGAGAGAATAAAAGTGGGGATCCCCGTTTGGATAGTTGTGAGGGGGCAGCTAAGGGAGTTCTGACAGTGTAAGATTTGACTTGAGACCCGCAGAATGAATTAGAGTCGGGGCTTCAAGGGATGAGGGGAGGGGGTCCAGGCAGATACAGCAGCAGGCATGCAGGCCGGAGGTCAAGAGAGAGGGAGCGGGCTCTGTGAGCCCTGAGGACAGAGCCTGGGTCCCCTCCTTTATGCACGGTCTCCTGCTCCCCCAGGCCCCCCACCTCCTGACATCCAGGGCTGCTAGCCCAGCAGTGGGCACAGAGCTGGCGGTTTCCAGGGACAGTAACGTGATGGTCATTGGGGCTGTTCACCTGCAGTCCGTTCCCTTCCTTCTAAGCACAAGGTTGGGTTGTCTTTCCATCCCCGTTGAAGTTGGGCATGAACAAGCGACTTGCTTTGGCTAGCGGGCTGGGGACAGAAGGGATGCGGGTCACTTCCTGGCAGAGCTTTGAAGATGGAGTGTTTGACTTGCCACATTTCCCTCTACCTGCTCCAGGTGCTTCTTTGTGGACTAAAGATAGTGAGTTCTGATTCACCTCCTCCAAGAAGCTCTCCGGGATTCCCTCTGCTACAGTACTCTGGCCCCTTTATGAATTCCCCTCTGAACTCTTTCTACCCCCCAAGTAGAGATATCTGCTCTGCCCATGACTGCCCATGGATCTCCCTTACTCTATTATTGTATATCTGGAGGCAAAAATCACACCAGAGTTGTCTTTGTGGCCTCAGTGCATCCAGCACAGCCCATAGTTACTTTTTTGAGTGAATGGACAATTGGCACCGGTGAGAATTCTTTTGTGAGGATAGTTGACCACTAATCATAAAAACAGTAGATATTTATTAAGTTCCTACTGACTTGTGTTAGAAAACACTTTTACAACTATCGTTCCCATTCCACTGATGGTGAAACCGAGGCTGAGGAGGGTGACGTACCCCAAGGTTACACAGGTGAGAGGTAGCAAAGCAAGGATTCGAACCAAGGAGGGGGACACCGTTTTCAGTGCTCTTCTCTCTTTCCTAGGCTGCACTGATAGGGCACTAGGAGAAGAGGAGATAGTCAGTTGGTTCCTAGGTTCTCAAAAGTTCTGTTTAAGTCAGAAAAAAACCCTCTCCCCAGCTGGTACCATTTGGCTAAAGTTATATTTTCAATCTTGTTTTGCAACCCCACCATGGTCTATCATATCTGCGCAATTACTGTTAGAAAGAGGGAAGTACTTCCTCAGAGTAAGGGCCCCACCCCTCCAGATCAAGCCAAAGTCGTTTGTTAGATTCTTCACGGAAGCTGACTTTTTCTTCTTTCTGGCATTTGACACATTTGCAGTTTTAGATTCATTTTTGTTCATGACTCTTAAATTCATAGTCTTCTTCACAAAACTAAAAACTCCACAGGGGCAGGAACCATATCTGTTTTCCATCCATCCATCCATCCATCCACCCATCCATTCGTCACCCATTCATCTATCCTCCATCCATCCATCCGTCCATCCGTCCATCCCCCCATCCATCCACCCAAACCAAATATTTTTGAGTTCCAACTACATGCCAGACCCTGATCTGGCCACCAGGGAAATCACAGTGAACAAAACAAAATCTCTACCTGTCTGGAGCTTACATTCTGGTGGGGGGAGAGAGAGGATAAAAGAGAAATCAGGTAAATGTAGAACATGTCAAGAATAGTCAGTGCCATGAAGAAAAATAAAGCAACATGGAAAAGGGAGGAGAGAGTGATAGGCAATGAAGGCTTCACCATCAAAACCTCGGGGAACCCTATAGATTTGCCTCCCAGAATGTCCTTCCAAAGGACAGGAAGTCTCGGAAGTCACTGGTCACCACTGGCAGCCTACTTTCTATCGAGACCCCGGCACTCCCTTTGTCCTCTTCTTGGGAAAGAAGCAAGTGAAAAGAGACAAATAGGGAGTGAAATTTCTAGTGTCCAGCAAAGTGCCTGCCATTTAGTGGGCATCCAGGGAGCACCGACTAAATAAATGCATGGAGAGATGGCTGAGTGGGTGGATGGGTGGGTGGATGGATGAAAAGGTGTTGATCCGGGAATATTTTGAGGTGGGCTGGAGGCTGAGGACAACCCTGCACCCATCTAGGGGAGAGATGAACTCTGGGAGTGTGGGTGCCTCACCCTGGCATTTGCCCACTGCTCATGAGAGATACTTTGGGGAAGATGAGGCAGGCTTGGGGGCACTAGAGGACCCCCTGAGTCTCCCGAAGCCCCCTACCCGCCCCCCTCCTCCTCATCGGCATGAAAGGCGACTAAACCTGATCCCAGGGTCAATGTCCTGGCCCAAAGCCTTGAAGCAAAGGGTGGGCCGCCAGGGTGAGGCTCAAACCCAGGCACCCACAGGAATTCCTCTCCTGGATCCACTCGAGCGCAACAAGGGCTCAACGGGAAGCTAAAATTAAAGTTAATAAGAAAGCCACACCACATACCTAATGAATTTTTTAAATCAATTATGAAAGTCTCATTGATCGTTTGTTAACATCTTGAAACCTTTACAAATTAATTTTATTACAAAAAACTCTCACAGTCTGTTAACTCCATAAATGTGTTTTAAATCTGTTTTTGAATGCAGCAATATTGTGTGTGTGTGTGTGTGTGTGTGTGTGTGTGTGTGTGTGTGAGTGTGTGCGCACGCGCAGTTCAGCCTGACCATTCTGAAACAAGCCGCTGGGCATTTGCACGGGGGCCACCCGCCCGTGCCCAGAAGTGCTGTCTGTTCGCGGTGTCCCTGTCGGTCCTCCGGTCCAGGTGGCACAGTTGCTCGGGATGTCTGACAGTGGTGGGCTGGTGGCCGTGGAAATGCTGCTTATAACTGTTGGGGCGCCCGGGTGGCTCAGTCAGTTAAGCATCCAACTTCGGCTCAGGTCATGATCTTGTGGCTCACGAGTTCAAGCCCCACGTCGGGCTCTGTGCTGACAACTCAGAGCCTGCTTAGGATCCTCTGTCCTCCGCTCGCTCTGCCCTTCCCCTGCTTGTGCACGCACGCTCTCTCTCTCTCTCTCTCTCTCTCAAAAATAAATAAACATTAAAAAAAACAAACAACCTGCCCACCAGCTCAGTGGCAGCTCTTCTCATGGGGCGGTTAGGGACTGATGACCGTGGCAAGTGGCACAAAGAGAAAGGGACAGCGTGAGGGCAACCATCCTGAACCCCAAAAGGCAAAGAGACCCAGGAATCGGGGCTGTGAGGCCTCGTGAATGAGGGACACCGAGGGAGTCACCAAATGCCCTGTAACCGGTGGAAGCTGCCCGCAGTCCTATCAACAGTGTTCCGTGGTCTCTTTTAAGCCAGTGACGTGGGAACAAATCGACGGGAGGGGGCTTTGCAAGGCCCATGGAGTAAACGGCTGAGCCATTTTAACTTGGCCGAGTCCTTTCCGGAGTTCGGTTTTAGGCACCCGGTTTGGGGAATGATGCAGAGACCCTGGAAAGAGGCCAGAGGGAGGCAGCCATCACGTGCAAGTGTTGAAAAGCAGGATTAAAGGAGCTAGAAGTATTTTGCATTGGTGTGGGGGGGGGGGGGTGGGAAGGGCCAGGAGGGCCGGGTGTAGACAGCTGGGAAGGGCTTCATGACTACCCTCTTTCAAATCCGCAGAGGGGTTTTGTAAGAACACCACCTGACTTCTGATTACCATAGAGATTACTGGCTGTTTTGTTTTGTTTTGTCTTTTGAAGCAGGATGGAATTAAGTTAGATCTGAGGAAGGGCTGACTTCACATAAGGGTAATTTATCTCGAAACACTGGTCCTCTGACCCAGGTAGTAGAATCCGTCCGATCCCGAAAACCCTGAAGAACCAATCAGACATCTCTGTCTTCTGAACAATAATAGGTACCAGCTTCACTGCAGACGGAAGACTCCGTCTGATCGGACAATTAAAAAAAAAAAAAATTAAACTTTTCATTTCTCATCTTGTATTTCTCCATCATCGCATTTCTCACAGTCTAATACAGCTACGTTAGTATAGCCACGTTTTCATTTTTAAATAAAAGGTTTTTTTTTTCTTTTTTAATGACCATATACTTATTGTAGGTAATTTGGAAGAATAGAAAAGTATAAAACAAAAGAAAAAATTGAGATAATCATTGTTAGAGTTTCCTCCTTGTCTTTCCTTTCTGGGCACAGAAACACAGAAATACATAGAATTATTCTATGTAAAGGTTTGTACCTTGATTCAAAAAAAAAGAAATTAACTCTGCTTCAAATCTGTCTTCTCATGTCATTGCAGAAACCTTCAAATCCTTTTCTACGTTACATAGTGTGTCTTTCTTTTTCCGTGAATAAATGAAATACGAAGCAAACAGTATTTCAGAATGACCTAATAGGAGAGGGACGCCTGGGTGGCTCAGTCGGTTGAGCGTCTGATTGATTCTTGATTTCAGCTCGGGTCATGATCCCAGGGTCGTGGGATCGAGCCCCGCATCGGGCTCTGCACTGATTGTGGAACCTGCTGGGGATTCTCTCTCCCTCTCTCTCTGCCGCTCTCTCTTCCCGTCCGCCCCCCAAAAGAATGACCTAATAGGAGAAAGTAAAGTCACCACTCCCATAAACCCATCCTGTGAATGGTTTGGGGCACATTCCATGATCCAAAGCATTTTTTTTAAAGTTAATTTATTTTAAGAGAGAGAGAGGGAGCGTGTGAGTGCGTGCATGCAAGCCAGAGAGGGACAGAGAGAGAGAGAGGGAGAGAGAGAGAGAATCCCAAGCAGGACTCCACACTGCCAGTGAGCACAGAGCCGGACGCGGGGCTCAAACCCACGAACTGTGAGATCTGACATGAGCCAAAATCAAGAGCCAGAGATGTAACCACCTGGGCCACCCAGGTGCCCCTGATCCAAAGCATTTTTGGTGGCTCTATGATATCCCTTCAAATGGATACACCCCACTTTATTTACTTCTTTCCCTCCATTGTTCAACATTTATATTTTCAGTTTTTCATTGAATTTCTCGTCTTTGCTCGTTCGCTGTGCATTTGTTCGCACACTGAGTAACTGCTGGGCAGCTCCATTTACACTCTTCTGAGTCCCGAGAATATAGCAGGCCACAAAACCGACAAGAAGCGGTGACCAGAGAGCTCAAAACTCCCCAAAGGGAACTTGACCACAAATCAGTAAAACACAGATCATGGCAGATGGCCGTTCGGTGCCACCGAGAAAACCTCAGGGAAGGGGTGGGGCTGGGTGGAGGGGCTGCTATGTTCGCTCCTGGGCCTGAGCAGAACACCGAGTGTTGACCTTGAACTTATGACCCTGGCTGACGTCCACAGCAGCCCTCACACCTTCCTCCCCGGGACAGGGCTTGTGGGGAGCTGATGGCCGACCTCTGCCTTCCTCCTCTCCCGTCCCTTAGGGTCGAGTCTGCAGACCTTCTACCTCGTGCTTTTTCCTCCACTTGAAACCTCTCCAGGAGCTGACACCCACGTCAGCCTATATTTTGCCCACTTGCTCACCTGCCTGGTGTTTATCTCAATTGCAATAGGCCGGGCTGACCGGGAGAGACTGAAATCCCCACGATGTGAGGCAAGTCACTTTCTCAGGACGCCCACTCAGCCTCTTCAGAAAGTGGTGCTTCATACTGGGCCTTCCAGAGCCCCCAGGCCTAGGGAGGTGACAGTGCGATTCCCTGCGGCGGGGGGTAGGGTGCGGGGGTGGGGGGCGGGGCCACACTGGCTTTGTCTGGCCAGAGGAGTCCAGAGGCCTATTGCCTTCCCTGAGTGTGTGTGAGGAGCGCGTTGTCAAGGCACGACATCCGGGCCTCACTGAGTCTCTGCCGGGGTCACCGCAGCCCTTCTTCACTCAGCTGCCCTGATGCGGGTCCCAGCTGCCCAGCCCCGAATCCCGAGACAGTGCCTGTCCCAAGCCTTCCCCACGTTCAGGGACAGCCATCCGCTCAGAACACCACTGTTCGGGTAACAGAATCACTTCACGTTTCTGGTAAAGTCATCAGAGAAGAGGCACACTGGAGCAGTAACAAACGATGTCCATTGGATACTTTCAGAATACAAACAAAAATGTTTTCTAAAGCATTGCGTGCGAGAAGACAAGAGGTACATAAATAAAGGAAGACCGTCTCAGTCACCTGCTCCCACACCAACCTCTGCCAATAGCCAACGTTCATGGGCATGAGACTTGCCACACTGTTCTCACACACCCATCCCCGAACACATACCTAGGAGTTTTCTACTTGTTTTCGTGGAAATGCAATCCTCCTTTATAAGCTTTTCTCAACCCATCTTGCTTCGAATAGTTGATGGCTTTGCGGGTCAACTAACCTGAATCTCCCCCGATCTTTTTGTTTTTGGAAGTTTGTATGCACTCACACACATACAACTTGCACATTGAAAATCTCATTACATATGCTGATTTTTAGTGCAGGCTTCCTTTTTCACTTGCTTCTCCCCTCAACTCCCCCCACCGCCAACTCGTGCTGACAACCTGTTTTGTGTCCTTCTCCACCTTTCTCAATGCGATAGAATCGTACACAGACACACAGACATAAACGCATGTACAGAGTGTTAGCATAGATGCCCCAGTGCATCCTGTACCCTGTCTCATGGAAATTCGACCCCCAAATCTGACAACAGGCTCATTCACCCATAGTGGGCATGAACCCTTATTTACTTGGCCACTCTTCTACTGATGAGAATTCATTTTTTCTTTTTGGTGACAAGGAACAATGCTGTGCTAAATATCCTTATGTGTTTACATGTAGATCCATATCTTTAGGGAACTGTGCTTCTATTTCTGTGGGATAGATTCCCAGGAGTGAAAATTCTGAGACTTTGGGAACATTGAAGCGTGAAAAGGGAAAATATTAGAGAAGGAAGACAGATGATGTAGGTGATAGAGGCCCCGAGCTTGGGGCTTCTGCTGTTGGGACATTTTCAGTGAGTTTAATTTTTCTTCCCTCATTCCTAAGTGGGTCAGAGTGTTCCCTCTGCCTCCTATAGATAGAACAGTGAGGCCTACAACTATTCAAATTCTCCCTGAGGCTAGTATAGGAAAAAAAAAAAAAATGGAGTAGGAGGCAGGGACCTCTTACTAGCCCGTGACCTTGAAAATGAACCCAGCCTCTCTGCACACCTTTCAGTCTTCTCCACCTGCCAAGGATCCCCTTTGGGTCAGGTGCAGAGGACTGCTGGAGATCCCTGTGAGGACGTGAAGGTGAGGCCCACGCCCTAGGAGGGGCGGATGCCGTTAGCACCGGCTTGAACTTGCCCTCGGAGGCCTTGGCAGAAACTCAGCTACAGCCAGCCTTCCTCCCCTTTCCATACCTGCTGCTGTGGTCTCACTGGGATACTCGGCCTCACTTAAAGTTACTCCTTGGAACATCGGTTCTTTCTTTTCCTTGATGGGAAAATTACTGCAATTGAACAGAACAACCACCTTCCACTTTAGCATCAACAATGAATGAGTCATGATGGATGAGAAGGAAAACCACAAACGCTTAGGGTGGTTTAGGGAAAAAAAAAAAAAATCTTTGTTTGAAACAGGCTGATACAATCTCCACCCATTCATTTGGCCATGTTGTTTATTAACCGTGTAGCTGGACCAGGATGAGCCGAGGGGTGGAGCAGGCTGAGGGCAGGGCAGTGTCCCACACTTGTCCCTCGTACACAATGGAAGCTTGGACAAGAATAATGTGTTGAAATCTGGCGTAACACTTCACCCCGTGTCCTGGCACATACATGGATAAGTGCCATTGATTTGCAACCCTGCCATTGGCTCTATAGCCTGGGGGTAAGGGGTGTAGACAGATCCAGTATGAGGCGCGTTTGCTTTTAAGCCAATTGAGGAAAGGTGGTTCCGTGCAGTTGGCTTTATGGAAATGGTTCCTCCATATCTCTCAAATTCTCAGAGACGTCACAGGATCTCTTGAAAAGAACTGGGGTAAGTTATGGGGAGCTGGTTTCCGGTCAGGGGTCTGCCACCAAACACCTTGAGGACCCTCATGAAGGTCACTCGCTTCTCTAGGCCTCAGTTTACCCATCTACAAGCTAATTGCACTGGATGAATTCCAAAGCTACTCTCAAGTATGAAGTGCTAAGTGTTTTTTAAATTAAAAATAGGGGTGCCTGGGTGGCGCAGTTGGTTAAGCATCCGACTTCAGCCAGGTCACGATCTCGCGGTCCGTGAGTTCGAGCCCCGTGTCGGGTTCTGGGCTGATGGCTCAGAGCCTGGAGCCTGTTTCCGATTCTGTGTCTCCCTCTCTCTCTGCCCCTCCCCCGTTCATGCTCTGTCTCTCTCTGTCCCAAAAATAAAAAAAAAAATAAATAAATAAAATAAATAAATAAATAAATTAAAAATAACATTTAGAGGCACCTGGGTGGCTCAGTCAGTCGAGTGTCCGACTTTGGCTCAGGTCATGATCTCACGTTTGTGAGTTCAAGCCCCACGTCAGGCTCTGTGCTGACAGCTCAGAGCCTGGAGCCTGCTTCGGATTCTGTGTCTGTCTCTCTCTCTCCCCCTCCCCTGCTCAAGTCTGCCTCTCTCTGTCTCTCAAAAATAAATAAAATGTTAAAAAAAAATTTTAAATAACATTTAAAATATATAACAAAAGAAATCATGTTTCACATAGAGAAGTAGAAAATACAGATGGGCTAAAAAAAGGAAAAGTGAATGAAATATTGCATCTGAAATCACAGTACTGGGAATAAAAACTGAAAACAAAATTAAATTTGAAATATATTCCTGAGTAGTAAACATTATTAACCAACTTATGTACACCCTCATAGGCTTGGAGAAACAGGCATACATATCTTTTTAGTATTTATGTATAAAATCTGTACTGGTAAACATGGAATAGGTCTAGGCATATGGCATTACAACATACTTATTTGTGACTTAGCATGATACGTGAATTTCTTTTCATGTCAACCTCATTTAAAATGCCTGCCTACCACTCTGGAAAACAGTGTGGAGGTTCCTCAAAAAATTAAGAATAGAACCACCCTATGACCCAGCAATTACACTATTAGGAATTCGTCCAAGTGATACAAAAATGCTGATTCGAAGGGGCACATGCACCCCAATGTTTATAGCAGCACTTTTAACAGTAGCCAAATTATGGAAACAGCCCAAATGTCGATCAACTGATGAATGGGTAAAAAAGATGTGGTTTCTATATACAATGGAATACTCCTTGGCAACGAAAAAGAATGAAATCATGCCATTTGTAGCAACGTGGATGGAACTGGAGGGTATTATGCTAAGAGAAGTCAGTCAGTCAGAGAAAGACAGAGATCATATGATTTCACTCATATGTGGAATTTGAGAAACTTAATAGATGAACATAGGGGAAGGGAAGGAAAGATAAGATAAAAACAGAGAGGGAGGCAAACCATACGAGACTCTTAAATACACAGAACAAACTGAGGGTCGATGGGGGTGGAGGGTGAGGGAGTGGGTTAAGTGGGTGACGGGCATTAAGAAGGGCACTTTTAGGGATGAGCACTGGGTGTCATATATAAGAGATGAATCACTGGGTTCTACGCCTGAAGCCAAGGCTACACTTTATGCTAACTAACTTGGGAATAAAAAAAAATAAAAATAAAAATAAAAATAAAAATAAAAATAAAAATAAAAATAAAATGCCTGCCTAGTACTTCAGCATAAGGCTGCTCCAAATTTTACTACTGCTAAACACTCGAGATGTTTTATATTTTCCACTCTTAAAAATAATGCTAGGAAGAACATCCTGGTAATTTTCTCTTCACTTGCATCTT
This sequence comes from Puma concolor, assembly GCF_028749965.1. NCBI lineage: Eukaryota > Metazoa > Chordata > Mammalia > Carnivora > Felidae > Puma > Puma concolor. The sequence goes on from NC_141677.1 coordinate 75,388,595, forward strand.
AACATTATGTCCTGAGATAGGATGGTGAGACAGGTGTGGATGCATAGTTAATGGGTGTTGTGTGCTGCGAACAGTGAGTAGAGGCCAAGTTGGGTCCAGCGTGCGTTTTGCTGGGGAAGGAGAGAAGAGATGTCTGGGCCAAAACACTGACCATGATGTTGTGGAAGGGAATCTCCACCGTGTGCTGACTGGCGGGGGGGTTGGGTAGAGCAGGCAGGGACTGGGTGGCTGGTTAGTGAGATGCTTATAACTGTGTCCACCTGGAGTACCCGCCATGCGGTGAAGGGGCTATGAGATGCATCCCAGTTTCACAGACCCAGAGCCTACAGAGTTTTTCAGAGATGTGCTTTGAGGTTTGGGCATCGTCGAGGGGGAGGTGAATAATTTTGTATGGGCGGGAAGTCAGGAGAATGTTCTCTGATAACAATCGCTGCTCAGCTATTCCCTGAGGAAAGAACTGAGGGGTTCTCCCTCATTGATTTTTGGAATGCCATTTCATGGCCCTCCTCATTATGAAAGGGGAAGAAGAAAAAAACTTGAGATGCTCATAAACAACCGCTTGCAAGATTACCGAGATAGTATGTTAAGTGCATTCGAGTTCCTTCATAGACAAGAAAAATGTAGGATAAGAATAGAGCCAATAGCTCTGATAACTCAGCAGATGTTGGTGATGCCAGTTCTGGAGGGTGACATGTGCTGGGATTCGGTGGGAGCCTCTCTGTTTCGCAGAGGGAAACTCTCTGAGTTTCACAGGCTCAGAGGTCCAAGTGATGGGTCCAGCTCTATGGACGAAAGCCATGGCCGAGCCGGGCATCCATCCTGGGACCATGGACGAACATCCTTGACTTAACAGCTTTACGGATAAAAAGTTGGAGTGAGGTAACGTCTCAGAACGTCCTTTGTAAACTATAAAATATTATACGTCTATGTGAGAGATTACTATGCCTGAGAAAGCTAAGTTACAGCAAATTTTAAATGAAAAGCTCAAATGGCCAAGCTGTAGAATGCTAACTTTTCAAACTCATTTTTCCTAATGGGACAATAAGAATCGTGAACACGTATCGAGTTCTGCTGTGTGATCTAAGGGCTTCTATGATGTTAACCCATTTGATCCTCACAAAAACCCTGTGAGGTAGGCGCTGTGATTATCCCCATCTTACAGATGAGGAAACTAGGGTACAGAGAGGTGAAATCATTTGCACAGAGTGTCTTCGTCTGTACGTATGAAGCCCTCTGGCTCTCGTAGTCTGTGACGTGTTCCTAGATCCCATAAAAATGTACTCATGAACAGAAAAAGAGGACTTGGGTTAAACCTTGGGTTTAACGTACCTTTGGAAAATCTAGGGCCAGTCTAGAGATTTGCTCCCGTGTTTTGCTGGCACAAGACTGACCACTCCAGCTGGGCATCCGTGGCGGGGGTGGGGGGGGGGTCTCTCTTGGAACAGAAAGGGTTAAGCTGACCCATGACCTGGAGGACCCAGAGATATTTGCCTTCTGTGCCACATATGTAGATGGGCCCTGAAGACGAACATCTCTCCTCATTGGGAATCATGAATTTTTATGAAGCCAGTCCAGAATTCCCAGAATTCAGTCGGGTGCACTTTGCAGACCCCTAAAATGCTGTCACCATGGAAGGTTTCATTGCTTGCACCTGCTAAAACATTTGAGGCATTTGAGAGGCAGTGAAACACATTTGCTTTTCATTTTATCTGACTTTGGAAACCTTTGAAGTGTTTAATAGTAGAGCCCAGGAAAGATCCCCGCCTCTTAATCATTTACTCGTAAGGCACATTCTCGGCTGCTAGCCTGTCAAGCAGAAACTGACCTGAGCCCAGTTTTATTAAGTGTCACATGCTCAGTCACTGTTCATTAAAGGTGTTTTAAGGTTTGAATTATGTAATTTATGAGAAGAAGAAATAAAAATTCCATTGTTTTATTCACATGCAGCCCAGGATCTCTTGCTCATAACAAACTTGAGGGGCAGTTGGGCCAAAGGACGCGAGGGGGAGGACGAAGGTGGCCTTTGGTCATCTGGCCTCCCTCGGCCCCCTGGCCCTCCCATGTGCCCTCCATCCAAGCCTGGGCAGGGGGCGGGCGGGCGAGAGCTCTGGGGAGGGAGCCGTCCCAGCCTGTCCTCCTGTCCCCCCTGTCTGAGACCCCACGTGACAAAGCACCTTCCTCCTCTCTTCCCAGCTCTTCCGCCTCTTTTCCAGAAAGGCATAAAACAAGCAAACAGCAGGGAATAGCCTTCCTAGAGTGACCCCGGGTGACCACGTGAGTCACAGTCATTGAGGACTCTCTCAGGAGAGCTGCGGGTGGGCAGGGCGCCGGGCACTCGGCCAGCTGCTGGAGGTAAGTGATCTCACTGGATCCTCACCTCACCTGAAGAAAAGGGGTGATCATCCCTATTTTAGAGGTGCTAAGTTGGGGCCCCGGGACTGTCCTTGTCCTTCCCTCTCGGGTGCCTAGGGCATCCGTAGCGTGGGTCAGCCTCCTCGGAATCATGCCGGTGAGCATGCCAGGAGGTGTGGATAGGCTAGACCGGGCAGTGTGTGCCTTATCTGGACTTGAACTCCGCACAGTGGCCCCACGGGCCCCCCAGCAGGCTTAGGAGCGTTCACAAAGGACGTTTTTTCTCCTACAGATTCTCTGTGCGTTGTCAGAGCGTTTAAGATTCCACATCCACCAGAGGCTCCGCCTGGGTCTCCCCCATTGGACAGGTGGACACCCTCCCGCCCCCCGAGGACCCCATTCTCTTCCCTAGCTTCTGAACAAAGCCCTTGGCCGCCCCGTGCTGGGGCGGCCTTGAAATCTTCCCACGGCCGCTCACATATATGTGCCACCCTTTGGCCCAATGAAGCGCCAGCAGGGAAAAAGACATTTTCCAAAATGTGGACAGCCCAGCAGATTTAGATCATGGTTAGGATTTGAAAGCTGTGGCAGCTGAAGGTATTTCTTGCTCTCCACGTGCCCCCCCCCCCCACTTTCCTGTAGCCCACACAGAGAATCACGAACTTGATTTCGAGTATTTTCCTAATCAAGTGACTCATGTGTTACAGGTGCAAAGTTGCGCCAGGCTTTTCTCCCTTGGCTCAAATGTGTGCGTTTTTATTTCTGAAAGGGGATCTCAGGTGCTAAGCCTTTTCTAAGACACCTCGCAGGAATGGGGTAGAGTTTTGAGAACAGGGGCCCTTTAAAGTCGGGTAGGGTGGGGGCGGGGCAGGGGGCGCTAAATAAACTGTTTGGGAAGCTCCGTTCTCCCAGACAACCCAGAATAGGAAAGGCCCCGTGTGCAAGAGGCGAGCTGGTGGGCCAGCTTTACAAATCTGTGTCAATCATTAACCCACTTAATTTTGAATTACCAATTCAACTGATATTTCGATGGTGCAGGCTGCTGGCAGTCCGGACTGTAGGAGTCACGGCCTTTGATCTGCGAGCCCAATTTCCATTAGCAGTAAAACCACAGACCTCTGCTGGGCCACGGGCCTTGGGGGAGCTCTGAGCCGCTTGCCCGAACGCTGAGAGGACTTTGGATAGAGTCTCCAGAAGTAGTCATCACAAATCCATTAACTCATGAATTCTGCACGGTTTTCAGCATTGTACCGGGTACTGGGAAGCAGGAGTAGGTTCTTTCAGCCGCTTGGAGAGACAGGTGCACAGGCAATTTCCGCACCCGAGGTGTGATACGTGCTTGGATGAGAAGGAATAGGCAGCTGTGGGAGCTTTGAGGCGGGACATCAGGGAAGACCTCCCAGAGGAGGTGACACCTAAACCGAGAATTGAAGCTTGCGTAGGAGTTCGCTGAGCGATGGGCAGAAAAGCAAAGGCAAGCTCAGGAGAACCTTCTAAAACCTGGGAAGGAGTTTGGAATTTCACCCCAGGATTACGGAAGCCATTGGTTGGCTTTGAGAAGGGGTGGGTAACACGAGTACATTCGTATTCTAGAAGGCCAAGTGTGGAAAGCGGAGCGGAGGACAGCAATGGAAGCAGGGAGACCCAGACCCGTCTGACATCAGCAGGGGGCGCTGCTGAGTGGGGGCATTTGGGGTTAAGCCAAACCTAATCTGGGCAGGTGCGTGGCCTGGGAGTGTGGGGGAGATCTTGCCAGGAGACCTGACTCTGGGACATGACGGGCCTTCCCGGAACCACAAAAGGCACGGCCCTCCTGACATCTGAGCCTGAACCCACGGGGCTTCTACCCAGAGATGGAAACTCGGGGAACTACAGACAGTCATGGGTAAGAGAGGGCTCAGGGGACAGGTGAGGGAGGGCGTGTTCTTTTTTCGAGTCTAGTCAGATTGACTTTCTTGGAGTTAGATGGCTTTGAGGACTGAAAATCGAGGAGAGAACTTCCCTCAGACTCTAGACCCATATCAGGTACGAGCCGACCCAGGGCAGTCATGGACAGGTAGTCATGGCAGGTGGCCCTAGGGGGCACGGAGCATCTGTCAGGCATCAAGATGTCTTGGCCTGAGTGTCGGAGACTATTTTTTTCCTCATGACGTGTGGTGAGACAGGCAGATATCTCACTATACCTAGTGAGACTCTAGGCTCTTTCTTTCAAAAAAGGTGTTCAAGGTGAACGTCACCATTATTTTTAATGTTTTTATTTATTTTTGAGAGAGAGAGAGAGAGAGAGACGGCACGAGTGAGGGAGGGGCAGACAGAGAGGGAGACACAGAATCCGAAGCAGGCTCCAGGCTCTGGGCTGTCAGCACAGAGCCCGACGCGGGGCTCGAACCCGTGAACTGTGAGATCACGCCCTGAGCCGAAGTCGGACGCTTAACCGACTGAGCCACCCAGGCGCCCCCACCATTATCTTTACACATTCATCTAGTAATTACTCTGCCCTGGCTCTGTTGCATGCTTTCACATATTAGCTCATTTAACGCCCCCGTCTCTGAGAAGCAGGTGCCGGTGCGTTCGCTTCCGCTGCTGGGAAAACTGAGGAAGAGAGAGTATATCATCGGTGCAGGTCTCACGGCTGATCTCCGGAAGAGTTGAGAACTCTCAAAGCATGACAGGGAAATCCAGCCACGGCTGGGACATTCCAGGGTTGAGGGGGCATGGTGGGGGGTGGATTGGAGAGTCATCTGGGTCTGCAGTGACGTTAGGGACACGCGCAGGCACGCGGGTTCCTGGGATGAGAGGCCCCCCCCGGAGAAGTCAGGTGACCTCCGTGCACAGTGTCCTCTGTCCACACCTTCCACGGCCCCTCTCTTTACCAGGCCGTCGAACAGGAAGGCAGACTCGTCAGCTTGGGTCGCACGCCCCCGATTTCTGCACGCCTTCCCACCTTCCTGACCATGCTGTTCATGTGGCCAAATCCAGACACCTGCCTTCCCCAAGACACCGAATGCGGCACTGCCTGCGTGTGGAGCCTGGGAGAGGAGCGGAGACGTTTGCCTACCTGAGCCCACCCTCCTCCTCCTGCTTGTCTTGCGGATTCCGCGGCCCGGAGAATGGAAGGAGTCCCCGGAGGCGGCAGACGCTAGGAGTGAACAGCATAGACGCGTTCGTTGCCTCTCTGCCGTCGTGGCTCTAGAGATCCCCGCGGCCACGGGGACAGCGGGCTGCCACAGTAGGGAGCTGAGGGTAGACGCCGACCTGAGAGAAGTGGGGAGAGCACCGCTTCTCGCTCAACGGGCCCGAAGCAGAGGGGTCTGCCACCGTCTCTGAAAAGTTGACGTTTCACATCCTTTTGGGCGACGCGTTAGCCCAACGGACTGCTTTGCCCTGGGGATGGCCAGAAAGAGAGAGGACCCCCTTCTGATTTCACAAGGAGTACTAGGGGATGAAGTGGGGAGGGGGGGCACCTAGCCTCTACTCTGTGCTGGGTCCTTTGGTAGGCAGTTGATGGGCCAGGCACAAACAACCTGGTTATTTCACGCGTCCCTCCGGGGCGGCTGACGCGCGACACATTTTACTGAGCAGAGCACCGAGGCTCGCAGATTCGACATGATGTCCCAAATCTCAGCCACAGAGTCGGGTGCTCGCTTACGTCTGACTCAGCCCAAGCCGTGTTTCTTTCCCCGTGACTGTGGGGGCCTCACCCAAAGGAGAGAGTTTGGGCAGATGGGGTCCGTTTTAGAAGCTGTATAGAAATGTGCTGTAAGCCCATAATTTTGAGTGGATGCTGCTATTCATAAACGTGGTACCTACTCTCTCACTTTGGTACGTGGGATATTTCCAAAATACCTATTTGGCAGTTAACCTGCCGCCGTGGAGATTTTTATCCGAAGGGGGCGCTTGGAGAAAAAAGGAAACGAACACGAAAACTCAAACCTGCCCCCAAATGCTAAGAAAACAAGTGCTGGCTTGCCGTGTGTGTGTTGGGGGCGGGGTGGGGGGGGGGCTGGATTTAGCGCTATGGGAATTAGCTCCAAGTTTCCACCCAAAGGCTGGGGGTGGGCACAGGGGCCCGAGCCAGGTGTCCATTCCCTGAGGCTGACAGGTGACATGATGGATGAGACAGGGTGGCTTGGGCCGTCCCTCCAGGCTGCCTTGGCCTTTTCCAGATGACCTCCACACTGCAACTCTCCCTAATTCGGTGACTCTCGGACCACAGTCTCTAGACGTGAATCTCGGGAAGCCGGAAGTCCCATACAAACTTTGAAAACATCATGTTTTATTTCAATAGTATAAAAAGAATCCTCGAACCAGACATCGACACCCATCTTCTTGGTTGCAACGAGAGTTTGCTTTGCTGTGGAATAAGCCTCCCAACGTATTATGTCTCAAACCGAGGTCCAAGATGGGTTCTCAAGAACCCATGGATTAGTTTTTCCTTTAAAAAGAGTCCCTGCCCAGTTGGAGTTTGAGAAACCCAGTGCTCACGTACGATCGTACCCCTGAGCCCCAGAGGTCAGAAACAGTGAGCGGACCACGGAGAGAGACCCCGGTAGCCGTGCTCCCGGCCCGGACGCTGTGGGGGCAATGGGGACGGAAGAAACTCCATTTGCCCAGTTGGCTCTCTTCCCAGCTCTGAGCAAAGCCTGGCCTCAGAAAGGATGAAACCTGGCCGAGGTGGCCTGGCTGCCAAGCCGGGGGACACAGCAAGGTCCCCGGAGACCCAGCTCCCCGTTACATGGGAGTAATTTCCTGACTAACCCCTGATTCTCTCTGGGGGTGGTTCCTGGAATACCGCTGAGTTTCCGGCTTGGCTGCTTCCGTCTGGAGCATCAGACATGTGCTTCCACTTTCACGTGCACGGTTAAGTACGTAGGCCTTGGGGCCATCTGTGGATGCGCAGCCTTCTGAGTCTCTGTGGGAGTCGGCTGGACACAGACCACCGGGTTCACCATTCTGATAACAGAAATACAGTCGTGGTCACATCCAGTGTTTACCAAGGTCTCACTGGACAACGTTGTCTCATTTCACTCTCTCCCAGGGAGGGCGAGGGGTGTTACTGTCACCACCTTTTCTAAACCCCAAGGCTCGGACGAATCAAGTGACCTGTCCAAGAAGCTGTGTCCACAACCACTTCTCCTGACTTCACACTGGCACAGAAGGAGTTTGATGAATACCCACTGTGCACAGATCCTTTTTCGGGGTGCAACTGGGGATGACACTTTCTGCCCTTCAGAATCGTGATGTCCAAATGGCAGCCGCTAGCCCCACGTGGCTACTGAGTACTGGAAACGTGGCTGGTTCTCACTGAGATGTGCTGGAGGGCCCGGATGCACACTGGGTTTCAAAGACCACGCCAAAAAGAGAAGGCAAAACGTGTCGTTAATACTTTTGTAGTAACTATGTGTCAAAGTGATAAAACTCTACACGTATCAGGTTACATAAAAATAGATCACTAAAATGGAGTTTGCTGGTTTTCTTTTCCTTTTTTGTAAATGTGGCTACTTGAAAATTGAAGAGGACATCCGTGGCTTTTGTTCTTTCTCTGCAGACAGCACTGCCCCAGTTCTGGTGCACGTGGGCATGCCAGTTTGCTCCTGGATCCCGGGCTGATCCAGACAGTCTCCCGCTCTGTGCATCTCTCACTATGCTGACGAGGAATCCTCAGGGCAAAGCACAGGGCTTGTCCTTCTGCCCCCCAAGAGCAACAAGCAGAGGGCTGTGCACGTAGGAGAAACTTTACAAGTACAGTCGATTTTTGTTATTCGTGGTAATTATGTTCTTTTTTATTTTTAATGTTTATTTATTTTGGGGGGGGGAGGGGCAGAGAGAGAGGGAGACACAGAATCCGAAGCAGGCTCCAAGCTCCAAGCTGTCAGCACAGAGCCCGACGCGGGGCTCGAACCCACAAACCGTGAGATCATGACCTGAGCCGAAGTCGGACGCTCAACGGACTGAGCCACCCAGGCGTCCCCATGTTTAGTTATGTTCTATAAGGTTGCCACAGACAGTGAATTAGTGAGTCCTGAACCATTGCTCCTAGGGGTAGTTTCTTGCAAGCCACTTCTTACATTTTTGCCAACTGATCAATATATAACCCTGTTTAGTGTGTGTTTCTGTTTAAAGACATATATATGTATATATATATATATATGTATATACACATATATATATATGTGTATATATATGTACACTAATACGTATATATATATATATATATGGCCATCAATGCTATGACTCATGCCTGAGTGAAGCTTAATACTCCACAGGACACGTCACAGTTTTTATTTACGTGTATTTATTTTGAGAGACAGCGTGCAAGCGAGCAGGGAAGAGGCAGAGAGAGAAGGCTAAGCAGGCTCTATGCTGTCCGTGTGGGGCCAGGCACCGGTCTCGATCCCCAAAACTGTGAGACTGTGACCTGAGCCGAAAGCAGGAGCGAGATGCCGAACCAACTGAGCCACTCAGGTGCCCCCGCGTCACCGCTTTGTTGAGCATAGAAACACCAGGCAGTAATTATGCTGCTTGGGGGCCGTTTTAAATAGCGAGATCGCCAACAAAAAGCACGAACTGTGAAAACCATGACAACAGTTACACCTCAAAAAGAACACTTTGAATGTGCGTCTTGAGTAACTCCAAATTGCACCTGCTCGGGGCACGTCTGCGAATGACAGCAAAAGCATCGTGAGTACGGATTTGGGGGTTACAAGTACGTTTCAGTGAGTCGGTGAATTGCTAACTACGGAACCCGCAAATAAAGAGGCTTGATTGTCCTTTGCTTGCTGAGGTCAGTCGCCCTGTTCATTTCTCACTGGCTGCTGGCCTTCTGCTCTCAAAAGCTGCCCTGAGATTTCTGGTTGTGTCCATTTACCATCTCTGCGGCCGTCCATGCTGGAGCAGGAGCCCAGGAGGCGGGTGAAGCCCCAGCCTTAGAGAAGGAACCACTGATGTCGGCCCTGGACTCGCAGATTGCAAGTCACGGGACCCTGGCAAGGTATTTCACCTCTTCAAGCCTCAGCTCCCCAATCTGTAGAATGGGTGTCCCGCTGCCCATCTCCTCCCCTGTGAACACTGCCGTGGTGATCTAACGAGGGGGCTACTCGAAGTGCTTTGGAAGCAGCTCGTATCGCGTAGACGTGCAGAGTTCACATGTTTTCCTGATGGGTTACGAGCTGGGGAAGGCAGGACTTGTCAGTGCACAGGCATTAAGAACACAGGCTTTGGACCCAGCTTGCCTGGGTTTGGATCCTGACTCTGACCCTGACGGACAACATGAGCCTGGGCCAGTGACTGAAACTCCCCAGGTCTCAGTCCTCCCACCCCCGGTCCCCCCGGGGGTTGGGGAGGTAGAGATTCGATGAGCCTGTGCTGGCAAAGCGCTTGGTGCAGCCCCCAGACAGAACAATGAGGGGTCACGTTCTCACTAGAGCCGTGACCGTGCCCTCGTCTGGGCTGACTGGTGGGGGTGCGGGGAGTCAGGTGAGGCTCAGCTCCTTCAATCTTAAAAGCCGGGAAATAGTACCTCCTTCAGAGAGCAGGGTAAGAAATAACCCAGCGCATATCAAAGCTAGGCACATAAGAAATGCTTCACGCTCCTTTCTCTTCCCCCCTCTTCCGTTTGATCCTTCTGGACCTGTATTTCCTCACTTGTTAAAGGGGAGTAAGAGCCCCCGCTCGGCAAGGTGGTTGTCCGACTGGATGAGGTGATTTACCGAGAGCACCGAGCACAGTGCCCAGCACCTGGGACTGGCAGGATGGTAAGCCCATTCGTCCTTCCTCGAGTCTCCCCTCCCAGTGGACCCAACCCTGCTGAGAAGAAACGACCAGAAGTTAGCTAACTGCTCACGAAGAGAATGTCGGGAAGGGCAGCCTCACTGATGCCTAGGAGGAAGCCCGGCTGACGGGAAGGGTTGGTGCGGGGGGGGGGGGGGGGGGGGGGGGAGGGGGGGGAGGAGGGGGGGCGGTCGGCAGGAGCGGGTCACCCTCTGGGCTAAGGAATTTGATTCCCTGGAGAGGCTCAGATGGAAACATCTGGGCTGACTTGGGGCAGATCTGCTGGGCTTGGAGAGCTAGCGGGGGTGGCGTTCAGGGGGGTCATTTGTCTTTAACCTCGGGAGACAATGAACCCTGGGCCTCCTGAGCAATGAGGCTGGGGACAGGGAGGGATGTCCCACTCTCCTGCTTTCTCTCACGCGGCTTCTAAGGAAATTCCATTGCATTGTATTTACAAGGCATCCCCAACTGTCAGCTTCCTTGAACACAATGTATTTAATAAAAAGCCATTAAGCCTTGTAAAGCTGTCAGAAATCTAAATGACACTTGTAATAAAATCTTGTCGGGTGACCTGTTCCGGTTAATCAGGTCCAGTGACATCATCACCCGCAGATCTGTCTGGTACCCAGGGCGCTAGGTGTATTTAGACAGCTTTATGATCCACACGGATTTGAGTTATTAAAATTGTACAGTTTTGCAAGGAATTTGGGATTTAATAAAGCAGCGGAGAAACTACAAAAGCAGTAATAACCTTCCAAAAAGCCAATCCTCCTGTGTGCTGGGGGCGTGTGCTCAGGCCACTTGCCAGGAATATCTGATGCCAGGCCCTCACATGGGTGATTTTATGTACCTACAACGTGTGTATCTGGCATGAAATACAGTTTATCGTACCCAATGACTTCAAGGTGGTGAATTGCGCGTAAATGTAAAGATTTATGGATTTATTCAGATTACCAGGACATATTACCACCAACTGCACATTGGCCCTACCCAGCCTCTTTTGAGCAAATAAACTGCTTCGACTGCAAATATCTTTGTCCCCAATTACCGCCTGGGTCGCTTCCGAAGCTCTGGTTTCTTTACTTCTCTTGAACTACAAAAGCCAGGCTGCGCCTTAACGATCGGGATGAGACGGACAGACAGACACAGGCGAGGAATATCTATTTGCTCCATAATCTATCAATTTAGGCTAATGGGGCAGATATCAAAAAAATGTGTTGGGCGCAAGGTAAATAAATCACACCTGGCCTCCTGGCATAAACTGGCACAGCGTTCCTGATATTTCAGTCGAATTATTCCATTTGTTTTTAGAGATATTTTAATCCCACATGACCTCAAACTTCCCGTGAACCAGGGCCCGGACCCAAGGCCGCCCACGGCCTTTGCAATAAATCCGTTGTCTCCCTTCCCAGCCCTCAACTCAGCTCCATAGATCACCTCTCCCTGCATCTTGCTTTAATTATTCAATTAACTGCAGTAAAGTTCTTGTAGGTTTTGCAGATGTTGCTTTATTATCAAGGCCTCAGACGAACAGGAGAGTTCAGGAGCTGGGGTTATAGGAAGGTTGATGGGGGAAGGGCCAGGATAGGACACAGGGGATATTCCCAGCAACCGTTGGGGCCAAAGCCCGGAGAGGGGCACTGCTCCCCCCCACACTTCCCTGCGCCCTTAAATGCCCTTCGCCGCTTAGGGAGTTTGTGATGTTATCTCGCTGAGAAACGGCTGGAGAGAAGTAGGTATTCCACCTTCCGACGAGATAATGCTGTGATTAACAGATGCTTAATTGGGCCATTTATCAAGAAGAGGACCCGCCCCCAAGTCAGTGGGCTAAGTAAATTATTACCCACCCTCCAGGTGTTGGACTGGCAGATCTATTACTCTTCTCGAAATGGTCTTCAGAAGACTTTATATGAAAAGATGATTTATTTCCAAAAGGAATTCTATTGTGCTCTTCGGTATCCAGAATGCAGCCGGGTTCTCCTCGGCCCTTCCTTTGTGCACAAAAGAAGATGACCGAACATTAGAGTCGTGGAGAGGGTCAGAGCCAGGAGGCCGATTAGAAATCGACTGGCGCAACCGGGCCATTTTACAGATGGCATCCCCGAGGCTTGAGAAAACGATGTCAAGTTACGCAGCCGGTTGGCAAAGGGTTTGTTTGTTTGTTTTCTTTTTTTTTTTTTAAATTTTTTTTTTTCAACGTTTATTTATTTTTGGGACAGAGAGAGACAGAGCATGAACGGGGGAGGGGCAGAGAGAGAGGGAGACACAGAATCGGAAACAGGCTCCAGGCTCTGAGCCATCAGCCCAGAGCCCGACGCGGGGCTCGAACTCACGGACTGCGAGATCGTGACCTGGCTGAAGTCGGACGCTTAACCGACTGCGCCACCCAGGCGCCCCTGTTTGTTTGTTTTCTTGTTTGTTGTGGTTTCTCTAGCTGATGTGATAAGCTTCCTAAAAACCAAGAATTTAATCCTGAACAAGACGTTTTTATACTTGAAAGGGGGCTTTTCAACCTCAGCATTATTGACATTTGGGCTGGATCACTGGGGCGGGGGGAGGGGGGGGGATTGTGGCCCTGTGCATTGTAGGAAATTTAGCAACATGCTGGCCTCTATCTGTTAGCTGCTGGGAGCAGTCACCCTCCCAGTTAGGACAACCAAAAACATCTCCTGACATGGCAAATATCCCCCGGGAGGCAACGTCATCCCTGCTTGAGAACAATTACTTTACAGTATTTTCACCACAACCACCACCATCATCACCGTCACCGTCGTCACCACGAAATTAATAGTACGAACACCAGCGGCTGACATCTAGCAGATGGCTGACACCTTTACACACATTCTCGCATTTAATCCTCATGATATCTCCATTATGTGGGTATCGTTATCACTCCATTTTACAGGTGAGAAAGTCGAGGCTCAGGGAGGTCTGCCCAAGTTCATGCGTCTAGGAAAGGCCAGAGGTGGGGGCGCAAACCCCGGAGCTCGTAGCTGCGCCACTCGATAAAGAATGAGGCCGCCGAATCTGGATTTGTTAGTAAGTGATAAAACCGTACAACGTCATTTCCCGTTATCTCTTCTAGTGAACTTGTCTTTAAGAATCCGTTGGGATGGGGGCGCCTGGGGGGCTCAGTCGGTTGAGCGTCTGACTTCCGCTCAGGTCGTGATCTCATGGTTGGTGGGTATGAGCCCCGCGCCCGGCTCTGTGCTGACAGCTCGGAGCCCTGGAGCCTGCTTCGGGTTCTGTGTCCCCCTCTCTCTCCGGCCCTCCCCCGCTTGCACTCTGTCTCTCTCTGTCTCTCTCTGTCTCTCAAAAGTGAATACACGTTAAAAAAAAAAAAAAAAAGGAACCCATTGGGGTAATGCAGCGTCTTCCCACATTAAAAGGGAAAAAATAAAAATGTACCATGGGGCTGGTCGATGGGATGCCCTGGTTTCTCTGTAGATCGCAGCGGAGTGTCTTTCTGGCATCCAGAGGAGGCACAACGTTAGTGCCCGTCATGGGTGGGGGTGCTCAAAAAGGCTGTAGGCGCACAACAGGGTTAAGGACTTTGGAACAAGGCGATTTCACTGAGCAAATACCTCCCCTGCTTGTCCGAAACTTCCAAAGACGCAGGGCCTGGTCTTGTTCATAGGCCGAGACCGACTGCTTCCCCAGACCAGGCTGCTGTCTGATACCCTAGGGGTAGGGTGTCTAGCTGGGGCTAGAAATCCCCAGGCGGGCAATGATGCGGGCAATGGCCCCACAGGGAGAGAGGGGTTCGAGCCAGGAAACAAATTCAGTGTAAGCCAGTGACTCAAGGAGAGACAGCACCACATAGCGGATTTGTGAGATTGACGTCCACACGTGGGTGACTAGGCGGCCCTGGGCATGGGATTTGGGGGTGCAATAAAAGAACATCTTTGCAAGAGTGTAGAGAAAGCCCAGTTCTCCAGCCCTCGAGAGTTTAGTATCAGAAGGTCCCCATCTGTAGCAAGCCCTCCAGGCGTCGTGGCCTAAAATCCTTAGATTAATCTGGTTTTACGATTTCGACTTCCCCTTTCCCCTGATCTCTTCATCCATTTCTTTCATTCCTTTGTGAACTGTATATGCACGTGCGTGTCTGTGTGCTAGTGTATGCACGTATATACGGACGGGTAAGTGTGTGCACGTGTACAAACACATGTATGTGTCTAGCGTTTTTTTCCTTTGGTAATTCATGCCTTCTTAAAGACAGGTCGAAGCAAGGAGAGCGTGACAATATAATAGCTCCGGCAGATAGGCGTCACTGCGGAGTTTCGGGGGCCTGGTGGTCGCTATGGAACTCCTCCTTTTTTAAATTTTTTTTTTCCAACGTTTATTTATTTTTGGGACAGAGAGAGACAGAGCATGAACGGGGGAGGGGCAGAGAGAGAGGGAGACACAGAATCGGAAACAGGCTCCAGGCTCTGAGCCATCAGCCCAGAGCCCGACGCGGGGCTCGAACTCAGAGACCGCGAGATCGTGACCTGGCTGAAGTCGGACGCTTAACCGACTGCGCCACCCAGGCGCCCCTGAACTCCTCCTTTTTTAAAGAACCACAGGACTGGCGTTCACCCCAGCATTCCCAAAGGCCGCTGAGCGTTGTTGCACGCTACCGTTAGAGCAAGTGCGAGGCAACGGATGCCAGCCCGAGCCTCGTGCACACTCCTGGACAGGCGGGGTTGCTAGAACACGAATTTGCTTACTGCCACCTGCTTGGTGGGTTTCATCCCCACAAGACTCCTCGTCTGCCACGCGAGACTGTATGTAAATTACTGCCAACGGTGAAGCACCTTTCAAACGTCATGCTCTGCTGTCTGTTCTCATCCTAACCATTTACTGTCATTTTTCCATCCAAGCGAACGCACTAAGAAGATACGCGGGGGGGGGGGGGGGGGGAGTGAATCCTCAGATGAATTAGACTGGGTTCCAGACACTGGCATGAATCTTAGGTTGAAAGAAATTGAGAGAGAGAGAGAGAGAGACCCCACTTAGGGCCATGATTCCTGGCCAAGGTACACGTTTTCTTCTTCCACGGAGAAAGGCGCTGGTGTGTGCACCGCGCTTATGTGTGGAAAGCACCATAACTTCACCCATAACTCTCTCAGGGACGTTGTACGGGACGCATTTAACCCACAAGGAAGATCAAAGAGGATGCAACTAGATAGAGCTAAGACAGATTAAGGACTTGTGCAAGGTCATTTGGTCGGCACGTGGCCGCGTGTGGATTTGCACCCTGGCCCCAAACGCCGCGTTTCTCCGTTGCGTTTCACCACGGCGTCACGTGATCTCAGAACCTTCCGTGAGCCCAGCCAAGTCCCAGGACCCATGGGTGCGGTTTTCCGCGAGGCCCGTGGCTTCTGCCCCCGGCCTCTGGGGGGCGCTGGTGGGGACCCTCCTCGGCGGCTCGCCCTTGCAACTGCCCACGGGGTTAGGCCCGGGTTTGCTCTGCCCTCCTTCTTCGTGGGGGCTCTTCCCTGTTTGCCCCCTTTGCCCGGTCCGGCCGCCGGCCCTTTGCCCCCTGGCAGCCCCTGGCACGAGCCCTCGGGGCGGCGCAGGCCTGGAAATCCCGCGGACGGGCCGCGGAGGACCGATCGGGCCCGTGGTGATGGGTACGGGAGGACTCGCTAAGTCGCGCCTGACAAGTGTGCGCCTCGCCGGGTCGCCAGGCCCAGCCTGAAGTCACCAGCTCATAACACACTTCCCCGCCCACAGGGAGAGGAGAGAAAGGCAATCATTTCAGATCCTGACATGTGAAAACTGCCTGTTGGCCGCCCCCTCCCTGTGTCCCCCCTGCCTCTGCCCTTTTCTGCAGCCTTCCCTAAGGGGAGAGCGCCTTCAGCTGGAGGCAAGGCCAGCCCTGGTGGCTCAGCCAGCTCGGCCGGGTGCGCAGGCTGTTCCCAAGGGAGGCAAATGTTCTGGACGTGTGGGGAGAGGCCATTTTATTTGAAGGGAGCATTTGCGAGCGTGGGCTGTTGTCAAAGGCCCTCTTGAACACAGGCCTGAGGCCCCTGGGGGTACGAGGTCCCGTGGTGTGGAGGCTGGCCTGCTTTTGGCTGGGGGGGGGGGGGGCCTCAGCTGAGCAGACAGAAGCCAGACCTGTTCTTTCCCTGCAGCTTAGGTCACATATCCTGGGCTTCAGGGTAGAATTGATAACTTGACCCCAAACAAAGTCAGTACTTTTGCTAATTGACTCACTTACCAGCTCTTCATTGAGTACTTGCCGTGTCCCAAGCACCAGGAGCACAATGGTGGCCAAATGGTGAGTCACTGCCTGCTAGAAATGTAAAGATCCATGGGTATCGGAGGTAAATATTAGTCAGATATTCCCACAGATTAGTCAGTCTTTGGGGCAACCCTGGGATAAAGACCACGAAGGAAAAGTAAAGACGCACAACGAGAGCTGAAGAGGGTGCCCTACGCGGATTGGGCAGCCAGAGGCAGCGTCTCTGAATGGGGAAGCTGAGTTCTGAAGGACTGGAGTTGGGGATAAGCAGTTCCAGGCAAAGGAGAAAAGAGGCAAGTGTGAAGAAATCGGAACAGGAGAGGGTTGGCTTCCTCTGAGGGTCCGAAAAGAGGGCTGAAGTGAGGGCAGGATTCCTCAGGTTGAAGCAGAAAGAACTTTCCAGAACATGCCAAGATGGCAAAAGCTGGCTTTACGTAAAAGTGTGATGTGGCCTCCCGGCTGTGTTTCCCTCTGTGGCCGTCTCCTCCCCCAGATGCCTGTGTTTACCCCCAACCCCTCTCCACCAATTCTGCTCTCAAGAAATAATCTCAGGTCATTGGCTTAAATCTAAAAAAATGGAAGGAAGGAAGGAAGGAAGGGAGGAAAGGAAATAAAAAGCTCCTTCTAGGTACCTGTGCAGGATAGAGATGAGAGGATGTGATCTCTGCCCCAAGATGTTCACAGCCTCCTTAATCTGCCCGCATAGAACCATCGGCAAGATAAGGGCCCAAGAGAAGGAATTATGGAAATTCAAAGAAAACCATGTGGCCACCAGGGGAGATGGATGGGGGCTTGTTGTAGGAGGTGGATTTCTGCAGATTAACCTGGTGACAGGTTAAGAGAACCATCTGGAAGGGAAGTCCCGTGTGTTTTCTTCAAGGAGCTCTGTTTTTCAAGCCTGATAGCTGATGGAGAGACAAAAGGGATTTTAGGGGCAGGGAGGAGACTCTTGGAAGGACGGGGGCCTCTTCATGCGGAAGAGCCCACGCTCCTTGTGAAAAGAGAAGGCTCTTCCCTCTGGGAGGGGCTTTTCCTCCTAGCCGGGAGCCCTGCCCTATACTTTGAAGAAACCTGCCGGAATAGAGCTCAGTGTTATGGTGCAAAACCCGGATCTTTCTCCTAAGGACCTTCAGAAGGAGGGTAGGGCTCAGATGCCACTAAACGACCTACTGCTTCCTTACTGTTTCTTCCAAACTGGGCTCAGATTTCTTTGCTGGTCTCTCGGGAACACGGGTTACAGGTCCCTCTGTCGGTCCATGCTGCGGCTCTCTTATTAGGAGCCTCCCGATCCACCCCTCGCGGCATGTGACAGGCTGCGTGAACAAGCCAGCAAGCGGGTATTGAGAAGCGGTCACATAGCCAGCGCGCCCTTTGCTGCTGCCAGTCCGCAGGTGGGTCCTCCCCACGCCTTGCCTTTCCAGATGAGGGAACTGCGTTGTGAGACGGGTCCCTTGCCCAAGATCGCACAGCTTATACCGATGCCTTGGACCACCTCGCCCGCCCCCTCGAGCCCTGGCTACCCTAGGCTGCATCTCCTGGGACTTCGGTGCCCCGAGCAGCGGCTCAAGCAGGCATGTCCAGCCAGCCGGCGGGCTCCGAGCAGGGTCCCTGGAGGTCCCGAGAGCCCCACTCTACAGATGGGAAGGACGTTGCGGCGGAGGGCAAAGGTGTGGAGGGGAGAAGCGGGTTAAGTGAATTACTCCAGCCGCAGAGGGAGTGGCGGCGGCTGGAGTAGTCGGCCCGGGCGCAGAGGCCTCGTTTCCACCGGCCGTCTCGGCCGCGCTCCTAGAGCTCAGCTGATAATTGCTCATTATGTGCTTAATCTGGGCACAGCCAGGCCTGGCAGCGGG
This sequence comes from Puma concolor, assembly GCF_028749965.1. Classification (NCBI taxonomy): domain Eukaryota; kingdom Metazoa; phylum Chordata; class Mammalia; order Carnivora; family Felidae; genus Puma; species Puma concolor. The sequence continues at coordinate 75,406,796 of NC_141677.1, forward strand.
ATTGCATCACATCAAAGCGAGCTCTTCAAAGGAGCAGAAAGCTGGCCTCTGGGGTAATTAGCAGAGGGCCTATTCTCTCCTGCTTGGGACAGTTGGAAGGGTTTCGGGCAGAGTCCAGAAAGCACCGAGTAAAACCCAGTGTTGTCAACGCTGCTGAACTTGGACAGGCCAGGCGGATGACTCCATCGCTTTCGTGGGGTTTTTTTCTTTCCCTTATTATAAACTGCTGAGACAGTTTTCTGCCTGTCTGGCCCAGATGCCCGCATCATCTGACCGTCCTCCGCTTTCCTGGAACGCCGTGCTCCCCCTCTCGAAAGTGCCATGTTCTTCTTCGGGAGACACTAGAAGAGCACACACACCCCCACATCCACACCCACACCCACACACACACACACGCATGCTCATCACTGCCGTGACCCCAAAACAAAAGCCAAAAGGAGGTGACGCAGCCTGGCTTGCGCATCGAGGTGCTCGGTGGCAGCCCCCGGTTGGGGAGCGTTGGGGTCTGAGAACTCAGTCAGGGGTCACAGGCCTGGGAGGAGGCCTCCGAGAAAATCACGGGACGCGCCGGTTGCTTTGCGAGACCCGCCTCCTCCTTGGGCCGGCTGGAGGGGACGGGCAAGGTGATGTTCTGTCTCCAATCCTATTTGCAGTCCCCTTGCGCACAGCCAGGTATCCCACCGGCACGGCTCCAAAGTGCAGAAAGTGCTAAGAGATGTTATAATGGAGTCTGGTACCTCTTCTTGATGGCCTGTGGGGCGCTCAGGCTAACAGGCCCGGGAGAGGGTGATATCTGAGAAGAAATGGTGCTGAACTTGCCAGCAGGATACGGGAAACCCCTCGAGTGCCAGGCGGGGCCGGTGCGGATTCAGCGATGGGTTGGTGCAGATGCAAGGCAGATGGCTTTTCCCTCCTGCTTTAAAAAATGACAGCGGCACTCGCTTAAAAGTTTGGAAAAGAACGCACCTTACCCGTCGCTTCGTCCTGTTTCAATGACGGGTATCTGAAATGATGAGGTCACGAAAGAAGCAGAAATTGAGCCAAAGAGGAAGGTGCTCTCAGAGCTTGAACAAAATCCTTCAGCCTAGGGCACGGAGAGGGATCCCTGTACCCAGGGGCATTATTTGTCATGGAAACAACACCGTCTACCTTATAGTTGCGGATCATGCAGACTTTAGCCGAACGTGTATGATTTCTCAGCACGGAGCTTCCCTGTACTGGTTATTTTTGGCAACAATGGAAAGGAAATGATTGAGCAGACACTTTAAGAGAGTGGGCGTTCTCGGGCCTCCTGGGGGGCTCAGTCGGTTGAGCGTCCGACTTCGGCTCAGGTCATGATCTCGGGGTCCGTGGGTTCGAGCCCCGCATCGGGCTCTGTGCTGACAGCTCGGAGCCTGGAGCCTGCATCAGATTCCGTGTCTCCTTCTCTCTGCCCCTCCCCTGCTCACACTCTATCTCTGTCTCTGTCTCTCTGTCTCTCTCTCAAAAATAAATAAATGTTAAAAAATAAAAAGAGGGAGTGGGCATTTTCTCTCCCCCAAAAGGGGGGGCGGTACCCAGACACTATTGCTTCTCCAATGATTTAATGCAGGGCGGACTCGAATTCCCTTTTAGGAATATCTGCCCCTGGCTTCAGGCTCTCTGTTCTGCGGGGCTGTTCTGTGCACACATGCTCTGTCTACCTTATGTGAGTCACGAGCCCCATGCTGAAAACATGAGCCTTTAAAATTACTTCACAAAGTACCTGCAGCCTCGCTAATCCTCGGGTGTGAATAAACCACGCACCTGCCCAGGGTTCACTTCGTATGTGTGCTAACTCTGGGAAGTCACATAGGGCGTTTCTGGCGCGGCAGGGCCTCATGGAGATAAAGACCAGAGTATAAGCCTGTCGCTGAGTGGCTGGCTGAACTTGGGCAGGCCAGCCTCAATTTCCCAGCCTCTAGAATGGGTGCAGGGTGGTAGAGGGGACTGAGGCTGGTGTGAAACCACCCAGACTGAGGACACACCTTCCTTGGTCCGCCCATAGTCCTTTGCCTCTTCCACTCATAGGCACTGAGCTGTTTGCCCACAAGTCTTTCCCCCTCTGTAGCTCGGGTTTCTAGAGAAGATCTGAACTTAATTCTTCTTTTGTGTCAGAGCAAAATGCCTGGCATACAGCGGTTGCTCAATAAATGCTTAGTAAATCAGGGAGCCCTTACCCAGCCTCCCTTGAAGAATGAAGACATACATGGACGAACGGGTACAATCAGGACTGACTAAACCATTTATGGACTCCATAGCAAGATGAAAATATGGAGCTGCTCGTTTAAAACTCAGGATGAATTTTAGGACCTGGGGTGACTGGGTGGCTCAGTCTGTTAAGCGTCCGACTCTTGATTTCGGCTCAGGTCAAGATCTCCCAGTCATGAGATCGAGTCCCACATCAGGTTCTGCACCGAGTGTGGAGCCTGCTGGAGCTTCTCTCTCTCTCCTTGTCTCTCTGCCCCTCCCCAACTTCTGCATGCTCCCTCTCTTTCTCTCTCAAAGTAAATAAATAAGCATTAAAAAAAATTCTCTATCTTCAAAAAAAAAGAGAATTGTAGGACAGCAACAGGTGAGCCCTGAGACAGCTGTGGGCCCTCCCGAGTACAGGGCCTGTCCACCTGCATGGGTTGCAACTTCATAAAGCTGTTCTGGAACGGAATGGGGCTGTACTAGTCTGCTTGGGCTGCCGTAGCCCAAGTACCACGGATCCGGGGGCTCAAACCACATGAATTCATTTTCTCACAGTTCTGGAGGTCGGATGTCTAAGACCAAGGTGTCAGCAAGGTTGATTTCCTCCTGAGGCCTCTTTCATTGGTTTGCAGGTGGCTGTCTTCTCCGTGTGCCCTCACATCCTCTTGCCTCTGTGTCCTAATCTCCTCTTCTTATAAGGATTGAAGAATGATCGATTAGGGTCCACACTAATGACCTCATTTTAACTTGTAGGCCTTATTTCCAAATAGGGTCACATTCTGAGATACTGTAGGTTATGGCTTCAACAGATGGGTTTTGGAGGGGGTATAAATCAGCCCATAACAGTTGCCATCAAATATAGGTGCTCTTATGATTATCATTCTGAATTTGATTTCAACCCTAACCTATAGATATTTGTGTAACACCTAGGGTTTTCTGGTTATAAAAGGAAAGGATAAAGAAGTAAAGCTCCCCATTCATCCACCACCCAGTGGTTAATGTTTCGATGTATATCCTTTCCATCTTTTCTCAGTCTATGTGCATCTTGATGGTACCAACTAAGGTTGTACAGTTTGGTATCGATCATTTTTTAAGTTTAACTCCATATCCCTCTCCCACCCCACGGCATATTTTGAAAATGTTCACTTATTTATTTTGACAGAGAGAGAGAGAGAGAGAGCGCACACACACAAGCAGGGAAAGGGAGGAGAGAGGGGGAGAGAGAGAATCCCAGACAGGCTCCACACTGTCAGCGTGGAGCCCAACGCAGGGCTCGAACCCACGAACCGCGAGATCATGACCTGAGTCGAAACCAAGAGTCAGACGCTTAACCGACTGAGCCACCCAGAGGCCCCCATCCCACTGCACGTTTTGAATCAGTTTTTGGAATTTTAGCAGCAGCCATATCATCTTCCAAATGCATCCACAGCTGTCAGATGCTGAAGGCATTTCCCCCAGTTGGCTGGTAACTCTTCCCCCGCTGGGTGGGTGTACCAATGAGGCCACCTCTGGGGGCCACCTTGGGGTGCGCAGACCACAGAGTAACGAAGCCTCCATCCTTGCTCGCCAAGGCATTTCTGGACGCTCAGTTGGGTCAGCAAGGGGGAGCCGAAGGGAGACATGAAGAGTAGGACTGTGGTTTCAAGGAGGAGCCTCTGTCCGTCCGCGGTGCGTTAAAGCTAATTACGATGAATGCAATGGCTCGGCATCCATTCCTTATTATAGTTCCCTCAAGAAGTAACCATTCAGTCCACCAATTATTCTATCTCTTTTAGGGGTGCTTTCTCAACTGCAAGGGAATCTAAGAATACAGTCGGTGTACTCGATAAGTGCAATATCTTGTTTAGGAAACTCAGGCTGGGAGAAAGAAAGCAGTTAAGCTGTCAACATGTAATTGTTTCTCATATTTAATTTAGAGTGGCTCGTTCCCATGTGCTTTTCCTGGATTTGGAGCTCAAAGCAAAGAAAGTTACCGGGACAACTAGTAGTCACGAAATGAAGACGTGAGGCTCCGAATGCTCACGGAGCAGCTTGGAGCCGCTACTCTCAAACGACTTGGCCATAATAACACAATATGATGCTCGATTTCCTAGATACGTGCAGAATAGAATTAGCCAGTTTGGGGCACAATGAGCCATTTGGGTTTTTTTTTTTTTAAGTTTATTTATTTATTTTGAGAGAGAGTGCAAGTGGGGGAGGGGCAGAGAGAGAGAGAAATCGCAAGCAGGCTCTGTGCTGTCGGCACAGCCCCTGACGTGGGGCTCGATCCTACGAATTGCGAGATCATGACCTGCGCCCAGATCAAGAGTTGGATGCTTAACCAACTGAGCCACCAAGGCACCCCGGCAATGGGCCATTTTGATTAGAGAAATACCCTCTCTGAACTGATAGTAACTCCAAATCCCCCCAGATGAGCTGTGAGTGCATGTGGGTGTGGAGGGGTGTATATCTACCGTGAGTTTCTGCTGTGTTTGGGTGGCTCTTGGCCTCTTTGTAAGTGTAATCTAGTCATTAGTTAAACAGAATGAACACTCTTAGTCAATTCTCTTAAAGTGAGACGTCACCCATCCATGCAGGGTGGTTATGTAAAGGCCATTTATTCTGGAAACACGTTATGAAGCACCCACTTGGTGCATTGGGCGAGGCTTCCGGGACATGGAGACGAACATAGCAGGGTTTCTCTCCTCGAGCATCTCAGAGACAAGCTCAGAGACAAACAGATACTTTTGATTGGGTCTCAGCAGCATTGAGATAGAGGTAGGAAAAGATAGCCACGTGGTCATGACTGACGGGAAAGCACCCTGGATAGCTCACAAATCTACTAGGAGGAGGCAGGAAAGTGGAATTTAATTCTGCAAATATTTCTTGCCTACCTTACTTGGGCCATAGTCCAGGCACAGAGCTTGTGCTCTAGAACGTGAGAAGATGAAACGAAAATAGTAAAAAATGAGTACGGGGTCCTAGGAGCTCCAGAAATGTGTGACAAATGAGCGAACTGAAATATACAGAAGATTAACGCTAAACACCTGCCAAGAATGTCAAGATGAGTAAGACACGGCCATGGCTCCTGCCCTTGAAGGAGGTAGGGAGCGGGGACTAGTGGGGAGGGAGGCTGTATTCATGTACGAAGCCTTTCTTTTGCTAGTGTTTTCCTTTTTATTTAAAAAATAATGCATGTTTAGAAGGACACAATATCACGTGATATTCCTACCAAGAGTGTGCAACCAGAATTAATCATGAACAAAAGTCAGACAAACCCTAGTTGAGGGATATTCTGCAAAAAATAACTGGCATATAATCTTCAAGTAGGTCAAGGTCAAGAAACACAAGAAGGGCTAAGGAACTGTTGCAGATTAAAGGGAACGACACATGCATTTCCTTATTTTGATAAGCATGTCGTTTGCACATTTGGGAGTAAAGAGCTTCGAGGGCCCCAATTGGTGCCCAAATGGGAGAGCGTAAGAGAGAGAGGGTTGTGTGAATGAAAGAGCACATGGGGCCAAATGGAATCATTGGGTGAATCTGTACGGGGCTTCTGGAAGTTTCTTCTACTATTCTTGTAACTTTGCTGTAAGTTTGAAATGACATTAACATTTAAAAAGTTAAAAAAAATACAGACTAATTTCAGAAATTTTGGACCATTCAGAAAGACACACAGCAGCCTGAATACTCCCCTGTCATCCTTGAGGAACGACCGTGTTGAGCCATTTGTCACTTCTTCCCTGGCTCCTTTCTGTGCATCTTACAGTATTTAGAATGTACTGGCCAACCTTTCAACTTGCACTAAATGACATGTTTTGAGCGCTGCTTGTGGTTATGGATACACATTGTCAAGGAGGCCTGACTTGCTTACTAACATGTTTGGTTTGGCAATAGGGATTATAATCCTGATATGTGGGTGTTTGACAGAGTTTCGGCGGCAGCTGCCGACTGTTTCTGCCATCACAGCCAGGCGCTGCTCACGTCCTGACAGTCGCAAGCTCTGGACGCAGTTCCCACACCAGCCCCTGGCCACACTTCAACCCCTGGTCCTTTTAGGTCTTTGCTCTTCTTTGAAAACCCGTGGGAGAGGCGCCTGGGTGGCTCCATCAGTTAAGCGTCCGGCTTCGGCTCAGGTCCTGATCTCACGGTTCGTGAGTTCGAGCCCCGCATCCGGCTTTGGGTCGACAGCTCGGAGCCTGGAGCCTGCTTCGGATTCTGTGTCTCCCTCTCTCTCTGCCTCTTCCCCACTCACGGTCTGTCTCTCAAAAGTAAGTAAATGTTAAAAAAAAAATTAATAAGGAAAAGACAAAATCAGTGGGAACGTGAAGTGTTCTTAAGTGCCTGATACTTGGTCTCTCTCCGAGACATCTTTAAAGCAGCGCTGCTCAACTACATCGCTATTGAAATGTTGAGCCAGCTCGTTCTTTGACGTGGGGGCTGTGCATTATCCTGTAGCAGCATCCCTGGCCTCTACCCACCGGATAGCGTGGCCAGTAGCGTCCCCTCCGCCCCCAGTTGTAACCCAGAATGTCCCAAACATTGATGACGCATGTCTCAGGGAGTGGGCAGTTGGGGGGGGGGGGGAGATCTGTCCCCATTTGAGAACCATTGTCCTAAAATCAGAAAGCAGAGGGAATGTGACCCTTTCATAATTTCATTTCCTCATTGGAACACATGGGGTTGGATCGATGGGAAGAAAGAACCCTGAGGCCAGAAGTAACTTCCGCCTTGGCTTCCTCAGTGGTTAAATGGGGAGATCAACACCTGTCCCGTCTGCCTCTCCTGAGGTAAAAGGAAGCACGTTACGTAACAAGTCTATACAGGGCTCATATACAGCTGTTGTGCGAGACACTTCAGGGCTCTCTTGGCATGAGACTAAAACACACAGCAAAGCCATTTTATACGTTCAAAAGTGTACCTAAATGAACTTGAGGATTTGTTATTCCCATCTTCAACTTGTTGCCAAAATGTCTATAGATCTAGGAAATTGTGGCAGGGACAATATTATGTTCGGTTTCACCAAGCTTGTTTTATTTTTCTTCTGGGCACGCAGGAAGCCGCCATTTCCCAGCCTCCCTTGTGGCAAGGTGGGCCACGAGACTGACTTCCGGCCGGGGGAGTCCTGGTGGAAGTGAGGTCCTCACTTCCAAGCCTGGCCCCTGACGATTTCTGGGTGGGGGCCACATCATCTTTTTATTCATCACTTAGCTGGATTCAGTCTAGAAGGCTCTGGGTCCTAAGGGACGATGAAGCTACTGGACAGAAGGAGACCTGGTCCCTAGAAGTCCATGTTACGTACAGCTTCCCCCCAGCACACTGATGGGAGCAAGACATAAGATTTAGCTGTCTTCAGCTGCTGGGATCTCGGAGGCTCTTTTTGCACAGTAATTAGCCTATCCTGACTGTCGCAGGTGTACCAGGAAGCAGCATTGAGAAAAACTCTAAGGAAAAGGCAGAACAGATAAGCTCCTGTCAGTGGTCGTTCACGGGCAGAGTCACAGACTTCTCTGAGTAACTAGGGTGTTCCTACCTCTGTGCCTTCGGTCATCTCCGTCTTACTCCCAGCGTTTCTCCTCTCGCTAGAGTCTCCATTCGTATCAACATTGTTTACTCTTCCTGGTCAAGGACTACCTCTCCTAGGAAGCCTTCCCTAACTGCCTACTGTAGAAGTAGGCTTTCCCTCCCATGAACTCCAGTTCTGATCTGTAATGTTCTCATAGCTTTGTTTCACAGCATTTGTCAGCCTTTGCCTTTGATCGGAGCTGACCCTTTTAAAGGAATACCCCGTTTCCTAATTACCTTTGCACCCCCAATCCTTAAACATAACAGCATAATAAAAAATACCACCGTACTATTAACACTATTAACACATGGGTTCAGTGGTATAGCTTTAGCCAAGAACATACCAAATCATCATCAGGAAGCAAATTACAATGACATTAGTCATTGGGCACCGTTTGTTGACTGCTCAACCAGTGCAGGGCTCTGTGATGGGACCTTTGGCGTAGATCATCTCGGAGCACTGTCTCAGTGCCCCGATGAATTTGTTACCCTGATTATCCCCATTCCCAAAGCCACACCCGAAAACTCATGCTCGACGTATCACAAAAGCTCTGCCCTGAAAATCTGCCCAATTATTCTCTCTGCCTCATTACTGCTGAGGACAGCGGTGGGCCCAGAGGAGAAAATGTGAATGGTAGGTCGCAGCTCCTGATCCGTCGAATGGTGAAGAGGGTGGGGTGAGGTGTTGCATGTAGAGCACTCAGCATAGCGGCCTGTGGTCGTGCTGGACAAGCATTTGTGATGTGATTAGCACGGTTTGGGGATATGGCCCCTCCGTTCTTCACCTCACCCAAGAGAAACAAATGTTTCCTGTCCCTACACTGATGGAGCTGGAAGGTAGAGATTTTGAAAACAAGATGCACCATCAGCCGCTGCAATCAACACTCGAAATCAGGGGCGCCTGGGTGGCTCCATCGGTGGGGCGTCTGACTTCGGCTCAGGTCATGATCTCGCAGTTTGTGGGTTTGAGCCCCGCGTCGGGCTCTGGGCTGACAGCTCGGAGCCTGGAACCTGCTTCGGATTCTGGATCTCCCTCTCTCTCTGCCCCTCCCCCGCTTGTGCCCTATCTCTCTCTGTCTCTCAAAAATGAATAAATGTAAAAAAAAAAAAAATTAAAAAAAAACTCGAATCAGGGGCACCTGGGTGGCTCCGTCGGTTGAGCGACCTACTTCAGCTCAGGTGACGATCTCGCGGTTGGCGACTTCGAGCCCCACATCGGGCTGGAGGCACAGAGCCTGCTTTGGATCCTCTGTCCCTTTCTCTCTGCCCCTGCCCCACTTTATTAATAAATAAACATTAAAAACAAAAAGACTCAAATCAAAACAGAAGAGCTTTTCTAAAGTTGCTTTAGACAATTTCCTGCTATCTAACATGGGGCTTAGCATAGCTCTTCATACAGCCCTGAGAATAAAGTAAGCCCTGTAAGGGCCTTCTTGGATGCCCTTTCAGAAAAAGCAACATTGCATCATTAACACATGTTTTGTTTTTTCTTATGCGTAACAGGTATAGTAACTACATTTGCAAAAACGTGCTTCTCCAGTAGCTGCCCAGGCGAGTAGTTGATAGCCTGCCAACTGGTTGTGGCTTCCCTCTTTCATGGTAGAAAAGCAGCCTTGGGCATGACTGCTGCCCTTATCCACGGGACGGTTTGTGGATGCCAGTGTGAAACATGGGCCCAATTCACGTTTTCAGACCGTAGCACTCTTAGGGAATGTGCAGGACATTGGTCCTAACTTGCAAACCCTTGCCAGCCTTGTGGCCTCTTAGGTTCTACCAGCTCTGTTTATTTGCCACATCAGACATTACTTTAGGGAATATCAACTGGAGAATTTGGGCTCCTGGCTAACTGCTTGTAAGCGGGGGCTAAACGCCATCATCTGCGATCGCCTCTTATAGCTGTGTGGCCTCTAGCAAGTAACTTAACCTCTCTAAGCCCGATTCCTATCTTTAAAATGGAGAAAACGGGGGCGCCTGGGTGGCCCAGTCAGTTAAGCGTCTGACTTCGGCTCCGGTCATGATCTCACGGTTCGTGGGTTCAAACCCCGCGTCGGGCTCTGGGCTGACAGCTCAGAGCCTGGAGCCTGCTTCCGGGTTCTGTGTCTCCCTCTCTCTCTGCCCCTCCCCCGCTCGTGCTCTGTCTCTCTCTCTCTCAAAAATAAAATGAGCGTTAAAAAAAAAAATTGTAAAAAAAAATGGAGAAAATAATCATGCCGCTCTACCGGATTGTTATCGAAGCCTAAGTGAGATCGTCAAGTAAATTGAAGGCTTAGAGCCTAGCTGCTAGCACATCAGCGGCTAGTAATAATTATTATTGTTATTGCGGATGTTATCAACACCGATGCTTATTATATGCAGTAGCACATGTTGTTCTTGTAGACCTGAAATTACACACACTGGGTTCTTTAGGTGAATGAAACCGGATACACGAACACTATACGTGTGCTTGTGCGTGTGCTCACGCGTGCGGGCGCGGGATCTTTGTGGGACATCCTCTCCTGGTCCTCTGGCTCACTGGTCGGCCCAGCTCGGCCCTCCTCTCTCCCCACACATCCTCTCTCGCCTTCGCACTTCATTACCTTCGATCCGCCCCGGTCCCAGCAGCAAAGTTCTTACCGTTCCTTCCGTACTGCCTCGCGCCTCCTGCCCATGTCCGCCCTCAGCGGCCCCCCCACCCTTCTTATCACACGTCATCTGTCCACTTCTGTCTCCGCACAGTGTGCCTCCCTCAACTCACTGCAACTTTCTTCCTGCAGCTCCTTCCCCTCCCGTCTCCCCACCACTCCATCATTTCAAATCTGGCCTCCATCAGCCATCCACACCCCCGGATGGTTCAGGAATCTGCCTGCCTGCCTGCTTTTTTGGATGTCTCCCCACCTGGGGCTCGGCTGGCCCGATGGGTCACACAGCCTTGGTGGCAGAAGCCCACTGTTTGATCCCACTTGGTTAGAGTTTTAAAGGGCCAGCTGCCTACTTCTAATCAAAACAGCCTACTCTATTATGTGCCAGCATAAGCTGCCTGCAGTGTCTCATGTAGTGGTGTGGCAGGAGCCCCCGTTATTCCCAACTTTGTAAGTGACGGCACCGACGCTCAGAGAAGCAGAGGCACTCGTCCCCCTTAAAGAAGTAGTAAGTGGGGAGCAGGGCTTTCATCCTGGGTGTGCCTGACTCCAGACCCCTTGCCTTGAACCCAAGCAAACCCCGGTGGTCAGGCTGCTGGAATAATCGAGGCTTTGGTTCTCCTCCTTGCTCCCTGTGCAGGAATTAGCTGTTCATTGAAGCCGGGACAGGAAGGGAACTCCGAGGACCTTCCTCCCGAAGCCACTGCTGACACCTTGCCCCTTCTCTACCCTTTGGGTTAAATTGTGCTGACCTGTTTCCATGACTATTGTTCTTTACCTGTCTCCTTCTCCCCCCTTCCTGGTGGTGACTTGCCACCTGGCATGTAGTAGAAGTTGACTTTGACAGAGGGGATCAGGACATTCATTCATTCATTCATTTATGAAAGGCAGACGGCCCCATGCAGTGCCTCGTTTAGGATGTGTCTGGAATCTTGGAAGCTTGACTGCCCTACGTTCTCCTACTAACGAACCTGAAGAGCTTGTTTGGGGCTTCTAGGAGGAGAGCACGGCTACTCATCTCATATACCCTTGACCCAAGAGAATGGTCCTCCTCTGTCAGGGAAGGCCGTCCTCTCCGACCGAGCACGCAGCTTCAGGAGGGACACACGTGCGGCAGTGAGGGAGGAAGGTGACACCTGCCAGGTGCCCGGCCGTTGGCCAGCCGGATGGGCCGACGCCACCCTAATGATCAGTGGGGTGACAGATGTCACAGCCAGATTGCCCTCACATCCAGGACACGAATGATTTCCTGGCGACGGTGACAAAATTAACCCAGGAACAAAGTTCTACCTCCTGGTCAGCCTCGGTCTGCTTTGGTTTGTTTTGCCACGTAGCCCAAAAGGGTCAGCCCATCCCAAAAAGGGTCAGCCAGGAGTTCGCTCTTGGGAATTCCCCGGGGCAGGTCCCATAGGTGAGTCACTCCACGGCTGCCCCCTTGCCCAACTCCTGCAGCCCGAAGCTGGCAGGAACCTCTGTGGGCAGGGCGGCTGCTGAAGGGGTGAGCAGCCCTCACTCCCGGTCTGGGAGTCAAAGCCTGAACAACACAGGGCCTGTAAGCCAGGAGGCGGTGACAGCCACTGCCGGGGGCCATGTGGCACATAGGGAGCTCTGTATACTGGGTCAAGTTTCCTGATAGTGGGTAGCCGCCCAGCCCATCTGGCTTCCCTGGGACAAGCTAGTTGGTGTGGCTTTAGATGCAAATAATGCTAACAGCTAAGGTCTACAAGGGCAGAACTCTCGTTGCTTATGCCTTACTCCACCCTCACCACACCTATGAGTGGCATTATACTTATTTTTACAGACAGGGAGACTGACAAGAAGAAATCAGATGAAATCGATCAGCCAAGAAGGGGCAGAGTGGAATCTAGGTCTCGCTGGGTCACATGGGAAGCCCGTACCGCGTGGCCCTGAGGAAGAAATAAACAGCCTGTGGAGCCAGGGGACAGTGTTGGCCTGCCCGCTGTGATTGAATGCCGTTACCACTAGCTTTGCACACTGCCGGGCAGCACGGCGGGGGCCGCCGTCTCTGCAGTGGGTTCCATGCCTAAACCTACTCCTTAGTTCAACCGGCACACGGATTATTTTCTTTGCACCTGCTATGGGCCGAGGAGTGAGCAGAGTATATCAAAGTGAAGAAAACGCGGTCTCTGCCCTCAGCCAGACGGTGGGCTGGAGCAGGAGGTGACAGAGAAGCACGAATAGAATGTGGCATACATCACCACTGGCCGCGGGCCCCAAGGAGAGAGGAGTTTGTTCCAAGGGGGAGGGGGCGTCTCTGGGAAAGCTTCTAGTAACAGATGGCAGTTGAGTTGGTTCCTGAAGGATAGCAGGTTGGGGACAGCTTGTTCCAGTGGGTGCATAGGATCCAGGGGTGGCCTGGGGTCATTGGCTCCTGGACACCATGCTTTGGAGGCTCTGTGTCAAGCGTAAGGCGACTTTGGACAATAACAGCAATTGTAAGGGTCACAGGTCTTCCTTTGGATCACTCCCCCCCAGACCACTGGGGGGTAGTAATTATGGGCTCTTGCTGTGGGGAAATGAAGCAGCCCCTAAGCCTGCCTAGCTTCCTGTCTGTGTCATTCTCCATGCCTCAGTCTCTGCATGTGTAAAATGGGGCTAATTCGAGTAGTCCACCCTTCTAGAGCTTGGCTCACAGCGAATACTCACTAAATCAAGCTGCTGTCATCATTCACCGTTATCATTTCCTTTTGTCGTTGTTGTTGAAGTGTACTTATTTATTTTGAGAGAGAGCAAGCAGGGGAGGGGCAGAGAGAGAGGGAGAGAGAATCCCAAGCAGGCTTCATGCCCAGCGTGGAGCCTGATGGGGGGGTGGGGAGGGGAGGGGGTCGATCCTACGACGGTGAGATCATGACCTGCGCCGAAATCAAGAGTCGGATGCTCAACTGACCGAGCCACCCAGGCACCCCCCCCATTATCAGTTCTGTAGCCAGTGCCCTGGCAGGAGCAGAGAGGTGCGGTCACCATAGAAAGAACCCAGATTTGGTTTTTCCCTTTCCCTAAAAGCACCTTTTTGTCTTCTCTTTAGCGACTCTCTGGACTTGTAGGGTGGACGGTGCCCCGTAAAAGGCAGTATGTAAAGCGACAGAGCGAAGCAGGATGCCTTGGGGTGTGCAAAAGAATGCCAACCTCTCAGCCAAGAGGCTTTGCTTGAACAAAATGCATTTTCTTAAATACATGTGATCTCAGCTCTGCCACTTAGTGACTATGTGACTTTAGGCACCGTATATCATTTCTGTCAGCCCTGGTGTCCTCTTAACTCATAGAGGAGTGGGGAGCACAAATGGGATATATATATATATATATATATATATATATATATATATATATATATATGTCCTTTTCTGGCATGGTGGACCACACATAGAAATTGGGGTGCCGGGGGGCTCAGTCAGTTAAGCACCCAACTCTTGATTTCAGCTCAGGTCATGATCTCATGGTTTGTGCGTTCCAGCCCTGCTTCGGGCTCTGCGCTGATAGCGTGGAATCTACTTAGGATTCTCTCTCTCCCTCTCTCTCTCTCTCTCTCTCTCTCTCTGCCCCTCCCCTGCTCGTTCTCTCTCCCAAAATAAATACACTCTAAAAAAAAAACCCACTTAGCGTGGGGCTTCTTCTCCCTCCTCTCTCCTTCTCTCTCTCCCTCCCCTCCTCCTTTTCTTCCTCTTTCTTCTTCCTCTTGGAAGCCTCCCTTCCCCTTTCTTGCCTGGATTGGCTAAGAGTTTCGGTAGACCTCTACGCCTCTACCCTCGGGCACCCTGGCTGTTAGGCTCAGCAGCAAGCGTGACTGTCCCCCGACAAGGCTAACCCCACGGCTAAGCCGTCTGATTATGGGGAGACGATCGAGGGCCCGAGGACCTGTGGCCATGTACAGAACTCCTCAGATCTAAAAGCAGGACATCGGTGCCAACAGGGACTACTCCCGGGCTTCTGTCACGGCCAGGGAGGCCTGGTGGCCGGAGCCTGCGATGACGCAAAAAGATGACAGAAGCCGACTTGGAATGATCTGCCATTACACCCGCGAAGGGCAGTGCGGTAGCTCCCAGGGAGAGAGGGGCTGTGCTCTGGGGCTGGACGTCCTCCCTGCACTCCTCAACCCCAGCATGCTGGTTCTCTTTCTTACCATTCAGCCCACGTTTCCTGGGCGTCTGCTCCGCGCCCGGTGCCCCAGGAAATGAAAATACTCTGGGGACTAGAATGGATGATGATCCTGCCCCCATAGAGGGTTCTATCTAGTGGGGACACAGACAAATAAACAAAAGCAAGCAACCAAGCCTACAGACATAGGACTGTGTAATTACAAATAGCAATAAAAGCTGCAAGGCAGGGTGTGAAACAGAACATAATGGGAGGGGCACCTACCTGAAATAGTCGAGGAAGGAGTCCCGGGCAAAGTGGCATTTCAGCCAGGAGCCGAAGGATGAGAAGGGCCAAGTGTGGCAGGAGCAGAGGGCTGCACCCAGGAACAGGGCCAGGGAAGGGGTCTGTGTGCTGGAGAGACCCCAGGAAGAGAGGGGCAGGAGTGTGGAGGGCAGAGCAGTGGCAGGAAGAGTTGAGGTCATGAAGAGCCTTGGAAACCATGGCCGAGGGTCTGTATTACAGTCGGGACAGGGGGCGGTCCCGGAAGGATGTGAAAGTAAGAAGGGGGCGCCTGGGTGGCTCAGTCAGATAAGCATCTGACTCTTGATTTCAGCTCACGTCATGATCTCACAGCTGGTGAGTTCGAGCCCCGTGTCTGGCTCTGCACGAACAGCGCGGAGCCTGCTTGAGACGCTCCCTCTCTCTCTGCCCGTCCCCCGCGCACACTCTCTCTGTCTCTCTCAAAAGCATAAATAAATACATTTAGACAACATTTCCAGTAAGTGGGGCGGTGATGTGGATGTCAGTGAACAGAGACAGAACGGCTCAAGGGCAACAAGTTTGTTTGTTTGTTTGTTTTTTGAGTTTTGCCAGTCTGCCTCCCTCTGGCTTTTTCAGAATGTGTTTGGTAAATCTGCGGGATGTTAAGGCCCCTGGGCCAGACCTTGGTAGCAATATCATAAAAATATCTGATCTCATCCATCAGAGGGCTAGGGACCTGGGGAAGGGGGTGGGGTGCACCAGACAGACGGCCTAACCTGCATGGAGACTCACAATACTTACATTCCCGGGTGTGTCTGTTCATTAAACGTTGAAACAGCACTTACTAGGGGTTATAATGACCGTAGAAGGCAGGTGCAATTTCTAGGGAATGCCGTCATTTTTCCAGGAGAAATGAAAACATAGCAAACCTCATTTTTGAGCCCCACCCATTTGGAATTTGCTACCTGCTTCTGGGCGTTTCGGTGAGGCTCGGATGAGGTCATGAATGCAACATGCCAAACACATAGTAGGTTCTTAAGAAATATCTGTTTCCCACCCCTTTTCCCTTTGTCTACAGAAAATAGGTTTTCCAAGCAGAAAATTTCAATCACTTTAGAAACACCCATTCAGGCCCAATTGCTGGGCTAATTATAAATCACTCCTTTTTATTCATTAAGCCAGAATCCCGGAGGGCCCCTACAAAGGTGTGTTCTGTGGGGCTCATTCAAGGCCCTCTGTGTTGGGCAGACCTCCTTTGTCATTCTGGTGTTGGGGGACAGGCCTAACAGGTGTCTTTCGGCTCAGCTGGGTCATATCAGGTTCTTAGTAAAAATGCTTAAATTTCAGAAAACATGTTCAGGCTCACAGTCTTGCCAAATCCATAGGCGACAGAGATGTTGTGATGCATTTCCTTTAAAGACGGGCAGATAAAATGTATCCTTTTTTTTAACATGTATTTATTTTTTGAGAGACAGAGTGCAAAGGGGGAGGAGCAGAGAGAGAGGGAGACACAGAGCGTGAAGCAGGCTTCAGGCTCCGAGCTGTCGGCACAGAGCCGGATGCGGGGCTCGAACTCACGAACGCAAGATCACGACCTGAGCCGCAGTCGAGCGCTTAACCGACTGAGCCCCCCCCAGGCGCCCCAAGATGTATCTTTCTTTAACATCAGTCCAAATCAGAGAGGTTTGGATGTTTATTTTAAGAAATTGTTATTTCATCGGTAAGGTGAGGTTTCGCTCTTAGAACAGGCTCGTTGGGGCAAAAGCCCTTTACCACACACTGGATTTTGTGGCTGGAGATTATATTCTAAGTCGGCTACTTGAAGTTATCTGGCGCAGGTATCTTGCATGAGAAAACATGAATTATGATGCTTTTGTTAAATTGCAGAAGAGTATCTTTGCGTTGAGAAAAAATGTATCTGTTATTTTAACAGCGTAAACATGCGCTGAATCTGGATGCTTCTATACGGTCTAGCCAGATGGATTCAAAGGATTTATGTTGGTCACAATTTTTAAAGGGCACTTCTGAATTCAATAATGATTTACAAAAGAGAGCTTTGAGGTCCCGAGGGGTACTTTTTCCAACACCCCGTCTTTGCAAAGCCCTGCTCAAAGCTCGCGCTGGAGGGTTATAAAAGGAATTGTATGGCTATCACTGTTAACCCTTGAGTGGTCATGGTATTTCACAGGTCTGTCTTATCGGAGAGAGAGTGTGTGGCCTCTACTTTTGGAGTGTTCAGGGGGCCAGAGAAGGCAGATGAGACAGAATGGACACCCTGGACCTACTCTATACCCTCTTTCTAACCTTTTCCGCCATGGGATTACATTCCCAAAAGCGCTATGTTTTACTGATTCATTTTGAAATCAAGGTCTCTTTGGAACTTCAGTGATGAGATTGCTTAGTTTAAATGAACCTGGGACTAATTTTCTCTCTGGCCAACAGTGACAGGAGAGAGGCTCCTGTGCGGGCTCTGGCTTATGAGTGGAAACCCTCTTGTTTAGAAACAGGTGAGGCTGGCCCCAATGCAAAGCAAAACATAAACAGCGAGAGAGAAAAGACGGAGATACGGATCGGCGGAACAAAATAGAGAGTGTAGGAAGGCACCCACACATATAGGGTGAATTGATTTTTGACAAAGGTGTAAAAGCAATTCAATGGAGAGAGGATGGTCTCTTCAATGAGTGGTGCTGGAAGCATTCAATATCCGTTTACTAAAAATTAACCTCAATCCATACCTCAACCTTATGTCAAAATGGACTCAAAATGAATCATAGACCTAAATATAAAATGTGAAGC